>NC_137463.1:9542200-10217204 GCF_964235325.1 Thermobia domestica
CGACGGCCCTGATTGTGTTGACATGCTGTTGTTAAACTACTTTGACTTTGGGTATTTATACGCCTATTTACTTATAAATATCCATAGTAGTACTGTAAATGTGTTTTTTTATATGAGTTATCGCGGTGCGTATGGTTATTTTGCGAGCGCTGTGTTCTCAGTGCTGTGTTTTTCTTTGATGGGCTGAAAAAAATAAAAAGGAACTTATTTGAGCAGTGTTTGGTGTTTCTGGTTGATGGGCATTCACTGAAGCTAGCTATTTTGAAAAGACGTTCCTATTGTGTTTATTTTGCCAGTGTTGTGTTGTTCTAATTAATGTGCAGTGACTTAAACTAGTTAACAAATATATCTTAGTGTTCTTATTTAAGCAATGCTGTGTCTTCTTGGATAACTTGCGGTAACTCAAGTTGTCTATTTAAAAGTATTTTAATGTGTTGGTACTTATTTTGATAGTGTTGTGTCTTCCTGGTTAGTGCAGTTACTCAATTGTTGGATAATGACATCGCGTAAATGTTTGAATGACCCTGATATTTTCTTCTGTTATGTGTGTGGCAGTTACACTATGCTCAGACAGAGACTCCCTATTACAAGTTTCATAAAGAAAGTGTACTTGGCTTATTTTGGTGTCAAATTAGGCGATCAAGATAAATCGTGTGCACCTCACAGTGTGTGCAGAATACGTATATGTAGAGACACTGAGATCCTGGACAAACGGTAAAAAGAAAGGAATGCAGTTTGGAATACCTCCTCGAAACCATCATGATGACTGTTATTTCTGTGCAATAAATGTTAAAGGATACAATACAAAGAACAAGAAGGGTATTCTGTAGCCGGATAACATAGCTTCAGCAATTCGGCCCGTTCCTCATGGTGAAAATCTACCGATTCTCAATCCACCAGCCTCTATGGATGTTTTATCATCATCTAGTAGTAGTGAAGCAGATGTTCCATGCGAGGATGATAGCAACTATCCTAGCACGATTCTGCAGCCGTTTACACAATCATAACTTAATGATCTTGTTCGAGATTTAAATCTACCAAAGGAGAGTTCTTGGGTCAAGACTTCATTCGAAAAACCTTTTGGCCAGTGGGACATATTACTCATGGTATAGACACCGAGAGAGAGAATTTCTTCCTTATTTCTCTGAAGAAGACGGGTTAGTGTTCTGCAACAACATTCCAGCTGTTGTAGATGCATTGGGTGCTTCTTATAACGCATCCAATTGGAGACTCTTTATAGATGTTTCGAAATCCAGCCTAAATGTTCTTCTGCATAATGGAAACAAACTTGGATCAATTCCTGTAGCATACTCTGTTACATGGAAAGAACCGTACAATACCTTGAAATTAATATTTTCAAAGTTTAAATACGAAGAACACGGTTGGTCTGTTTGCGGGGACTTAAAAGTCATAGATTTTCTAATAGGAATGTAACCAGGATATATAAAATACGTGAATGGGATAGCAGGGTCAGAGTCAAGCACTGGAATGTGAGAGAGTGGCATCAGTGCTGTGATTCGTACTTAAAGGTAAGAAAAGTGTGTAATGCACACTCCACTAATTGATCGCAATAAAGTGCTACTTCCACCACTTCATCTAAAACTGGGACTTATGAAGAACTTTATGCAAGCTGTGAAGAAGAATGAGCAGTGTTTTCAATATATAGCTAAAAATTTCCCACCACTGAGTACAGCAAAACTTTCGGAAGGTATTTTAACAGGCGTACAAATTAGAAAGCTGTTAGTAGATGACCCATTTGAAAATTCAATGACCCAATTGGAAAATAACGCCTAGTTAAGTTTCAAAAATGTTGTATGTAACTTTCTCGGAAACAAGAAGAACTCTATGTAACAATTGTAGAAGATATGTTAACCCATTTTCGCGCACTTGGGTATAACATGAACCTCAAGATAAATTTTCTACATTTTCATCTCAACATTTTCCCTGCCAATCTTGGTGAGGTCAGTGAAAAGCAAGGGGAAAGAATTCGCAAAGATATTTCTGAGATGGAGAGACGATATCAAAACAGATGGAATATCACAATGTTGGCAGACTATTGTTGGATGATGAAGAGGGATCGTGACAGTTACGAGAGAAGTTGTAGGAAAACAAAGAGGCGTGAATTTAAAAAGGAATAAGTGTCTTCTCAATGAACTTAAGAACCAACGCAAGTTAAGTGTATTCAACATTATACCGTAGGAAATAAGGTTTATGATAGTATTATGCGTGTATAGCATTGTTTAGTGTAATCAAATCAATCTAGTTTATTTGTTTAAATTGTTTTATTGAATTGTTCTGCAATATTATTCGTGCCTTCCGAAATTATATAATACTATATACGTATATTGAAATGATGGTAGTGTTCGAAATAAAGATTGCAAATCCTGACTGATAGGCATAAATGGATATTATTTCTGTGATCAGCGCCCAAAAACCATTTAGGATCACCTATTAGTTAGTTAACAACCGAAACTTTTTTCAAAATGCAAACCAGTGAATCACTTATGTATCAACCATATATAAAAATGATTTTATATCTATATCTATATCTATCTATCTATCTATCTATCTATCTATCTATCTATCTATCTATCTATCTATCTATCTATCTATCTATCTATCTATCTATCTATCTATCTATATAGATAGATAGATAGATAGATAGATAGATAGATAGATAGATAGATAGATAGATAGATAGATAGATAGATAGATAGATAGATAGATAGATAGATAGATATAGACATAAATATAGATATTACGATTTGAATAATTATAAAATAAATAATAAGCCTTGTGAAACCGCTTATAAGCATCTTTTCTATTTTCAGTTTTTTTTAATCTTCCAAATTGTATACAAAATCAGAAGTGTTTCTTTCTCACTTTTGCTTCTGCAAATTCTTTTATCAGATCAGAGATGTCCAATTCATGAACTCCTTTTCGCGTAATACTCAACATAGCCACATCCCAGAGGCGTTCTTGACTCATACTGTTTCTGAGATATGTCTTGTTTAATTTTAACTTAGAGAATGATCGCTCAGCAGTTGCAACTGTAACAGGAAGAATTATACAGGGTGTTTCAAAACAACATCGACAACGTTTGGGAGGTGATTCCTGACACCAGGATAAGACGAAAAGTATAGACCAACCTGGGTGCACAAATGCTTCCTTTCGGAGTTATATGCTGCCTAAAACACGAAAAAATGAACTTTAAAGCTCCAAAATTATAGGACCTACCATAATTGGGTCAAGACTTCACTAAGGAACTAGTATGTGCCCTATCCAAAAATACATGTTTCAGAATTCTAAGGTACTCACGCAACAATTTTTATAGAGCCTGTTTGGCTACGGGCACATAATTTTAAGTACTCAGCAACTACCTTCATAAAAATTGTTGCAGAAGTACTACAGAATTCTAAAACACGAATATTTGGATAGGGCGCATCTAAATAAAGTCTTGACCCAACTACGGTAGGTCCCATAGTATTAATATGGACCTTTATAGTTCAGTTTTTCATGTTTTCGGCAGCCTATAACCCCAAAAGGAAGCATTTGTGCACCCAGGTTGGTTCATACTTTTCGTCTTATGTTTGTGTCAGGAATCATCTCCCAAACGTTATCGGTATTATTTTGAAACACCCTGTATATCAACAAAGCGCAGTCACCAGATTTGGAAATGCTAAGCTGAGGTCAATTTCGGTAATAAAATAAAGAATCTTTTCGTGGGTTGAAAGATTTGAAAGTCTGTCTTGTAAAGTGTCTGAAAGTCAACACTTCTGGTGGAAAGTCACTGGATAAATCGTCTGCATACAGAAGTGCAGTCATGAGATTCCTTAGTGATCTCTTCTCCAGGAGTAGTTTGTAACTTTTACGGACAAAGGAACGAAAATCTTTCACAAAGTTCCCTCATTCCTTTGAAGTGTTTCCTTATGTTTACTATTACTGGGTCGATGATAGGCAATAGCACTTTGATCTCGAATTCTTTGACTGGGTCAGTAAATCGCGAATCTTCTTCCAATTCATCAAAGGATATTTTACGCAATGACTTCCTTCCTTCTTATAACTTCTCTGAAACACCAAATTTGCGAGCACAATCACTGGATTCCTCGAATACTTGAAGCACATTCTTTCTAAGATATTGCACCACTTACAGCATATTTTCAGTTTTCGTTAACACCCTGACAAGCACATACTAGCTCTCTGCCGCTTTTTTGATACAACAGTAATGCTTCTTGTAGCATTTTCCCATAATACAAGCATTACCACGAAATCGAACCTTTCCGTTTTTCGGTTATAACGGGCTGCTTCTGTTTTTTTTTTTTTTTTTCCTGTTCCAGTAAGGCACATGATATTAAGACATTTCATCACGTCTGCATATCTCTTTCTTAGTGCAAATACACAGTGGCGTAGCAATAGGGTGGGCAGGATAGGCATTGCCTACGGGCGCAAGGTGTGTCAGTATATTGGGGGCGCCCCAGGTTTTTAATAAAAAGGAAGCAAATTATATAAATGGTGCCCCAAGTTTTCGTGGTCTTCATTTCCGAACATGCACGAATAAAAAATTCTAGCTCACTTCGCTTGCAGTTTATTACATTCGCTTATCAAATTATTGGCATTACTGTAAGCTTGTTAAGGTTATAGCACTGTACGATTAAGAAATTAATCCTCCTGTATTAATATATCACTCTTATGCGTGTACTGACCTTGCTAACTTTAAATAAAATTGCAGTGCGCAACAGGCTTTCAACAATAATGACAAATTCTATGACCAATAAGATCTGGATTAAAACGAGTTAAAAGTGTTGCCATGATTATAAGGCACAGCACAATTGCTACGTACCGCGACTACACAGAATCAAACGCACGCACCAAGGGTCGGGCAAACTGGGCAACTGCTCGGGGAGCCAACGTCAGGTGGCGCCCAAACGAGCACTCAAAAATAAATTTTCAAATGTATTTTCTAATATCACTGTAATAAAATGCAAAATATAGGCTAGGAATAAGTGGGGGGGGGGCGAAGGAAAACTTTGCCTTCGTCTGCTCCTGACAATGACTATACGATGACGTAATGGATGAGGAGGATACTGACCTATTTTGGCTCTAATTTCAACATTATTGGAGGGTAATAATACTTACAGTATTTTCTTTTTCTTTTTTCTTTTTTTTTTTTTTTTGTGCAGTTAGCGAAATCTTAGCCCTGTTTTAGCAGCAGGAAAAATCTCATGTTGGCAACACTACCCAAAGTTAGTCAAATGTGGAAAGTCATGCGGGGGATGTGATGCGTGCACATAAGTTATAACTGCCATGCATTGACCTATTCGATGGCTGAGGGGGGGCGCCACTAGGAATTTTGCCTAGGGGCACCAAAGGCCATTGTTACGCCACTGCAAACACGACATTATCACTTGAATTCCAGCGTGTTTGAGAGAATTGCTTCAATGTCGTTTCATTCTCCGGAGATTTATCCTTGGGAATACAATCTTGTAAAGCCTTCCAGCGCTTCCCGCTGCTACCAAAGAAGTTACATATATCTTGTAGAGTGGCAAATATATTAATAGTTTCTGTGTTAACTTTTGCAGCATACGATAACACGAGGTTCAGATTATGTGCTGTGCAGTGAGCAAATATGGCATTCTTGGTGTTTTTGAATCTACGTTAGCAAGCCAGAAATACGGCTGCTCCATCGTAGCTTTCCACTCTACACTTCTTAATGCCAATCTCATTTTCTAATAGGACTTTTAGTATTAAATCTTCATAATTTTCTGCACAGTGTTCCTCCATATCATAAAATCCAAGAATGCTGTCTACAATTTCGAACTGTGTGAAATGATCACTAGGTTTAGAAGATAAGATGACGAACGGTGATGCTTACTTGCTCGATTTTTGTAATGTCTTGTATTGAATCCAGGATAATGCTAAAAAAAAAAAAAAAAAAAAAAAAAAAAAAAAAAAGAGCTTCTCGAATCTCATTGCAGATGTCTTTCTTAATTTTGCTTGCAGTGAGATCGATAATTTCATTCTGAATTTGTGGGCTTAGATATTTTATCTTCTTCCTGTCGTCTCCTAAAAAACTCTTCAAATCATCATAAAATTCTGCCATAAGACTGATAGTTTGAAGGAAATTACCTGTGATGTAGCATTCTTTCACAGATTCTCCCATGTCCACGAAGTGTCACATGTCATATTACCAGAACACAGGGAAATGATAACATGAAACACTCACTTTAATACTTCCAGCCAATAATTAATACTCGAATGTGTTTCCAAATCGAGTTTGCTTACTATTGTCTGACTTTTGACTCATGCAGATTTCGCCATTACTGACTGAATATGGGTTTCTGAGCTTTCATGCCTTGCTATTTTATTTGACAAGTTCTTCCATGTATTTGTGCTATTAATCCACTCTTCTCGGAAATTTCATCCCCGTCTATCTGCAAACAGCCAGCAAAGCTCAGAGTAGACCACATCAAACTTGGGAGAATAATATAAGCATAGTCTTTCTAGGAGAATACCAGCCTTATTTTGAAAAGTATCGTATTCATTGGAAAATCTGCAATTTCCTTCAGTTTCATTTGTAGGATACACAGGTAATCGAGACCTACATGAGCCATGGTTCAAAATCTGCTTTTTAAGAACAATATCTGACATTTCAGATGGGTAGTGCCCCCTATTTGTTGGATACTCTTTTCTCAAATCCATCATGCTCGCCAGGGTGCGAATTGGCGGGGGGATGCCAGGGATTTCCCCCCCTGACAAAAATCTTTCCCACCCTGGAGAAGAAAAATTTTATCCCTGGCAGGGATAACTTTTTCCCCGTCTGGAGTATTTTTAAGTGGACATAAAGATAAGTAGGTCTACTTTGCGTAGCTAACCTAAATATTACTTGAGTGAAAATTTATGAGATCTCACATCTCAACTGTTTTGTACTTGTTAGTGTATATATATATATATATATATATATATATATATATATATATATATATATATATATATATATATATATATATATATATATATATGGGGGGAGGACTGCTTGCGCATATGAGTGAAATTCATCCCCCCCTGGGAAAATTTTTCAATTCGCACACTGATGCTCGCCTCTTCAGGAACTGACACCAAATCGACCCCAGTTCAATTTCCGGCAGGAGCTCATGTTGTTCGGATTCCATGCTATTCAGTAGGTTCCGTCTCATATAGCCTCGCTGCTAAAAGGGACGTTAAATTCGAAATCAAATCAAATTGATCCAGTTCTTCCATTGTAGACGACTGTTGTCTGTCAGTATCCTCCTCATCCATTTAAAATTACGTCATCTTATCAGGAGGGAGCGTGGAGTATCAGGAGCGAAAAAAAGAAAAATTTTCACCCTGCTGAAGTGTCTTTTTGACGGCACCCCTCCTAGTCCTAGCCTGTATTTTACATTTTATTACAGTGATATTAGAAAATGCATTCGAAATTTCATTTTGGGGCGCTCGTTTGGGCGCTCCGAGCAGTTGTCCAGTTGGTCCTTCCCTTGGTGATTGTGCTTGGTTCTGTATAGCCGCGGTACGTGGCAATTGTGCTGTGCCTCATAATCATGATTCACTGTAAAAATGGCAGGGTAGTTCTCAGGGCGGAAAAAAATGGCAAGAAGGAAAAACAATATACGTAACATACACAAGTAAGAAAACATTTTCAAATATATTATTCAAACTTACCTCCAGCATGTATTAGTTGAAGAATTTCTAGCCTTGTAGACAAATTATTAGTACTGGAATATTCGAGAAACAAATTAATTATACTACACAAATTTTCAAACGAACATTCTGGTACTACTTTTATTTCATTTTCTATTAATCCTGAATCGATGTTTGCTGTATACAGAACATAATTTAAGTGAAGCAAAAGTAACCACAATATGTTATTATTTTTGTAATGCCAATTACGTAGTCAAATTCGCAATACTATATACAGAACATAACTTATATGCAACAATAATAACTACACTATTATAGGCCCTAAAATTTTGTATTGTCTGATTTCGTATAATAGAAATCCAGTTAGCCTCGTTGTACTATAGCCTCATAAATTACTCGTACATGCAACAACAATAACTCCCTTGTACTCTGCCATGTTTAAAATCTCAAATCGTAAACTACTACGTAAGAAGTATTCATGTCAATGTAATCTAAACACAAATTCTCAACCTGTTCTGCAAATCAACATACACTCGCTTTGTCTTCTTTCTCGGCACTTACCCCCTTTCATACTGCAGGATCACTGTCTCCACTGCCGCACAGTCCTGTTGTAGGCACTCAACCAACTTCCATATTGTTGGATGGTTGTGCCCAGTAAGTCGGGAAAACTTATTGTTTCAATCCTCGAATAAGTGGGTTCTTTCCAAGAGTAGCCTGATGCATATTCCAATTTTGTTTTGGAAGCCGTGGCGGAATGCGTTTAATCTCAGAGTTTCTTCCCTTCCTAATCTCCTGTATGAACCGGATACATATATTAAATCAAAATAATAAATGAGCTCTTCTGCTTCTTGAGGAACTATCTGTTTTAAGTACTCCATGTCCTGCAACACATCTTTATATGGAAGAAATGCCAGTGAATCAATTTGATTGCAGAACATAGAAAACTTTACATCTTCCTTTATAAAGTCCTGAGAAACTCAATTATTGAATTTTACGATAAGTATTTTGTCGTAGATGGAAAAAACATCCTTGTATAGAAACATCTAGCCTTATGCAGAGTCGTTCTGACGCGTGATAAGTGCCATACTAAAGAGTTCGACTAATATATGTTTCCTGCAGCAGACAGCCCTTTAGTATGACGCTAATCATATCTCCAAACGATTCTGCATAAGGCCTATCATGTCCAAGCTTATTTCGAACTGAATTGTAAACTGCTACTCCAAAGTCACATACAACCGTTGAAGAAATGCGTAAGCCACCATTATAGCCATTTCTCCTATTGGGACCCATATTACATATAACAGTAAATAATCGAGATGCCATTGCAATAGGCAAAAGAGGTACTTCAGAAAAGACAGGTAGCTAAATGCCTTATGAAAATGCTTCTTACATGTATATGTTACATGTTTACATATTGTATTTCCATCCTGCCATTTCTTCCGGCTGCAATTTTTTCCGTCTGCCATTTTTACCGCGCACCCATAACACTTTTTAACTCGTTTTAATCCAGATCTTATAGGTCATAGAATTTGCCATTATTGCTGAAAGCCTGTTGCACAGGGGAATTTTATTTAAAGTTAGTAAGGTCAGTACATAATATAGGACGGATATCATATTAATACAGGAGGATTACTTTCTTAATCATACAATGCTGTAACTTCGACGAGTTGAAACGCAAATTTAATAAACTGCGAGCGAAGTGAGGAGGAATTTTTATTCTTGCCATGTTCGGAAATGAAGACTGCGAAAATTGGCGCTCCATTTATATAATTTGCTTCCTTTTTTATTAAAAAACCTGGGGTGCTTCATAATATATCGAACTACCCTGCGCTCGTAGCTTACGCCTACCCTCCGTATATACCCTATTCCTACGCTACAGTCAATATATTATCGAAGAAGAAGAGGAAGAAGAAAGAGAACGAATGTATTGACCGTTACAGTGACAAACTCGTGATTTTCGAATCGATTCTGATGGACCCATCTACTGAATGACTGAATGTATTCACATGCAACCTATGATTCGCCTGAAGAGGCGTAACGCGTAACGAGAGATTTCGTTCAGCAAACCATACATAGTTCCATATCTATGATAGTATTACGGTGGTGAAATATTACTACGCATTCCCAGTGCAAAGTAGCTACAATTCTGTGTTATTACAAGCGATTGAAAGGGTGGAGAGGAAATAATAATGTCATCGACAACTTTACAACTTGATCCATTAGTTGCATTGACAAAGGTAAATATGAATTGTCAAACACTTAATTTCTCATTGCAAAATATTGAAAATAATGATTTACGGTATAGTTCCCGTGCAGGTTTACTTTTGTCACACCACTAGAAATGTTGAAAAATTAAAATTATACTAATAACCTTGTACTGGGAAAGATTTGGCCTGGGGTACATGGCATGGCATTACCCCATTTAGCATAGATAAAATTCAAGGGGTCCAGCAAAACTAATTTTAAAAAATGATAATTCTTTTACGATTTGCGTATAAATAAGGGGTCCGGCAGTATGGCATCAAATCTACACTGAAAAAAAAAAAAAAAAAAAACGCAACGGCTGATACGCAGCCTCTTAAAGGTGCGAGAGCTGTCTAACAAAATGGGCAGAGCAAAGGTGGGTTATAGGCGTACACAAGGGTAGTGAAACTACTTGAGTTTTGACAATGATAGAGTTTCAATGAGATTTATCGTGGATTCACACTAGTAACCTCAACTTGTAAACTTAAACTGCAGTTTCTGTACACTGTATAGAATTGCCAGTGTAAAATAGTATGTGATACAGTCAGGTCCGTATTTAGGTAAGTGGGTTAATGTTCCGTTAAGGAGGTCCAGTGTCTTTGACACCACTTCTTTCTATTGATTTTCGTTTGATTACATAATATAACGTTATATTAGGTTAGGTTAAGTTAGCTTAGCTTAAGAGGGTCCAGTGTACTTTTGGACCCCTTTAACCGAACATGGACCGGTAAGTGCTATTCTGTGCTCGACATAGGGCGGCAGAATGTAGAAGGCGGCAAAATTTTGGATGTTTTAAAAAAATGACAATAAAGTAATATTTAAATCTAGCAACCCTTAGAGTCCCGCGCAAGCGCGAGAAAAAATATGTTCATGTGTTTCATTCGCTCAAATTACAGTAGTTAAAAATAAGCAAGCTTATCAAATTATTTTTAAAGTGTCATCCTTTCCCATCCCCACTCCAAGATGTGAGAATGAGCTTGAACATCATGAAATCTGATACCGTTAAACTCAACGACTTCACTAATATTTGTCGCTTTCGATTACTTTCAAAATCTCGCCCTCTCCCTGGTGAGTGGAGTATGGCCTTGAAGTGGAATTAATTCTAAACTGTCACTATTCATCTCAGCGACCCCAAAAACTGTGAATTCAACTCTAATATGGGTCGTTTCCGGGGAACAGTGTAGCAAATTATTTAGAGCACAGGGGCGCACAATCTTAAATACGGGCCTGCATACAGTTACTTTACACTACAGTTATTTTACTTGTAATTATTTTACACTAATAACCCTACACTTGTAAACCTAAAGCACGACTGTATTAATTTTTTTTTTCTGTCGCCCACAAAAATGTATTCTTTGTCAATGTCTCTCCATGTAAGTTGAACTTTACCTGTAAATTTTCCAAACTGTGGTGTGTCAAAAATAAACAAGCACCATCGTAACTTTATCAAGTCTTGCACCAAGTTTCGGTGCTGGTTATGAATACTCCGTCAAATTAAAAACGCATTTTCTTTCACTTTTCTTTCTTTAAATGATTCTCTAGGGCGTTCTAGGCTCTTACCCTGACGCATACTCAAATAAATGTGTACAGATTGATTATAGGCTTGCAGAGTATCGGAAAATTATTTCCAAGAAGTGTGGACAGTTGCGTTGTCGTGGTGAAAGATGATTTTCTTCTTCAAACCAGGCCTCTTTTCGCGAATTTTGGCATCCAGCTGGTCAAGAACGTTGGAGTAATATTCGCCTGTAATTGTTCTCCCTTTTGCGAGGTAATCAATTGCCAAGATCCCTTTCGCATCTCAAAGCACACTGGCCATGACCTTTTCGGCGGCATTTATTCCGAAGTTGGGTGTCCGCTTTCGGCACGTTATTTCGATCTAATCGCCTTTCCACATTTTCTGCAATTTGTTATTAGGTTCATTAATCAGTGCTCTTAACAAATTTTTAAAAGGTTTTGCTCGTTATCAATGTAGTGCTTCACAAATGTTAAAACGGTTACTTCACTGGCCTTGTACATTCGCCATGTTAATAACATAAATGCTTGTTACTTTCCCACAATGCAACTGTTTGGTTACCTTGTGCCAAGTACTCCCTCCGCTCGCCGTGTAGTTCCATGTTTATAACCGCTTATATATAAGAAATAAACAGATGTTTCGAGACCCTTATATATTGTCAAGCACACAAACGATCAAATTATCCATATCTTTCCTGTAAATTTTTAAAATTTTGCTGGAAACGGACGCCCAACTTTGGAACTTAACCCTTTTCGGCCGATACGATCGTCTTCGCTTTCTTCAGCGCTGCACCATTGGCTTCCACTCATGCTTGGACTGCTGTTTCATTTCTGGCGTGTAGTGGTGAACCCATGTCTCATCCATCGTCACAAATCGCCGCACAAAATCGGTCGGATCCCTTTTGAATCGGTCCAAAGATTGCTGCGATCGTTTTGGTATTAGCTTTGGTCGCCAGTCAGTAAATGCGGCACCCATCTTGCGTAGAGCTTTTGCATCTCTAGTTCTTTGCGTAAGATGTTTCGTACCCGTTCCTCCGATATCCCCACACTCTCAGCTATCTCACTCACCTTCACTCGCCTGTCGTCCAACACGATATCATGCACTTTTTCGATTGTTTCCAGTGTGGTTGCGGTTTTCGGCCTCTCTTCGCGTGGGTCATCTTCGAGGGATGTGCGACCACGTTTAAATTCAACTTCCCACGTTTTAACGGTTAACATGGAAGGAGTAGAGTCCCCATAAACTTTTGTCAACTTCGGATGAATTTCCGTAGGGGTAAATCCATTCAAAACGAAAAATTTGATTACCGCACGATATTCAAATTTATCCATTTTCACAACTAACACGCAAGACGTCTAACTGCAACAATGCCTGCACACAAACTACTTGAGAGAATAAGTTGACACTTGTTATACGAACAACTGAAAAGCGCCCCCCAGGCAAGAACAATAAACTGCTGATTGGAGTGCCATCTCTGGGTCAGGCCGAGAACTTTTCACCCCGCCCTCGTATGGGGGTGAAAAGTCCGCAAAGGAATAACATGGGAGTGTTTGTAAAATAATCGAAAACGACCGATATTAGAGTTGAATTCATATAGTAGTTTTCGGGGTCGCTGAGATGAAAAGTGACAGTTTTAATCCAATTCAACTTCAAGGTCATACTCCACTCCACACGGAGGGAACGAGATTTTAAAAGTAATCAAAAATGACAGATATTAGTGTTAAATTCATAGTTTTCGAGGTCGCTGAGTTTAATGGTGTTAGTTTTCATGATGTTCCAAGTTCATCATCACCCTCTTGGGTTGGGGATAGATGATGACTTTTTAAAAATCAGATAAGCTAGCTAATTAGTAACTACTGTAATTAGAGTGAATTAAACACAATATTATTTTCTCGCGCTTGCGCGGGACTCTGCGGGTTGCTAGTTTTAAATATTAATTTATTGTAAATCTTTAAAAAAAATCTAAAATGTTGCCACCCTCTAAATTCTGCTACCCTGCACTTACCTAAATACGGGCCTGCATAAAGATAGTGATGTTAGGGTTAAAATAAGTGTGCATATCAAAGAGGCTTCTTTAGGATATTAATTTCCACTTTCGGAGCATTTCTGCACAATGTAGGAAAGCAGTATTTTGTTTACAAGTCTAATGTTGCTAGTGTCAAACAGTTACAAGTAAAGCTCGCTATAGTAGGATTAAAATGAGTGAGCGCAATCAAGTGTTTGTTGCATTATCCTCATTTATGCGTATACTCTTAGTCGCTGACAGGCATGCTTCCTACAGATGCACCCTAGCGTTCTCGTGCAGGCTCGTCTACTGCACTGTTATTTAGAAATTAAATTTTTCCGTTTGTTTCACAATTATGTCCTTTAGGCTAACAACTGATGATTAAGGCAAATAAATAATGGAAAAATTGGTGGAATGAGATTGTGGGAGGAAATGAATTTCCCAAGAAAACATACGGACACTCTGTTGTCCACAACAAACTTACTTCGCCGGGGATCAAACCAGGGACCCCACGCATCAGAGGTAAAAGCGCTCTACCACTGAACTATCGCCTTTCTCCACTGCTCTACCCCTGAATCGGTTAGATAGCATTCTCACTTTTAGTGGCCACCTATCACAGGTTGGTTTCACATTTCAAATGTTTATTGCAAGATTGGCTGGTTTAATCCAGCTGTTAAGAAAAAAACTGCTTTAAAAAAAAAAAAAAAAAAAAAAACCGAAAAATGTACGTGTTCGTAAAATCTTGATGATCTCACATTTGTGGGTTATCACGTTTCCCGTAACTTACTCGTATTATATTCAGACCTAAATTCCCCATTCATTACTCAGAGAGATTATACTACAAAAGCAACATTTTTAATATAAGTTTATGAATTTTTTTGTGATTTTTTTATAGTTTGTTATTATTGTTATGCAATTGTAATCAAAGAAACAATCTAATAATCTTGTTTCGTTTTAATAATGTTTACTAATCGAAATGCGGTACTTTTTTTTGGCAGGGGGTCATATAAAACCCACGAGAGGTATTTATTGAAATCAGAAATATCTTTGGTGTCTATTTATATGTAAATGAGTCAGAGCCAAAGTGGACTCAAATAATTCGTATCTTTATTCACTTTTCTTACTGATATGCAAATTCTTTAACTTGGACTAATAAAAGTCATAGTGAACTAACTTGGACTAAATTAGTTCTTTTCTGTATTCTGCAGTATTTTGAAATTGTCCATATGTAATTCTGTATAACGGTTTCACTTGTGCAACTGTTTATCTTTTTTGTCTTTCTGAAATGACTCTTGACAATTATATTAACAAGTAAGTAAAGATCAGTACAACGTATTTTTATCAGGAGTCCTTCGTGAGTGAGTCGCAGACGTATTGCATTTGTGGCCAATTAGTCCCAGTTTCGAGTTCAAATGGAGGACAATATCTCTCGAATGTAAGCCGTGAAGCGGTATGGATTCCGCTTTAAGCTTATGTGACCCTCTTTCAGCATAACCCGGTTGTTGCATAATAACACCAAGGCGAAACAAACTTACTTCTGTTCGTATGTGATATAAATACATAGAGCAAATTATTTAACCCCCCTCCTCCCAAAAAAAGAAAGAAAAACGGGTTTTTTTGGTTTTTCAATAAAAACCATGGTTTTTGCCAACCGTGGTTTATTGCACTATCCTCGTTTATGCGCATATCCTTCGTGGACGCGCTCCCGCGTGGGCCTGCTTATTGCGCTCCAACCCTGACTCATCCCGCTTTTAGTGACAACCTAGCACAAGTTTATTATTATTATTATTATTATTTTTTTTTTTTTTTTAGCAGTCGTTCTTGTCGCCAGGACACACATTTATACTCGTAAGGGGCAGTCATCAGAAAGTAAATTGCATCAATGTATGTAACTCCTATCATAAGAAACAATTAGTAAAGCCGGTGGAGGCACTCGGTCGAAAAAGTGTGAAAAGCTTTCGTTCAGGCCAGCCATCCTGAATGCCGGGATGGTACCTAACTTATAGGTCCCAGGCCGCTTCCTTCCTTTCCTTTTCCCGGATAGTATGCTCGCCGAGGAAAGTCAGCTCTCATACGTGACAGGCTAAATGGCCATAGATGCCGAAAGCCCAGAAATATAAATTCTAAATCCCTACTATTTCTAAAGCATTGCCAGTGAGTTTTGTGAGGGAATATTCGCATATAAATAATTGCTGTATTTATTTATAGGTATATTAATAATAACTTGTGTTATAGTTTCGGGAGTTTATCATTGCCTTCTTCAAATGCATTATCTCTATCTATAAGAATGAATAACAAAATCTGATTAAAGCAATAACTATAAGGTACATTAATATAATGACGATTCTTTATAATTATTTTGTCTGACATTAATCTGATGAAGGCAATGAGAAATTACCGAAACCTACAATTAGTGCTACGAATGCTGGTATAGATAGTGTACAGGACAAAGTGTAGCATACATTCGCAAGGTACTGGGAAGTTTTATTGAAGAAAGTACCCTTTTTAATGTGGCTGTAGGACAGTTTTTAGCACAGGACGGTCGAGACTACAACAATATTGCCTTGGTAACTCTTGGCCTTTTTTTAATTTTATTTATTTATTTTTTAGGTGAATTCTAAAGAAGTTGTTCATCAGCTTTGTCAAGATGCTTATACGTTCAGAAATACAAAAAAGTTTCCAGAACCGATATTGAAAAAGGCTGCTCAGAGTATGGGGCTTGAACCTTCTGGTGCTGAAAAGGTAATTGCAGTATTATTGTAATCTGTTTTCTTAACAAATACTGATTTAAAGATCCCCTATATAGTGCATACAAAGCCGTATTAAAAAAAGTAAGGTGGATTTTCGATTTACTTAAAAGCATGCGAAGATAAATATCTGAAACTGTATCGTGTTTGACACATGGTATCACACAAACACTGGACATAGGAATCATTGCAATCCAAACACTGCAATGCAATGATTGGACACTGGACTTTACATTCCAACATGCCACCAAATCATACATACTCTTTGCAAAGAAATATTGCTCCAGGTTCCCAAACTAGATACCCGTAGCCTGTTGTGCCTCTTCCAGGACGCACACAGTTTCCTGAAGCCAAGATAGTCATGGACGATACTCCTCACTGAACCATATGAGATTTGCAATGAATCTGCAATATCATGCAGCATCACTCTTCTGTCTTCGCCCCAAATTTGCAAATTTTGTATACCTAGTTTAGTGTTATACACTAAGGACGGTACAGTATCCCAAACATATAAATTTCGGAGGTTTCTACAACAGTAATAACGCACGTGAGGCGGACGTGGAAATGCACATCAAAAGTACCTAGAAATAACGTTATAAGTGATTGGGTAATGAGCTTCTTTTTTCAAATTGTTTTGTTTCGAGAAACTGTTTAAAGCATCACATTGAATCATATACAGTTTTTCAACAAACTTAAAGATCAAAATGCCTTTTACAGGAAGTTGTTTCCTTAGACCGTTTGTGGGATTTGATGAACATTGTAAAAATTTGAAACAGTGCTTAGAATTATGTAATTGTAATAACAACTACAAATAACTATTGCTGTAATACTGTAGAATCAAAGGAAACAACATTCATTTTAAAAAGATCAGATACATACGTCATTTTAAGTAGTACAGCAATCTCTGTCCCAGGGCCGGATTTAGGGGGGGTGCAAAGGTGCACATGTACCCTCCCCCCTTCGTTGTAAATATACACTACCTAGAGTGAAAAGCTAGCAGTCAGTTTTGCAAAATCAATAGTTTCTCTCAATTTCCTGAAGATTGAAAGAAGAGGATTCATCGAGAGCAGACACTGAGCATTTCCAAGGCAATTACTAATTCACACTACAAATGCTTAAAGGCATTTAAAATACTCAAATTTAATTGAAATGTACTGGCTGTTATTTGGTGCACCCCCCCCCCCCCCTCAGAAAATCCTGGATCCGAAACTGTTCTGTCCATCTTGTCAATCTCCAGAACAGTTTGAGATATTAAATTGCTGTAAACGACGTTATGATATTTACGATTATATAGGTTTGTAAATTTTTGTTTTTGGCAGTTCCTTTATATATATATATAATGTGTGTGTGTGTGTGTGTGTGTACACACACGTGCGTGCTGAATCGGAAAGTGACCATTTTTTAAGCTATTACATATATTTGCATGCAAAATAAGGAAGTATAGTACACAGATTTGTCCAAAAAAAAAAAAAGTATCATTAACACGTAGTAACAGAATTGCATTCGCCATTTATGACACATTTGTAACTGATAAATGTTCAGTAAACACTGTGTTGACCTGTGGAGTACTTTATTGTTTTATACTTTTAATTTTGTTTTTGACATTTCCAGTTTCCCGCTTAAGTGTCCACAGTAGTCCAAACTACCTTTCCCCCCACTGTATCCATATTTCTTCATCCTCTCTCATTCATTACTCTACATTATTCTGTACTCTTTATCAACACCGTATAATTCATTGTAATTTGACGTAGTGACATTAAAAAAAAAAAAATTGTTTAATTATTAACACCGTTAATCTGATAGTATTGCGGAGTATGTCAAACAATGTCCTCCCGCCGATATTTGCATTCTGCAAAATTTCAGCGTTTTTTCTTTTTTTTTTTTTTTCCATTCATTATTATTAATTCAAGCGCATTTCAGGATAAATTGTCTAACCTGTATATACACTTAATTTGGGTTTCTTTCTCTCTGAAACACAATTGTGACTTCTAAAATGCTTTATTGAAGGGCATTCTAATGGAAATTTACTTTTCTTGTCAGCTCTGAATAACTACTGAGAAATAGAGGCAGAAGAACCTTTTTTTAGTATTATTATTACAAACAATATATTTTGAATCTAAAGTAGTTTAATTCTGAACAAGTTACAAAACATTAATTATTGTTACAAAAAAACAAAATGTCTACAAAATTATATGAAAAATATCAATAACTAAAAAAATTGTCATACCTGACTAGATACTATCAGTATGATGTTTTAATGCGTGTTAGTAAATACTTTTACATTAAATACTTTTAATATAAATGTTAATTCGAAGACTTGTACAAAATATCTATTAAATTACTAGTATATATATATTTCATTTTAAATACGTCCGTTAAGTACAAATTTTTTTTAGCAAGAATTCGCCGAATAAAGATCAAAAAAATATAATATATATATATATATATATATATATATATATATATATATATATATAGCTTAATGAGAGCGTAAATAAGCTTTTAGTCAGTTCTGTAAGAATTATTTCCCATCAAGTGGATATGAGTTTAGAGAAGTGAAAGATCATAACAACCTTTGTCATGTCTCGTTTTTCATATTTCTTGTATATTTTACATTAAATTGCGTATCAAGAATGGACTAGTATTTTTGATGGCTGAAAGTTTTGGGACTATAATGATAACTAAAATAATGGATGTTAACTTTTGTTCATTTTCACAAAACATTAAGTCCTGAAAGCATATAATATCTTACATAGTATATTAGATACAATATTGCTCCTAATGTGTAAATGGTTCGAGTATGGCAGTTGAAAATACACTTTGGTTTTCAGGTCCTACAGTGCTTAGGAGGTTTTGCAAGCCAAGCAGTCTACGAAGGTTGGGAGAGACCTGATCAAGTGCTAAGCTCCCTCCCGTCACACTTATCTCCAGAAGTATCGCAGCATTTAACTGGTATCCTTGTTCAAGCCCTTGCTGAGTGGCGTAGTAATGCAATAGCAAATCAAGTATCTCCTCCACGATTAGTCAATTTTTCCTGTCAAGTGTGTACCAAATCTCCAGTTGATAACGTTGCTGGTACAAACACCACCGGCAGTTGTCTTTTGCATTTGCAGGTAATTGGTCCTTTATACTTTCCATCTTCACTGTTAATTATTTGTAATCTTATGAAGTACATACTTGGCTGCTTCTGAAAAGAAAAATAATAAAAGTATTATCATGGATTTGTGTGAGTATGTACATCATCGTAGGATAACGTTCAGTCATTTGTTCGAGCATTAACGAAAAAACTAATAAAATTAAGATTGCCCTTTTCGGTATCGAACCTAAGAATTTTTTCATTTGCGAATGTTTTAAGATGTACCGAACTGCGTCAACATTAAGTTATAATTAAGGGTCGACAAACCAGGGTTTGTCCAAGTGGGCCCAGCTCGAAAAAACCCGGTGGGTGTTTTCGGGTTGGACCCACCTGGGTTTTTGAGCTATTTGTTAGTATATTGGTACAACTAAGGTGATCACATTGAAAGTGCTTTTTAACATATTTTGGACTTTCCTTGGGCGAATTAGATGCTTTCACGTTAAAGTATAGAACAACATTCAACATAAGACCTTTATAAAGTTCTGAATGCACTGAATGAATTGCGAAAACTTATTTTAGCTTGTAATAATTGTAGAACAAATTAATATATGGATTATGCTTATAGCCTATTTGAAGTAAAATATGCAATTTTATATTTTAGAAAATACTTTCCGTGAATAGTATGCTCGGCTACGCCGAGGGACGTTATCCCTCATACGTTTGACGGGTTTAAGTCTATAGGTGCCGGTACTACCAGTAAATATGTAAATACATTAGTAAAACTATTATAGTCCGCGTTACCCGAATTGGCGTGTGGTATCAGCCAGTAAGCTCGCAGTGCGCTGTTACTAAACCTTCAGAAATCTAATAATTTAAAATTGACTTTGTTCGTATTTGTGGGCAACTATGAATGATTAGATTCCTCCCTGAAGATTTAGTAACAGCGCACTGCAAACTTAGTGGCTGATGCCACACCAATTCGGATGACGCGGACTATAGTATTTCTTTACCTTTGATGGTAACAAAAGTATTATTCAGTAAAATTTGGTTTTCCAACAACAACAGTTTAGTTCAGTTATTTGTTGCTACTCTTCAAATAAGCATTCTGTAGAATAAAACCAGCAATAGCCCAAAAATTCTTGTCAAATTTCAACTTAATGCTCGGAGTTTCGAAGACTACGTAACGCTTACTATTTCAAGTGCTGAATTCAAACTTCCGTACTAGTGGATGTTTCACTGTACAGTAAAGAAAGCTGCACTCTCGGGGAAAACCCGTCGTGAAAGAAATGCTCAGGAAATTTTTGTAATTAAACGCACAAAATATTTAAACGCTGGAAGATATTTAATTTCATTTAAGACATTTTGAAACATTTAGGCTACTGTATAAAATATGAATTGGATCTCTGTTAATTTTCGGGAAAGAATCCTCTTGTAACAAGTGCTCGGGAAATTTCTGTAATTGAATACACAAAGTATCGGAAGTGAACTTCAACAATAAAACCATTTATTTTACGCTGGAAAATATTTATTTTATTTAAGACATTTTGAAATATTTATTTTATTAAAAAAAAAAAAAAAAGGACGCGGTGGCTCAGTGGTAGAGCGTTCACCTCTATGCTAGGGGGCCCGGGTTCGATCCCAGCCCCTGCCAAGTGAACTTTGTGGTGGACAAACGCCGTGTGTGGGGGTTTTCTCGGGGTTCTCCCACTTTCTTCATTCCACCATTTCAGTCATTACTCATCATCATCGTCTCCTTTAGCCTAACCGGCATAAACGTGGGACGTAAAACTCATTAAAAGATTTCATTTCATTTCATTTTTATTTTATAAAACAGAAATTATGAATATCTTTGCTTTAACAATAAATTAATATATTTGGTATTCATATTTGGCGAACGTCACTGAGGCTCCTAGGATGACTCAATCTACATTTGTTCGTTTATCTCCCTCTACCACACACACTGCAAGGTACAACTTTCGGTCTCCTAAGTTTAAATTTTCAGGGTACAAGCTCGAGGCAAAGGCTTTTACAATGTCCTCAAACGAGAGCCAACTCTATGGATATGATCATAAGGTTGAAAGTCGTTGTTGTCCTGTTAAGTTCCTGAGGTATTTTTTTAATGATCTGTACTTTGGTAGAACTCATTTCCTTGCCTTATAGTGAAAATAAATATTTGCCCAGTTTTACGCCAACCCAATTCGGCGCTCATGGCACAAGCTCCGTTTGCCCCCCCCCCCCTCCCTTCCCCTTAGTTACGTCATTGCCGACAATTTTCTACAAAACCAGCCACCTACAATTAGACTACAAGGAACTCCAACTTCAGCACCTCAAGAAGAACGTAAAAGATGTTAAGGTCGAAAAGCTTAACCTGCGAAAGCTGAAAGTCTCCCAAGACAAACACGCAGACTTAATATCTCTGTGCAACGAACCTACCCCTGTCATACGAATGTCTGAGCACCAGCAATTTTACTTGCACCTTGACCATTAGGACGGTTTCAAACAAAAACGAGTTTCTTTCTTTTTGTAGTTTTGTTAAGTTCAGGATTTCTTTTTTTCAATTACTTTATGGACATGGCTCGGTAATTTTCAGTATTGTATGAAGGTGCTATTGACTGTACTCATTTAAAGGAGCAGTTCGACTGGGAAATGCATTTTTTACAAATGAAATTAAATGAAATCTTTGAGTTTTACGTCCCACGATTATGCATTTTTTACAAATTATTTCCATTTGAAGAGTTGAAAATTGTAAAAGGAATGGTGTTTGCTTGATGGCGATACGTTCAGTCATTAGCGAGTAACAGAGGAAAAAAGATTTTGTGATGACGTCATACGTGGGCAAGCTGTGAGAGCAGGCTTCCATACACACAGTGCCGCGCATTTTGAGTGGTAGTGCGATTTCCTTTTCCAGAACTGATTGCGAAGCCTTAGAAATGTCATCTGCATCTAGAAAATAATATCTGATGGTGGGCTACACAAAAGCTTTTATAATATAAAACGTAGTTGTTCCTACAAAGCATAAGTTCGGCGTTTTACAAAAGGAACTAAAAGTTTCGAAACCAATACCATTTAAATACATGGCATACGAGATTGATACAACAACTAAGTACCTTTTCTTTAATCATGGTACCGATTCCCAAACATAAGTATGTTCATTTTCATGTTTCGTTGCATTTTTTTTTTTTTTTTTTTAATGATGACCCTATAATTTTGTTTCAAGGTATGTACAGGAGCGTGGCATATGCATATGCGGCAAAAATGAAAGTTTGAAAGAATACGAAAAATACTTTATCGGTTAAATTTGTTTTATTCGAATTGCTCTCTGCGGAACAACACTAGTCACCCGTTTCATCATCATTGTCACTTGATACAGAAAAATTAAACGATGAATCAATGTCCTGAGGAACTCTGTCATCGTCATTGATTCCTTCTACAAGCAGGTATATTTCACTCCCCAATTCACATTATATAGCAATTGTATTTACATTTATTCCTAAAACAGTACCCTTTGTAATCACAAGTGACACAGTCGCTATTAACCTCTAATGTACCGTCTTGACTACAACCGTCAATTGTGTCTTGTACGATTTTTTACATAGATAACTGAACATACATCGGCGCTTGTTCAATGGCTCGGATTCTGAACCTTTCAGTAATATACTTGGAAAGCATTCCTTGTCAGTTTGGGGTAAATGATTCTCCTGGCATTAGCTTTTCTTTCAGTAAACATGACTGCTCGAAGTCGGACTCTTCAAGATTTTTGGAACAAACAAGAGTGTTTTTATTTGGTACAAAATGTTTCCTATTGATTTTCTTAAGCCATAATTTGTATCGATCTGGTAATTTCTCACGACTTGGAAACGTAAGAAAAAGATACTTTATGTTTCTTGGCTGTAACCGCGCGAGAATTACAACCGAAAACACAGGACGTGTTAGACATTTCTACCTCACTTCACAGACACAGCACGCGCTGTACTAATATGTGTTTTCTACTTCGTACCAGTGTTTCTTTCAGAAAAAATGTTTCAGGGGGGTACACTTAGTATTCAGAGGGGCACATATTTTCACACGTACTATTCTACTTATTATATTATTGACGTATTAATTTGGTCTCCTCCAGGGCGGAAAACTCTGAGAGCTCCGGGAGACTGTCCCACCCGAAAACATATATAGAAGAAACACTGCTTCGCAGAACACTACGTAATCATTGCTTTCTCTCTCTCTCTCTCTCTCTCTCTATATATATATATATATATATATATATATATATATATATATATATATAATATACTAATGCTGTAGGGAAAACAATAATAGAAACGTCCCTCAAGAATTCAACACAAAGCAAGACTGCTAACCGACCCAAAACAATCTATTTAAAATCCACTGCACTAGGTTTATCAGCTGCACACAAGTAAGCGGTTGCTGACTCTCATTGAATTCCTTGCTAGCCCACGTGTGACGTCAGCATTTGCGATTCATCAAAAACAAATGCCTATAGAAGCTGAACGAGACGGCCTATCAACATTTTAAAAAATACGTGTCTCCTATTTTTGTAAACTCTTTCTATTGCAACAAACTTGTTTGTAACTCGAACTGCTCCGTAAAGTTATACTCATGTTTACTTAAAGGGATAGGGATACTATTATACTCTGGTTTAAAGCGTTTTTCACAGTCTTTTGCACCCTTCAAAAACAAACCGCGTAACTTGATGTTGTATCACTGCGCGCACGACTATTTGTTGATTGGTGAAGAGGAAATTGTTTCGTCTGTTTCCCGCAATATGTCTACTGTAGCACGTGCATGTATTTCTGCTACTGCGATGTGCATTACTCGTCTCACTCTCACACCATTGCCGTGATATAGAGCAAAATACCCAATACTATATAATCCCCCCTTGTTTAAGAGCAACTGAACATTGTCATTTTTCTCCAAACTGTAATTATAGATGAAATTACAATGAGTTATGTCAAATTATCAACTTAACAATAAAGAGATGACGTTGATATGTAACAGCAAGCATATTTATCATTATGGGAGATTAAAAAGAAATAATCTATTACCTAAATCATTACGCATATCCATGAAAAACAAATGGTACTTTTCTCCCTTAAGTTCAATTTATTGATGTGGTTTTTTACATTGTATAGCAAGCGAATATACAAATAGTAACTTCAGTACTACAAAGTAAGTAAATAAATATTCTATGAGAACATGAAAATTAGCTATTATAGGTCTTAATTTTCTTCAAGTCAATTGAACAACGTTGATATCGTTTGATAAAGCTATTTGCTTTTCTTCTGCACTTACGGGTTTGCCTTGTTTATGTTTAACAGAATAACGGAGCAGCAGGTCACCTGCTGGCTTCCTTGGGCGACATCTTTAAATTGTGGCGCGCACTTCGCGCGTTTTGTCATTTGTTGTAACAGTTTTCTCTTACAAATTCGATTTTGATTCAAGATTTCGATCCCATATAGATACATACTATGAGTCGGATCCTAAATGTTCTTACTGTGCCTTAACAATGCATTAATTACCGTAATCAGGGTTGGGTAATTACGCGTAAAAAAAAAGGTTTTCTACGTGACGTGTAAAATACGCGTAAAAACGCGTAATTTACGTAAAATACGTAAAAAATTAGAAACAGGTCTACAAATCAAAAGAAAACGTTCTACGCGCTGGCTGGATTTTGCAAAACTTAATCCGTAAGCATAAACTGGGAATTTTGTATTGGCTTTGTAAAGTAGCATTGTATAATACGGTTTGCATGCGTGATTGTTCAAAACCCATTTCATCATGTTTCATGTTTTAAACCCTCTGTAATCGAGAAAAGTTTTATGCCAGAGAAGCTATGGAAGAAACTATTGTGCAGTATAACAACAATGGTAAGCCTTCGTGGTCTCCATTTGTGACGACTTTCTGCAATGTCTGAGAAAAGCACCACGAACAAGTAGAGGAGTTTCTGTTGGAAAACCTCGGCCCTTCAGGAATAACTAGCTACCAGCAATATCGGGGGAAATTTGGAAATTTTGAAGAACTTATGAAGAAGGGAATTACAACACCACGCACATTCTGGTATTTCGCTACTCGGCAACATAAGGAGTTGTCGGAATTTGCTATGAAGTTACTGAACATCCTAGCATCTTCAGCGCAAATTGAAAGACTTTTTCTCAAATTGGTCCTTTGTCCATAACGTCACAAGAAACCGGCTCAGCTTCGAACGTTCGAAGAAAAAGTTATGAATATTAGTGTGATTAAGAGTATTGTGTTCGAATTGTACTAAACTATAATGGAAATGGCATGTAACTTTTTTTTTTTTTTTTTAGAATTAAAATAATGGCTAATTTTTAAATGAAATGTATACGCAGTTTTATTGGAACCAAGTGAAATATATTCAGTATTCGAACTAGGAAGAAAGACAAATTCTCCCCCCCCCCCCCACACACACACACAAAACGAAGAAACAAGTAGTTCAATATTCTGTTGAGTATTTTCTTCAGTTTTGTCTATTTATTATGAGCATGAAAAATGTCTACATTAAATGTTCAAATCATAGTCAAGTGCTAAGGGAAGTAATATATTTAGTGTTGTTGGACTTGGACTTGGATATTTTTTCAGTTGTGTGTGTTTAAAATGAGAATCTAATAACTTTTACATCGAAAATTCAATATGTCCCAGTGCTAAGTGAAGTGGTATATATAGTATCGTTGAGACGTGGAAGAAAAACAAATCAGTTTATTCTAAAATTTCATTATTTCAATATTCCGATCAGTATTTTTCGTATCAGTTATGTGTGTGTGTTAGTGTGTAATATGAAGGTGAAATGAGCCTAACAGTCAATCTCTTTTTCTTTTCTAATAGAAGTTTCAAAGTATACTGAAATGTTTCGAGTTTTATATTAAAAGCTGCAAAGGTACAACAATAAATTGTTATAATCAAAAGATTAATTGATACTTTCAAACATATCCGAACCAACACATATTTTTAATGTGTGTGCTTATATGTTGGGTGGTTGTGCTTGGGTGTGCGCTAATAGGTGGAAAGTAGTAGTGGGCCGGCGAGGGGCTATCCAAAATTATCTTTTATTACTATGATTTGGCATGAAATCATTACTTTTAAATATAATGTTTAGAAGATAATAATGTTTTAATGCTTAAGAGTCTTCATCCCGGCGAAATTAAAATACCGCTAATTTTATAGTAATTATGTGATATCTTCAAATAGATAAAAGATAATTGAAATATGGAACAAGAGCGCCCTAGACAATATTATTTTGCGTGAGATACCGTTATCACAAGTCACCTAGTGGCTTTCCGTTTTCAGCTGTTTAGAACCGCGAAAATAAATGCCGATTTTCAAAATGGCTCGAAATTGAAAGCAGATAAGTGAGTCGTGATAACGGTTTCTCATGTAAAATAATATTGTCTAGGGCGCTCTTGTTCCACATTTCGATTATCTTTTATCTATTTGAAGATATCACATAATTACTGTAAAATTAGCGGTATTTTAATTTAGCCGGGATGAAGACTCTTAAATAAGAAAACTAAGCTTACAATATAACCGACTATTCAAAATGATCTTAGTTTTAATGAAAGAAATATAGTTTTCTACGTCTACGTAAAAAAAATGTTTTTCTACATGACGTATATTACTAGTAAATTACGCGTAATTTACGTAAAATACGTAACAAGTAAATTACCTTGCCAACCCTGACCGTAATACATTGCATTTCTTGTGTACTATTTGCTCATGGAAGAATAAACTGTTATTAGTCTCATTTTCAATGTTGCTTACTCATAGTTGTTTTTCAGTTTTTCACAAAGAATGGTTGTCAAACAGTTGTGTCATTTAATGAAAATGGGCTAAGAAAATGAAAAAGAGAAATCAAGTGTACTCACTGTTTTTATTGAAGATAATAAGTTTCTTATAGTATTTCAAATCTTTGTTTTAGCTTTCATTAGAGATGAGGAAATAGTCACTTAAAAAAAAAAAAAAAAAAAAAAAATAGAAAGAGAGTGAGGAGGATAGAGAAGTTAAAGAGGATAAAACCCGTTTTGGTGATTCATTACGAAGTAATATGAGGCTAATTTTTTCAGTTATAATTTGTATATCGCCTTTTTAAATTGCGATCAGAATAAATGACCATTTAAAAGATGCAAAAACCGAATATTCGGTGCCAGAAATGAAATAATGTACAAAGAAATCTTCAACATTTAAGAATTTTATAACATTGTTTAGAAATGTTCATAACTTTTGAAACTTATTATTATTATTATTTTTTTTCTGGCTGCAGTGAAATTAAGAGGAGGTACTATATGCATGTTAAATACTGTGTCTTTATTCCTATGTAGAATCTAAAAAGTTTCTTGGAATTTGTTGAATAAGATGTCGATAGAGTCTTCATACTCTCATGACTGATATTACTTTAATTATGGCGTAACTTTTCTGTTAGATATCAAGTGAAAGGATAAGTCACGAGGATTCAAAATGTATTTTATAGGTATTTTATTACATATAACAAAGGAAATAAAATAATAAATTCTCTATTCAGGCTAAAGGAGACGGTGATAATGAAAACATGAATTAAATGGTGGAATGAAGAAAGTGGGAGGAAACTGAAGAACCCAGAGGAAACCCACGCATACGGTGTTTGTCCACCACAAGGTTCACTTGGCGCAAGCTGAGATCGAACCAGGAAACCATGTGCCAGAGGTAAACCCTCTACCATTGAGCCACCGCGGGCCCCCAAGTGCTCAATTTTGAATAGAAGTCGTGAGTACAACTGCACATGTTTCTAGATCTGATAATTAACTCCTTTGTGGCTATATGATCCGCGTACTCGTCATCGGGCGGGAGACCCGCCTTCGATTTCCGGAGGAAATTTATGTCGTGCGGATCGCTCGTTCGGTTGTAGGTCCAAATCTTATAGAACCTTGTTGTTGAAGAGGACGATGAACTTTAATCCATCCATCCAACCATAGATCTGCTAGTAGGAACACTAAGTCATCATGTAATAGTGGCTCTGAATCCTAACATTTTAAGTAGATTCTCAGCTAGAGAAAATGTTAGGAGTAGGGATAGTAAGTTTTAGTTGCAATTTACACTGGTAGAAGAAATTCAACGTTCTCCCCTTCTTCATCCTGGTACGTGTCTGCATTTACATAGTAGTTCAAAGATTCAGGAGAGCAGTGCGTACGCCACTGCAAACGAGAGAAAATGGTTCCTGATTCTCCTATCAAAAGCCCATGCCATTTCATTTTTAATCTCATTTTTCCCCCCCTTCAGTTTGTTTATTCATTTCTTAGCATAAAATTACATATAACATTTATTGTTTAATTAGTTGGCAACATTTCTGCACTGCAGTCTGCATTGTTTACAACGGGTGCAAAGCTTCGTGAAAATCAGATTAGTTACGATAACTTATTTTTAGCTTCATTATTTAGACGCTGTCTTGAATTTTATTTTTCTTTCATACAGCTTCATATTTACTTCATAGTGTTAATATGTACTATTAATTTCATATTACATTGTTTCCTTTTTTGGTGAAAGGTTATAAGCGTAATTAGTTTGTTCTTTTACTATTAATTTCATAAACATGTTCATATAATTAATGAAAGAAATAAGACTTTGGTCCTATCGTTTGTTTACTATTTTTTATAATTTAGTCTATCAAAAATGAATACAGCAACTTTGATGTACACAAATGGAAAAATTTACAGTTTTCCAACTTCAATTTGGCATTATTCTTATATAACGACATAACGGCATTATTCTTATATAGTGACGTAACTCGTTCTTAAAACGAACTTTTTTTTTTTTTTTTTTTTTTTTGCAAAGTGGCGTATCTCAAATAACATGTTTTTATGGCTTAATACTACAGTATTATATATTCTGAACATGTGGTATTAACGAATGTATTTTTGGCTACATTGTGTCAAAAATTGGTAAACACCAACGTAACAGAAAAGTGAAATAGGTGCAAAATTTTACATCGCTCTCATGATGAAAGAGAAAAACTGAGATATGACAATTTGCAAACAAAGGGACGATATAGTACTAATACGAATATTCTTAGCATTAGGCACTATAATTATGTAAAGCATGTATATAACAAGATAATAGTAGCAGAGAATTCAAAAGTAAGTGGCTAAGTACTGAAGCCTAGAAGAAATTTGTGTACTCTGTACCTAACATGTTGAAAAAATGAAATTTTATAACGCAGTTTTTGTACAGACGTTTTGAATTAATTACAAAGTGTATTGCAATTGCAATTAAGAATTTAAGCCAGACAATATTTTTGAAGTGTATGACGAAAGTTGACCTGAACTCCAAGTGGTTACGATTCAACTACTATAAAATATACATCTTTGTTTACATATTTTATCTTTGTTCCTTATGATATCATAATTTAGTACCTTCCATCATCAAAATAACAGAACAGAAACAGGATTTCAGTTATTTTACTTTAAATTAATTCATTGCAGAATTTGATATTTATTTTAAAAAATCAAGTGATTTACATCGCGATTTAAATCATTCTACCCTGCTCATAATGCAATCCTCATTTGTAGGCTGGTTGCCTTTTCCCTCTTGCGTAATATATTAATCCTAGCAGCCGCTGCGATTATTTTTGCAACCATTATATGTTTTCCACCTAATTACATTTTGCCGTGTGTACGGTGTTTCGCGCACTTCCATAGGATGTGGAGCAAAATTTTAGCACTTAGAAATCATAAATCACTTAATAATTAGATAAAATACATTTTGAAAGAGACTGTACCAGTCAACACTTCCAGTAGGAGCAGCAATACTCAGTATTGCTTAATCTTATAGCCTTACACTACTATAATTTATATTATTACTAATAAAAAATCAAGTAAATATATCGTGATGTTGTCGGCGTTTAGTAAAGTGTGCCGTCAGTCAAAAAAGATTGGGAACCGCTCCAGTAGTGAATAGCTGTATATCTGAAAATATATTCCTCCTCTCCCCGTCTTTACATCCTTAAAACAGCCACCTTTCAGAATTTTTAAAAATAAATCTTTCAAATTTGTTGCACGATTATGCTCTGCAAACTAGAGAAGACGGATGATTAATGAAAGTGAATGATTATGAAATGATCTAATGGAATCATAATGTGAGAGGAAACGGGAGAATCCTAAGAAAACTCACGGACACGATGTTGTCCACCACAGACTCTCACGGTCTGGGATTGAACCAAGGACTGATTTATCGCTCCAGAGGTAGCGTTCAGGATTGTGTGTGTGGTTGGTGAGCGGGAGTGTGTTACAAACTTGGTATTGTCGTGGAAACGATCTTCGGGTTTCTTATATTGTTAATAATTCCAAAATTAAAGCTGTCGCTGGAAAGACAAAACTCAAAAAAGTTTTCAGTGGGAAGGTATTGCAGTAACGAGGATATAGTGTGTTATCTTTGGAACAAATGAAGTTCAATGTTGTCATATCTTTTTGATGTTTTATATAGTTCGTCTTGTATTAGTTTTGATTGACTATTTTGTACATACAGTATATTGTTGATATGAGAGGAGCTACATTTGTACATATGACTTGGTGAAACGTATCTTACATATTGGAAAGTAGGAGTAGGAGAAATGTAATAAAATAGTTTATATTTGGTCACTATTTCGTTTTTTGAATAAAAAATTAGAGTATTTTTGTGTGTTTGTTTCAAGATAAATGGTTCTGTATGTACTTTTTATGTAAGCAAAAATTTTCTCTGAAGATAAACGAAGCAAAAGGATTATAATAGCCTGTTTACCAAACATATTATACTAACAGTATTTGTTTAGTGTACACACAAACTGAATTTGCACGATGGAAAGTGTAAATTAGTTTTTCCTATAATCAGTTTTCATTTGAGATAACAAATCTGGCATGGAATTTGTATCCATTTCAAAGTCATGATATTGCAAGAAGTTCCAACATTTTAGTCGATGACAATTAAGTGTGTTACATAATGAAAACCTTTCCTATCCTTTTTTTTTTTTTTTAGTATTTCATTTATTTACTTTTAAGCATGAACTCATTAACTTTCTCACGTAGCAACTCAGTTTGATGAAATGCTTAGCATTTTATAAATTAGAGAATTTTTCAAGATAGGTAATGGAAAGTATAAACACACAGAAGTGAAATTAAACATTGTTATCTTTCTTTTATAGTTGCAGGACACTGGCACAGCTCCTACTGATAAACCTGACAGTGCGAATGTAACCGTAGAATTGTCAAAGGAAACTATGGACAATTTACTAGATGGTTTGAGGAAAATTAGAGACCAGCTTTCAGTTGTGGCCAACAGAAAATGAAACATTCCATAGTCCAAAGAATGAGAGGACATACAAAGTGATTGTAATTTGATACTGAAGGCACGTTGTGTCTGCGGAATGCGATGTACTATTAAGTGCAATGAACATTTATTTGGTGTATTCCTTTTAAATTTTGTACAAAGAATTTAAATAAAATAGGTTATCTAAACGATAGATGTGATATCGTTCCGTTATCTAATTCAAGTACATGTTGAAACTTCACCTAATGAGGCGGATGTTTAAACTCACATGGCAGAGCTTCTCCAGTGAAAAGTACAGATGGACTGAGGTCCCATATTTTATTCGTAGTGTTCGCCTTGTCAATGGTATTTTAGCGCACAAAATCATATGTTGTTGTTAATCTTATATTTTGTTGAAATGGTTACTGTAGCAAAACACTTAGAGAAAAAAAAAAAAAAAAAAGGGACGAGAGGTAGTGGATTGCAGTGACAAAGTAGGTGACTTGATCGTCTCGGTCAACACCTTGCAACGTACGCCACACCAAAAAAATTGTCCCGCTAATTATTACAAGATGTTCTTTTATTTGGTGGATTTTTCTTTTTGGAATGAGTGTACTTTACAGGGAAAAATCAGTTTGAACTCCGTTTGAAATTTTAAAGCGACATTATAAAGCCGTTCTTTCTTATTGTATGTTACAATGAAATGCCAGGCCAAATTCTACTACGCCCATCAGTACACCTTCCCCAAAAAGACGGAATCCAACTAAACTGTGCCATGCACTGCATAGCTCGCGATGTCCACAGAAAAAAAGATTCCTCCTGAGGCAAGGTGGTACTGCTCAGAGTATAATGTTTCTTTGTGTCAACCCACGTTTTCGGACTTATCACACGGTGATATACAATCTGACTAAATTGGAAAAACATCTAATGTAACGCGATGTGGTATTTTCACATTTATATGAAAGATATGCTCTTAACTCGAGTTATCTAAAATCTTTTCGTAGTATTGTGACATCATGAGAACCAAAAATATATATAGTTCAGCATATTACTAACTGTTTAGCCAAGAAAATACTTCTTTTCTTACTACTTGTAGCTTTCACTCGAAGTGTGACCATTAATCTGTGATTAACGTACATTCCCATCCACCTATCAGCGCTCGCCTTAAATGAGGTTTGATCAGCAGATTACCTATTACATTTTTTTGTATTTATTTCATTGTTTTCAATATTTCTTCTTATATTTCCTGTATTTTACATGTTTTAGTTCTATTTTATTATTCATTCAATTCCTTACATAATAGTTGAGATTATCAACTATTGGCTGATAAAAACTTTGTATTTAGTGCCACTAATTTTACTATCAACAATTAAACTAATGTCGAACAGAGACACACAAAAATGTAAATAACTACCACGTCGATTGCAAATTCTAATTTTGCGTAAAAATCATAATTTAATGATGACTGAATCCATAAATTATACATTACAAACAAAATATATTTTGTGGAATCTTTGTTACAAGACACAGCATATTTAATCAATTTTGAGAAGAATAAGCAGCTTCTACAAAATTAATTATATTATATACATCATATTGGAAATTTCAGTATTCGTACAGTCCCTTAAGTAGTGAATTAGAAGGTTGGGTGCCAAAGCAGCCAAAGTGCAAAAATAAAAATTTGTCAGATCCACGAACCACCTCGTAGATGCCATTCTTTGAGGAAATATGCTCATTCAGTGTTGGGACTGCGATGATTTCTTGTAAAGCTGTTAAAACTTAAAAGGTGGACTCAGGTCCAATTTGCTCGAAAGTATGAACGTGCCACAGAAGCTTCCCTGGCACTCAATCCTTCAATTTTGGTGCATATACCACAGAGAAAGAAATCGAAAAGATGAAGAATATTACATATTGTTAATATAATGAAAGCTTATGTAGGATTAAATACAGAGCTTTCTTTCCTGAACAAGACTAAACAAAGGTAGGTTGATAAGTTCTCAGCCTACCCAAGTTCAAAGCTAGATATAAAAGTTATATATGTTTATGAGGCTTATAATTTGTGAAGATACTGTTCAAAATTTGGTTTAAGTAAACCAATTTTAATTTTTTGTTCACGTCCAAAGTGAGGATGTCAGCCCACATCCCAGAAATTAGTAAATTTGAACACCGTGCATTCATCAAGTATCTCTTCCTAAAGAGACTCTCGCCGAAGGAGATCCACAACGACCTTGTCACGACATTAGAGGACAAGGCACCATCGCATGCCACTGTAAAGAAATGGGCAGCGAACTTCAAACGTGGGCAGTTTTGTCTGAACGATGATCCAAGGTGTGACAGACCAATTTCAGTGACCTCTCCCGATATGATTGACGCCATTCATCGGATGATTCTCGACAATCGCCGAATCCCGCTCAAACAGATAGAGGACACATTGGGCATCAGTCATGAACGGGTGTGGAAAGTTATCCGTGAAGACTTGGGTATGAGGAAGGTCGCGGGAAAATGGATTCCGAAACTCCGCGCAGATCAGAAGCGTGAACGGGTGGAGGCAAGTAAGGCACTTCTGTCCCAATTTCAAGTGGATAAGTCCATTTTTTTCAACGGCTGGTAACAGTGGACGAAACTGGTTATATTTCTACGATCCCACGACGAAACAACAATCGACTGAATGGCGCCACAGCGGTTCTCCAGGTCCGAAGAAGGCTAGGACACAACGCTCCCCTGGTAAGGTCCTTGCTACGGTCTTCTCGGATGATGAAGGAATTCTACTGCTGGATTATCTGAAATCGGGTGAAACCAGCAATGCAGCTTATTATACATCTCTTCTGGACAAACTGAAAGCCGTACTAAAGGAGAAGAGACGTGGAAAGCTGTCAAAAGGGGTAATCTTCCTCCAGGACAATGCGCCTTTCCACAAGGCACGTCTGACATTGCAAAAATTGGAGGACCTACGGCTTCAAACACAGGAACATCCACCTTGTTCGCCTAATTTGGCTCCATCACTTTTCCCTCTTTCCTAAATTGAAACTGTTTTTAAAGGGAACGCATTTCAATGGCGCCGATGACGTCATTTCTCAGAGGCCTGGTTTCCAGTGCATCCATCCGACTTCTATTTGTCTGGCCTGCAAGCACTGCAGCAGCAATGTGAAAAGTGCATTGGACTACAAGGGGAATATATTGAATAAAAACACCAAACTTCGTTTCGTATCTACTTGTTTTCTTGGTGAGGCTGAGAGACTTATCAACCCACCCTCGTACAATGTTTTTAGGTGATAAATTATAACAAGAGAACATAATCTGTAAATCGAACTCAGAGGCTCCCGGCGTGCCTCTCTTGCTGAGATGAGCTCAGGTACCAAATATAGTGATATTCTTTGTTTAGACTAGGTAGATGCAAGTTGGAACAGCGAATGAGCCAACGACCCAGGATTTACTGGCATCAAGGGCCGTACGAGACAATGTATAACATTTTCACAAGAATTGAAAGCCATATTCAATTTACAAAATCGTTCGTCGTAGACAGGAACATAAAATCTGTTATTATCACAGGAACATAAAAACTGTTATAACAGTAACCAAAATATTTACTTACAAAAGAAAAGAGGAAAAATCTATTTATTTACAATTTTAATGGACACATTTGACCAGTTTTCCAATGTTCGATGGTACAGTTTACACTGGATATTTTCAAGGTGGATATCAGTTATCCAAGAAAACTTTTCAACTCAGTTTACGAGATTACATCAATAACGAGTCAGGCGGGCCGGATTAAAAGAATCAGTAGGCCAGCTGTTGTACATGGTTAGATTAGGCGATGGGCTACTTGCTCACCAAATTTCGTTCAGATCCGTCCAGTAGTTACTGAGAAATAAGGTATCACGTACAAGCAGACTCGATCCTGATCCTGGCGGAGCTCGGCCGCCAAATATAGTGATCTGCATTTCTTAGACAATGGGCTAAAATTCCTTCAGATCCGCCAATAGTTACCAAGAAATAAAATAGACCTGCCAATATGAGCCAAACCGAGCTGCCTATCAAGTTTTGTTATCTTTGTTTCTTTGACGATATGCTACATGCCAAAGAAAATTGGTTTAAATCCTGCCAATAGTTGCCGAGAAATAAAGTATCATAAATTGAAACTATAAGATGATTACGCCGGAGCTATAAAAAGAAAAGGTAGTACCATCGGAATCAGAAATGGAATGTACTCCAAGTAAGCAGGAATCCATTTTTAATATCACTTGTTAAGAGGGAGCGGGACTTGAGTTGGATTAGCCTTCTTCTCTGGCTATGCCACTCAGTTGAGGCATATTCATAATGCAGTAACAATTCAGTCAATCCAACAAATTGAAAGTGTGCTGGCGAGTTCAAGGTTCGCAGACAGTGATACTAGCACTACGATATATGAGTAAATATGAATGAAAGTGAAACAGGAAGGAATTGTGTACTGCTTTCTACCTTTTTGATACTCTTCGAAAGTACATTTCGAATCAGAAGGAAATACCGAAAGTTTTTATTCATAATAATAATAATAATAATACGAAAACTTCAAACGAGAGCTTGATTCTAAATAAAATCTCGCTCACTATTCAAAGCTTTAAGAGAAAAAGAAGAAAGAAAACTTAAATATACCTACATTGTTCTCTTCCTCCTTTAAAAAGCTTTGCTCTTGACTTCGAATTTCTTCCTTATCACTTGCTCCTTTAGATAATGGTAATCCCTGTAGTCTGTGCTCCAACTCAATATCATGTAAAGACTCCATATAATAGCCAATAGAGCTCTGTCTAACCTGCAATAATGTTCACACACATTAGGAAACATGTGATATCAAGAAAGCAGTTGTCTTAAATTTAATACAAAAAAGAAAGTATCAAAGTTTGTAGCATTAAGTTATCAAGCAATGATCCAAAAATATATTGAAAAAATAGCAAACATTAGCAGTCCACTTTTTCTTTTTCTTTTTCAATTTGTAATCCTCATCCTTTACCGATTAATATGGTGTTTTAACAGTTAAGAAAATCTTGAAATTCAATCTTTCAGTTTAACGTCCCATGATTATACAGGATGAGCATAAAGTCTTGCTCTGATTACAAAAATTTATTACAAAAAAATTGTTTCACATAATAATGTAAATTCTGGTCAGTTACATAGGTTAGTATTACAAGTTTTTTTTTTTTTTTTTTTTTTTGACCACTTACGTTAGACCACTTCAACGTGTGCCCCCTTGGTAGCTCGGAGAATGTCTAAGCGGTATTCCAGTTCCCGCCAGGTGTTTTGTAACATGTCTTCTGTCATAGTACCCACAATTGCTTATATCCTAGCCTTCAGTTCCTCGACGTCAGCAACAGGTGTGGCACAGACTCTGTCCTTGATATAGCCCCATAAAAAAAAGTCCAGTGGAGTAATGTCTGTGGCGGGGAGAGCGTGATACCACAGCACGCATTGCGTTTTCTCCTGCTTCGATGCTATTTCGCCAACTAACCCGCCGTATTGCGTCACTCTTGGGTAGCACTAGTGCCATCTATTGGTCTTAAAAAAACTAGTAATACTAACCTATGTAACGGACCAGAATTTACATTACTCTGTCCAACGGTTATTCCGTAATAATTTTTATAATCAGGCCAGGACTTTATGCTCACGGTGTATTTGTTAGGCTAAGGGAGACGAATGACTGAGGCAAGCGAATAATGATGGAAGAATTGGTGAAATGATAAATGATGGAGGGAGGGGAGATGAGAAAACCAGCGGACAGAATGTTGTCCACCACAATAGTTACTTAGACGGGATCGAACCAGGGACCCCATGCACCAGAAACAAGCGCACTACTACTGAGTCCCCCTTAACAGCAAAGAGAAACTATTTACAGCATGTCAAACGCAAATAAAACCCAAGCGCGGTCGCTTTAAAGTACAAGTAAACAATGAATCCCCCATATTTTCTTTTATAAAGGGAAGATTAGAAAGTAATTTACCATTTGAGAATATCATCAGACTATATACAAAGTGTTAAGTTTGGAAGAAGAAGTTGCAATAGACAAAGATTTAAATCTTAAAAAGAGCTTCAATTCCTTCCAAACTTGTTGACTTTTCCAATATTTTCAAAGTGTAATATTTTATGCTGGGTAGCTTTCCATTAAAATCACCTCAAAAATTTGGGATCGTATTACACTGACGTTAATTTATAGCTTATCCTTCGTACGTAACCCAGTACTCACCAAAACTCAAACCCTGTTCTATTTACAGATTCAGATAAAAGTATCAGAGTAAGGTATCTAAAATTTAGTCTACAAGAAACATAAGGATATGTAAGTAAAGTTGAAAAAACTGCACTGTAGATTTTAAGCTGAAAAGCTATAAATTTTGCGCAAGAGAATGTCATATGGAGCTGCCAGAGGATTCTCAATTAACGAGAAGTCTGATCCGTCACACATCTGGAAAACTCCACTTGAATTCTAAGATTTAAAAAAAAAGTATAAACAGTGCGGTTTCTTGTACAACAAAGATGCTAGGGGGAAAAAAATCCGTGTACAGCCCAGTGGTTCGCAACCGATGTGTCGCGACGCTGGTGTATCACGCAAGCCCCTAAGGTGTGTCCCGAAATTTTAGAATTTAAAAATCATGAATTTAATAATAATTAGTTAAAATCAACTTTGAGACAGACTGTACCAATCAACACCTCAAGCGACAGTAATAATGCTCAGTGCTATATAGAGTCATTAAAAAAACTAATTGGTTTCACATTATTATTATTATTATTATTATTATTAATATAATAATAATAAGTGTGTCGCGTTGTCCTGAACGTTCAGTAAAATGTGTCGTCTGTGAAAAAAGGTTGAGAACCACTGGTATAGCCTAATGAAAGTTAAAGATTCCATTTCAAAGTGTGAGACTTTCGTTCAGCAAACTGCTCATGTCTCTTTCAGTATATAAAAATATGTATCTTACATTTTATAATTTAGCACAGACTAGTGTGCTTCTCAACTGGTAAAATAGACTTTGATTCTTCTATATACGAGGGTAGATCCACAAATAAGGTTCACAAAGAGCTCCACCCGCACAAAAAGGTGCGAGGCAAAATCTGGCAACACCGCTGTACACGGCTGTTACCCCACTCTCGATTCCGCCCGGCCGCGCTGATCAGTCTTGGCTCAGCAGCCGTCCGATATGGAGGTGCCCACTGCTGCTCCCCCAAGTGTGAGATTCGTTCCGTAATTCGCTTTTTACACGCCAAAGGGACTCCACCCGTGGATATTCTTCGTCAGTTGACAGAGGTGTATGACGACAAGTATATGTCCGTTTAAGATGTCCGAAAGTGGTGCAGGGTGTTTAGTGCCGGTCGGAAGGACATCCACGATGAAAAACGGAGTGGAAGACCGTCAGTTTCGAAGGCGGTTGTCGAGATGGTCCAACGCGAAATGCTTCAAAACAGGAGGATCACCGTCCGTGAATTTGTTGCTCGGATTCCTGCGAGTTCTTACGGTACACTGCAAAGAGCTTTGACTGAAAAATTGGGGTATCATAAGTGTTGTGCTCGATGGGTACCGCGTTATGTTGACAGCACAACACAAGGAGAAACACCTTGCCTGTGCTCGCCAGTTTCTTCAAAATGTCAAGAGAGAAGGAAGGCTTGTTGGACTCCATTGTTACGGGAGACGAAACGTGGGTGTTTCATTTCACTCTCGAAACGAAACAAAAATCCAAACAATGGCGTCACTCAGGGTCACCAGCCGCAAAGAAGATCAAACAAACTCCTCCTGCTGACAAAGTCATGGCCAGTGTGTTTTGGGGTCTAACGGGATACTTCTGATCGATTTCATGGAACCTGAGACAAGAATCAACTCAGTTATTTGCAACACTTAAGAAAACTCAGGCGAGGTATCCAGAATCGCCGGCGAGGATGACTGACAGTCGGTGTAATGCTGCTTCACGACAACGCCCGACCTCACGTCTCCCAGGACCTTTTGACAAACTTTGGGTGAACTGTCATGCCCCACCCACCGTGTGCAGTCCGGACCTCGCGCCTAGCGATTATCACTTGTTCCCGAAGTTAAAGGGACACTTGAGTGGCCAACGTTTCCGGAGCGACGATGGTGTCAAAGACGAGGTGAAACGCTTCCTCAACTGGTTGGCGGCGGAGTTCTACTTCATTAGGATACAAAACAGAAGGTTATATGGAAGAACAAATAAAGATGTTGAGGAAGAGCAGTTCGGGTTCAGAAGGGGCAAGGGCACAAGAGATGCTATTGGATTATTAAGGGTGATCGGTGAAAGATTTATAGAAAAAGGGAAAGAGGTGTATGTTGTATTTATTGATCTAGAAAAGGCTTTTGACCGCGTGAATTGGGAATTGTTGTTGGGAGTTCTAACAAAGATAGGGTTGGAATGGAAAGATAGAAGACTCATACGAAACTTATACATGAACCAACAAGTAAGTGTTAGGATAGGGGAAGAACTGACGGAAGAGAGTGCAATTGGAAGGGGAGTTCGACAAGGATGCTGCCTCTCACCAACACTATTTAATGTCTATCTAGAAAAGATAGTGAAAAAGAGCCTACATGATGATGATGGCATTTCGGTAGGAGGTAGAATGATTAGATGCATAAGATTTGCAGACGATATGGCCCTTGTTGCAGAATCTGAAAAGAAAATCAATAAAATGTTAGAAAAAATGAGAAGGGGCTTTGAAGAATATGGGATGAAAATAAATGTTAGAAAGACAAAAGCCATGGTGATTGGAAGGAGGGGTCTGTGTCAAATATAAAAGTAGGAGGGGTGAAAATAGAACAAGTGAATAGTTTTCGATACCTGGGTAGTGTTCTTAGTAATGACATGAAATGCGAACGTGAAATAAAAGCAAGGATAGGAATGGCGAAAGAAGCCTTTAAAAGAAAGAAAAGTCTGTTTTGTGGGACGTTGAACAAAGAGTTGAGAAAAAGACTCATAAAATGCTTCGTGTGGAGTGTTGTGCTGTATGGGGCGGAAGCATGGACATTGCGTAAGGGTGACGAAAATCGACTGGAAGCCTTCGAAATGTGGGTGTGGAGAAGAATGGAAAGAGTTAGTTGGGTCGAGCGGAAAACGAATGAGAGAGTGTTAGAAATGGTGGGTGAGAAAAGAACATTTTTAGATATTATTAGGAAGAAGAAGAGAAACTGGTTGGGACATTGCCTAAGAAGAGATTGTATCATGAGGGACGTCCTAGAGGGTATGGTGGCGGGAAAGAGAGGGAGAGGGCGAAAGAGACTACAATTAATGGATGATATTAAAACAGAAAGATCATACGCGAAGACGAAAAGGTTAGCGGAGGATCGTGGAGCATGGAAGCTTCTCAGCTGCGGCAAGTGACCTGCCAATAAAGGCAGAATACCTATGATGATGATGATGAGGATACAAAAATTGGAGCACCATCTACAAAAATGCGTAGAAAAAAGATAACGATTATGTCGAAAAATAGAGCAAAGTGTCTTCTTTCCAACGACGTACATTGCTATGAGAATAAATAATGCTGTCTATTTGTAGACTTAATGGGAACCTTATTTCTGGATCAACCCTCGTAAGAAAAAAAAAATCAACATAGCACATTGAGATATACTCGTATAGTAATCATATAGGGCCTTATGCAAAGTCGTTTTGACGCGTAATTAGTGTCATACTGAAGAGGGTCAGGCCTTTAGTATGATGTTAATCATACGTCAAAACAACTCTACATAAGGCGGATAAATTCTAGAAAATAGTATGTTTAGTTATTTTGTGCTTACCTCATTAGAGGATGAGCCCAGAATATGATTAAGAATCCAATAAGGCTTGGATGTCTCATATGGGAATAAAATCGCTTTAAATGGTCCGATTTCAGAGATAAAGGATCTGGAAATCCTTGCACTTGATAGTACACCTAAAAATAAATTGAGACAAATAGTAATAAGGTAAATCAAAATACACGCAAGTATTATGACCCTCTGAAGAGAAAGATACTACACAAGTACGTGTGTAGTTTATTACAATCTTGCAAGATAGTTTCTCTCACCTTAAGGCGATCTTGGAAAGAAAAGCGTCACGTCGCAGTGAAACACAAACCCACGTTTTGTGAGTGAACTGATCTTCTTGATGTCTGGCCGTACGCTGTAAGTACCAACGTATCAGAGGAGAAAAACATTCTTTATAGATAAGCAATTCCTCACAATTAAACCAGGTGCTTATATAAAATGTTCCAAGGTAGTGATCATCGGGGATAAGTGGTTTGTTTTCATTATGGTCAGGTGCAAATGGAAGTACTCTTTGGACATAAAATCTTTGGACACAAAGTCTTAATCATTCCTGTTTCCTCACTAATTTAAGTCCATCACTGTGGATTAAAAAAGTGAAAAGTATTTCAAACTTCCGAACATTAAATACCCAATTTTCTGTAGGAACAGTTAATCCATCTCTTGATATTCTTTTAATCCAACCTTCAGGATTTAGTGATTGAACTAAGATCTCTTTTGTGGGTTGTTCAAGTGATGGGTCGAGTCACTAACAACAATGAGCAATGTATCCTGCTCTGTAACGGAGACTCTCTCCAGAACACTCTGCTTGCAATGAATTGTCTCTGGGCACATCCTCAAGAAGTATTTCATGTGACACAATATTACTTTCACTTCCAGATAAAGCTTGTTGTATATCCGGAGTGAGTCCTGTAAAGAGATGGCAAGTAAGTAATTTTTCTTTTTTTCTTTTTCATTGCAACAAGTGTCACAGAACTTAAAGGAAGGCCGCACATATGATCCTGCTTATAATTAAAGGTTTCAGGCAGCTTATGAACTCCATGGACAACGGATTCTCATATGTCCGTCCGACTGCCCCAGTTGAACTTTGCACTTAATAAATACTTCATACCGCATTTCATCTTTATGTTAGAGAAACATCCCAGGACAGATCGAATGCTCTTCAAAAATTCACGCTGGAAAGGAAAAAGATGTTTTACATTGCTCAATTTAATTTCTTCATACTGAATGAAACTTGGGTAGCATACTTCCTTGTGTTGTTGCATTCAAACCAAATGCATTTACTATAACTTGCATTTCATCATTAGACACCAATTGAATTTAACTTGTCAAATCTGTCACTGACCAATTAAAAAAAAAATAGCTGTTTCCTTTTCTTCGGGTATTAGGTACGTGATGGCCTGTAAAAGTTATTCGAAAAGAGCTCACATGCAAAGTGAACACGTTGTCGTTCTCTTCCTGATAGGTCAAAAGTGAAAATTCAATTTAGGTCATATTTTTATTTCTCCATCATCTAACGCTAACAGATGTCCCGCAATATTCTTAAATATTTTTCCCCACTTGGTAATGTAAAACCATTGTCCAAAAAGTGGTTACGTAATAGCTTTAGAGAATAGGGAACATCAGCGCAAACCCAAACTCTACTCTCGATACTCGGAGGGATTAGGAAAACAAGAATAATTATGATCTACTTTGAAATCTCTCCACACTCTTGCGTTTATTCCTTCCAACTGCAACAATTCTGAAGCCAGCCTCATGAATCACCTGAAAATATTTTCAATAATAATGTTCCCGTCATTTGAACATCAAAATCATAGTATACAGGCTGTTTAAATTTTTTACATAGTACACGTAACATAGAAATTAATACTTGGCTATAAGGACCCAACACTTTATCATTCTTTTGGTCATATCAAATGTGTAAATCTATATTCATTTCATCAAAACTTACTATGCACATTAAATCTTTGTCATGGAACTGCTCTGCTTGATGGTGCATTAACACACCATTCAAAATTCCAGAGCTACTATCAAATAAATAGGTCACCCACTTTCTCAAACTTGATAGTCCTGGAAGTGGAAAATTCATGGTGTTTCAGATCTATAGATATTGATAAAGCGCGTATCGTAAAACATCTATTTACATAATCTTTGTTCCAACGCACACTTCTCTTCTTACTTATAAGACACTCTATTTGCGTAGGAGTGAAAATATTTCTCGTTATTTGTTTGGGTTTAATTTGGTTACCCCACATACCAGAGGAAAGCGCTCTACCACTGGGCCACCGCACCCTCCTGAGCACGTTCTAATTTAGGAGAGATGAACTGTTTCCTAAATAATTGCAGAAAGTCGATGTAAGAAAAGATCGAAGTAGATACATTTCTCAGGCAACCTCTGACCGATTTCACCAGGCATCTCGACAAGAATAGTAGCCTGTCTCGTCCACTTAGCCGAAATAATGAAATAAAGTGCTTAAAGTCTTCTAAAAAATAATCGGGCCATCCCAAGGCTGACCTCTTTACTTTGACACATTTTTCAAATTGTTAGTCTCGATGTCTAAGGAACTGTTTCCAATGTAAACTACTATTACAGTGGTAACCGTAAGCGTACCTAGGAGATCGGAGGTATTATCGGGTCAATATTGTTATAGCCCCTTTATTTAATAATAATAAAAAAAAATCATTTCGTCTGAAGTTATACTCACAATTAGTTGATACATTATTATTATCCGTGTTTACTAAAGCCTGAGTTACTCCTTTCAACTGTGCAATATCGTCTGCATGCTTAGTCATATCCTCTTACAATTTGCCGGTAATAGATTTCAGTTGATTGACTTCTCCGTATATTCCCTTCTGCAATTTTTCATTCCTGGTCAACACTGCTTCTGTTAAGAGTCTTCATCCCGCCGAAATTAAAATACCGCTAATTTTACAGTAATTATGTGATATCTTCAAATAGATAAAAGATAATTGAAATATGGAACAAGAGTGCCCTAGACAATATTATTTTGCGTGAGGTACCGTTATCACAAGTCACCTAATGGCTTTCCCTTTTCAGCTGTTTAGAAACGCGAAAATAAATGCCGATTTTCAAAATGGCTCGAAATCGAAAGCAGATAAGTGAGTCGTGATAACGGTTTCTCATGTAAAATAATATTGTCTAGGGCGCTCTTGTGCCACATTTCGATTATCTTTTATCTATTTGAAAATATCACATAATCATTGTAAAATTAGCGGTATTTTAATTTTGCCGGGATGAAGACTCTTAACTTTTCACTTTCTTTCTTCTGTTCCACTTTTAGGGATTTTATTTCTACAGTAATATTGGAACATTTATTTTGGAAGTCTCCGTTCATCCTATCTATAAGCGACTTAAAATGAGCTTAGTTTCAGGATCAAGTCGCAGATTTGTTTCTGTGTGGCCTTGAGAAATCTCAACATTATTGATGTAACCTCTCGTACTTGACTATCCATTCGAGAGATTTGAGTGTCGTTAGGAAGATGTATTGAGACGCAGTTATCACAAAACCACTTAGCATTAGGTTCTGTTAGCGTATCATACAATTCACAAGGTATACTGAGACACTTTAAAAGAAAAACACTTTAAACAAATTATACTCGTTACAGCGCACTGTATCGTCCTCTTCGTTTAGTGTCGCCGCACGTCTACATTTACAAACAGTTCTGTTAGCTGATTGCTTTTCAGCTGCAACAGTCTCTGACCTCGATACAATACTCATAATCTAAAGTTTAGGTTTCTTTTCAGCTCAAAGGCGCTGTCTTCCATCATCAGGAGGTAAAGTCTCCTTATGTGACTACTTGTAGGGATAAACCACAAACCAAGGATGCCGACTAGTAACAAAATCTCCATCTAGCGACATTCTAGCTGGGTCGCCATTCTCTTGTAGCACTCTTTCGCCATCTTTGAGTCGTTGACCAATAGCTCGAAACAACATGTCGCTATGCAGCTATGGAACATGCATATCGCCTGTTAACTTCTGACATAAATAGGTAGTGGACAAAATCTTAGTTTAATACCAAAATGCGAAATCAGGGTGTCTTCTAAAATTCCAAAATGAAGTTTCGTGACTTTTTCTTTACCAAACATTTCATAGCATCCTCAAGAGCGAATTTTGGTGCAAATCAGGCTGAATTTTCATACATGCCATAGAAGCGTGATTTGCTTGCGATTTGGTAGCATCTAAAGCTGACCATAGACATTTTCAGGGGTGAATTTTGTTGTTTTATAAAACAAAATTTTCTAGTCTGTACTTATATTTGTACAGATAAAAAAATCGTGACCCAAAAGCTAAATTTCGTGACTTTTTCTTGACTTTCATGGCCGTTTCCTGATTTCGTGACTTTTTTTGCGACTTTTGTGACCGATAGACACCCTGGAAATGCGCGCAGAAGGTTTAGAAGCAGGACTGGCTCGCAGTCAGAACAATGAGAGAGTCTACGATGCTAACTATGACAGTATTAATAATAACAAATGTTGACAGAGCATCTAAATTTGGAATATTTTATTTCCAATAATCCATCCTCTTAGCTAGAACAGATAATGTAGTTCAATAGTGTAACGGATATTCCAAGATGCCGCTCTCTGACGTGTACGTACATAGGCATGAACAGAATTACATAGTCATTGATCAAAATAATAGAAGCTGCTATCGGTGAGTCATCCAATATATTATCGAAGCATAAAATTAATAACGTCAAAGACGAGAACCTCATTAGTCATCTGACCCACAATTATATTTAGCTTCCGAATTAGCTTACACTCAATGTCGATTCCACTCATTCAATATCTAAAATCAAAAAGAAAAGAGTGATACCTCGGTAAAAGCATACTTGAAAGTAGAAGTATTCTTCCCACATTTAATTGTATACATCATTATTTAACAAATTCAATCCAAAACCATGGATACTCTTGTTATCATTATTTAGGTAAAAAAAAATAGAAAAGATCGTGTCGGTTACTAGCATCAGAGACTCTCTCGTTGTTCTGACTGTGAACCTTCGTAGGCGCATGTCGCATCCTGGTATTAAAATAAAAGCTTTGTCCACTTCCTATTCAGCTACCAGATATCATGCATGTTCTATAACCGAATAGCGACGTGTTGTGTCGAGCTGTGGATCAATGACTCAAAGATGATGAAAGAATGCTACAAGCTTGTATGCTTCCCTAACAATATCGTTTTCCTGAGTATTCCTGACATTCCAGCTCTATAGAAACACTGTAACGTCTTAAACATTTGTCCACAGCTGTAAGTAGACAAGGGATTTATATTATTCTTTAAAATAATAATAATAATAATAATAAAAAAGTGGTAGTTCAACAAGAACAAGATGGTTGAATATTTCTTGTTCTATATAACATTACCTGTTTAACACCTAACATCTCTCCTATGTCCATGGTAAGACTTCCAGCGTATATCATGAACCACGAGACAGCGTGAAGTATTGTAAAAACCCACCACAAAGGACTGCTGTGTTGGACATCGACATTCCACAAGGTCACAGACGGTATTGGATGCCAAAAATATATGACACACTAAAAAAAAATAATAATACAAAGAACAAAGGTAAGTACTTCTTTTAAGATTAGTAACCGTTTCGTAAAAGATATGTATTCCTAATACAGTTGTATAAACTTTTGTTACTAATTTGTTTGAAAAAATCTGTACCATGAAATTCTATCAAATGTAGCCATAACAGCCCTGCTAAGTTTGTACTGAGCAGATTTGCAATAATAGTTACCATTCTTGCTTGGCAATCAGGAGCTTCTGGATTGAAACCCTGCAGTCGACCACCTTGACCCGTTTTTCCAATGTTTTTTTCAGTCACATCAAGCAAATGCCGGGATGATGTTTTCAAATACACCCTGGCAGACTTACTTTTTGTTGTACTGTTGATTGTTTATTATTCCAGTGATGACTGAATTTGTACCTGAAAGTTCGCTTTGTTTATACAAGGAGTAAACCCCACTGATCATTAAAACATCTGCTAAATCGCTGAGTGTTGGAGCTCATTTTGTACAAAAACTATAATGAAGCATACACTATAGATACGACAGGATTTTGCAAAAAACAATTTGTAAGGTTTGAAGGGGTGAATTTTTCGTCTCCCTTCTTCAGATCTCTGAAATCGTTGGAGTAGGAAACGGAAGTTTTGTGCAAATGCTCCCTATGATTCTTACACAGTGAATACGTTACTGTTTCGCCAAATGCGACTCCTAGAAAGGGAAAGTATTGGAATTCTCTGGCTTTATTTTCTTTTGAAATTCAAAACATAAAAGGTGAAAAGTGGCATTAAATGTTTTGTCGCTATTCACTAATTTCCCGAACTTTTTTCAGCCTATGACATCGAAATTTTATGGTTTCCACAAATATCTTGGCTTTAATTTCTTTGACTTCCAATATATATATTTGTCGGTCTCCTCCTCCAGTACCCTTGCACGTTATTTTTATTATTACAATTTAAGGTTTAGTAAGAAGAAGTATATAAACATTTCTATATACTGTTTATCTAAAAATATATCTCAACGCAACAGCTCTATACGAGCCTGAACCTTCCTAGCGACGGTATCGCCTTAAGAGGTGTTTTTTTTTTTTTTTTTTTTTTTTTTTTTTTAAAATACCAGTTTGGCCCCAAGGTCGCCCCGGTACTTGTTTTCCAATTTTGAGTCAACCTTTGGAACTTACGGTCTAAAGTGAAAAACTCCTTCTACACCCACCAGAGATTGAGAACGGATCGTAGGATTGGAAGTCGTATACTCTACCTACTGAGCTCCAAGTCAGTCTATTTCAATTTAGCAAGTAATTTAAAATAAATATGAAAATATGTTTTTAAAAGAATGCTCGATTAATATGTAATTTGTAGCACCTTTGCAGAATAAATATTTTTGTACGACCCTTCACAAAATGAATAGTGATTCCTGTATTATAGCTGTTAAACTTTAGTGTTAGTTAAAAGATGTCTGCAACAATAGTTTAAGAACCATTTACACTATTTCTATAGTGGAGGAAATTATCAGAATAAGTAGTTCTACAAGCAGCGAGATTTTTAAAAGCACAAAGGGCGATGGCAATTGGTCTTCGAAACGTATGGTTCAATTGATATTTGGATGCTTAGCACTTTTTACTTATTTATTTAATTTATTAACTGATACATCCTATCATGTCATTACGTACCTGAATGGTTGTAAGTTGCTAACTTTGGTATCAAGTTCCCTACGATTTTTTTTTTTTTTGTAAACAAAGTTTATCGTGTCCGTAGGTTTTCTCGGTGTACTGTTTCCTCCCATTTTCTCACCCCATCAATTCTTCCATCATCGTCTCCCGTAGCCTAAAGGGTATAATCGTGACACGTTAAGATGAAAAATTTAATTTCATTTTATGTAAACAAAGTTTCAACTACTGCTGCGACTTTGGTGAAGCTTGTTTCTTAGGTTTTTATGCGCTGCCCAAAAGCACAGTGGTGCCTGAGTTAATAATTCACCTACAAAACATGATATCAAGGTCATTTACTAATGACATTTGTTCTCTGGGTTATACACGAATACGAAGCGAATGATGGGAGAATTACGTAATAAAAAGAAAGAGAGGACATAGAAGAATCTCTAGAAATCTCATGAACAAGGTAATTTCATCATCAACTCACAAAATCTCGAACATGTGTTTCAAATTTCACGTTAACGCACCTTTAGATCGAAAGACCCAGGTCTGACTTCCGGTGGGAACTCACGTGGTTCAGATTCCATGTCAAGCTCCTAAGTCCATATATCTCATACAGAATCGGTGCTGAAAGGGACGTTAAATCCAAAATCTACACAAATACCCTATTACCTTGAAATGAAAGATAGAAATCATCTGGCACATTTCTCTTAACTAGATGACAGAACTAACTTTACTATGCCAATGTCTTATTCTAGGGAAATAATTTCGTAAGTCGCTGCCGCTTTCATCCTCGGTAGCTCCAATAACGAAAAACGATGAATGCACTCAACTCATTATGGATCCTTAACTAATATTAAATAAACCGTAAATCATGATATGTGGACCAACAATCACGAGTGGTAAAACTGTTTGTTGTTCATGAATGGAACATTTGTGGTAGGATTCTTTGTTGGTCAACACTCATGAGTGCTAACACTGTTCGTTGTTCGTGAATGGAACATGAGTGGTAGGATCGTTTGCTGGCCAACGAATGCTAAGGGTGTTTGTTGTCCATAAAAGGAACATGAGTGCTACGGGTGTTGGTTGTCCATGAATGAAACATGGGTGGTAGGATTGTTTGCTGGACAATAATCATGAGTGGTTAGACTGTTTGCTGTCCACGAATGGAGCATGAGTGATAGGATTGTTTATTGGTGAACAATCATGAGTGGTAAGACTGCTTGTTCATGAATGGAACATGAGCGGTAGGATTGTTTGCTGGCCAACATATCATGATTGTCTTTTATTTAATGTTAGTTAAGGACTCATATGTGAGTTAAGTGTATTAATCGTTTTTCGTAACAAGAGCAATCGAGGATGAAAGTAGAAGTGGCTTTCAAGATTATCTTGCTGGATCAATATTGGTATAGTAAGTTGTTCGTATAATCTATTTATTACATTGTTGTTTTTATATTGGCCTTACGTTCATTCAACTAGAAACCCACAACGAATGCGTACATAAATCAAATATCCTAATGATTCATCTCTGGGGACAGATTTTATTGCAAGTACAATGCTTTCGAAAAAAATACCCACGCACAAGGGTTGTAACAGTACATTTACCTATTTTTTGTTTCTAATCTTTCGAAGATTTTAAATTCTTACTACACGTAATTTTGAACTTACCAAGAGAGTAAGGCACGTAGATATGATGTATATACTTCTTTCAACTGTAGTTAAATTAAGTTTCTCGTATACTACTTTTAGCGATGACTGTGCCATTCCACTGTGTTGCAACATGAAGAAACTTAACAACGCCAGGTCTACAACTATGGTCCATGCTAAGATTGAATTATCCGAGTTACCTAAAAGAAAAATAGACAATGTTGACATCGGAATCATACATTAAAAAGAAAAAAAAATCTATTTTGTGGGTCCTTGAATAAAGAGCTAAAAAGAGAAAATATTTCATTACCTCTGGTGCGTGGGGTCCCTGGTTTGATCCCCGGCTAAGTCAGTTGGTTACAGAAACATCGTATCCGTGGGTTCTCTTGGGGTAGTCGTTTGCTCACATTTTCATTCTACTAATTTTTCCATCATTCACTTGCTTTAATCATCGTCTCCCTTAGCCTAAAGAGCATAATCGTGGGACGTTAAACTGAAAAATTTCATTTCATTTCATTTATTTCAAAATGTTTCATGTGGAATATTGTGCTCTATAGGGGGGGGGGCGGACATGGAGATTATGCAAAAATGATGAAAAAAGAATGGAGGCTTTCGAAATATGGGTGTGAAGAAGAATGGACAGAATTAGCTGGGTAGAGCGGAAAACAAATTAAAGGGTATTAGAAATGGTAGAGGGGAAAAGAATACTTTTAAAATGCAATTAGAAAAAGGAAAAGAAACTGGGACATTGACTGTAAAGAAACTGTATTATAAGGTACCGGTACATACCAGAAATGATAAGAGAAAGAGGGAGGCACGAAAAAGGCAACAGAAATGGATTTTTTTTTTTTTTTTTTTTTTTTTTAGTTTAACGTCAGATGTTTATATTATTTAAAGGAGACAGATAATTAACGGACGTAATGTAATGACTGTGAAATTAAATTTTATGCTCTCTCTCACCCGGAACCGAGTATGAGGCCAGGTGAAACAAAGTTACACATGCTAGCCATTAGAGCAACGAGAAAGGCTATGAAAGAGGCTACAGTTGATGGACATTATTAACACAGAACAATATCGTACGTGAAGATGAAGAGCTTAACTGAAGACTTATGCATGGAAGCTTTTCAACTGCAGCAAATGACCTGTCAATAATGACAGAATATCTATAATGATAAGTTTATTATATATCTTAGGTGGAAACAAATTGATGTTACTATAGTGCTTCCAAAATGTCTTGAGCCGTGGCAAAAATGCGAACTAAAGCTTACACCCTCGACACACCAACGCGTTGACCCAATAAGGGTTCAGCTGTTGCTAAGCAAAAGGGAGTGCAATTCCATCAGCCGATAGCAGCGCCAGGAACAGAAGATTAGGTATCAAGTCAATGTGGTATATCTTTAGCAACTACATATGAAGTTTAGTATATTCTGATGTATATCGACAAAATACACAAAATTAATATTGAAAAAAGAAAGAAAAAATCTTAAATATCCCACGTTTATGATCTAAAGGAGACGGATGATGAATGAAGTGAACAATTAGGAAAGAATTGGTAGAATGAGAATATGGAAGGAAAGAGAAGAACCTAGAGAAAACCCATGGACACCACTAACACATATGGCCAGGGATCGAGCCAAGGGTCTCTCGCACCAGAAGTAAAAGCTCTACCACTCAGCCAGCGTAACCACAAATTGACATTCCAGTATTGTGGTTGGTTTTGATGGAAATTACTTCTTGAAACAATAAGATACATATCAACTGATAAAAACGAAAGTTCAATATTCAGAAACTAAACTGGTATGGAAGGATTTAGTGCACAAATCCACATATATTCATTTCTAGTCTGGATACAAGTAATGAGAAGACAACACTGGTTATAAAGCAAGAAAACCCAAAACCAATTCTTTACTAACTTGTAAGTAAGGGAAGCAACCAAGATTACAGAGATATCTAAGAAAATCACAGGAAGAAGACTGCCATGGTATGACCATCTAATGAAAAGAACAAACAACAATGTGATCAGAAGTTGATGGGAAGAGAAGTAAAAGGAGACCGAGAAGGAAATGGATGGATATGGTAAAGAATAACTTCAGGGAGAAAGGTCTAACAGGGGAAGAATTCCATGACTGAGAAGACTCATCAGAAACGTCGATCCCACATACGTGGAAAAAGACAGAGGTTAAAGGGCGTAACCATTGGATGTCCATTCAAAACTTCATTTCATTTTCATTTTGCAACTTATTGTTTTGAATAGAAAGTGGATAGAAGATATAGTTTAACTGTTAGTTAGTAATAGTTTTAATTAGTTATTAACTGTCAATTAGTAATTGAGGAAGATAATAGTAATAGTTTTATCTTTTTTTTTTTTTTTTTTTTTTTTTTTTTTTTTTTACATTTCAACATTTTTTACAATTTAAATATTATTCTTGACGATGTCTAATGTAACTAAGTTGTCTAATGACTAATAAAGTATTCTATTCTATCCTACATGAAAGACATTCCAGCAAAATAGGTTAAATGCCGGAGAGTCGGTCCAGAAATATGAAAAATACGTAAAATTTACATGAAAGAAATGATGAATCGGTTATTTTATTTTATTTATTTATAGGGATGTATCGGTACCACTTTGTTTACCAATACCGACACTGAAGAGGCCGGTACTGCCGATACCGATACTTTTTGGATATATTTCGTATATTATCAGAAATGCTCAAAAATGTGAACATCGTGTTGGTGGTGTGAAAAAAAAATGTCAACACATGGAAGGTTATGTATCACTGTACTTATTCAAGTTCTTTATAACAGACAAGTTAGTTGTCCAGTTTTCTGAAGGGAGTGTCTGAATTGTACAAACCATAAAGGCAAGTAATTACAGTGAATTGTGTTAAAAAAAGGAATTCAGCTAACGTATCCAGTGCTGGATTTACGTATAAGCTAAACAAGCTATAGCTTAGCCCCTTCCTCCTCTCTTGGGGGGAGCAAAAAATTGAATGTACATTTCCAAAGTATAAGAAAAACAATAAATAAAATAAAATCTACATATAGCAATAGTGCTTCGTGTTGTGTAGGCGGCTATGACGTAAGTAATGGGGCCCCTTCTGCTAGCCTTACTAAAATATCACTAGTTTCTTCTTTCTGTATACAGGATGTGTATGTTCATCTGGACACATAAAAGGTCCCGCCAAACCTAAATGCAACTCTGAACATAACGTAGTGTTTTTAGCGATATCTTCGTTTATGCACATACCCACCATCGCTCACGCGCCTGCTCCCTACGTATGTATCTCCCCTTCTGTAATCCTGCCGATTCAATTAGACAGTATTCGTGCTTGTAAGTGCCAAACTAGCAAACGTTGGGTTGTGATTTATACGCTATAGTTTTTGTGGCATATTCCCGGACGCAATATTTACGTGCAGAACGGTAAGGTTCTTCTAAAATGAACATGCATCAAGGAATCCTAGAGAAACACCTTCTAAGGTAATGACAGTGAATTTCCTGATAAGTAACAAAATATGATGTTTTTAAGCCTAAAAATACTGAGCCTATCTACGGTACAAAGGCCGAAACATTTTACTTTAGGTAATTCAATGACTGGACCCTTATGAACTTACTTACGAATAAATTTCACTAAATTATTACTTGTGGTGGAGTTAATGCTTCGATGCTGCAATATAATGCAACTCTCAATCACCATTTTTAGTTACCTTCTCCTGCAGTTAAGTCTACCTTACTATAAATGTAAATAAGTACCTTTAACAACAGTATAACCAATTTTTGGAATATCGCTCTGCACCTGTGATGACAAAAACAATACAAGTTCATATATTGTGGTAAAGGTCAATAAAAAACCAAAACATGATACAAGAACACAAAAACACTTAAGAAACATTTTGTCTCCCAAGGCGGTCAGAGGATAAATAAAGAGAATCTGCTGGAGGTGAAAGTTAAGGCGTTCCCTTGCACTTGAATCACAACCCCTCAGTTTTGTAAACAATGATTACCAGTGAAGTGACAGTAATATTCTCTTGCTTCCCATGATATCGCAGTTCGTTGATGTCTATGCGTTTCAATGGTGCTCCAAATAATCTCACTTAAAAAAAAAAAAAAAAAAAAAACATTTAAATCTGAAAGCATTTTAGGCCAGACTAGGTGTCACAAGGTGAAGTCATATACAAACGCTTTGAATTATACGTGGAATTATGCGAATTACTGAACCTGGCTGTATTTTTATTGCAAGATGAGCATCCATCAAATGATCATCATGAAAAAATGGCGACACTAAGGCTGAGTGTAGACGGTCAAAGAAAGTTTGAACATTTAATTATATAGCCCAATTCATCAAATGTTATTTAAGAAAATTTTTAACTTTTTAAGTGAACCTAGAATAAAAGCCCTTCTAAGATTTTTTATCTCAACAAACAAACGAATATGCATATATGTGTGTGTGCTTCTCGTCTGCGACGGGTCTTGGTGAACCCTTTCACTTCTCCAAATAAGGTGCTAGAATCCGGCGTAGAAAGCAAACTTCGTCTCCAAACATTCCTTCGATAGGTTGTCATAGTTATTTTTAGCTCTGACATCAACAGGTTGCATTGCAAGCCTCTCCGCTGGGTAAAAGCACGGGGAGATGGGGAGAAAAACCAATTCAGTCTGACTGACGGAGGAGAACGAACAACATTGTGCGAACGATGTAACATTCGAAAATTAATCAATTATAGTGTTTGGTGCGATCAACGACCATAGTAAAGAATGTTAACCATGTAATGTATTACTTACGTTAGTAATCAATATATAATTACGACAAAAATGTTGCCGAGGAAAGAAAAGACAAAGTTTAAAATGTTTAATGGAGAATTCAGCTAATTCAAGCCAGAAGGAAGAAATTTGACATCGTATTAATGTCGTAAACAAGATTTCTACAAGCAACTACCACTCTCCATGGATTTGCCAGGAAACATTCTCCTCCCCTCCCAAATTATCCAAAGAGGTAACAAAAGTGTAGCAATCGTGAAGTGACAGTGAAGTTCAACCGGTATCCCGCGATCGTAATAAGAATTATTAGGACGAGTGTAAAAATTTCGTTATCATATTCAATTATTTAAATCAAAGTGCCAAGTGTAATTATATATTTGTTTGTGTAGTTTCAGTGTTGTTAATTAAACAAAAACGTAAAAGTCTGTATATCATTTACCAAAATAATCACCACGATTTAAATTTATGTTTTATAGTTTAAGAGAATTTAATCTACTTTTCCTTTCCAGCATAAATAATTAATGCCTATACAACATAATAATTTTTGCATTATTAAATTGTATCGGCATTAGGAATACGATTAGAATCCGTCTTTATGTCAATTTCCCAGAATGTTCTGACCCGAAATCTGAACCGTACTGTCCAGTGGTTATATGATCGGCTTTGGTAAAATCTCCGAATCACTATTAAAGTCTAAAGGAGACGTCCAGAACATAGAGGGTCGAACTCAGGACACGTATAAATATGTCATAAAGTATCTTCCCAAAAAACGGGACATGGAGGATCGAATCCTGGACTGTCATAAATGCCTAAGCCCTCATAGGGATCCACAGGACACGAATCCAGGACAGTCATAAACAAGATCATTCAATACCTCAAATTTACACGTTCAAAGGAATATTGTTCAAGACACTTCAACAAAAGTTTACAATGAACTTGAAATCATTTTTACACGATCATAGAGGTATTGAATCATGTTTTATATACATGTTGATAGATAGCATTCCAAAACAAGTGACAGAAACTATGAAAACAAATCAAAGCGAAACTTCGTACTGATTTAATTCAGACCTGTGCATGAATAGCAATAATATTAGCATTCCTTTTTGAACTTTCTACAGGTATTTGGAATTTAATAGATTATAGTAAATCATTTAGATAACTGGTTAATTGATTTTGTAGCAACGCTATCGAATTTTCATTAACAGTAAGTATTTTGTCCCTTTTACATTAAATGCCGGTTAGGTTAGCTTACATTGAAAGAATAAAGTGCTGCTTAGGTATAAAATCATTCCCTGTTCTAAGCTTTTTTAAAATATGATTCTTCATATGGCGTACTGATGACAGAATCACACTCAATAAAAATCAAACGGTTACCCAAAATTGTGTGTATCACGAGCAATGAATCCCTTTTGAGGTTATTTATGCTATGGCATCGAAGATTGTTTAAAGAAAAAGCTGAAAACACAGGAAACCTAACGAAGCAATGATATTTATTTCAGCTATTGGAAATGAAATTAAATGAAATCTTTAAGTTTTACGTCCCACGTTTATGTCGGTTAGGCTAAAGGAGACGGTGATGATGAGAAATGAATGAAATGGTGGAATGAAGAAAGTGGGAGGAAACGGGAGAACCCCGAGAAAACCCACGAACACGACGTTTGTCCACAAAGTCCACACGGCGCGAGCTTGCATCGAACCAGGGACCCCAAGCACCGGAGGTGAACGCTCTACCACTGAGCCACCGCGCCCCCTTAAGCTATTGGAGTTACCGCCCATATCTGCTACAGACTATCGTCACAAATCTATCCCATTTTGGTATTGGTTAAGAATAGCCCATCAAACAAATAGTAATTTTACTGTTAAAATGTGTGAGTGCATATGAAAAAGGATTGTTTGGCATAATAATTTCCACTGACGGAACATGCCTGTAGAATGTAGGAAACCAGTATTTATGTTTAGAAGTTTAATGTTACCAGTATCAATCATTACAAGGGCTATAGTTCAGTTCAAATGAGTGAATACGATGTCAAGTGTGTGTTGCATTATTCTTATTCTTAAATTTCTTTCACTATAACCTCCGTTGATGACGTGCCTGCCAGAGTTGGCGTGGGTCAATGAAAACTTGACCCATGGCCCACTGACCCACCATGACCCACCACCCACCGTGACCCACTATCCACCATGAACCACTGTGACCCACCACCCACCGTCACCCACTCTGACCCACCACCCACCATGAACCACTCTCATCCACTTTGACCTACTCTGACTCACCAAAATCCATCGCCATCAACTCTGAACACGATCCACGGCCTCTTCTGAACTGACTAAAGAGTTTACACTTGTAATAAAACAAGACTGTGAAATTGTCACTAATCGGAGTTTGAATTTCTAGTCAATCGCTCAAGCACCACTCTGTTACAATAACGGTGGATCTGACCTTTACAATATAAAATGGTAAAGTGTTTGTTAGTGAGGAAATTGAAACAGTTCGAGGTGGGGGGCAAATTAGTGTGTGCCTAAAGTACACTTGTACTAAGAGAGTATTCTTGCAAGTGTTAATTTCTGAACGCATTCCAAAAGAAACTTCTATTCGCAAGGAAAATACCCCTGTACAATATGGAAAAGGTTATGGTTTCTTAGTTCACAGTATTTTTCTCACAAAAGACTTGAAAAATCAGTTGTTCATAGGGAATAAAGGTGCTCGGGTACCCTATGTGAGAGCATCTCCATAAAGTATGCTCATAATTGTAATTTGTGTAATCACTTAAACATCACGTTAAATTTAAGTTACAAATATGCATAATTGCAATTATTATGAATATTTATTCAAAGTAGTTTACCTAAAGCAAAGAAGAGACTTATTAAAAATTAGGTACAAAGTTGAATAACACAAATAAGCCATTAGTAATACAAGTACACATTTTCCGTAACTCGCAATTTTCTACCTTAAAACAAATCTGAAATCGGATTTATTTCCTGTAGGTAACTTTTTGGCGGTAAATCATCTGCAGTGGAATGATGTCCATCCTTCAGCAAAGAAATAACTAGCTCGTCTACTTTGAGCATCTCTAGCAGTGGGCCATTAACATTGATGAACAATAAGTTAGACAATGTTTGAGCACAGTCTATTTCTAATGTCAGTCATCTGTAAATTCATAAGGGAAAATCCCCGTTCGCACTCTGTCGTGGAAATTGATAATACTTCTACCCGATTTCTGCAACTTCTCATCGACAATCTACTTGTTAGACTTAAGTCTGATAACGATTTTTCTTGGTCAAGTTTGAAATACTCAGCAAGAAGTATCATTTCTCTATCACCATACAACATCTTTTCCATATCGACCATGTCAGTTGGCAATGTCGACCCATGTAGAACAGAAACTTCACCTACCACGCCTTTGATATTGAATCTTGTGAATAAATTATCAATTAAAGCCTGATAAACTGATGATTTCTTATTTGTTTATAAATTTAATTTTTGTAATTACACATGAAGGTTTGATACCATTACCAAGTTCCCTCCCCCGTCTAAAAAGCGAAAGGGAACGAGGTTTCTGGAAAGTGTTCAGAGGTGAATGGGAATTTCCCTCTTCAACTTCAATTACCACACTGTTGTTTGCCATGTGCCAAATTACGATGAATTTCAATTAAATTATCATAGTATAGTTATTTCCTTGTTGAATTATCAATAGTTTTTAGTGGAAAAAAGGATGAAATTTCAAAGTTCCAAATCAAAGTAAGTAGACCAACGTAAAGGGAAAAAAGTGTAAAATTTTTCATACAATTATGCGTACAATCAAACTTCAAATTTCCGTGTAATTAAGCTTACAATACAAATTTTATGCCTATTTTTCTCACAACTTTATGGGTTGATTGTTCTGTGCTGTAAGCGCTCCATATAATAAACAAAAGCTTCAGCAATTATTATAGCAGAAAGCAATGGATATATGAAGCCAAGCACTGTATTTTTTGTTTCTGATTTTTTTTTTTCTGAAATAACATCGATCGTTTTCGATCATATTTACAAACCAAGCCACTACCAATTCTCCATAAATAGAAAGTGCCCCCCCCCCACATAAAGGAGAATTTAAAAAATGCTAGGACACATTCTATTTATTTTCAATAAAGAGTTAATACACTGAATTTCAGCTCCGTAAGTTTAACGGCTTGCGAGATACTCATTTTTTTTTCGCAAAAATTCGGATCCTCACTACCTCCTTAGGATATTATGCATTATAATAAAAGCAATATAACATCCCAATTTGGATTAAGGCCTAACTGTATACCAAAAGTAATTTCATTTGACTTTGCAATTTGACCGTGATGATTAGGCACACATAGTTACATTCAATTTTTTATATAATAATTTATATATTACAGTGATTCAAAAAAGTATTTTTTCCAGTAGTTAGCTCTAAAAACTCACAGGTCTCGAAAGCCAAGTTGTAGTGTAAGTCCTATTGCTATTATTACTATTAAAAATATCAATATCCAAAAGTGCCTGAAGTTCTTTTTTCACTTGGTTAGATATACTCACCTCAGGTAAGTAGACAGAAACAAGTGGAAAAGGAAGGGAAATGAAGGTCTTGAAAGCGGAGACAAATTTACCAGTCTTCAGAAGATACTGTCTACAATGCAGTGAGCAGAGAGGGTCGGTAGATCATACTGAGTCGGTGGGTCGCAGTGGGTCACGGTGGGTATTGGTTCGCAGTTGGTCATGGTGGGTGGTGGGTCAGAGTAGGTCACATGCTGTTGACCCACGACCCACTGAGCCACTCAGAAAACTTGACCCACCGACCCACGCCATCTCTGGTGCCTGCTCCCTACGGAGGTACTCTCGCGTGAGCACCCTTGTACGCTCGTGCCGTGACACTGTTAAACAACATTCAAATTTTTCTTTTTTTTTTTTCACTTACATATATGTGGCATATGTCTGGATCCGCATTTGTATCTTAGGGAAAAACACTCGTAAAATTAATCTGCACGCATGAAAGCAACTCCTACCTTAAGAAATAACTTCTGAAATACTAGGTGTGAATTTCGTGAAAAAATAATTGCATATATTATAATAGCATAACATGTAATCATTTCCAGGATACTTCAGTTTGCAGTTTATTATCAATCTGAAGGTAATTATTTGTTATTATCCCAAATTAATAACAGTGTAAAACGTCTTGTTAAAGCAATATATATATATATATATATATATATATATATATATATATATATATATATATATATATATATATATATATATATATATATACATATATATATATATATATATATATATATATATATATATATATATATATTTCTTATTTGATAGACTGTTCTTTCTTAATCTACACCCGATATTCTTGTATATGAAATTCTCAAATTAATATTTATATCTATCATTGCCTCAAAATTCTACAATAGTCATGGACATGAAAGCACTGTAACTACATAAATCGTGTATACTATCAACAGAAATATTAACAATACCTTCCAGCGCGGATATTTGATTTGTAATGTACACTTTGAATGTCAGATAATGGAAAAGAGTAACAAAAATATATTTATTCAACAACTGCTGCTCTGTCTCACAACGCCATCATAGTTGTTTTGTATTTTCCTGCACTCAACTCAAGCGCTGATTGGCTATTGAATGCTGTTGTATTTGGATTGTTTAGAACAGGGCCGAAACGAAATCTCTTGAGCGAAACTATTGAGTTCAAAACAAAAATTACGTCAGTGCAGACGTCTTTTTCATCAATTAGTCTTGAATGGTCTTGAACAAGAGTCTTGTTCAAGCTTTCTTTGACCGTCCACAACAACATAAGAATGTCCAAATACTAGAACATTCAGAAATACTACAATAATAGAAAAATCATTTCTAAATACCAATGCTGTTATCTTTAATTTGCTTCGATTTTATGGTATATGCAATTGTAAAATGTTTGATTTTGAAAAGTTTCATACTAGTATTACAAGACAAGTAGTTTGGGAAATAGGCCCCAGTAATTCTAAAAATGTTAATGGGAATAGTCCCAATCATTTTTACGGGTCTAGGATGTTTCGGTGTAGGACGTTTCGGTATACAGACGTTACGGTGTAAGGACGTTTTGCTGTAAGGACGCTTGGCTGTAAAGGACGTTTCGGTGTATAGCCTAATATTTGATTGCATTAATCATATGCTAGTAATGAACAGTCATGAAGATACTGTACTCTGCCACTCTGCAATAGTGTAAACTGATTAACATTGTTATTGAGTTTCATTGTTATTGCTCAATCTCTTCGTAACATCGGCGTATATTTTCGTTTTTCTGACTTCATGTCCGCCAATTAACTTATTTGTTCCATTTGAACAGCACTAACAAGGATACTTACGGAGAGCTCCTCCGTGGCTAAGCGGTTAGCGTACGCGCCTTTGGCGTGGGAGACCCGGGTTCGATTCCCGGCGGAAGCTCATGTGTTTCGGATTCCACGTTAATCAGTAGGTCCACGTCTCATATAGCCTCGCTGCTGAAAGGGACGCTAAACTAAAATCAACTCAACGAGACTTACGGAAGTGTAATTTACTGATTTGAATGAAACTTTGCAATGAATATCAAAAAATAATCGTCACGTATTTTTTTTTAACTTTAATAATGGTGCGGGTTTAAGGGTAGAAACCACCCTTTGAACGTTAGAGGTGGCCTCCGAGCATAAACAGAAAATAATTATTAAAATAGAAGATTAAATGATAGGGCCAGCTTACTGCCAAGGGGTTTTAGGACAGGTGATTCAGAACCTGACGTTAAAATTACAAAATTCAAATTGGCGGATCCAATATGATGATTACAATTACAAATAGTCTTCTGGTTTGAAATGTTCTGCAGTTAGCCAAGAACAATTATAATTGGCAGGGACTACTGAGAGAAGGTGCAGACTGATTTGAAACAGCTTTCTGTACTTATTTTAACAGGACGTTTGATTAAATCTATAGCCCAAAAAGTTAGAAGCCAGTGCTAATGCATTTGTCGCGAATGTGAAGCAATACGTGTTATTGGAAAAGAAAATGTTTATAACTCTGATCAACGGTTTATTTTGGAAATGCAGACGGGACGTACTCTAGTGTTTACAGAGATACAAACAGTAGAAAGTGTGACACAGTCAGTAAATTCTATGACTCGTAGCTACATCATACAGCCTTCAATTTCTGCAAATAGTGTTTTGTTATCACCACTGTTAATTGTGTTGTAGGAAAACAATGGAACATTTGGTCTTATAGTCCAACACAACTTCTTTAAATTTGAAAATATCCTTGTGAAAGCGTCAAATCCGGGACAATTAACATCAAGTGTTGTGAGATTATGGTTCCAAGAGATTTTTCTTCAAGCGTCTAATGCAAAGTCCATTTTGTTATTAGCTTCGTGGAGTGGTCACAATTCATCAATTTTGAACCTATTTTAAGAACAAAACAGTAACTCATAATAGAAACCATTTCTGCAGGAACAACTGATAGGATTCAGCCTCTTCTTGTGTTCTTTAGGCCGTTAAAATTTTCTTGAGGCTTTTTTCTGACACTGTCCTCTACAACTATAACATGAATTTATATCTCCGTAATAATATAATTAAGATCCCAACACTGATTCATAATCAGTTTTCTTCTCCTAGATTTGCTAATCTTATTGGGTATGCATGATATAAAAGCGGTTATTTGGAAGAAAAACCACCTGTGTTTGAAAATTTCCTTTCAAAGATTGTGCAGTATTTTGAGATTCGTGCACAGTTATTGCCGTAATAAGGTGTGTGTGGTGTACACAATGTTTATGCATCACACACTTTTTACTATATATCATTACCATAAAACGTTTTCCCAATCAATTCATAATTATGACATTTGAGGATATAAGAAGTTCTGACATAGAGTGAAACGAGGGGACTCACTATAAATAAGTAACCCCTGTCAATTACAGCAGCATTTAATTTTTATTTTATTTGTTAATTTATATTTTCTACTTCATGAATTTATTTCTCCCTAACGAATAATTTTCATTTTGAAGAGTGGGCGTTTCGGTGTAAACATTGGAACTTTTACACTGAACCAGCCTCACACCTAAACGTCCTTACACCGAGACATCCGTACACCGTAACGTCCTACACCGAAACGCCCTGCACCAAAACGTCCTACACCGAAACAGCCGTATCCCCATTTTTACGAATACAACACATAACCAAGGAATAAAACTAGAGGAAAATTTTGTGTCCCTTCAATCATAACTTGTCCTTGTATTTTTATCAATGCGTGTAATCTCTATTAAAGATAGACTAAGTCTGACACATCACACTTCACGAAGTGAAAACGACAATATAATTTTTCAATCATACAACTACTCCAATCTAATTCTTCAATAATAATACAAGAGTTACAGTAACTCTAATCTAATATCTCCACTAAAATTTGAGTACGGCATATCACGCAGACTGTAAATCTTGGTGTAGCTTGGTAATAGTCATTCAGATGACGTTCCGTCATATGTCTACACAAACTCGAACCTTTTAGGTTTGGGGACAAGAAATGAACTACAGATCATTGGAATTCCCTTACAGTATGGAGAGTCGCGTTAACCTGCTATGTGTTTGAGTTTAGAAAGATTTTCAAACTAGGTCAGCCGACAAGATTGGCAAGGTCATGAATATGCGACGCACAAATCATTATCTTCTGAATTAAGACCAAAACGACCAGAATGTGCAACTGCTTTCACATTAGAAAATAATATCACCATGCCGCTATAATACATTCATGTCAGTGTTGGGAAGTAACGTAACGCAAGTAACGCGTTACTTTTTAAGTAACGTTTCCTAGTAACGCGTTACATTTTTCAAAAGTAACTGTAACGGTAACGCGTTACAAATTTTTAAGTAACGTATCTAGTTTGTGTTACTTTTTTCGCGTTACATTTCGGATGAGTAACTACAATATATGTATATATTTTTTTTTGGAAATAAATGTTTCGTTCCTGTAAGTGAATTTCTCAGAATGAAACAATCGAGCATGAACTACGTATGTCAGTGACCAACAGTCACAGACACAGAGAAACAGGTAAGTTCGTAGTGTCACTTGCTGTTTTTTGAAGATGAGGACAGCCTCAGGGAAATCATGTGTACTAAATGCAAGCACCTGGAAGATTTTGTCATAGATTTTGACAGCTCCAAATCAATACATTCAGTGAATGAACTAGGAGTGCAATGATACCGGTAGTCTATTTTACTTTGATTGGTGTTGTTTTTATAAAGATGGAGAACGAAAATATTTTACCGTTCGAACATTTGAAAGAATACTTTTTTCTTAAGAGCTGAGGATGATGGTGGACAGAATTTAAAAGTAAAGTATCTGAAGTGCACCGGCGGAAAATATTTATCAACAACTAGGGTGCCATAATTAACGATGTACAGTAAGAGGTTAATATGAATAAACCGTGTTCTGATGAGCAGGTTTACTTTATTACTAGAAAATAGTTTGCTGATGGTATGTGATATTGGAGTTCTTTCAGATCAGTTTGCTTATCCTAGAGTCCCATTGATTATAGATTAGTGTAATGTTTCTCTATATTCTTTATTTTTAATTTTACATAACAACATTGTTATTATTATATAATTAGTTTAGCAGAATAATAAGCAACCATTTTTTCTAACGCATAGGGATGAGCACGAGTCAAACTAAAACTCGACTCGAATTCAAGTCGAGTTTCGAGTCAAGTCAAGGGTAATATCCGCGAGTCGAGTTCCGAGCCAATTCAGTTTTTCGCGTCGAGTTTCGAGTCTAGTCGAATTTGATAATGGCTCGTTCGTTTTGTCGTCTCGAAATTGGGCCTGATTACAGTGGAAAACGAAAGCCATGAGAAATGTAAGCTAAACAGTAATATGGAATACTTTGAGTGTTGCTCACGAGAGGGGACACTGCTTGCATCTCGTCTCGTCTCGATAGCGAGACCACAAGAGGTGTTTTATAACAAGCTCAGCTCGGCTCGGCTCAACTGAGAAGATGGCTCGAGCTGGCTCCATTGGGGTGAACCATCGGCTCGAGCTGGCTTGGTAGGGATGAGCCATTTGCTCGGTTCGGCTCAACTGAGCCGAGGGCTCTAGCCGAGTCGGTTGGGTGAGCTATTGGCTCGGCTCACTTCTCGGTTCGGGTCGATAGTGAATGAGTTGTGAGCCGAGCTGCTCGAGTCGTTGACAATACTAAACCCGGGCCGAGCAGTTTTGAAGATATTTGGCCAGTGCCCTATAACTTTTAACAGTGTTTGGCTCGGGCCCGAATACTCAACCTAGACTATCAACCCAAATTCAGAAGCTCGTGAACAATGTCCTTGACTCCTAGACTTCACGACTACCGAGGTTGGCAATCAACTAGCTTTTTAGTATTCAAATACAAACCGCCTATCTTTCTTTTTATATACAATGTTATAATAATAATAATAATAATAATAATAATAATAATAATAATAATAATAATAATAATAAACACCATCATCATCATCATCATCATCATCATAGCGGTAGTAATAGTAGTACGGAAAATTGAAGTCATATTTTTTTCACATTTTTAAAGTTTCGAACCTAAAAGTAACGCGTTAGTAACGCGTTACTTTCGAAGTAAAGTAAGTTACTTTTTGGGGGCAAGTAACGCGTTACTAACGCGTTACATTTTAAGAGAAAGTAAAGTAACTTCTAACGCGTTACATTTTTACAAGTAACTTACCCAACACTGATTCATGTCATATTCTCTCACGTTTGCATAAATTATCAGATTGTATTCATTTAATTATGTATTTTACATCTTTTTCATATTCATTTTCCGTATCATTGCATTGTTCATTCCTACTCATTTATTCTCTATTTAGTATCATGTCATATACTAGATTTTCCAAACTCCCTTCAGTACGTTTGATTTATAATCACCCTGTACCCTCTAAAAATTCCGATAAGTTTTACAGTTAGGGTAAGTTATTTGTATTTAAAAAAATCCCTCATCGACTATTCGGGATCACTTCGTGGGGCGCTGTGCCTCAATGGTAGAGCGTTCGATTCTGGTGTTTGGGGTACCTAGTTGAATCCCAGCCCACACGAAGTGGGATTTGTGGTATATAAACAACGTGTGCGAGGTTTTCCCAGAGATCTTCCGATTTCTCTAATTTTCTTCGTTCCGTTATTATCATCCATGTATTATCACCATGTCTCCCTTAGTCTCCTCAATGCATGATCATTGGACGTGGAACTTATATAAAAAAAATGCATTTCATGTCTTATTACTATCATCATCGCTCTCTGAAAATTTGATGGCACTATAGGTGGTACTATAAGGTAACAATAAACTTTGTACTGATAATTGATTTGTGCACTATTTACAACAAAGTATCTATTTCATATCCCGAGACAAATATGTAATAGTACAACGGCTTTAATTTAGAGATGAGTTTTAACTATCAGGTTCGACCGAAAGAGATGAATGATAAATAAATCAACAATATATTGTCCTTAAACAAGTTAATAACACTCTCACATATACATGCCAGATCACAAACAAATTAAAACTACACATATAACACATATTACTACACAAATCACCTATCATATATCTCACTAAACAAGTCACTAAACACCACAACATTCTGAATCGGCTCTGATACTAAAAAAGGAAGGGAATTTTAGAGCCAGGTGGCATATCAAAACTATTAAGAAAGATCCCTTTCCTGAAGGGAAAGGAACTTTCACGGAATTATTTAACCCATTCTACGTTGGAAGCCGAATCAATTCAGGAGTGAAATAGAAGTCTCTGTTAGAGTTTACTCTGACATAGTAAAACTTAATTCAACTACTAAAGAACCTACATATAGCGCCATGTTTTAAAAAAAATCACATAAACTAAATGCACAAAACTGTATCTGACAGGCTACCGCAACCTAACTGAACTTGGGAGGGTGAAAGGAATATTTTAAAGGTTTTTAAATCACTGAATCTTAGGTGCAAGATCACTCGAAGTCGGAAAATCAAATCACTGGCACTATATACTGTCCTCGAAAATAAAAAATGGTGATTCTGACTTGCAAATCCATATTTCACTGATTTCTGTTTGATTTAGATATGATTCCAATATTTTAGGACTCCAACTGGCTTCCAATTGTTTATCTATTAATTGCAACTGTTGTTGCCTGTTTATTTAATGAAAATTTGGTCGTTTTATTGAATTTCACTGCATCGATTAGACCTGCGATGTTGTTCCGATGGCTGTTCCAAGACAAAAAACGAGGTAATGTCGCACCAGAACACTGAGGTAAAATATAGGCCGTGTCCAAAAGATACAAGTGCACATTTGAAGTACGCTTATTTCCGGAAGTGACGTCATCTAGTGTGCGTCAAAAGGTCCAAGTTCACAAGTGTGCGAGTGCATAGTGCGTAGTGTGCGAGGATGTACACTACGTTAGTATACTTGTGTGCTTAATATGGCGATTTCTAGTAGAATGACCTAATAAAATTTTAATAGGCATATTCTTAATATTTTTGTTTAAGTAAATATATTTGTGGACTGATTTTATAATAATTTACTTGATAAACATACAAGTTAGTGATTTTACAAGTCGAATATAAAAATATTACGCAAATAACAAATGTATTTACGTTATGTTCTTTGAGTATGCAATAGAATTTAAAATAGTATAGGGAAAACAAACAAATAGTTTCTTTAATAATGCTATAAAGACATTTGTGCTTAAATATTACATGGTTTATGTAGCTTAATTGAAATAGTTGCACTGTCGGTAATGCGGCTATTTGCACGTAAATGACAAATTTTAATGGTGTATGAATTAAAATATTAAGTTCTAGCATAGTATACATAGATTATTCATTTCTGTATAGCTACAGCTACAGCCGCAGCCGCAAATGTTAATTCATAGACACATAAGCCTAATTTTATAGTTTTGATTCTAAACGAATTCCTTTCAACGCTACCATATTTCCTTGCACTTGAGAGAGACTGTAATATACCAATTACCGTACATTGTGTATTTTTGACAGGTACCGAAAAGTGAAATACAGATCAAAAATTCCTTTCTCCACATTTATCAAAGATTTCACAAATTACTCCTGGTAAGTCTTTACTATGGCCATTTCATTTTTTTTATTCTTCGATTTAGCGATTTGATCTCTCGGTTCCGGTTTTAAGAACTTGCCTCTTCACCCATATACTGTATATAAGGTAGTAGCTAGATTGGTTCCTTTTTGTACCAAAGTATAATATTTAATTCACATAATATTGACGAGCGAGTGTTAGCGAGTGAAGGCTGGTTGGAACCCCGCAGAGCACTTTCTTTTCCGTCTTCGTTACGAATCGGTTCATTGAACGATTCATTGAAAGAAATGTCCAAAGTAAAGACTTGCCTTCCTCTTAATTCATATAATCCCATTACTGTACCCAGTATTAAAAGATTATGAACAAATAATTTCTTCCGTATAGTTGAACAATGAGAGCCATTACATTACATACTGTATTTTTTCATAAAACCGTCTCTTAATTTTCATAAAATTCTTATTATATTTTTAGTAGTTTATTTTACGTTTATATTTGGACGAGGGGATTTGTTTCGTTACTGAATAACCATTTTCGCAGTGGGAAGCATGTAGGAGAGTATATTTCAAGAGAGATGTACGGCGCCGAAAGCGTAGTAAAATGCACGTAAATGTTGAAGTGTATACAATATACAGAACTCCATTCAAGCAGGCTTATAAGATAGTAATCTCACTTTTTTTGTTATATTTACCATACTACTTTAATTAGGGTTATCCGCCTTGAGTATGCATTATCCTTATAAATTGGTATTTCATAGCGACATAATAGCTTTTTCCTGTAATTTTGGTTCTCATGTTGTTCAACTTTACCATTTCTTTCCTTGTCATCCTTCTATGTGTTAACTTTTGCTGTAGATTAAGAATACGGAGACACTATTTCGATGATTTCCAGGTAAAATCAATAAATTCACACTGAAAGAATAACATCTAAGGAACTTCAATATTAGCGCAATATGGTAGAAACAGTTCAATCAGTATGCCTGAACTGAAAGAATACAGTAGAACTACAACAATTATGCTGTCATTGTTGTGTAATCTACCGTACAGGAAGCAATTATACTCAGTATCAACCCTCTCCCAAAGTAGTTTTGTGCCACATTATTGTAAATACCGCTCCCCTCGGTGTCCTAACGCTCTTGTACGTTGCCTACTTTCAGTTGCAATAAAATTCCTAAACTAATTCGCAAAAGTGTCTTCAGCGCCCTAATCACCAGTGCTACTCTTCTTTCGGGAGATCATTAAATATTCCCTCCGCAAGCATGCCTAATAAAGTAGAATATCGCCAATAGTTTAGTGTTTTTTATGCTGTTACGAGTTTATTGTGCACATAAGACAACGCACACATATATTATATATATATTGCATTTATGCTCCGTTCTTGTTAATCTGCGCGTGAAATACCCAAAATGACAAATATTTGCAGGCACGGCAAAGCTGAAGCTGTTGGCATCCCTGAAAAAACTCCTAAATCATTTTATGGTTACCCCATATAGTCAATCGGTACGGTTTATTTATCTTTAATATAACTGGAAAGTCATTCATCTAAAGAAAAAAAAGGCATGCTAATTTTTTCTAGTACGCGAAATTCTCCCTTCTTTTGTTATCAATGTTCCATATTCCACCACAACGAGGCGCTGTAACCAAGTGCTGATCAAAAGCTAATTTTACGAAGTGTACACTATTTAGTGTGCACTTCATTTGTAGACTTCGAGTGTGCATCCTCGAAGTGTGCACTATGCACTTTTGGACACGGCGTTAGTTCCCAATCATAGCACAGGAATTTTCGCGGCGGAAAATATAAAGCGAATGAAAAATAGTGAAAACTGGATCAAACCGGATTTTAGCAGGATATGGGCATCTCAGCGTGACGAAGGGGGTCTAAAATATTCTACCAAATATTGGATTGGTAGAAAATTTCAGGAAATTCTACACAATTACTAACCTACAAATTACATCGAAATAAAAATGTATAATTTCCATAATCATCCAAGTGAGATGCCGCTATACAGAAATTTACGACGAAAAAAATAATATATAAAAAAGAAATTATTTCCCGAAATATAATTTCCCTAATTATTCTGAAGCGCCTGGTTTAATTTTTATTTGGACAAGAAACAGACGGATTTAATACAAAAACCGAAAATTATATAATAAAATCTAATAATACACAGTACGATCAAAAATTACTCGTACTCCAAAAAAAATTATACTACCTCATCTGTAACTTAAGGTTACATCCTTGCGTGTGGCATTTTGCCAATGGAACTTGCAACAAATGGTACATGCCAACCCGCAGTTTCTAACATTAGTTTTGTGGACCAATGAGGCAATGTTCACCAGGGATGGTATATTCAATTCGCACAACAGCTACGTCTGGGATGTAGAAAATCGGCACGCCGTCGTTGTTCAACATTATCTACTTAGGTTCGCTGGAATATGGGGTGTGGCATAGTAGGTGACCATGTGCTAGAACCTTACAAGTTGCCCCATAGTTTGTGTCGTCCGATGTTTCTATGATCACGTGTTTCTATGTGATGCGCTGCCGAAACTCTTAGATAACGTACCGCTGGAAACTCGACGTAATATGAGGTTTTAATATGGCGGCACCCTCGCACATTTGACCAAGGAGCTAGGGCTTTCCTTGGCAATATGTTTGGCTATCATTGGATTGACAGAGGTGGACCTATACCGTGGCCACCTCGATCCCCCAACTTCACATCGCTGTATTTCTTTTTGTGGGGAAAAACGAAACGGTTGCTGTATGAGATCCAGTGTCAACTGAGGAGGATCTCCTTGCTCGTGTAAATGCACCTGCAGGGGCAATCGGGGACTCACCACATGTGTTTCCTTGTATCAGAAATTTCTTACATCGTCGATGACATCTCTGTATGGAAGTCAATGGCAGTCAGTTTCAACAACGTCTGTGAAGTGCGTACCTGCTCAAGACACAGTAGTAGTGCTTACGTGTTTCTGGATTCAACTGTTGAGTGTTTGTTCATGGGGAATATCTTCCACCATGACACTGCTGTTCCTTGCTTCCAATGTCTGATACTCCAATTGCCTTTGTAGCTCTTCCATGCTTGGTAGTAGGCCTAATAACCACCCACGATTGTCCGTGGTTTGCCGTGTTTCCGGCTTGACACTTTTGTCACGAACATAGATGAGGCTGTAGTACGCTGCACTGGGTCATATGTTCGCTATTACGCCTAACCATTTTGCCTACTGTGCGTGCCTGTTTACCTGTTACTGTGTGCGTTTCTCCAACGTTTTCCTCCATCATTTATCCGAGGATTCCGTTGTTCCTTTGGTGAGTTCTGTTCGCATAGAGATAGATAGATAGATATAGATATAGATGTATATACGTGGGTCATTTCAAAAGTCTTGCACTCAGCGCATACGCGGCCGTTTGTATGGTGTGATCAAATTCAATTTTATGTCAGTTGTGAGTTAGAGTTTGGGCTTGACGGTTGTGTCTGTGTTTGCTGGTTCGTGTGGATGTGTTGTGAGAAATTCAGTGTTAAAATGGAAGGTGAACCCGACTCAGGTCCGTTTACGCATAGTGACCAGAGTTCCTATATCAAAATCGAAACTCTGCATAGAAAGAATCCAACTGAAATTTGCAATGCTTTGCGAAAGGTTTGTGGAAATACTGTAGTGGATCGTAGCACTATCACGGTGGTCAGCTTCTTTCCGTGAAAGTCGAGTAAGTACTGCGAACAACCCAAGAAGTTGAAGACCATCAACTGCAACAGATTACACTTATGAGATTATTGTGAATGACATTTTATGAATGGGAAATACTTCCTCACCCACCATATAGTCCTGATTTGAACCCACCAGACTTTGATTTGTTTCCCAGATTGAAGTAACCACTCCGTGGAAAACGTTTCGGTGCAATTGACGAAACTTCCAGTGAGGTCATCTGAATGACCAGACAACTCAACAATGAAGGTGCCCTATCCGGATTACAGATAAAGGCACCTGTAAATCCTTGAGGCCTGGAACACACTGTTCTGAAATCTAAGAGATACGGGGTTAGCAAAGACTCGCTTCATCACAGGTATAAGGGTAACCATGCGGGATAATATGCCATGTGTTTTTAATCCTGATGAAGAGAACACAATCAGCGAATGTATCAAATTGGCAGGTGAGTGGGGATTTCCCTTAACAAAGTTTGATATGCGTCTCATTGTGAAGGGGTATCTTGACCGAAAGGAGTTGTGGAATCACGTTTTAAAAACAATCTTCCAGGCCCAGATTGGGTTGACTCATTTTTGGAATGACATTCCGAAGAACTCACTCAGAGACTGTGCCAAAACATTAAAAGATCCAGGGCCGCCCTTAATAAAGAAGTTTTAGACAGCTATTTCGATTAACTTGAAGCTACACTGAGAGACGTGGATCCACAACTCATTGTAAATTACGATGAGACTAATGTTTCTGACGACTCTGGAAGGAAAAGGGTTCTTATCAGGAGAAAGTGTAGGCATCCTGAAAGAGTTATTGACTCTTCAAAATCCAGTGAATAACAAAATTTATGTTTTTTCGGATATTGATGACGAAAACGAAGTTAATTTAGAACATATTGTCTGTAAGATTTTCCCCTCCAAAATCTCAAGGGGAAGATTTTTTTTTAGATTGCTCCATAGAGATCTGCGTGTATTTTTTGTATTTTTCTTTCTCTTGTATATGTAGTTTTTTTCAATAAAACGTTTTTCCTGCTTTCTACTGTGTCTCAGGATGCATAACTTGCGACATTGTTTGATTTCTCGTGCTTAATAACACAATTTTGACTCTTGTCTCAAGTTTCCCCGCCTTGCTGGGTAACTTGAGACATGTAGTTTTTTTTATACCTGTAAAATATCTAGAAAAACAACTTAAAATATTCTGCTTTTCTTTTAAATATCTTATGCAGACCGGACATCTGATTATGTCAGTTTTAGTATAGATCGTATAGTTTATAAACAGTTACACTTAGAATTTTTTTTAGTGTCTCAAGTAACCCCATTTGACTGTACTATACATTTATATCTAAGATTAAAATTTAAAAAAGATTGATTTACTCAAAATTAAAATCCTGAAGCCACCCCTGCTAACGAAACAAATTATATCTTATCTATCTGCTTGCCTGAATGTCTGTTTCATAGTTATCAACATTTTTAACTTTGCTTAAATATACTGATAAAAAAGTAGGCAAACTTTTTCGACTACATTTGTAGCTTATCAATTGGACTTTTTAAAATTTTATTGAATGATACCTCATACTAAATTTTTAATTTTAAAATTTCAGCATTCATTGTTTGTCTAAACGCCATTTAAGCGCACTGGTTATCAGGGACATACACAGGAATTTATTTTCGGGAATACACAGCTTTTCAGGGGGGGGGGATTTATATTCAATATGGGGCAAATTGTTTTAAAATTTTCAGATGGTTTGCAGGGTTGGGAAAAGGAAGTGTCAAAATCTCCAAATAAACTTCAATTAGAAGACATATCAGGCAGATCAGAAGACATAGACATAGACATAGACATAGACATAGACATAGAAGGCATATCAGAAGACATATATCACCGCTGACTATGAAGAAAATTAGTGGCTCGGGCATGTTTTACAGAAAAATGAAGAACTTGATGAAGTAAAAATACCTGGATCATCTCCGTCATTCTTATATCCAAGAAATGCTGATGTTCTGAGGTTGTTAGTTGTGGGCGTTCTGATAAAATTGAATCCTGTAACTCCCGATGGAAGAAGTTATGTTCTCGTTGAAAGTAAAAGTAACTGAACAAATGTGGCTTTTTCAAACTTCAAATGATAAACATATCCTACTACTTACTGAAAAGTTTTACTACGGACTCATCTATACTCTTTCTTCAGGTTAGTGTTCATTTTTATTTTCACGGAAGTGTAAAACTTAGCATTCTTGTGTTATTACCCTACGAAAAATCAAGTGTTACCTTTGAGGTTTTTTTTTTTTTAAACAATGAACCCATTATCATCCCAAATTCATATATTGCCAGGTGCTTTACAGCAATACTATCTATTCATTGAATTAATTTCAAAATTTTAAAATATGTACTTTTGAAAAAAATTTGGAAGTAAAATTTTTATTTTTATTTTTAAAAAATGTATCTTGAAAAATACTATAGAGTATAAGAAATTACTGTACCAACTTTTGCATTGATAATCATAATAGGTATGAGGTGAAAGCGTGTATTGGTATGCAAGCTTATTCCTCATATCTATCCCGTCTATTAATATAAAATTTAGTACAGTCATTTCTTATTCCCTATAGTATTTTTTCGAGATACATTTGGATTGAATGCTTTTACCCGGGGCCACTCCAGAGGGGTCCAAAGTTGATGGGAGGAATTTCTGCAGAGAATTTCCCCCCACATTCTCCCAATTTTCCCTGTTCAAGTACATTATGAACCCCAATACAAAGCACCTCTGGAAAGCATGTTTCATGCTAAAGAGAATGAACTATAAACCATGACTTTTCAATGAACAGTGTTGACGTAATAGCTATTTCACTGCAAGTCTATGATTTTCTTTATAGTAACAGGGTTAATGGGACCCAGGGACTTACTCCGTTGTCCATGGCACCTATTTTTTTGTGTATAAACATATCTTTGTTATATTTATCGGATGGACTAGGTTTGATTCCCATGTCTGGATTACAGGTTTATGTCCCTTCCTTGTGAGAACATGATAGTTAACGTTTACGAATAATGTACTTTTACTCAGAATTGCACGAGTAAAACAGTAGTAGAAAATTGAGTTTTCATAATTAGAGTAGATTTTAGGTAGTTATTTAGTAGCAACTGAATACAGGAAATATACAATTTTAAGCAAATTTATGATGTAATATATTTTCACTGAACTGTTCCATGAAGAGTTTATAATGAATGTGGGGAAAGGGGAATATATATATATATATATATATATATATATATATATATATATATATATATAGTGGCGGATCCAGGATACGATCAAGGGGGGCTAAGCCATGATTTGCAGCTTTATCCAGTGTAAAGCAGGATGTATTTATCCTGTGCATACCTGAGCGTCAAGGGGAGGCTATAGCCCCTATAGCTCTCCCTTGCATCCGCCACTATATATATATATATATATATATATATATATATATATATATATATATATATATATAGATAGATAGATAGATAGATAGATAGATAGATAGATAGATAGATATAGATAGATAGATAGATAGATATAGATATATAAAAGCACTATAACAAAGTCTTCTAAAAGATTCTTCCAATTTTCAGAACTAAGGGGCCATGACCCCCCTAGGAAAATATCCTAGTTACGCCAATGGAGGCCTGTAGAGTAGAGGTCTATACTGGTGACTGTGCAGTCCAAAGGGAATTAGCAAGTGAGCTTTTTTCCCGGGATTTTGTCCTTTGGAGTAGTTACTGGATGTTCAGTGGATATGTTAGTCCTTGGCTTCCAGTCCCGCTAGAGAAAGTAGTTTCTGGCCATAACTTAGGTGAATTCTCGAGATAGGAGTAGGAGTTTTGAGCTCTACGTCAAAATAATTGCTTAAATGCGCTTTAGTTTAATGGTTAGAAAGAGTGGAAAGTAATTTGCTCTTGGGGTGATCCTAGGGAGAGAGTGAACCCAGGACACTTAGGTTTTTGAAATCTCCAGGTGCTGGAGGTTTTTTCCCCATGAAATTTTGAATCCAGGTTGCGATTTGGGCTCGATCCCGTACAGTCAGGCAATAGTGAGGCTTGGCTGGTGTTTCTTTTTTCACACTGCGACTTTCGTGTTTGAAAGTATTAGAGTCTGTCGTTTACCTTTTAATCTAGAGTCTTAAATGAAGACGTAATATAATACTTGGGCCATGAGTGACGGCTTCTACTCCTAATTTTCTAAGTTTACCAATCCTTTAAGATTTTAGTTAGTTTCCTATCTGGATTTCTCTGCGTGTTGAGAGTCCAAACCAGGTGTAGGCCAGACTATTATTGTAATGAAGTTTAACAGTCTTTGAAAGCAAGGAATATGAATCCTGGAGTAGAGGGAGTACTAGTTTCCATATTACCGCAGTCCGCAGAGAAATCTTAGAGAAATTTTGTTTAAGTTTAGAGATATTTAAATTAGAGTCAGTGCTCCTTAAACTCTCATGATGAGTTCTTTGGGAAGCTGAGCAAGATATTAAAGTTGCCTTTTAAGGGCAAAGTAACGTCCTATGAATCTATAAATTACTAGGCAGTCACCTTACCTAAATTAGAGGAAATTTAATTATAATAAACTAGTTATCCACCATAAATTCCTTGGGCATTATGCAGAGTCGTTTTGACATATGATTAGCGTTATACTAAAGGCCTGACTACTGCAGGAAATATATGGTAGTCGAACTTTTTAGTATGTCACTAATCACGCGTCAGAACGACTCTGCATAAGGCCCCTTGAGTTTTTATTTTAACTCAATTGTATTTAGAACCTGTTACCTAGACGACAGCGAGCGGACGATTTATTTCTTGAGAGTTTATTTCTTTTGTTGTAAGGTAAAAATGGCAGACTCATTAGTTTGAGAGGGGATAAAGAATCTCGATTAGATTTATAATTTCATATATATATATATATAAAATCTGTAATTATTATTATTATTTTAAACTTTTTAACCTTACATCAGTGATTTCAGATTTGTTCTTGTTCTTGTTCTTGTTCCTCTCACAAAGTAAGAGGATGGAAGGTGTGGGAATGGCCCATTTCACCTGCATAAATAAATATTTCTTCTTCACTTCACATGTCTTGTCTTTTCCACTAATTTTAGATTTACACTTCCATGCGTAGGGATTATGAGAGGACCCCCTTTTATTGTTATTATTTTTAAATATTTTTTAAAATAGAAATAGTGTTTATCATAGACTGTGTTATTGGTATAAAAAGACAACTTTCTAGATGATCTCCTAGATTTGATATAAATTATATATAATTCCTACTTTTTGCTTTTTTTAATAGTAGTAAGATTTTTTCTTTCTTTATAATTTTATATTATTTTTCTTAAGGTAATTTACAAGAATCTTATATACTTCTAATTTCTTACTTTCTAATATAGATTTGATATTGTAAGGACCATAGGGTAAGTGTTAGGTTACATTACTTAATCGGAAATCTTTATATTGTATCTAGATCACTTTGTTGGTATCTAACTTACTACAACAGTAATCTAATCAAAATCAATACTTCGAATATCCTCTTTAATTTGGTTTATTCTCTATCGATACCTTTATCTTAACTTCATATAAATATCTTAAATCACATTTCTCATCATTATCATATCTACTTGTAATCTTGAAATCCTAAATAATATCTTTCATAACATCAAAGATCTAAATCTTCACTATATCTTATTTCTTACTATTTGCACATACTCCTGCCCAAATTACCTTAGAAACGGCTAGTGCACATTTTTTAAAACACTTTCTATCTATGTACTTTTATATTCCAACATTCTCCCCTCTTTACAAAATAAGACTTCTACCTTGGAAACTAACCTAAGAACTTGCAACTGAACCTAACATCTAGTGACATAATCTAACAACTTGCAATCAAAGCTAATCACAGAAACAGAAACCCAATCTAAAAAATCTAAGAATCATCGGAATAATCTTCATTTCCTTTCCATCTTCTAGACTTCCTTCTTCTTTGTTGTGCCTGCATGAACTTTTGCTTCTCCATCAGCTGAGCAATAATTACGTCACGTTTTTGTAATTCCTCCGTCCACGAAGTGTTCTTCCCGGCTTCCATAGAATCACAGTTCTTCTCCTTACTATCAGCCGCTTTCCGATAATCTCGTGAACTTTTTTTGTAATTCCACCAATTGGCCCAAACATGTTTCACTCTCTTGGGAGATTTCTGCTTATCCTCTATTACTCCTATATCTGGGTAGTTTGGTATTTCTTCTTTTGCCAACCCAATCATGTCCTGCTGTTGATCCGTGCATTTGGTCCTGTCACGCATTTCATTCTTGCACTGTGAATTATCTTTGTTCCACTGATCATACCACAATACGTCCGTCATGCCATAGTGTGGATCACAATCGGATAATGTGCGTTCCTCTTCCGCATCACAAAATATGTGATCTAACTTCAGCTGATTTGGCATTTCCACTAGTTCGTTCTGTTCCGACTTCCTGATGGTATTTTCAGAGGCTTGAAAAGTGTCATATTGACAGGCTAATGCGAAGTGATTCTTTCGTCCGCATTTTAAACATTGTTTTCCCCAAGCTGGACAAGCTCCTCTCCTGTGTTGTAATCTACAGAAACTACATCGAGCAGAAAATTTCGGTGACGATCTTGGAGATGATGACGATTTTGGAGATGCTAAACTGGAACTAGACCAATGCCGATCGTTAAACTTTGCAAATCGATTCTTTGTCGGATGCACCATACTTATACCAGACTCTGGTTTAGGCTTATATAACCTCAACTGTTGTTCGGTGCTTTCCATAGTTAAAGCAATGTCTATAGCTTGCTGGAAAGTCAAATCTTTTGTGTTTAACAGCTTGCGCCGAATCGTTTCATCGATGACTCCAAACACAAACTGGTCTCGAAGATTCTCATCCAAGCAACAAGTGTAGCCACAATAAGAAGATTGCTTTTTAAGATCTAGTACAAAGCTAGTAACCGATTGATAAAGCTTCTGCTTCATGCTGTGGAATTGAAATCTCTCCGAAATAACATTCACTTTTCCAGCATAATATGTTTTCATAGCTGTCTTGATTTCTTCATATGATTTTTCCGATGGTGAAGCTGGCCAAAAAATAATACAAATTTGCTCATACGCTTCAGAACCAATAACAGCAAACAATGTTGAGACTTTTCTGTCCTCCGGAATTTGCGAGGCAATACACAAATGCTCAAAACGTTCTAAGTAAGCTTGCAGGCGATCGGTTTCACAGTAAAAAGGTGGAAAACTTGTCAATGTAGACATGGCGTAACTTAGATTTCTATCTTATTATTCTTCAATCCAATCTGTTATCTTTAATTCTTATTAGATCAATCCAGGTATCTTAGAGCTTGAATCCTACCGACTGCGCCAAATTTGTTAGGTTACATTACTTAATCGGAAATCTTTATATTGTATCTAGATCACTTTGTTGGTATCTAACTTACTACAACAGTAATCTAATCAAAATCAATACTTCGAATATCCTCTTTAATTTGGTTTATTCTCTATCGATACCTTTATCTTAACTTCATATAAATATCTTAAATCACATTTCTCATCATTATCATATCTACTTGTAATCTTGAAATCCTAAATAATATCTTTCATAACATCAAAGATCTAAATCTTCATTATATCTTATTTCTTACTATTTGCACATACTCCTGCCCAAATTACCTTAGAAACGGCTAGTGCACATTTTTAAAACACTTTCTGTCTATGTAGTCTTATATTCCAACAGTAAGTATATTGAAAATAAATTGAACATAGTCTCTCTAAATTCCTTAAAAAGATTACATTCTAAAATAATGTGTTCAAGTGAGCCAGTCTCCAGCAAACATTGACATAATGGCGAATCCCGTTTTTTCATCATATAAAGTTTTTCTGGAGTTAAGGCAGTACCCAGTCGAAGTCTTGTAATTTGTATGATGTCTGTTCTATTCCATTCTTTTAGTTTTGGGATAAATGGCATATCATAAATAGATTTGATGCACCAATAATGTTTATCTGGGCCTAAACGATATGAGGTCTTTCTTCTTAGGTACAAGGTCTCAGCATGATGTTTTAATAAATTGAAGAAGTTATGATATGGTAATTTAATATTGGAAGTTTTTCCATTATAGCAGGAATCCTTAGCAAGTTTATCGACTTCATTATGCAAAATGATGCCTGTATGACCCATTGTCCAAATAAAAGTTACATAACATTTGTTTTTATTGATTTTAGTAATGAGCAATTTCAAATTTAAGATTATCCAGGTAGTTTGTTTGCACCATTTCGTAGATTCAAGACTTTTTAAAACACTCAGTGAGTCTGAACAAATACAAGCATGTTTTAGTTTTTCTTTATATACCATTAATAATGCCTGTCTGATTGCGAAAGCCTCACCTTCAAAAATTGATGTATTAGACGGGAGCTTGTACTTTTGTGTAATATCTTTCTGCGGTAAATATACAGCAGCGCCTACTGGAAGTCCTTTACTTTTGGAAGCATCAGTGAAGATAAATGTATATCCTGGTAACTTATGTATATAGTTGAGCCATACCGAGTAAAATGCTGAAGGAATTGTAGATTTATATATGGTTGGAGGATATTTTGGAATAATAATTTTTGTTTGTTGAAGATTTGTGTAATAATTTACCAAAAAACATGGAAGTACTGGAAACTTTTGGATCGAAGACGCTAAATTATGAAATTTTTTGTATGCCAAGTATATCCAAGGCAGTTTTTTTAAAGTAAGTTTTCATTTATTTTATTTTTCTTCGTTCTTTTATTTGTTAACCTTGAGATTAAGGTGTCTAATTGCAATAGGCTTGTATTGATTATAGTTGTGCTGTTCGCTAATCGAGAAAGTATAAATTTTGTTGCCACATTTTCTATGATCAAATCTATTGGAATAGTATCAGATTCTTCTAAGAGTGCATTTCGAGGAGTATTTCTGGGCTGTGAAAAAATTATTCGTTGAGAATCATATTGAATTTTTATCATAGACAAAACATTCTTATATGGACGTGGTGACATAAATATGTCTCCATACAATAACTTTGCTTCAAATCATAGTTTATATACTTTTTGTAAAACTATAGGATTGGTCCCCCATTTTTTATAACTTAGACTTTTAATTACATAATTAATATCAACTTTAAGATTATTGATGTGCGACGTCCAATTAAGTCTAGAGTCCAAATTAAGTCCTAAATATTTAATACTAGATTTTTGTTTTATTTCTAAATTAGCTATGTTTATACTGATATTTGGAATTGTTCTTTTCCTTGAGAATACAATGAGATTTGTTTTGTTCCCATCTATGGTGAAACCATTATTATCGCACCATCCTATAATATCCCTCATGACTATTTCTAATGTTTTTAAGTCTTTTTGAATATTAGATGTAGTTATGTAAAAAATTATATCGTCTGCATAAGCAAAGACCTTAACATGTTTTTTTATCAGATTAATTAACTCTAATATATAGATATTGAATAGTATAGGGCTAACTTTACTACCCTGACTTACACCTTTAGATGTCGTCTAGGAGCATTACAATATCTGCCTAATTTGATAGATATTTTTCTGTTTATGAGTAAATTGTGTATAATACGTACAAATTTTGAATGAATTTTAATTTTATACACGTAATTAATTAAATTTTCTAATATTACATTTTCATATGCTCCCTTAATATCTAAACTTATGGCTATTACTGACTGTTTTTGTTGAAATGCTGTCCATACATCTATGATTAATGATCCTATTGCATCTAGAGTGGAGAAATTTTTACGAAAACCTACTAAGTTTGGAGGAAATATATTATTAAATTCTGTACCACATTAGCCTATTTAATAGTAATTGTTCAAATAATTTTAATATACAAGAAGTTAAGGCTATAGGCCTGTAACTATCAGCCTGGCCTACGGGATTTTTCGTTTTTTTTTTTTTTTTTTTTTTTTTTTTTTGTTGGCACTATTAATATTTTTTCCATGACTTTGGAATAAGCGAAGATTCCCAGATTTTATTGAACATATTCAAAAGGATTTTGATACCTGAAATATGTAGATTTCTAATATGTGAGTATCTCACTCCATCATGCCCAGGAGTTGTATTCCGTTTTTGTTGCTGAAGTGCAAGGAGAATTTCATCCATAAAGAAAGGTGACGTTACATTTATGCTATTCATATCTTGTCTGTTGTTTAAGAGGGCTTGTATTATTGAATTTCTATCAGGGTTTACATAAGATGGTGTTATTTTCCTGTGAAACTCATCTATCCATGTATTATTATTTTCGTCAAATGAGATTATCGCTGATTGAACCGGATGAGTTTGTTTCTTAAGATATTTCCAAACATTGGGCCAAGATGTTGATGGTGAAAGTTTATTGCAAAATTCTTCCCAATGTTGTTTCCTGATATTTAATAAATTTTGTTTCATTTTTGCTTTTATTTTTTGATACTTTGCAAAGTTCTCATTTGTTTTAGCCTTGAAATAATTTCTAAGATATAGATGACATAGATTTACCCATTTTTGACATTCAGAATTCCACCAAAATGTTTTTTGTATATATTCCTAGTTTGTTTATGTTTACGCTTTTTATTAGCCCAAAATAAAGAATTTTTCCCCGAAGAATCTGCAATATGATTGATCATGTATGTAAATTTATTAATACTCTTGTCTATAGATTGATTACTATGAGATGTCTGGTGATTATTGAAGAAAGATTCGGAATTGGAAGAATATAGGGACCAATTTAAAGAATGAGGTATATAGTTTTTCTTTTTGCGATCTATCAGACACCAAATTGATATGTGATAATTGAGTACTGTTATTACTTGTTAGTTGAGTAATAATAGGGAAATGATCGCTACCCATAGGATTATAAAAAACACTCCAATTACAATTTAGATATAAATCTAAGGTGGTAATAGTTACATCCGGAGCACTATTGTTGTTTAATTTAAGCCGAGTGGGTGTACCATCATTTAAGGAAATTGATTTATTTTTAGCTAATGCCGTTTGAAGATTTCGTCCGGCAGAATTTGTATGAGAACTCCCCCATAAGATTGAGTGAGTATTACAATCGGACACTATTACATATGGCTTTTGTACTTGTCTAAAAATATCATTCCAGACCTTAGTTGAAGGAATGACATTAGGTGGAGAGTATATGTTAATAAATGTAATGTTTGATATTTTTATACCTATAATTTGTGTGTTTTGTGGTAATACTAACTTGTTAAAATGTATATTCGAGTGTGGAATATCTGACTTAATCCCAATGGCTACACCCCCATAACCATCATATCTTAAATTTTCATAAATAATATAACCTGGAATTTTTAGAGGTGATTTTGCCTTTGTCCATGATTCTTAGATAAGAATTAAGTGAGGATTATAAATGTTGATGAGTAATTGTAATAAGTGTAATTTCCCCTTTAGACTTTGTGCATTCCATTGTAACAAAGTTGAGGCTTTATTTGACTTGATTGCCATTATGTAACCAAGAGAAGAATTTGTTCGATTATATTTTGAATGTGATCTGGGGACTGGCTGATATTTTGTACTAATAAGGAAGTGTTGAGAATTTTAGATAAACCTTCTTTAATTTTATTTAATTTTTCTGTACTAGAAGTGGAGTTATTCGATTGCTTAGAATAATTACTTGCACTGTGATATGAAGATTGATCTTTGCTTTTATTTGAAAAAGCGAAAGATTGTTCTTTGTATTTTTCACTATATGACGTGGGTAGCCCTCTTTTCTTAATTTGTGAAGTAATATGTGTCTTTGTTGTAGTTTTAGAAGTTGAAGGGTCTTGGCGACTAAAAACCATCCATGGTGTGTCAGATTGTATTATCATGGAGTCTCCCTCCTCCTCACCCTCTTCTAATTCTTTACGTTTTTTAAACGATTTGAGTTGGGTGTTATTGTTTTGATTTTCTGAATTAAAAATTACGTTATTTGATTGTGAGGAAGGTTGTGTTCTTTGTGTGAATTTATTGTTTGATTTGTTGGTGAATGAGTAATTGTGTTTTGTCAGTTGACTACTATTAGATTGATTTATGCCACTTACGGAACTTTGTACCCCAACCGGTACATTTGAAGTTGTAATACTTCTATATGAAATAGTTGGTACTAACTTACTTGCCTCATTAAATGAGATACGGTTTGTAGCCATTAAGTGGATTATATTGTGTTGACGTTGATATTCCCTACATTCTTTCGAGTCAGCCTCATGGGTTTCTTTACAATGAAATCATTTCAATGATGACGTACAGGTCTCAATTTCATGTTTTTCCCCACATTTTTTCAACGTATATTACTAGATTTAAATTTTTTTTGGATGTGACCAAATAAGAAACATTTGGAACATTGTCTTACTTGTGGTATGTACGGTTCTATTTCTAGTTTTTGGTAGTAAAATTTGCAGTCTCTCGGTAGGTACTGAGTATTGAAAGTCAATACTACTGTTCCCGTAGGGACTCTCTTTTTGTCTTTATCATTTCTAAATATGCGCCTAACAGATGAAATTTCTATTGAACACTCAATATCTGTTAACAGTTCATCCGTGCTAATATCTGGTGCAACATTTCTAATTATCCCCATTGATGACATAGCATGTGTCGGAATGAACGCTGACCAATTATTATTCTTTATAATATCATGTGTTAAGAATGCATTTGCATTCTTGCCTGAATCGAAAGTTACCTTAATTAAATTTTTGCCAATAGTCTGGAAGTTCATGATCCCATTAATTTCTGCAAGATATAATTTCCTGCTTATTCCTATTGGGTGCACTTTTCCCAACTTTTTATCATTCGATTTAAGAAATACAAAGTAGGGGGCAAGATGGTGATTTTGGTATATGTTATTTTGTATTTCACCTTTTGGCTTAGTAATCATTGATTTATTGTTATCATTTTCGTATGACACTTCCATTTTAGTTTCATTACTTGTACTGATGTTGTCCTTATTAGAAGGATTACCTGTAGAACTAATTAAATCTGTACCATTCACTTGTTCATTAATTATCTGAAGACTTTCCGCCATTTTTAAATGAGCCTTAACCCTAACAAGAAATAAGTTAAAATATCTAAACCTAATGCCTTAACACTATATTATATATACAACCCTAACCTACTTAATATTATTTTCTGTAAAATCTTAATGCTATTAACTTATCTTAAAAATATGACAGCTTGCTCATTTATTTTTCCACTTAAAATAAGGGGGTCCATTTTCCCCTACAGTTTGCATTTCTTTGTTTCTGGAACAATCCATGTCGTTTTAATTAACGTCACTGAACACACAATAAAAATAGCACTTTACATTTTAGTTTCTTAATTTTTAATTTTTCACTTTTTAATAGAACCCATATAGATTGTCGTTCACTAATAAAAGTAGGAGATATGACTGCTTATGCACAGTAATTCGGTAATTATTTTTCCACTAATAATGAAGCACATCATCCATTACAGTTGCCGCCATCTTCCCATAAACACTTCATTTCAGATTTTCTAAACACAGGGAGTGGAAAGTAGTGCTCCGAGAATACTGATAATCCAGGTTAAACACAATTGAAATTATGTCCAAGAGGATTTCACAGCTCGAGGAGGAGGGATTTTTCGTGGGGCACCCCTGAAACCATCACCGGTTGTGCTTCTACAGAGTAAAATAGTTATCTAAGTTTGCCTGTACTGGGGTTGCATTATGCATCGGTTTGCATTTATGCAACATAAAATTTGTGTTTTGGTTTATGATAATCGGCATGGCAATTGTAAATGATTGTTTCCTTTTTTTGCGTTGCAATCTGTAAATTTTGAGAAGACTACATAATGAGGGCCCTCTTGAAACTTTTACAAAATATTTTCGACATTGGAGCTGAGCTAAGCTGAGTTTGGGCTTTAGTGTTCCTTTCAGTAGCCAATCTATACGAGACATGCAACTACAGCTAAACAGGGAATCTGAACAACTTGAACTCCTGCAGGGAATCAAACACGGGTCTCTCACGCTGGAGACCCATACGCTAACCATGTAGTCAAGAGGAAATTGTTTTCAGAATTTCAACAGAGCAATTTTTAGTAATGAACTTGTATCTTTCTGAAAGTAATAATGAAAAAGTTTTCAAATGAGAATAACTTTCTAATACAAACTAAGCAAAAATATAACACTAAAGAAAAAAAGCTTTAGAAACATTTGTAGAAAGTTCATCACATTTTTATCAAAGGTTAAAAAGTTTTTTTTTATTTGCTTGTATTTGAAATATCCACATGTTGATTTCTTTTTTTAAAAAAAAAATCGTTAGTTGTATCCTGCAAGGTGAAGTTATATACCAGAAATCATTTTAAAATTAAATACTGTTGATTTCAGGTACCTTGTTATGGTTGTGGGCAAATGCAGGCTTAAATATTCTAATGTTGCTCAGGGGCATCATTGGGTGAAGGTAACGGAGACAATTTCTTCCTGAGTTTGAAACTCTTATGTCGTTGGAGAAATTTGTCATTCCTCCAAAATATCTGAAATGACGGTACTCATGGCGGTATCGCTTCAAACTTATGAAAGAAAACTTACCTAATGCATTAAGTTCGAAAGCAGTACACATTTATTTATATTTTAATTTTCTTTATCATGTTACTGCTTATTTCTTTCCTTTTTTTTTTTTTTTTTTTTTTTTTTTTTTACAATATTGACATTCTACAGTTCGGCACATTGGGTTATCCGGCACCAATTGGATCGCTTGAGTAGATTTGATTGAGTATTGGCATTGAACGCCAGGTCACACAACTGCGCTACTCACATTTTTTTTTTTTTTTTTTTTAGCTCATTCAGAGTTTATCGTGACAATGACTGTCAGTTTTCATTTTAATAGTGTTTTCCGTTTTCTAGTAGACTACATAGCTATCATGTCTATACAATATTGCAATTGTGTACATAGAGTGTACTGTTGTACTCAGTGGCGGCCAGTGGATTGTGGTTTCGGGGATTGCAGTACGAACGATAAGAGACAGAAGATATAAAGTTGACTCATTGACTAATCAGCATAACTTTAGATGCAAATGCTATGTGACATGTTAAATTAAATAAAATTCTGTTTTTAAAAAATAAAAATGCAGAACATTTTGTCCGATTAATCACCTTAATTAATTAGTAAGTTCATTCTCCTCTCTTTGATTGGAGCAAATCTGTCTAATACATGCTGGTTGAACTCTGGTATTCTTATTGTCAGGTCTTTTTCGATGGAAAGCATAACCAATATTGATAAACTTTCTTGGGACATTCAATTCCTTGAAAGTGTCAATTCTTTCTCGTGTGGAAAAAAACTTTTCGTCTTTTGCTGACGCCATAGGTACTGTTAATATTAATTTTAAAGCTTTGTAGATTTACTAAATATTTTTTTCTAGATTATTGCGAAAGATTCATTCTAGCAAACTCAGTCCTTGACAGTGATCCGAATTCTCTTCAGCGTTGACTGAAGAGAGTTCGTAGCAGAGATTAGTGTTATAAAAAAATGTACATTGAACACACTTTAGTCACAGTTTATCCAGGAAAACTTAGAATAAATTGAGGAAATGTATCTGGTGCAAACAACACTACTGCATGAGATATCCTGTAAATTTAAACTGGATTTTTTTTTTCGAACACTCTCCTGAATTGCCCTTTGTTTGTTTTGTCTCAGCCTTAATTGCAAATTTTTCCTCAGTTGAAAGCTGGTCAATGTTTTTGTAAGTTATTTACAGAAGTCATGGTATACAATTCATTCAGAATTTGTAGGTTATTTACAGAATTAAAGCACACACAATAAAATTAAACCTAATAATTAAAAACCAAACCAGCTGATACAAAATAGGTACTCGTATATGAATTCCGAATGTCACATATTCATACATCAACACACACACATGTGCGTAAAAGAAAAAACTACATTCCAAATCATCCGTCTTGCTTGTTACGCAATGCACGATGAACACAATATACTTCCACATGAGGCGAAACAATGCTTACCAATGTGATACGAGGGGGTGCTGATAAGTTCTTAGCTTTACTAAGAAAAATAAGACAAAATTAAATTTTTTGATGGATTTATTCAACATACTCTCCCTTTAATTCGATGCATTTTTTGCTTCGGGCCTGCAATTTATTTAGGCCCTCTAAATAAAACTCTTTTGGTTGGGTGTCAAACCATGAGTTTACTGCTGTAATTGCTTCAGAAATGGTGGCGAATTTTTGCCCCTTCAAGTGCTTCTTTAAATTTGGGAATAGGTGGTAGTCTGATGGGGCCAGGTCAGGTGAATATGGTGGGTGGTTCAAGTTTGTAAACCCTAAGCTAGCCAATTTTTGCATCGCAACATTGCTTTTGTGAGGAGATGCGTTGTCTTGAAAGTACACAACTTTTCGGGACAACTTTCCACCGCGTTTTTGCTTTAGCTCTGAGTGAAGCCTTTCCAGTAATGATGCATAGTAAGCCCCGGTTATGGTGTTACCTTGTTCTAAATAATTAACAAAGATTACCCCATCCTTATCCCAAAAAACACTGGCAAGAACCTTTGAACTTGATTTTTGCACACGAAACTTTTTTGGTCTCGGTGAACCACTGTGACGCCACTCTTTAGATTGTTCCTTTGTCTATGGATCATATAAATAGATCCATGTCTCATCCTCCGTGACCAAACGTTCCACAAAATTAGTCCCTTCCTGCTCAAAACGGCTCAAAACCTCTTTGGAAGCAAGCACTCTTGCACGCTTTTGATCGGCTTGCAAACATTTCGGCACCCATTTGGCAGAAAGTTTGTTCATGTGCAAATGATCGCGAATAATGACACCAACGCGTTCACGGGATATACTTAGGTCCTCTGCTATACTTTTAGCAGAAATTCGTCTGTCTGTGAGAATCATTTCATGAACCTGTTCAATGATTTCTGGCACAATCACTATGGATGGTCAACCAGGGCGGGGGTCATCTTCAGTGCCAAAATGGCCTGTCTTAAATTTCACAACCCAGTTCTTCACTGTGGCATAACAAGGTGCATGGACCCCCAATGTTTGTTGCATCTCACCATGGATCGTCTTTGCAGATTTCCCCTGGAGGAAGAGGAACTTCATCACCGCTCGACTCTCAACATCGTTGAACTTGTTGGGCTGCCCTGCCATCTCAAGCACTCACCTAAAAAAATAACCTTTCTTAATATTTCGTCAATGTAGCTTCCAAATAAAAACAAACATTATAAATATCGGAAGGGGGAAAGGGGCAAAGCTAAGGACTTTCCGGCATGCCCTCGTATGTTCTGGAAGGGAAACCTCGAAACCCGCCAGATGAAGGATCAGCATGTAACAGAAGCCAAAAAAATCAAAGAACATCAAAACAAACAGCACTGCCAGTTCTACACCCAGAAATGTTAGCTGGGAGGGGTCCAAAGTATTTGAGGGAGGTCCAATACGTCTACATAATATGGAACCTGTCTTATACTGCACCCGAAAAGACGATAAGTAATTCTTACTTACTGTCACCTATATTTTTAGAAAAAATCATAGAACAATTATTTTTATAAGAAAAGAAGAGTACATGATGAGGCGTAAAATAAAATACTTAGCATACATCAATCGTTTCTGTGTTAAAAAAAAGTGTAGTTTATTAAGAAAGTCTACAAATGTTAGTCAAGTTTCGAAATTTTTGGGAGGTCCGGACCCGGTGGACCCCCTCGTGGCTACTCCCCTGAGCATTGCTAACTAGTCCCAAATTCAATGTGGCGTTCCCCATCATACAGTTTTATGTGGAAATTATCAAGAGTATAAAATATACTTATTTTATAAAAGAAATAAGTTTATACTAAAATATTATCTACAGAAGGGGGGAGTGGAGCGATTCTACATACAGACTTATTAATATTTGATTCACAAATTACTGTAGAAGCCTTCATTATCAATATAAGCTAAGAATTAACTTGTAAATGCGGGTCTACTTTCATTTGTTTTCTCCTCTACTAGATATTTTCTTTCTTATTTTGTAATTTTGCAATCACTTTTTTTTTAATTGTCATTATATTGATTTGCTTCAGTATGGTCCCGTAATTTAAAAATATGAATGCATAAAAACAAATTCCATTTGTTAATTGCTAGTGAAATGAAATTCAGAAATCTTATTTAGCGCGAAAATCCTTCTCGTTCACTGGAAACCGTGCTGTGTTGCAGGAGCACTGCAACGACCAGAGCCTTTAACTTCTGAGATAGAGGAAAGGAGACTTAACATTCGCTCCAATTGCCGCGCTGAAGGAATCTGGTCGTTGTATGCTCGCTGCAACACAATGTATATTAGAGACTCTGTGACGGATTATTTTTCGCTTTTTAAAACGGATTAACGGAACGAACAGTTACAGAACTAAAAAATATGTTATTTAAAGTGTATACATGCAAGTATTAAAAAGTATTTTTTTCTGTTCTTTACTACTATTGATAATAATATTTTTTCTTGAAATACTTTGGTCGTTGCGCAACGCTGCAACACTAACATTAGCCGCCACTGGTTGTACTGTTAAAGCCGGGGGATCCACTACGTAGTTTGTATCAGTGTCAACAGAGGTCACCTGCGTAGGTCGCTTCAAGCGTTTGTAGTGAGCTCAGTTGGAACTAGCTTCTCAATGTAAAGTAGGGTGTTTCCATCCCAACATACCAAATGGTTTCGTTTCGTTTCAGGAAAATACTAAATCAACCTGAAATTGGCACAGACCAGTTTTTTTTTTTTTTTTTTTTTTTTTTTTTTTTTTTTTTTTTTTTTTTAGATTTTTTCAGATTTATTATATTAAGTGGCAATATCGGCGTTATCTACTTTTTCCCCTGTCTTTCGTCGATGACATTTCCAAGTGGCGTCTGTTTATTTTTTTTTTTAATTTATTGTAAAAAATTCGCGTTTAAGTGAAAGGCTTTCATGATATTCAAGTTTTCTGCTCGATTCTAGGCAATAGGTTAAGGAATATGCTTTCAGTGTTTTTGCGTTATTTATTGTTCTAATGGAAATGTTGCACATATTTTATGTTGATCGCTTCGTTAAACCGTAAAGAATGTGCATTTATGTCATACTGTTAAAAATTGTACATTCGTCGCATGCTTACAACGGTGCCAGGAACGTAGCTAGGAGAGAACATGGGGCCCCACGTACCTCCTAAAAGTTGACTTAGCCCTCCAAATATTTATTTAACGTTATTTATATGAAGGAGCCCATTTGCTAATATGGCTTCCCAAAATCAGAACTCTAGTTACGTTTCTGAACGGTATCAAAAATTAGGATTTCTAATGTACACTCATGTCCAAAATTATTGTCGCATGTCTATAAATATGTTGTTCTAGAAATAAAATTTGATAACGAATCCGCCCAGTATTTCTTACAATGTTAGTATGTGTGTATGTGGCAAATTTCAAATGACATGTGGCAAAGACATAGACTATATGTGGCAAATTTCATGTCAAAAGAGCAGTAAATAGGTACAATAAAACGAAAATAATATTGCCTTGTCCATTTAGCAACATTTTATTTTACTAATTATAATTTTCGTATTTATAATTCTTTTCCTTTGAAATTTGCCACAAACATACATTTCCCGATTATACACATAGTATCAGTATTAAAAGCAACCTGCAAAATCATTATCAAATTATATTCTTACAAGAAAACAGTTATAGATATGCGACAATAATTTTGGGCATGAGTGTACATAAACCCCCTTTGCTTGGCACAAGGATATAAAGCAGTTCTAGAGATATTAATTTGATACTATTCAAGGTAACAGTCTACTAGAGATTAATTTGATTTTAAGGTCTTCTACTTGGTCTAGTATCTAGCACACTTGCCTTCGGAGCTCGCTATCCAGGGTTCAATTCCGATAAGAGATAGGGTACAGTAGAACAATAAAAAAATGTTCAGATACCACTAAAGGTAGTAGATCTCCTGCAGCCACCATGGAATAAGAGTAAAGCGTTAAAATAAAAAAAAATACTGATTTTCTTGATTTTTAATTTAAAAAAGATTATCCCAACTGGTCACTAACTGCCTTGTAGAATTTTATGCCTTAGCCACTAAGCTTATTTCTGAGCACGAGCGCACCCACGGGTTACTCCGCTTACACCAGACCCTCAAAAACAATAATTCAAAAGATTCCGTACACTTCCGTAATAAAACCACAATTCCTTAGCAGATAAATTGTTGGTGTATTCTCATAATTTGATTTTACACTTCATCTGTACTATAAATCCTAATTTTAAAAAAAATCTAATTCTATCATAGGGAAGTTTGGTAAAATTTTAAATAAGTATATTTTTTTCAAGTGCAGAATCGTTTCAATATTACATACAAGCACTGTCTTGTAGTACTGGACACCTCTCAATACAAAAAATTCTGGCTGCGCGTCTGTGTCCGAGTAAGTGAAGGTAAATATTTTTTTTAGATGTATATAGTACTATTTATAAATGAATTCAGGGAAATCCCACACCATGAACAGTGTACCTAAGTAGCAATTTGTACCAACTACAGATCGTCAGTGGAATATTTTACCGCCACAAACCCGACTGTTCCCCTCTCGCCACCTCCGTTAAAGTCCGTCCTGGATCCACCCCTGGCCCTATTTTACAGGATGTTTTAAAACAACACTGACAACGTTTCGGAGGTGACCAAAATAAAAATTATATACCAACCTACGGTCAAAAGTGCACAGTTTTGGAGTTACAAGTTGCCGAAAACGTGAAAAAATAAATTAAAAGTCAATCCCTCCACTACTATGGGACCGATTGGAGTCGGGCCAAAACATCACTTAGAAACTAACACGTGTTCTATCCAAATATCCATGTTTCAGAACCTCCCGGAATTTGCACAAGAATTTTTGGAGAAGCAGCTGAACAGTACTCAAAAGGTTTGAAGTACTTTCAAACTGCCCCTGTAAAAACTGTTGCGCAAGTACCGGGGAATTCTGAAACATAGATATTTAGATAGAACCCATATTAATTCCTAAAAGATGTATTGACCCAACTCCGATCAGTCTCAAAGCAGTGTAGCAATGGACCTTTTAAGTTAATTTTATCACGTTTTCAGCAGCCTGTAACTCCCAAACTATGCACTTTTGACCATAGGCTGATCAATACTTTTTTTTGTCTTATTTTGGTGTTAGGAATCACCTCTCAAACGTTGCCGGTCTTGTTCTAAAACACCATGTATAACAAAGTTACTCCTTACCAAAACATTTGATGAAATCTAAAAATTGGTTTATTTCTTCATGATCTTTAGCAAAAAAAAAAAAAAAAAAAAAAAAAAAAAAAAAAAGTGGGAGAAATATCCATTTCATTCCGCACGCAAATGTGTACATTTGTAGGACTAACATATAAGTTAAATATAAAGCGCAAAATGACTATTTGGTAAGTACCAACAACTACTCATTTTCGGGTTCTCATTAAAAGATAAATAAATAAATACATTCTGATTTTACTATGTCTAAATAGACTTCCTTTCAGGAAAAATTTATTTGTTCATGAAATAAAGAAACTCACAAAATTTAGTGATACAATGTGTGAAATACATATTTTTTTAACTTCCTCCGGGCCCATAACTGGGTAATTTACCCTAGCCATTTAAATACAGTGCGTCTCAAAACTTCCTTGACATAGCGTAACTCTGTTATTATCAACAAAATGTAAGAGGGGAACCGGTCTCCAAATATGTTTTCAATCTAAAGTGAAGGAATATTTTAAATCGGACTAGCCGTTTGGGCTGTAGTCTTTATGTGCATAATGTTAAATGAAAATGCAACGTTTCCATTAATAGAGGGACTGGAGGAGGGAAGGGCGGGTCAGGAGGTGAATAAATTTTTAAATTTTGTAACAGTATGGTGAATGAGAACTGTGTTTTCAATGGAGGCTGACCATCGACACGTTAGCGTAAAAGACAGTAACTTCATTCACTTATGTTGTTGATCCAGATAAATGGCAAGGTTGAATTTTCATTATTGGACGCATAAAGAGTGTACAGCCCAAATAGTAGTCCGATTTAAAAATTCCTTCACTTTTGGATGGAAAACATCATATTTGGTGACGGTTTCCCCTCTTACATTTTGTTGAAAAACCGATAATATTTACCCTATGTTAGGGGACTTCTGGAACACCGTGTATATATACAATATATACAGTGATGTAATGCTAATTTTTTAGGTGGGTATACGCTCCATCCCTTGTCACACACACACATATTATATATATATACATCGGGTGTTTCAATACTATTGGTCTTTGCACTATTAAGATTTAAAGTTCAACGTTCATAAGAAAGTTATGAAATATCCTTGCTTATACGGAACTCACACTGGCTCTCTGCGCGTATCGGTTGCATAATAAGCAGGATATGTATATGAAGTAACAAGAGAAGTCTGAATGGAGAGCTATGTTTTTGAGAGCAGCTACCGAACCACTTAACCTATCAACCAGAGACTAAGAAAAAGATTACCTATAATGTTATAGATTAATGTAAGACCTTATTTAGCTCTCAGCGTTAACTAGATCAGGCTGTAGAAGTGGCTGTACTTGTATGACTGATAACTATAAGAAGAAAACAATGACTTTGACCAATGTTGTTTCCGCCATGTTGCTCATTCCTTTGGCCCTATCTATCACTATGACACTTTCAAAGGATGTATTTAATGTATACATATCTCGTTTGAGTTAAAATGTTGAGTACATTTGGAGTAATTTAAGATTGACATTTTGAATTTTAACATTGTAGATCGGTCGCGAGCCACAGCCTACTGGCTGCTGTAATAATCAGGGCCATAACCAAGAAGAAATTAATCGCCCTCAATCTGTAGTTTGTCCGTCCTACAGCTTATAACCTCTCTCTCTCCCAAATTGTGTTTAGTTGGACCAGTAAGGATGGCTGGCTCGATTTTTTAAGAGTAGAATTACTCGAACAGTTATTTCCAGCGAAATTTGACCCTGGGGCCATTCACGCAAATGATTCCAATAATAATAATAATAATAATAATAATAATAATAATAATAATAATAATAATAATAATAATAATAATAATACGAGGGACATTCAATAAGTAAAGAGACAAATTGCTATAGCTCAATAAAGATTTATTTTAATCTTTCAAAACTAAGGCTATTTTTTAATATAATCACCCTTTACAGTTATGCATTTGTCCCATCTTTCTTGCAGCTTCCTAATTCCCTTGGCGAAGAAATCTTTCGATTTACCCCGAAGCCACCTTTGCACCGTCTGGGAACCCATCTGGCACACGTTTTTCTGTACTTTAAAATGTTCCTAATGACATTGTGAACAGTTCCAACACTTACTTGAACTTCCTCAGCTATCATTTCAACAGTAATTCTTCTGTTATCACGAATAAGTCCGTCAATCCTCGATTCCAACGAAGAACCAGAAACTTCCACTGGACGTCCATATCGGGGTTCATCACCTTGTTCGGCCACTTTTAAACCGATCAACCCACTTGTACACATTCGCACGGTTCATACAACTGTTACCGTACTGTCTCAACATTCTAGAAAAAAATTCACTTGGTTTTACACCTTCTGCGACTAAAAACCTAATGACTGAGCGCTGTTCTTCTAAGGTGCAATCTTCTAGAGGACTTGCCATGATGAATTGATATTTTTGAAGTTATGTTGACATAAAATTACGAAACAGCAGATCAGAGCATATCCCAAGGTTGCCAGCTAACAACCCTGAAACAAAAAAAAAATGATTAGTGTTAAAAATATAGACTTTGTCTCTTTACTTATTGAATGACCCTCGTAATAATAATAATAATAATAATAATAATAATAATAATAATAATAATAATAATAATAATAATAATAAATCGGTCAAGAATGTGTGAAAAAGATTTTGCAGGTCAGCTATCCCAAGAGAGGTTTTTCTTCATTCACACCAGGCAAATGTTGGAATAGTACCTAACAGGCCCCAAGTACTCTCCTATCCAATGCCGAGAAGGACGTTATCCATATGACATCATCATCAAGCCGGAGATGTAATAACAACCGTTATAATCTATATATATAAAAGAGAACGTACAATTTTTTGTCCGCTCATCACGCTAATACGGCTGAACCAATTTCTTTCATTTTTGGGGGGTTATTAGGATTTGGACCCTAGATGGTTTTTATCATATCACTTTAATTTTTAATTACCAGTGTCTTGAGATAATTGACCATTCAGGTGTCCATAACGTACAAATCCTTTGTTATTAGTTCATCATAGGTAAAAATAAACGTATTTATATGCAACCCGCATGACCGTGTCACTCGGCGGGTTAACATAAATGACAGGCGATATACAGCGGAAAATAGCTTGAATCTTCTGTTTAAAATTTTTTAATTGATTTGCTTATTTTTACAGACACTTTTACAATATGCCAGCACCGGGATGACCGCAGCGAAGCGGGGCGGGTTAACATAAATGACAGGCGATATAATGTTAAGATTTACTGCAATCTTCTATGGTTTTTATCATATCACTTGAAAGCGAAAAAGTAAAAATTATCTAAGTAACAAAGTTTATTGCGTTCCGGGGTGACCGCAGCGAAGCGGGGTGAACGCTGCTAGTGTGAAATAAATAAATAAATATACTTTCTCTGAAGTAGCTGGCAAATTAACGTGTTCTTTTGGATTTTTCTTCACTATTTCCCGATGTATTTTTTCACATTTTCGTCAATGGAATTTACACAGCTATTGTCTCTTTTCCTTTTTAACTAATTTTCTAACATCTTGCAAATTGCGAAGGAACTCTTAATTAGCCAATCCACAAAGAAAGTTTAAACCTTTTGGGATTTCCACTTCGTGAGGTAAATTTAGACTTTCACTGAAACAGTCACTGCTTCCTTACTATTTATCGTAGGATCGTTCGTACTTTTTTTTTTTTTTCAGAATAGAGCATCATCTTTTCCTACGGTAGCACTCGCTTGTCCGTATTATACACCAGAAACGAGAAAAGGGTGGAAAACCGGGAGCTTTTTCGATTTTTTTTCAAAATGTTTGGGCCCATTTATATATATATATATATATATATATATATATATATATATATATATATATATATATATATACAAAAATTTCCTGCGTCATTATTTACTTGGCCTAGCATCATGGTTCAAACGCCATTTTCTTCGTATTACGCGCTCTTTCAAACGCTACCATCACATGTCCGTATCTGCATCTGAACCGGGATATCGTTTTTTTTTTTCGAAGAGTCACCCACCTCGGAACTCTGGCCGGCCTGGGTTCACGTAGGGATCTGAAAATTTCTTGAAAAATATGCTGTTATGTACACAGTACGTGTGCAAAATTTCAGTTCGATATCTTGAAAACAAAGAACAGATTTTTTTTTTTTTTTTGAAAATCTGAAGGTGATCCATTTATAGATATACAGGATGGCCCAAAAGTAGGTATACAACCCTGCATTGATTAAATATGACCGTTTATTAAGATAGTGAGGTTATTTGCTTCGTTCTATTTCCACTTTAACGTATAAGTGAAAATAAATCAAATAAACTAGCATAAGTAAATCCTGTCTGGATAATAATAAGTAAATTATATATAATGTCATAAGTCAATCAGTACACTAGACTGTATTCCTACTTTTGGGCTACCCTGTATATACATATATTCTAAAAATTCATATAACATTACTATTTGGCCTAGGATTATGGTTCAAACTTCATTTTCTTCAGTATTACGTGTCCTTTCCAACAGTACCACCCACATGTCTGTATCGTACACATGAATCCGAAAGTTCGGTAAAAACCGGACTTTTTTCTGAAAAACCAACCTCTCGGAATATTTGCGCCCCTTGGGTCCGGGTTCAGATAGGAATCTCAAAAGAAATGAGAAATAATTAAAGATGCACACAATCCGCATGCAAAATTTTAATTTTGATATCTTGAAAATTAAGGTGCGAACTTTTTTGAAATTTTCCTAAAAAAAAAAAAAAGTCACACTCCTGCCCCTCCTTGGCACCGCCAACTTTACCATCCGGTTGCAAAACGAATCTGGGGTGTTCTTTGATCCATGCTTGACTTGAACAATAAAAAGAACCGGGTTCAATACGTGTTCAAGCGTTTAAATACAACACTACTCCATGGTACTGATTCGTACTATAAATCCCCTAAAGGGTTAAACACTACTAAGGAAATATTTTCGAAGTGACGGCTGTATCAAAATGAGCAAAGATTGCTGTGACATGCTCATACGCTACAAGTCTTTCCTGACTTGTTTTCTGCCCATTCCTGTTAAAAATTTTCTTCAATTTTATTTTTTTACCTAAAAGAAAATGAAACAGCAAAGAAAAATGTTTATTTTTACCCCGCCCTTGTGTGTGTGTGTGTGTGTGTGTGTGTGTGTGTGTGTATGTGTGTGTGTGTGTGTGTGTTCGGTAGGTTGAGGAGAAACTACTACTAGTACTAGCTTGGGATCGGCGAAAATGCTAGCTGCTAAGTATTTATCGAAATCAATCGCTCCTTTCTTTTATGTCAATTGCGGCTACAAATGAGCAGTATTAATCCCAGGTTCGCTGTTGTAATTGGTGGTATTGGGAACGACGGTGAATGTTTGAAACAAGACCGACGACAGGTCATGTGTTTTGTTATTTTTGTGGAGGCCAACGATTTCTTGGAGCAAATATATTCATTTAATTTCTCTTAACTTTTAAGTAAAGACCACATTTTTCGGAACCTCCTTCCGAGATTAGAAGGGAACTGATTCCATCCCATATTGCCTTGTTCAAATTGTATCCAATCGACAGAATGTGAATTTGAATTTGGAAGGTAGGGACAACGCATGTGACATCTTGGGGAAAAATCACTGCATGTTCAGAGGGCTGTTTGCTTTTGCTTTTTTTTTTTTTTTTTTTTTTTTTTTTTTTTTTTTTTTTTTTTACATTCGCTCAGTCGAGTTACTCTTAGTCGGTTACCTAGAGCATTCGAAAACCGACGAGTTATCATCACTGCGAATGATTTCTATGGTAGTTTTTTTTCTTTATTTCCATAAGTGAAAAAAGAAAAAAAGTAGGAAAATTTGGGAGGGAAAGGATGGGGAAGGAAAAGAGACCAAAAAAGGGAAAATTTACAAAAACGAAACAAAAAAAAAAAAACTAAAAATTTAGGAAAAAAGTTTGAATCTAGTTTGCTTGTTTATTGTGTATTTCTGTATGTGTGTTTGGTATCTGTGTTCTCTGCGTATTTATGTTTTTACCTTTTGGCTTCTTCTTCTTTTTACCTTAGGCTTCTTCTTGTTTCTTGCAGGTTTTCCCTGTGTGTTTAGGTTTTTTCGCCCACATGTTTTATATACATATATATATATATATATATATATATATATATATATATATATATATATATATATATATATATATATATATATATATATATTTGGTATTCACCTATTTCTTTCACTGCACTAATGGTTTTCACCTGTGTTTACCACACTAACACTTGTGCACCAAAACTAATATTCTTAACACTACACTACACTGTATGCTTTTGCTGTCACTAATACTAATAATCACTGACACTTGTTTTTCACCTATATGACTTTCTATTTACATATACACTTACATATATATATAACTTCATCTTTTTGCATTATAGAAAAGATCCTAGAAAGTTAGATTCCCACGCCCCCAAAACGCAAATATTTTAAAATAATTGTAATCCTTTGTTTTAAAAAATAATTTTCCCGATTATTATTATTCTTTTTATTTCTTTTCATATATGGAGAAGAGTTTTAGAAAAACAGTGCAGAATATACATTGTGTGTCGCTTACTTCGCTCATCACCGGCAACGATATTGTCGGGGCTTCCACCGATTTTGACGGTATCGTGTGCAAACACGCTTACGTGTTCCTACCTAAATATACAATTGACAATTTTGTTCCACGAAATCTATTACGTTTTCAGAACGTTATTACTAACATTATTATTATTATTATTTTAAACACATTTGTCTTGAAAATTATTAATTATGTTGTACGTAAAGCAGGACTGTTCTATGCAGGTGGACGCTAGAAAGAGCAAAGCCAACGAGAATAGCATCAAACCCGCTATGGTATGTTCCAAAATCAATCAAGGTTGCAAGTGTTTGTTGTTTGTAATGGCTATATGTAGCTATATATTTTATGGATTTATTAGAATGCCACGTGACTTTGTAACTATCTGTAGAGCCACTACCCTTTTTTTAAACTTTGGAGTCTTTAGTCGCTACAGTTCTTTACTTAGTGCGTTATCTTGCTTTTAAAAATGTCCAAAATATTACGAGAACTAAATTATTAAAGCAACATTTCAAAATAATAATAATAATAATAATAATAATAATAATAATAATAATAATAATAATAATAATAATAATAATAATGACAACATAAATACATATATTGAACACACACTGACGATATTGATAAAAAAAATAATGTTTACATTTACTGTAACAACAAAACAGCACAATATAGGGATACAAATAATAATAATATAAAGAAGAAGAAGAATACTTGTTGGAATTACAAATAGTAATGTTTGAGAATAGGTCGTTCCAAACATGTAAAACATATTTTGCCTTTCTCACTTTTTCCCTTTTTTATTTGTACTATTTTCTTTGCTTTCCTTTCTTCTCTGGATTTCCTCCTGGGCTTTCACTATGTAGTCGGGATCTCTACATTTCATTCCACGTGGGATTAACGGATCGACAATCTCTGGTAGCATGCATTGTTTAAAAAAACGACAGAGTTTAGGAAGCATAATATTCTTCCATAAATCTTCATTCCTTACTACCTTTTCAATATACAGAGGTGTTTTGTCGTCAATATACACTACCAAATAGCATTTATTTAGTTCGGCAATGTTCAGCTGTCCCTGAATTTGGTAGTAGTAATCACTATTTTGTTTTAGTTTCAAGCTTCCATCCGGCTGGACAAGTAAGAAAAATGTCCCTTTCCTCTTTCTTATTTCTTCTTGAATATCTTTGTTCCTAAGGGAAGGAACGCACTTGACTTCCACTAGTGCATTCTCTTCAACTACATACCCTGTAAATATGCAGATAATACCAATTATAATATTAATTATTACTTTGTGACGATTAAGGTGTTGCATATGAAAAATTAGTATCCTCCCTATTTCAAATTTAGTCAAAAAGTAAAATTTGTTCGACACTGGTTCAGGAGAAAAGACATAACTAAAGGCAAACTGCAAATCTTCAATCAAATTAAACTCTCGTGAATTACAAATTATGGGCAATATCTTTCCCTTGCAGTTCCAAAATCATAACTATTTGAAGTCATATTGGTACGAGAACTGGGTGTGAACGTTTGCACACAATCACATACGTAAGTCAATGTGTGTTATTGAAGAATGGAATACTAAATTATTTGTTGTATAAGTATAACTACGCGTATTATAAAAATCGCCTTGTAAACGTTGAAGTTTATTCAGGAAAAACAATATTTACGAAGGAAGGCGCCGGGTAAATACGGTTGGGAACCTCTGGAAAACAGTCATGATAAACAGGAATAGTAAACTGGTTAACATTTTCTGAAAGGCGTAAGTTAGGCCACCTAACTGTTCCTTCCAGGGACATATTTAGGGGAGCTATTGGGCTCAAGGCCCTCCCTAAATAAATTCGTTATCATTTTTTCGCATTGCACATATACTGCTACTTACAGGCCCCTCAGTCGGCTACGAATAAACGGAAATCAGAATTACGAATATTTTACAGCAGCTGTAACTTTTGCTTCTAGTTTTTATTATGAAAGCAGTAATTTTTGCTTTCCCAAACTTTTTAAATATCAATATCAAAAATTTACAAAGAAACGGAGCCATAAAAAACGAAACTACGAACAAAACTTCAGAGAACAAAATCCACCAGAAATTTTATAGGATAGGACGATAGCCCATCAAACAGGAAAAACCTTTGGTCAGGGTTATAATGGCGAAGGAGCGACCGCGTTGTGAATTCAAAATTTATTGTACTTAATTATTCAATTTTATATAGAAAAAATAACATTCGATTTTTTAAAAGAAGTAAAACGCACATTATATTTGGAAAAAATTTTCAACAAAAGCAACATTTCTCATTTTTTCTTTGAACCGACTATAGTAGATAATATTAATAAATACATGTCAGGTAAATTGTATTTGTTCATATGGGCTACTGTTGAATCCAATACTGGAATCGATACTGAAAGTACACAAAATACTTTAGAGTAAATAACCTATATCTATAGGTTCTTAGTTCTCCCATGTCCACGCATTGAAGTGAAGTAAATTGATAGTAGGCTTTATCTCATCTATTTCCGACATGAAAAGTATGGGGCAGGTTTCTAAGTACGAGATGGTTGTATACAGAAAATAAATAAAAATAATTTTCATTCGGAAAGATTTACTAATGAAAAAATGTTCTTACCATCAGGACTAGCGGCCAAAAATCCGTGTGTGAGATCTATGTACAGTTCTCTCTTTTGTATTGTCCAGCCTTTCTCAGCCGCAAGCCTTCGGAGAGCCACATGTTCATAATTCCTCCCATATTCCATGGCTGGTGTACATACATTTCTTTTGTAAAGTACATCCTTTACCAATGAATGACAGGCGGTGTTATCTTTACGCTTAATTACCCTACCAAACATAGACGCTGTTAGTCTATTACGACGCTGCTCCTCGTAAACTAAGTTACCGTGCTGTCCTCTAGAAGAAACTTCTATATTTGTTCTCTGTTCTGTTGTAACCTAATAATAATAATAATAATAATAATAATAATAATAATAATAATAATAATAATAATAATAATAATAATAATAATAATAAGTTAGTTTCGTTTCACAGTGTGAAACTATGGCAGACTTACAAACTATGCAAATTCAAAGCAAAATCAAACAAATTCGAGATTGAATCGATTCCCGGAAACCACTTTTCGATATCTCTTACCGTTTTGGCTTATAAAAATCAAGTTTAGCCGGAAGTAGTAGTAAATACCTACCACTTCCAGTTTTGGCTTAAAAAGGATTGACATAGTAAGATGCTAAATCAGTTAACGAAAGCTGCTATTCGCTATCTACTTCCGTTTTTGATTTATGCGCAATTATAATTTTGGCTCCACAAAAATTCAATTGAAACCTGAAGTAATATAAATTTGTACCAGTTCTAGTTTTAGTAGAGAGAAATAAGTGGGCCTATTATTCTTTCTTGAAACGGTGAATCATTTGTTGAAAACAGTTTATAAAATATTAAAATTTCATTGTTTTGAATTTATAGAATTTTTAAAAAGGCCTATTTTTGACCGCCCATTGCGTATTTATTGAATATTAAAATTATATTACATGAGTATTTATTAAACCAAAAATTCATAAAAAAAATAAAAAAATAGTATAGCATAAATTTTTTTTAAACATTACTTTTCAAACATTCATTGAATCACTAATATGAAATATTTACACTTTTTATGCTTGTTATTCAATGGATATTTAAGAAAAAAAATATTTATGCTTTATTATTATTATTATTTTGTTTGTTTTTTTTGAATAAGTATTCATAGTAACATAATTTCAGTATTCAATAAACATGCAATGGGCGGTAAGAAATAGGCCTTTTTACTATTTTATAAGTATTAGAAATCAAACAATAATGCAATTTCAATATTGAGTATAAAATAAATATTCCAAAAATATTGTTTCAACTTTCAGTGCTATTAAAGGTATAAAATAAATGATAAAACGAACTTAAAGTAAACTTTAAAAAAAAAATCAAATAATTTAATATGGTTTAAGAAATGAAAACTTACGTCGTATGTTTTGAGCTCGGCTTCACAGGCTGATTGAAGCGAAGTCGGAGACAGCGGTGGTTTATCCGCGTTCGGCCCATAATCTCTGTCCTTTTCTGGTGGAAGTTCTAATTTTCTTCTTACTCGTCGTGAACGGGAGTGAGAACGCTTGCGGCTTCTCTTGTTCATAAATCTCCTGAAATACATTCCAGGACTATTTTCTATCACAGATTTCCAAGGACTACGGTGCCATGTTGCTTTTTTGTTATATGATAGTCCTGTAACATAGCATCGGCGCTGGAAGGCACCGCGATTTGTCAAATTAAGCCTCTTACCAGCATTGAACTTTGACAGAAGGCTCATATACAGCTCAACCCGATTAGTTGTTTCGTTTGGAACTAATCGGTCTGCCTTTCTTATTAACTGGTCTACAGCAGCCATAATGTGGTAATACAATCCGGCCTTTTCTAAATCTGGAACTAAGTTTCTATCTTCTTTCTTTGTACAAAAGTACTGTTTGCACTTCTCGTGGTTCCCAAATACGTGCGATGGACCATTTCGCAGGTCATCTCTAAGATCCTGCACTGAACACTTCTGTTTTGCATTATAGGATATAGCTCCCCGAGCAGCAGCGGTTAGACGTGGAATTCTATCTCGCAAAATTGTTCTGGCTTGCAAGGGAAAACTATTTTGCATACGCAGCTTGTGGAGCGCACATGTATAATTCCGCACACAATGATTTGCGCATTCAACTTTCGTGACTTGACGTCCATACGGCACCTTTTCGATTATCCTGGAGTGAACGCTGGAGTCGCCATCTGCCACAAATCGTTTGTAGCGAAGCGTATGCATTTCTTGGCTCTTGCAAAAGCCTTCTACGATTATGTCAGCTTCCATCGACGAAGATGAGGATGACCAGTTGCGGTAGCATCGATGGTCGCTTGGTTTTTTATTTCTTGATGACGCTGCAGCGCACACTGAACAATATTTGTTTCTCACTCCCAAAAATAATAGCTTGTTAGTTTCTTGACCAATAATACATGCCTGGAAAAGATAATATATACAACAATGTAAGTAAAATTTAAGTATTAGCAACATTATGCACGATAAAACGTAAAACGTATTCAATTTTAACAAAACACAGTGTAGACCTTAGAGCGTTTGCACACGTCCACGGCAATGCTGGCCCAGTACCGACAATGCCGGAACCGGAACCGAGGATGCTTTGCACACGCGGCCGGCAAAACCGGATCCGGCGCTGCTTTGCCCACACATCCCGGTAATGCCGGTGCCAAGAAGTAGTTAGAATTTGAACGTGAAGGCAGTGTGTGCGAATTGAAAATTTTTCCCAGGGGGGGATGAATTTCACCCATATGCGAACCCAGTCCTCCCCTTACACATACACACACACACACACACACACACACACACACACACATATATATATATATATATATATATATATACATATATATATATATATATATATATATATATATATATATATATATATATATACGGTGTTGGAATAAAAATACGAAATTTTAATTTCCGATTGGAGTAAAGTTATTTTCAAGTAACACGGGTTCTTTTCCAGTAACTGCAGACTCAAACATTTGGTGACCTTTCCACCCCCTTCGAGTTTCCTTGCATACTTCGGACCCACCCCCGCCGCCCTCTTTCGGAGGAAACCATCCCTTTACTTGGGGAAGGAAGTCAATGACCTCGGCTATATTTCAAATTTGTTCTTGGCGAGTGAAGATCGTAGGCTACTTAGAATGGCTAAAGTGCACAGCGAAACCCGCAAAATAGTTCAATGTGGCAACATGTCTGCATCCAACTATTGAAGGATCTCGGTCACAGCAACTTATCCCTCCCCCTTTCGAGTGAGATACGGGAAAACACACATCGGCATAACACCAATTGGGACACACTTGAAACATAGTTTTTTTCTTTTTTTTTCTTTCTTTTTTTTAACTAACAAGTACAAAACATTTGAGATGTGAGATGTTTCATAAATTTTCAGTCAAGCAATATTTAGGTTAGCTACACAAAGTAAGAATTGTTCCCTTTTTCTATCTTCATGTCCATTCAAAAATACTCCAGAGGGGGAAAAAGTTATCCCTGCCAGGGATAAAATTTTTCTTCTCCAGAGGGGGAAAGATTTTTGTCAGGGGGGAATATCCCTGGCATCCCCCCCGCCAATTCGCACCCTGCGTGAAGGATAGAACATGAGTCCAGCAATAAACAAACGACATCTCTTTGCCTTGATGTACGTACGGCGAAGAAAAAGGAAACAAAGCAGTACTAGAAAGATTTGGATCCATCCATTGTTGACAGTGCGTCATGTGAAAGGTTCGTTTTATACATTATATGAAAAGATGCGGAAATATATTGAAACAGGCTGAGATCACGGTATTTAAAATACTACTACTACTACTACTACTACTACTACCACTACTACTACTACTACTACTACTACTACTACTACTACTACTAATAATAATAATAATAATAATAATAATAATAATAATAATAGGAGGTTCTGAAAAGGCAGCATTGCGGTTGCATATTCATCACTCAGTCCACAATCGTTCTATGGAACATATGCCAGACTAGACACAGAGTACATGAATACTTTTATAATGATCTATAGGGTAAAGCAGCATGCAACCACAAGACTGGAAGTTTTCTTGTTCTGCTGGTGCTTTTTCAGTTCTTTCTGTAGTTGTGTTGTAGTTTTTATTTACTTTAATTGTATTGGGATGTTTTACTTGGGATGCCTCTCGTAAGCCTCTGTAAAATCATGATACCCTTTCCCCGTAATATATTATGTTCCTTACTACAAACTTTTTTTCATGCTTACACTGTTCGTTTCATGCAAAAGGTTTATGACAGAAAAATAAATGTGGAAAACTTAGTAAATAAAAAAAATAACTAAAAATCAATGGTAAAATGGAAAAACATCCCTAAGAGCAAGGAATCGTGAAATAATATTTATAAAGTATTGAAATTTCATTTGTTTCAGGATGTCAAATATTTATTGAATATTGAAAACCGGCCTATTTTTGACCACAGATTGAACATTTATGTTATTACAAATGACACTTTTCTCTGTGGATTTTAACCGCTTCAGCAGACAAAGCTCAGGCCAGGAAGTTGACCATAAAATCGCAATGAAACTGGATTCTCTCTCTCTCGCCTTTTTTTTTTTTTTTTTTTTTTTTTTGTGCGAAGGGAACATATGTAGCGTTGTTCTTTCCTGTACCTCTGCACAAGAAACAGAGCAGGCTTTCTGCTAAATTGAATAGAACAGCGGTACTTCAAATATTGCGAATGGACGTTTCTAACTGCTCTTTCACTTTCTCGAATGATTACCGACGAACTGTACATATCCCTACGCAAGTTTTGTGTGTGTGCCACTACTCTGAAATCTTTCGGGCTGTTTATCACAATGGAAACAGGGAACGCGGCGTATAATGTGTAGTACTGTATGTTGTACGTATTATTCTAAGTGACCTGCTAGGAGTAAGATTGTAATTCCTGGAATAAACTAGACGATGGAATATGACAGCTATTGTAACGGTCGAGATGTAAGAGTATAAAAATAGTTCGTGCCGGCAGGGTCAGAAACAAGAGATTGTCTTTTTTTCCCCCACCTATCCCAGTTGGGGAAGGAGGTGTTTGGAATCTTGGCTAAGATAATTGCCGCTAGTCTAAATTGTAAATCTGCTAGTACAAACAATGTACTGGAAAAGGAAAAGGTATTGTGGTTATAAAATTTCATCCCTTCACTTCAGCTGTTGCTTCTGGCAATGAGATAATATCGAGTTCGCAGAAGGAAGGCTGCAAATGGGAACAGCTCTTCAATCTTCTCTTTCGTGGTCAATAAACCCCCACCCCTATTTGCAGTGACCTTCACAAAAGACTATTTCTGCTTCAGAAGAAAAATAATATCCATTCATCTGTGAAAGCTTTCAGGAATGTTTCGGAGCTTATTTGGGTGTTTCATATGAACATACGTATTTCGCGAAAAATTCACACAGCCAGGAGTGGAAGCGGAAACTATTGAAAGCCTGTTGTTGGCGGAAGGTGTTTCCAATCTCCACAGAATGTATACTAACAAAAATTATATTACTTGTGCTCATAAAAGAATGCCAAGTTGAACTTTTGATTTTATGTTTAGCGTTCCTTTGAGCAGCGAGGCTACATGAGACGTAGGTATACAACTCCTGAAATCCGAAGATTATCGTTCAATGCACTCCCACTGGGAATCGAACACGGGATCCCGTTCACCAAAGTCGCGCATAATAGCCATTAGACCAGCAGGGAGGGTCACCCCAAATAGAACGTGGATAGCAAACAAAACAATTCATTTCCCATCTTCACAATGATTGGTAGGGTGAAATTACAACTTACAAACATTATTTTAAAAAGAATGTGGTTAGTTGAATATATAGACAAAATATTCGTCGGCTTCACCCCTAGATCTCCTAGTTTGCTCGGTTTACGGCCTCTCAGTTCATGAACCTAGAACCATATTTAATTTCATTTGGGGCTTCGCCCACAACCTCCCTTATCCCTTTTGATCGGCCAACGGCCTTGCATCTGATAAACTTGCAAGCACACCGAATTTCATTTCAGATCCGGAAAATCGCTCCGTGTACGGCCTCGCATCTCATTAGGCGTTTACTCGACCTATGGCATCGTACCTCATAATCCTGCAAGCATATTGAATTTCAGTTGAAGTTGTCAAAGGATTAGCTCCAACCCAGGTTTGCAGGTTGAGTCAGGTTCAGTACGCGGGGGCTTCGCCCTCAGATCCAGGGGCGTAAATAAGGGCCCCGTAGACCCTGTATTGCGGGGGGCCTCAAGCCATCAGGGGCCCCGAAATCGTGAAGTGGGAAGTAGGGAAGGGGGCTCACTCCACGCTGTCTGCGGGAGGGCCCCCAAGCCTTTAGTTACGCTACTGCTCAGATCCCCTACATTTGCTCTTCATATCATACACCTGCACATTTCCCGAATTTTTGTTCAAATTCCAAGTTTCATGTCTCTAACATGCCGGGGTTCCGAGATTTAAACATCTTTTCTTCCCGCCTCTTTTCTTTCCTTCTAGGATATACACCGGTGTACATAAAAACGCTTAATAAGTATCTAATAATCTTCATTGAAAAGTATAAATACCACATCCATGTTCCTAACCTTCAAAGATTCCAAGATATCGACATCTTATTATAAGAATTACAATGTAGCTCTTTTCTTCTACTTTCACTAAAATATCAAAAAATGCTGAAACATGTGTTAATTTATTTTAAATGGGAAATCCCAATACCAAATTTCAAGTCTCTAACCCGGAGTGAACATCTTATTATAGTAATTACCCCATCAGGATGCCGCGGTCGGCAAGAGGGATTGCCGCCGTCGACGGTGGCAGGCCGCCGGTAGGCAGCCGGCACCCGTCCGCGGCGGCACGACGATCTACTTGTTCAAAATTGCCGACCTTTTGCCGAGGCGGCAAGCTGTCGAAAATCGTAGAAAAAAATGTCCTTTGCCGACTCTTTGCCGACTGTTGCCGACCGCCAGAGTCGGCAAAACAGTCGGAAAGACCTCTTTCCGACCCTCTGCCGACTCCTTATGCCGGCCTCTTTTCGACGGCGGCGCCGGCGCATTTACTGCACCTTTACGGCTGTTTGCCGACTGCTCGGCAAGGCAACTTTCCGACGGCGGCGCCGGCGCATTTAATGCTCATTTCCGGCTGTTTGCCGACTGCTCGGCAAGTCAACTGTTCGACGGCGGCGCCGGCGCATTTTATGCGCCTTTCCGGCTGTTTGCCGACTGCTGGAAAGGACCTCTTTTCGACGTCGGCTTCCCGATTCTCCCACTGGCGGCATCCGACTTCTTGCCGCCGTCGAAAAGTGGCCCTTTGCCGACTGGATATCAACGCTTCAGGAAGGCAAAATTTTCATCAGCTTTTACATTAGTCTTGCCTAAGTCTTCCTCCATGCTATGATTTCTTGACAAGGAGCACCCTTGGAAGTTCTTGAAGTATAATACTTGCATTTTTTTTTTGTGTGTCCCAGTATAAAATTTGTTCTTTTTGCTTTTTTCCAGCACTTTCAGCCAAAAAACAAGAAATTGAATGGGACATGGAAGTATTATATACTTTCAGAACTAGCAATTGTGCCCTTCATGAGAAATCATAGCACGGAGTCAAACTTAGGCAAAGCTACTGTAAAAAGTGGTGAAAATTTTGCCTTCCTGAAGGGTTGATATCCAGTCTGCAAAGGGCTACTTTTCGACTGCGGCAAGAGGTCGGATGCCGCCTGTGGGAGAATTGAGAAGCTGACATCGAAAAGAGGTCCTTTCGAGCAGTCGGTAAACAACCGGAAAGGCGCATAAAATGCGCCGGCGCCACCGGTGGAAAGTTGCCTTTCCGACCAGTCGACAGACAGCAGAAAAGATGCGTAGCACTGCAATGAAAATCATGGCGGATTCCCACCAGTAATAAAAATGAAATGAAATCTTTAATTTTACGTCCCACGGTTATGCCGGTTAGGCTAAAGGAGACGGTGATGATGAATAATGAATGAAATGGTGAAATGAAGAAAGTGGGAGGAAACGGGAGAACCCCGAGAAAACCCACGCACACGGTATTTGTCCACCACAAGGTTCACTTGGCGGGAGCAGGGTTTGAACCCGAGACCCCTAACACCAGAGGTAAACGCTCTACCACTGAGACACCGCGCCCCCCCCCACCAGTAATATTGCACTCGGTACATACGCAGTACATTTCTACAATTCTCAGTACGATTTAAGTGCTATATAGAGGAAAAGTATCTGGGAATGACTTACAAATGCTTAAAAGCGAACTAAAAATAACAACTGAGCAGCTAATAATGAACGTTAAGAATAATTCAATTAACATGTCTGTGCGCCTAATGTGAAAAACTTATAACAGTCAGTACATTTTCCCCCTGAAAGCACATCTTTCACTATCACGACCACTAGGAACAACACTGTTCTATGCAATCAAACTTTGCTAGTTGCAAACGCTTTTTCGAGAAAAAAAAAAAAAAAAAAGCCGCAGCAATCCGTCGGAAATACGGTCTTTTTAGGTTGTCGTTTTCCCATCAACTATTGGAAAAGGATTTTAAACGTCAATGATTTTCTAAATTTTTTTAAAGTACAGGGGTCACACTCCCAATGGAAAATGAGATTTAAATAAAAATTAATGAAGTAAAAATTATAAATAAAAATACTGTAATAAAAGGTATGTGGTGGCGGAGAGATTCAAACCGAGCCTACACGCAAAAAAAAAAAAAAGTTACTAGTAAACAAGAAAAAGGTGGACAGTAACCATGTTAGTTTGTCAATATATGGAAAACAGAGACGTGTGTCCAAGCAGCCAAGCCAAAAAGGTTAACGAGAGAAGGTGATAGCAACCTTGCGTTACAGGTTATTATTGCTAGGTTACAGTGTAATAACTCACAGGGGTACGCTAACCGATCACGTAGTTACCACTATCTATCATAGCCTGTAACCGGTAACCTAGTTAGTATGTTGGAATTACCGACTGCTCGGTTAATGAAACAGGGTGCATCAACTGCAGTAACCGAGTATTTTGGTTAATATAACATATTCAATTATTTAAAGTAACCCATTTACTGGGTTAAAGTAATACGGTAGGACAAAAGTATAACCAAGTAGATCGGTTCATATAACAAATTAAATTATTTAAGATAACATATTTACTCGATTAATGTAATAAGGTAGGGCAAATGTTTAACCGAGTAGATCGGTTAATTTAACCTGTTCAGTTAATTGAAATAACCCGTTTACTCGGTTAATGTAATAGGGTAAGTTAATCCTAGTAGCCGAGTATCTCGTCTAATATAACCTCCTTTATTAGTTGAAATAACCATGACTCAATTTGTTATAACCTCTTTTGCTTTGTTGTCCATATATTGACAAAGTTTCCAGGGTTAAAATTGTGTTTAACCTTTCTGAAGGTTAAAATTTTATGCCCAATTCAGAACTGTTCTCGCTTTATAATTTTTGAACCACTTAACGTAGCGATGTGAAACTAACGTTTATGTACAAAACAAAATTTTTCTCTAGTTTATAAAACCACATAAAGTGACGTACTTATTTTCAATATGAATCCGAGGACGGTGTCTTATACAGAAAGGTAAAAGCATTGTTTAGAATGATTCAGAATGAATAATTGGAAACGTTAATTAATAATAGTATAGAAAAGGATTATCATTGCAATGCGAAATGGTAATTCCTTAATTTCCTATAGTAATTTGCTAATTGAAATTTGAAAAATTATTTCGGCTGCAACATAACATATTTCTAAAAGTACAGTAGAGGGTCTATTTAATAATCCATAAAATTATGTTACTACCTTTCTGTATCATTTAAAGAAAGACGAAAAATGTGTAGTTTTATAAAATGGAAAGAATTTAGCTTTGTGGAATGGATTTGTTTCACGTCAAACTTAAGCGGTTCAACGGTTTATACTAGGACACATTTTTGGGTTCGACATAAAATCTTAACCTTAAAATGAATACAAAATTTTAACCCTGAAAAGTATAAAGCACTTCATAGTCATGTAAAATATAAAGCTTTTATAGTCCTGTAAAACACAGTGGAACAGGAGCTCTGTGAGTTTTTACACATTGTGAACAATATGAAACAATTGAAATAAAAGCAGAACAATGTTATAAAGAGTCATGACAGTATCCCTCCGCCCTTAATGTGAATTCTACTTTCCATTTCCATACTGCAGAGTTTTTGATATTCTGTTCAATTAACTGCAAATAGATGGTGAATATAAAATTAACTCAAAAAATTATTCACAGAGTCAAATAAACTAATTAAATATATAATGATACTGCAAAATATCCGTAAAGCTCAGCCGTTAGGGATTATGTGTATGAATCAAGCTTCAAATACTGGCCACAATGTTAAACATTTTTCACTAGCAATTAAACGCCTGCGTCTCTGAATGCATTCATTTTCTTATACTACACTAAAACCAAAAATGTCTCTGCATTTGTTGTAACTTTGGTATTTAAAAAAAAATAAATAAATAAATAAAATAAAAAAAAAAAGTGGCCGGAGCGATCACTTGTCTGCTTACACCCATGACTATATTCGTAGAAACCAAACACTGAAATGCACTAAACACAAGTTCTAACGACTAAGCTATCAGTTCTAACTCTATGCCTTAAATATTTATTTAAATACACTTTAAAAGTGGAAATCATATTAAGATAAAATAACAATTAAGTAGGTAACTAATTGTTCATTTAATTCGTTCCTATATGATTTATACATTAATTGTATACAATGAAACAGAAAAATGTGAGAAAATAATTTATATCGTAAATGAAACAGCCACATGTACAGTATACTCATAGTGCATACCCATTATATAGAGAAAAAAGGTTAATGAAGTCATTTACATAATAAATGAAGTGTTTTAACATAATACTTTGTAAAGATCCTTTGCTTTAAAGGAATTCTTTAAGAGAATAAATAAAGGGAAGATCACAATTTTTTCTGGTCTATATTAGCACTAAAAACACACCAAATTGTATTAACAAAATACAATGCACATCGTATTAACTTATATACATTAGCCTATGTAATGAACCTTATCATCATTTAGAAGTTATATGTAATATACCTTCGGATGTACTACTACTTTTTTTTTTTTTTAAACAGAAATTTGTAGCATTCCATAACATTGAGTTTTAACACAGATAGCCTTCATACAGTATGTAAAATCAGAAAAGCAAATATATATGAAGTGATTACAATGTTCAAAAAAGCACTATATTATTCTAAAGAATTCCTGCTATCCATATTTTGTCTTGAATAACTCCGCCATTTTTCTTTTTTAGCCCATTGATAAATACGAGGAAATCTTCCTCTGTTTCTTTGAGATTTTAAGGGTTTTACTTTTTATTATTTTTCTTCAGGTCTATTTAAATGTCTCTTACTTTGTGGAAATAAAATTCTGTGTTCTATGTTTTTAATATTCATAAATGACATCTAATTTAAATAATAATATACTTATATATACTAAAAGATCATTTTGACAAAGCAAGGGACATTTAAATAGATATTCAGAAGAAATGAGTAAAATCAGAACATCAAAAATTTTATTCATTTCAAAGAAAAGGAAGAATACTTCCCCCACAAATCAATGGGATAGAAAAGAAAGGAGGCGATGGTACTGAACCTCACCGTTAAAGAGCTTGTACTCTGAGAAATATAATTACACTTTCTCTCTTAACTGATTCCATGCAAAAAAAAAAAAAAAAAAAAAAAAAGTTAAGAACAATATCAAACAACAGTTGTCTTTATAATTGAAGAAAACTTCAAACCTATGAAATAGTAATGTAGAATTTAAATAGCTCAGAATCAGGATTGTGAGAATATACAGAGATACAGAAAATTTTACAACACTGCATAGAAAAGATGAAGTAATAATAAAAAAAGAATTTAACGACAAAAACTGGGATAGGGAGACTAAGGTAATATTGGCAAAACAAAATCAATTTCAAAGCCGTAATTCTCAATATTCGCTTGAAAGGTAAGTGATGACCATAATTCCCGTGTGATTTGAAACAAACCGCATTAAAATGGGAAATTTTTTTACAAATGTTATGATTGAATGAAATTCACCCGTTCTAAAAGGAAAAAAAGAAAAAAAAAACTGTAGTCCCACATATATCCTACCACTCTTCACAAATATCTTTAAGGATGTTAGTACATATGATTTTTGTCAATACTCTCCGTTAGTGGCGTAGGGAAGGGGGGCCCAGAGAGGCCGGGCCCCAAAGAGGTCCGACAATGTAGTTTGATGTTTGTAATTTTTTATATATTTTTATGTTTATATATTTTTTTGTTTGGAATTGTTCCATATGTACCTATAACAGCACTTGCCCCCCCAAACACACATCCTGGCTACGCTACTGCTCTCTGTGGATCTTCTTCCATTGCAACACTTCTGTATTTCTTGAGCAACATTTCCCTTGCTTCCAGAAATAAATGAAGTATCTAAAATAGAACAAATATAATGCTTTGTAAAATATACTCTTCAATGTGTACGGCGTTGGCACATCACGTATATTTATTGCAATCGAAAATATACTTCATCACACCAAAACCAAACCTACACAGTGTAATAGACCTTGTTGCAATGAACCGGCTTCAACGCTATATGTTAGACGCTATATGTTACAAGAAAACCTGTAAGAGTAATGAAAACTATAGTCACTGAGGAAGAATTCAATTACGTCGAAACAGTTAACTTTTACTTAATCTTTATTACAACAGTACGGTCGCCACCCCAAACGAGAATCAGAAAAGAAAAGAAATCCTGCCGTATATCCAATGGTAGGAATTTGAGTTTCTTGAGAAATCTTTGAAACATTACCTTGAAGCTGCAAGTTAAACAATAAATCCCTAAGTCCCTCACCAGACAAAAAGATGTATTAAAATAGAATATTATATTTAGTGAAGATAGCATTATATTGCTTTGAAATAGAACTTCGATACGCGTCAGGGTTTTGCGACACTATTGTATTGGCAATTGAGAATTTTGTATTCGGCTGAATACAAAATATTACATCTTAAAATAAAACCTTGTTAATGGAACAAATAAAATGCACATATACTTAAATAAACTACAGGTAAAATCGATCAGGTGGGCAAAAATGATAAAAGTTTCAAAACAAATACATTTTATGTTCTCCTAGGAGTCAGTTTGAGTAACATATCTAAAACACAAACCATCTGTAATAAGAATTCAATCGAATGAACATAACTTTGAGAAACGCTATAAAAAAAAAATCACAAAACTATAACTTTACATTTGTTCGTTTGTCTGCCGAGCTCCTTTATGGCTAAGCGGTTAGTGTACGCGTCTTAGGCGTGGGTGACCCGGGTTTGCTTCCCGGAGGGAGCTCACGTGGTTCGGATTCCACTTTAATCAGTAGGTCCCGTCTTACATAGCCTCGCTGCTGAAAGGGACGTTAAACACAAAATCAACTCAACTTTCGGCCTTTTAAGTTAAAATTTTCAGAGTACAAGCACGAGACACTCTAAATTTCCTGTTTAGATTTTGGCGGCATACCAACGTAAAATATCAAGATGGCGGCCATTTTGTCAAATTAACGAGTATCTACGCTACGAAGCGCAATTTTCAGTCTTTTAAGTTGAAATTTTGACGGTAGAAGCACAAGATATGATAAATTTGCTGTGTAGATTTTCTCGGCGGTCCAATGTAAAAAAAAATAATAATAATAATAATCAAAATGGCGGCCATTTTTTCAAAACGGCAGTGAGTAGAAAATTGTTGCAAGTTGTGACAATGACAATATTGAAATATAAATCACATTTTAACACTTTTACCCCAAAGACATTGAAATATTTCGAAAAAAAACGATTAAACCCGAAAAAAACCAATTAAACTCGAATAAACCCGAAAAAATGGGCCCAGGTGGGTTTGGCTTTTTCAAAAAAGCCCGGGTTTTTTCAAACCCTCGTTCATGATGAGCTTTTCTCCTCAAAAAAGGTTTAATAGTAGTCGCTAATGGTTTTCTACAGATGTTAATGTTAAATTGTTTAATTTTTTCAAACTTCCGATGTCCAAGTTTTTGTACCTACACATCGTGAAACAGTGTCAGGAGAAAGGGTTAACACTCGGAAAATGAAAATGAAATATTTGAGTTTTACATCCCACGGTTATGCCAGTTAGGCTAAAGGAGACGGTGATGATGAGAGATGAATGAAAATGGTGGAATGAAGAAAGTGGGAGGAAACGGGAGAATCCCGAGAAAACCCACGCACACGGTGTTTGTCCACCACAAAGTTCACTTGACAGGAACAGGGTTTGAACCAGGAATTCCATGCACCAGAGATGAACGCTCTACCACTGAGCCACCGCGGCCAGCAAAAAATCAAAATAAGACAGTCTGGTGCAGGTGTAGTTTTGGTGCACTACATTTTGGAAGATTTACAGGTAAAATTCAATCTACAGGTAACTTAATTACATACAATGTAATACAACTGTATCTTATGTTTACTAATGTTAAACCATTACAAGTGCTTTACGACGAATAAAACAAATGAGTGCACATGAAAAATGGCTCTATTAGATGTTATTTTCCACGGGCGGCTTATTTCTGCACCGTGTACACCGGCATCATATTTCTGCACAGTGTGCAGAACCTGTATTTTGTTTACAAGTGGAGAGTTACTAGTATGAAACAACAACAAGTGTTGTTGAAACTTGTATTATTCTCAAAACGCACTTCCTTCCACTACCCTGACTTCTGCGCATACACAATATCGCTGACGTGCCTGCTCCCTTCGGACGTATTCCCGCGCGGGCCCACCAGCTTCGCCCTATCTGACTCGGTTCGATAGCATTCGTGCTATTTAGTGGCCACCCAGCACAGATTGTTTTGTGCTTTTTTGCGCTGTTTTTATGCTAGACATCTGGAAGCCTTATTTATACGCAAATCGTAAAAGAATTATAATTTTTCAACAATTACTTCTAGAGGTCCCCTTGAATTTTATTTATGCCAAGTAAAATATATTCCACCCATTTGAAACCGACTAGGGGACAATAAAAAAGAAACTGGTGAAAGAATTATAATTTTTCATTTTTTTTTTTTAGTATTGCGCCACAAGTAAACCTGTACACAAGAGCGTTTAACCACTACCTCATTTCTCCTGTTTTTTTTTTTTTTTTTTTTTTTTTTTTTTTTTTTTTAATTGGAAGTTTTCGCTCACATGTGAAACAAGTCCTGCAGTATATAATCTAGTGGATCTTATTAGGTTACTAAAGATACACTAAATACTAGAGAATACTAAAGGAACACAAACCTTGTCATGGCACAAGCATTATGAGAAATTGTCCACGTTTCTCTAAGATAATTATCTTCCTTTTTGGTATTTCGGCTTAAAACTTATGTACAAATCCGAATTTGTGTTCGTTCAGGTTTATTTTCTGCGCACCACCCGGAATAATTGATGAAACATTTTAATTATCTCACCAATTTCCTTCTTATTGCTTCTAAAATATTTCCACTGGGCGACATGAAAATATCACACCTGGCAAAGATAAAATTATTAACTGCTTCTAGCAGCCAAGTTATCCTTTAACCTCCAGTTGGTTACCGATTAATTTTCTCAGTGTACCACTCGCGCTGACGTTTTCCCCTGGAGTAGGATTTCTGCTTGGAAATAGCGTTCCTTTGATTGTATTATAAGAGTGCAGCCTGTATACCACCTCGCTTTATTAAGTATTTTAGCCATAAGAAAAGGTTGCGGGTCACTTTCTCACTCTATTATGCAACAACTATTCACAAAAGACAAAATCAAGCTATCACCTCTAGTAGTACGTCAGAGCACCTAATCTAAAAATTATCTAATCTAACCTAACCTAAATTTAGGGATTTACTGTTGTATCGCAGAACCAATTTGAAAATCGAAAAAAAAAGTACCAAAACGTACTCCGATCAGTTATATTTGGTTGGATTAGATTAAGTTACGTTCGATTACTTTATATTAGATTAGGGGCATACAAACTACAGTGCAAAAAACACAAACCAACCTGTGCTAGTCAGGGGCGGATCCAGGACGGATTTCTGGGGGGAGGAAGGGAGGTTGTAATACAACTACTTAGAGCTACTTTTGAGTACTCCAAACTCTTGAATGGGTTCTATTTATATATAAGAAAGTTTCCTAATTTGGAAGGGGGCAATCGCCCCGATCGCTCCCCCTGGATCCGCCCCTGGTGCTAGTTGGCCACTAAAAAGCACGAATTCTATATAACTGAGTCAAGCAGGGCAACGCTGGTGGACCCGCGCGGGGGTGTGTTCGAAGGGAACAAGTGCGTCAGCGACGGTGGGTATACGCGTAAGCGAGGGTAGTGAAAACATATGGGCTTTGGTAATCATACATATTTCGATATCACTTGTTATGGTTTCATACTATTAACGCTCCAGTTCTAAACATAAAATACAGCTCTCGTACACTGTGTAGAAATACATTGCCGTTGAGTTAGAAGCCACTTACCTTAAAAACTAAGGCATGTAAACTTTTGCAATTTCAAGAAGAAAATCGTGTACTACAGTTTCTTAACTGTCCTTCGTTTTTTTAAAAAAAAATTAAGTGAAATCCTTAAGTTTTTTGTCCCACGGTTATGCCGGTTAGGCTAAAGAAGACGGTGATGATGAGTAATGAATGAAATGGTGGAATGGAAAAAGTGTAAATAAACGGGAGAACCTCGACGAAACCCACGCAGACGCTGTTTGCCCACCACAAACTTCACATGGCGATGGCTGGGATATAATCCGGGACCCCAAGCACCAGAGGTGAACGTTCTACCACTGAACCAGCGTGGACCCTACAATTGCAATCGAGTTCTTGATATACCTTAGGGGGTCCGTGAAGGTAAGCAGATAGGTAAGAAATATAATCGAAGTTAATACACAGGTTGGGCTAGGTAGTACCATTTAAATCACTTTCTTTGATAACTTCCCCCCAAATCTTACATGCCACAGACGCCACTGCGCGGGAACATACTATAACCAAATCTACCAATTAACATATGTAACACAACATATAAAATTTATGACAATTTGAAATGTATATGCATAATATTAAATTAACTCACCAATTGTATATTGCTCTCTCCACTTAATACTCAATGAATTTTCCATAAAACTATGAGCGTCCTGCTCCTTCGGGAACTGTTGCAACATGATATATACTTTAAAGCAATATATTTATATTTATAAACATTTTATCGCCATTTGGAAACTCAACCCCAACGAACTTTATGTTTGAACTCTGGCCCACACTGCATCACCATGTGACAAATGAAGAACGCGAACCGAACATACAGGCAGCGCAACCAGACTACGATTTCTGCAATCAGGCTCTTCAGCGGCACTGGTGGCTCGGCGCCTGTCCGAGCATCTTTTCAAGGTCGGTACATCCGCTGTATGCCGACTTTCTGCCGACTCCGTTTTCACAAGACATGTTTTATGGAATTAGTGCCCACCCACAAGAAAAACCTTCGGACAGTTTCAATTTTTACTTCATCATTAAAGAAGATACAGGCTCTATTCATTTTCCAAAATTCGACTCTTTGCCGCTGGTACGCGTTATTGCAACTTTCGCCGACGTCGTGCCGACGTCGCTTTTTAAGAAATTGCCGGCAGTCTCTTTTTGCAGTCGTCGTCCGACTGTCTGCCGACTGTTTCGAGAAAGCTTTATACGAGGGAAATATAAGCCCTAATTCGTATTTTAAAGCAACAAATTACCTTCTAACTTTCTTTGTTATCTTTTGGTGAACGAATCTCTTTTGGCTCGTCGCGGTCGAAAATCGAGCGGAAAGACGCCGGTGTCCGGCGTCGGCAATCCGACCGCGGCATCTGGTCGGCATGGACAAATTGTCCGACTATAGGCGGCAGGATCCTGATGGGGTATAATCCACGTCCATTTTTCTTCCCTTCTGGGCCATATTAAAAAAAAGGCACTGAAATACGTGCTACATTATTTTAAATGAAAAGTCCAAATACGAAATTCTATGTTTCTAACCGTCAGAGTTTCCGAGATATTGGCAAGATACGAATTGCAACTCCCATTGCATTTTCCTTTTCTCCCCTTCCTATTTTCCTTTCCCTTTCGCCATTTTCCTTTTCTTCCCTCCTCTTCGTCCCATCTAATTAAAACATCACAAAACGCTAAAAAAATGTCAAATGATTTTCAATGAGAAATGCAAATATCAAATTTAAAGTATCTAACGTCACGAGATTCGGAAATAATTCCATTTTATTAAAATATTTCAGACACCATTTTCATTCTATCCCTGTCGCATTTCCAAAAATCATTCCTTAGTGGTACTCTACGTCACAAATCCTATGTATTGTCCTAATTTTTTATTTTGACTTCTATATGGTTTAGTTTTTAATTCCTTCCTATATAAGTCATTAAATTTGTATAATTATACTCACCACTCCAGAAGCTGCATTGTATCCATGTCCATAACTTCTTTTGCTCCACTCTCCGTCCACGTATACAGTTATCCATGGTATACCATCTGGATCTACATGGCCCTTTTCAATTGCTAATCTTCTTTCTTCCTCTCCAGCTTCTTTCATCTGACTCCAAAGAGAATCTGTCCACACCTATAAAAGATATACATTGTTTTAGAAAACATGGCATATCGTTATTTTGTTCTAATTTTGATTCATTACAAATCTCATTACCCATTTACTTTCTACTTTGAGTGATATCAATAACGAACAAGATAAATTTCCCTAGTCATCGAGAATGTGACTCAGTTTCTCTATGATTGTGCAGAAACTATACGGATAAATAGTTATTATTTGTCTCTGCATGCTTTGTCTGGTATGCATTGCAAAGACTAGCAGCGTTCAGAAAATATCAGTTTGAATTTTACTTTGTATAAAATGTAGATAGCGACTGAGGCTTCACCTCTTGAATCCCACATATGCTCACTCTCCGATCTCGCATCTCATAAACATAAAATCATCAATGTTTGGTTAGCCTACGGCCCCGCACCCCTGCAAGAGTGCTGAATTACAGTCGAAATACTGGAGGATTTGTTGCAGAAAGGTTTCTAAAACTATTTCCTTGTGGCCAAATAGCGTTCTCGCTTGCTGTGTGGGAGATTCGGGTAATATTTCGTGAAAGATCAATGGTTTGGATTTCACGTTAATTTACAGATTAAAGTCTCGTATGGCTCCGGTGCGCAACCATCTCATCACACACACCATAAAGTATTCTTGACAACATCAATATGAAAATTCCACGAGAGCAGCAAAACGAGTGTGATCCACAATTCGTTATATGGCGGGTTACGGAAGCTGAGGATCATAGCGAGACTACGCTTGGGTCGCAGAGTGGTGCAAACTCCGAAAACGTAATCAAAAACCCCTAAATCAAAGTCTCAACTTTGATACTTCTCCAAATAGATAGGTTAGGTTAGTATTTTAACCATTAGGAACCCGGTTTTGTGGGTCAGATGCATATACTGGCTTTATATATATATATATATATATATATATATATATATATATATATATATATATATATATATATATATATATATATATATATATATATATATATATATATATATATATAGAGGAAAGGGGGGCAAAGTGGACATATGAGGCAAAGCGAATAACGCAATTTACAGTCAACTGAAAACAGAGGGCAGAAAATGTTTGCCCCAGTTTATGGCGTCACTAGTGAAATAAGAGAAGGACATTACTGTTTTGTGTGTACGTGTTGTTGTTTAGACGAGAGAGGAGAAAAAAAGAAAATACGCATTTTGCTAAAAAATTCAAGAGGTAAGTATTTTGAAATATTTTCTTACTATTCCGTAGAATGTTTGCGAACACACTATGCATGGACAGGGTGGGATCTTACCTTTGTTATCATGTTTGAGAATTATCGTAAATACGTCGTCCATATGCTGTAGACAGTCTTTTGTCTCATGTGGTAGTGTGGGGCAAAGAGAATAATTTTAGAAGGGGCAAAGCGAATAGCGATTCACTTTGCCCCAAGCATAATGCAGTACTGTTTTAGAACATCTGTTTGGCACTAAATGTGGTATTGGTGGTACGTATACGTTGCAACACAGCTAATTTGAATATTGAAATTCATAGGGTCTATTGAACTTGTTCCGTTAACACTCGCCGAACAAAAACATAGCAGTAGTAATAGTAGTATTGGTGGTAGTTGTAGTAGAGTAACATCAGTAGTTGTTGTAGTAGTAAGTTGGCTTAGGATAGGAGTTCAGTTAAATAATCGCAGCGGCTATTAACGCAACTTATTCTATATTAAACTAGGTAATTCTATACCACTGTTAAGAAACTATTAGTTTGATTTTACATCTTTTAAAATGTTTTTAATTAACTTCAGTTCTTTGTTTGTTTCTCCGTTTCTCTACTTTTTGCCTCGAATCAATTTACGTGAAATGTTCCCTACATGTTCAGTACTAATGACTACAGTGGCGTATGGTGAAATTTTGTTCGGGGAGGGGGGGAAGCTTGAGGTCTCTACATGCAGAGGAACTAACGAGTACCCCTATCAAGGAATGTTTAAAACAGAACAGTGTGAAGAAGTATAGCAAGTCTACTATGTTTACCGAACCAAGTACTGGTGCAACTTCCGTAAAGGAAGTACCAGAGAAAAGAAGGAAATCTACCATTCAAGGTTCTCCTGCAAGAAGAAATGTTTTGCTGCGGCTATAGCTCTCCCAATTACACCTGGAATTACAAAGAAAAAACATTCAAAATCACCAGAAGGAGACGGTAGTTACCAATGAAAGTTCTGTTATGAATATTATTCAGATCCACTTAATGAAGACTGGATTCAGTGTTCTATTTGTCTGTCATGGTTTCACGAAAACTGTACCGATTATTATAAGGGACAAGACATTTACATTTGTGATCTGTGCAAACCAAGCGTGTGATGTGAAATTATTTTCAGCCATAAGCCTTATTATTGTTTTTTTTTTTTTTTCAATCTGTTTGCTACTACGTAGATTGTACTCGTTAGGGTTACTATAGATTGAAAGAAACTAGATACTAGATGCCTACTTGATAAGGAAAAAAAAACTTCTATGGACTTGAGCTTTTTAAACATATTTAGGGATCATGTGTATGCAAGCTTTGTCTAGACTTAATTCTATGTTTAAATGTGTTAGGCTAATACTCACAAAATATTAAACATTTTAATTTTCTGGTATGTAAAGCAGTTCATATAGGTGTCATTCTATGATCTTAGACTGTGTACACATATATTGTTCTTCTATACAATTTCTAGTTTGCATATCTATATTAAACACTGACTTTTAATGTATGAGTTTTTGCTTATTCACTTTGCCCCACTATCATGATCCGCTTTGCCCTACCGGTGGGGCAAAGTGAATAAATTGCAGTAGTTCAGTAATTAAGCAATATCATTTATGTATATGCAATCCTTGTAACTATTGTATTGTTATTTGAAAGTTTAATAATCATAAAATATTTCCTCAAAACTTTGGTTTCCTAGTCTTAATTTTAGTTGCCATTTGAGGCCCTTCAAGTTAAGTGATCCGCTTTGCCCTCCTTTCCTATATATATATATATATATATATATATATATATATATATATATATATATATAAGCGCCGAACTCCTCACATCAAGGTCTCGCTCGCTCAATTTCCTTGTGATTAAAGTTATTTTATCATTTTCTCCAATGGAGTCAGCGATTGAAAATAAGTAGATTTTAACTACGTACGTTAATTGTAATAAAATTTGCTTGTTAATATATTATTGAACCATTTATAACATCTTTTTTCCATTATTTTGAGTTGAAATTGCAAAATTAAAAATGTGGTGAGTTCAAAAATCTTACTACACCCCACCCTTCAACAGCTGCCCATGTTGACCCCATTTTGTTTAACCCAAATTTATCCTGCATTCGCATTTAGATATGAAATTTATGCACCGATCCTGAAGGAGACGCTGATGATGATAATGAATGAAATGGTTGAATGAAGAAAGTGGACGAAAGAAAAGAACCCCCAAGTAAACCCACGCAATGATATCTGTCCGTTTGGCGCGAGATGGGATCAAATCAGGAAACCCACGTACCAGGTGAACGCTCTACCATCCACCACGACTCAAATATTCGCAGTTAGGCGGCGAATTCATGCTTTCTTTCAGACTCCCCCGTTCAATATGAAGTGGTGATAAATTTATTTGTCATTAATTTATTTACAATTCAAAATTAGCCGCTTGGGAGACCCATTTATATATTTTTTCTTATGAGATCGCGTTAGTTCAGTGGTGGAACGGACCCTGCTTCGATCTCGGTCCCACCAATGTGGACTTTATGGTGGACAAACACCGCGTAAGTGTTTTCTTTGGAGTTCTCTAATTTCCTTCCACTTCCTTCATTCCACCATTATCGCTTATTTCATCATTACCGCCTTTCTTAGTCGCGGTGCAGAAAAAAAAATTTTCTCAAAAGCAAAAGTAATTTATTATAAATCCGTCATATTTGATCGCTATCAAAGCTGAAATCACCGATTTATGTGCTTTATGTGTTTTTTCTTTTTCTTTTTTTAACGATTAATTTACGTTTTCGAATTTTCCACATTTTTGGCAATTGAAACTACTACGTTGCCCTTGTAACCAGGTCAGCAACTAGAAGGGGGCAAGGGGCCAGACCTCCCTAAATTTTTCATGGCTCGCAGATCTCAATGCATCATATACTATATTAACACAAAAAATCATGAATTTATATATTTGTAACAATTATTTTAAGACTTGGGCCCCCCTAACATGTTTATGGCACCCCCAGACTTCTATGGCTGGTTGCGGGCCTGCTTGTAACTAAGATTACTTTCATTCCGCAAGTGCTATTATGATAAAATCTTCTATACAGAACTATATCAATACAACTATTATATTAGCCACTTGTGATATTGTTGATAAGTAGGAAAGTATATTTGTCAGTTTTTTTTTTTTTTTTTTTTTTTTTTTTTTTAAAGATCAAACGGATTTGTCAATTATTACTTACCGGTTCCAGATCTTGTTCAATCTTGTTGAAAAGTTTGAAGCTCATACATGGGATATCCATAATACTGAGAAATTCCTCTAGATGAGAATACCCACTTCCAATGGAAACAGTACCCCAAACAGCTGCAGTATTGATTACAGATCTTTTCGACTGTTGTTCCTCCTCTGTAGAGTGACATACTTCGCGTTTGCACACGCGGCACTTGAAATAGAGGTAAGACACTAGTCCTGAACGTCTCTCTCTATGAAAATCCATTTTTCCTAAGACACATATCTTTCTGTGGTTTTCTTGGAGCTTTATGGACCACTTGAGAATGTGTCCTAAATTTACAATTCGGTAGCCATTTGGAAAGTCATTGCGACTAACAATCTCTGTTTCGGGCTCCACTACAAGAGATGGTAGAGACTCAGTGTCAGAGCTGAAATGACATATAATAATAATAATAATAATAATAATAATAATAATAATAATAATAATAATAATAATAATAATAATAATAATAATAATAATAATAATAATAATAATAATAATAAATTATAGAAATGAAAATGAAATTTATAGAAATTTAGTGCTTATATGTTGAACGATATGGCTTATATGAATAGGGTGAATAATTGAAGGACAGATGGTCAAAAATTACTTTTTTCCTGTATGTAGGACTGCGAAATGTGTTTATCTTTTTAAACATTTGAATTAGATTTTCTTCTCTATGACTATTATATTATCTCCTATTGTCGCTCGAAAATTAAAACCAAAAAAGTAACTTTTATATGAAGTTCAAATGTGAAACTGGTTTTGTTCTTTGGTTTGCAATTTAGATAGATTAAAACAGTGCAATTTTAGACTCGGTTTCATGACTTTTCGGGGAATAACCAAGAGTAGAAAATCATATGGAGCAAAAGCCACGACGAAAAAAAAAAAAAAAAAAAGTTGAGGGCGAAAATCACGCTGCCGGAATCTTTGATGTAAACAAACAACTGAATGTTGTTGTAGGAGGCTGAGTCCCCTTCAGGTGTGAGTTGACCAAGGATTTCTAAAAATTATTTAGTAGGAATAATCTGTAAATTAAGCATGATTTTTTAAATAGCTTTCCACTAATAAATTACGTATAGATTTAAAGTTTGAATTTCAGACTTTTTTTTTAAAGTAACATTTCGATACATAAAGAAAATATGTATTGTTGAAATTAAATGAGAGAAATAAATCACACGAAAAAAAAGCCTTTTAAGTTAGTGAACAATGTATATATATATATATATATATATATATATATATATATATATATATATATATATATATATATATATATATATATACATACATATATATATATACAAGGGCGGATCCAAAGGGAGGCTAAGGGGCTATAGCCCCCCTTGACGCTCAGGTTTACATTGGATAAAATGGGCTTCAATTCTGCTTTACACTGGATAAAACGACAAATTATGGTTTAGCCCCTCCCTTGATCATATCCTGGATCCGCCACTATATATATATATATATATATATATATATAATTACTTTTTCCTCTAAACCTTCAGTTACAATGAACAATTTAGCAGGTGATTTTCCTCGAAGTGTACATATTTTAGCAGTAAACCATTATAAAATGTGTGATAGAATGAGTCGAGTAAAGTACATTTCTTCAAGTCTGAAATATTAATAGTCCTAAAGTAAAATAATCGTTTAATCCTTATTGTAATTCTATATGTTGTCAATTAAATTAATTCCAGATTTTTTATTTTAGCTGTATATTAAAACAAGTTTTTGTAAAGCATCTAATTCAGGTGAATTCTAAACAGTATCAAAGAAGATGGCAAGTGTATTAGGGTATATATAGACTATTATTGAACCAATAAAAGTAAACACTTAATAAATAAGGTAGAATACATTTCCTAAAATACCTACATATACAAACACATAATATTCAGACATAAGATGCAATATATATATATATATATATATATATATATATATATATATATATATATATATATATATATATATATATATATATATATATATATATGTCGCTGGTCTAGTGGCTAGCACGTGCGCTTCTCTGCAAGGGGTCCTGGGTTCGAGTCCCGAAGGGAGAGCATAGAACGATTGTGGTTCGGATTCCATGTTAACCAGTAGGTCCATGTTTCATATAGCCTCGCTGCTGACAAGGGACTCTAAACTAATATATATTTATGATCAGAGAGAAAAGTGAAATTTGCCATTGCTTCATAAAAAAGTAATTTAAACAAGAATACTTACTATATCTACTGATCCTAATTTCGATTTTTGCAAACTTGTCAAGATCAACGGGTTATCAGTGGTCGATTTGGAGGAAATACGGAGAACGTCGTTCTCCATTTACCAGAAAATCAAATATCCGTTCCCCTACTTTATTTCGTTCTGGAACGCGTTACCCCGGAATCTTACAAAATAATTTTGTTATTCAATGTATTAGAGCATTTTATATTAATACATAGAGAGTGTTCCCCCACTTCTTTAAAGCCAAATCGACTACTGCAGGTCGTAAGATATGCAAGGTCCTAAAAATAGTGATTTTTTTTAAAAATGTGGCATATTGTTCCAAGCCCTTCATATATAACATTGCGCATAATACTATTATTATATGTATCGCTGTATAAAATTAAACACGCAAATGATTCACGTAATTGTATTTTTAAAAAAATAATACACCTAGCAATATTATAATAATCCACTAAAAGATTAGTGAAACATGTGAAGGGTACAGGGAAAGAACATGGTAAGTACATTTTTTTTCTTCGATTTTGAGATTGCACCCAACCGTAAAAGTATGCGTTGCACACGATGTTTTGGACTACTCAAAGTGGTAAAAAATTTTGATCATTCCTCTGTAAATTGGATGTTAAAAGCAGCTATATGCGTAAAGAACACGCTCAGTCAGACTACAAAAATGAGTTTTGGTATAAAATCAATAAAACTGGATTTACAATGTTCTTTCCCTGTATACATTTAGATAGAATGATAACAATTTTATAAAAGAATCATTTTATGTTGGTTCAAAGTAATTAATAATCAGGATGGAAAGTAAAATAAATCTCACCTTTCTTTATCATTTGATTCATCCCTTGCAATTGGAACCTCCATAGAACTTCCACTTGTTTCTTCCAAAGATACACAAACAGAAGTGTCACACTTGGAGCTATCTTCTATTTTACGCCTTTTTATCCAAGATAAACGAATAGCCTTAGAATGCTTATTTCTCTTCCTACTTCTGGAAGGACATCGCCGCGTACGACCCATTTCTAAAACACTAGCTGAATAAAACTGTGCGTTGGTAACTCTGTCAAGACTTATGCAGACTGCAAGAAGTTCCGAAAAAAAACGTCGCCTGAAGTGGGAGGCGCCACCTCACAATCCAAGAGGGTGGCATTTTACATATTACGAAATTGTTTCATGTTTTACTTTGAAATGCATATGTCTATATCCAAAACTGTGGTACCAATCAAAAGACAAATATATAGGGATTTGCCTGATATGCAATATATAGGAATAAATAAAGTATTTTTCACAAAAATAGTGCTCAAAACTGAAAGTTTGTTCCTCATACGGAATTCAGTAGTATCAGCAATGCACTTTTCCATTTTCAATTAATAATAATTTAATATCTGTCACGATATTGACGTGTATTATTATTTTATGTCAATGAGAAATGTGTAAAGAATCATATACTTTTTTACAAAAATATTTCTGACAATTGATTACAGAGAAAAACACGTAATAAAAATGCATAATTAATAATTAATTATGCAGTAATTAATTATCTAATTTTGTATAAAATCACTTTTAATCATACATATAGTCAATGTAATAGTGTTTTCATACAGACAGAACATGAGTAATGCATTAATATTAGTAAATCTCAAAATGGCAAATGTCCCCTTAAGATGTTCTTGAAGTTTCAAGTGCTAATAAAACTGAAAATGTACTTAAACATGTAAAATACATGCGTTAAAGATTTGCATTTTATGTATAGTGATTTAGCTTTGGGTTTCCCGTTAAAACTGTATTGACGCTCGATAATCTGGCAAAATATGTAATTTATCACGGTCATGCTCCCGAACGTACCGGATTGAAAAGCGCTTACTGTGCAGAAAAAGTTAAATTATAGAGTATTGCTACATTATTCATAAAAAAAAAAATGTAAGACATTTCTCACAGATAAAGTGGAATTGAAAATGTGAGTGCTCCTCATAGACAAATGGCTAGCATGTGTACTTTTCGTGCGCGTGGTCCCGGGCCCGATTCCCGGTGAAGCAATTTACCTCGGATATAAACCAACTAGTGGTTCAGGTCCCGCCTCATTTAGGTTCGGTTCAGGAAATGCATGTTAAACTCCAATTAACTAAGAATTCGAAATTTTATTTTTAATTTCGCTGTCAATAGCGTACGCAATCTTAATACGTTTATTTTTGGTTTGCTCAAGGGAAGTTAAAATATGGAAACCTGCTCTTGTGTATGCCACTAGTGGCTGATGGATACGCGTATCACAGTTTGAGAATTACTACCTTGGTAGAGATCTATCACTGCTCACCGCTGCGGCAATGCATTATAGATCTTCTCGCATTCATAACTTAGTAGAGTAAATTGGACTATTGATAGCACATTAACACAATACTTATTTATAGAAAATTAATGTAAAAACCTATTTAAAATATACTATTCTTTTTTATATACTGTATATAATATTATTGAATTCTATCTATTACGGCAAAGAATAACGGGAACTATTTACAGACTTATCTACACTGTATATTCTGTTCGTTGGCTGTTAAAATTATTACTTTATTCCTTTTCTTGTATTAGGCTTCTTATTCTTAAAAGATATTATTAATAAAACTTAAAATTTCTGCCGATCGACAAAAAGCATTTTCACTTTGCACTTCATCCACAAGAGGTGCCGGAAACGGAAGCCGCTGTGACGTGGCAGCTTGAGATTGGCTAGTGCAGTTAGATATACCACCCGTGCGACCTGTCTCGGTCTCCAGTTCGGGCTGTGACGTTGCGTGGCTGGCCGAGGTTCTCGTCTCTCTCTCTCTATTTGGTTGAAATTCTTTTTTCGTCGCCATGTCAGGAGGATTAGCCGATCCCATTGCTTTTCTTAAGGACTTTGTCGCTGGCGGTGTAGCCGCGGCTATTTCCAAAACCGCAGTAGCCCCGATCGAACGAGTGAAGTTATTACTTCAAGTGCAACATGTATCCAAGCAGATTTCCGTGGAAAAACAATACAAGGGTAAGTACCATTTATTAGCTATAAGGAAAAAAAAAAAAAAAAAAGATTCCCTACACCTATTTCTATGAGGCTACTAATGTTTTAAGTGCAATTCCAGATTTTATTTTTCTAGAAAAAGAACTTGAGATTTGAATCACGGAATTAGTATGAAAATTATTCATAGTCAGAGGACCGTATAAATTGCCGGACGGAGCAGTGATACACGCGGTAATTGGAATAATGTAAAACACCTGGTTTGAACTTGTACAGTGTTCATGATGGATAGTACTGTTATGAAATATGAACAGTTTGATATTTCGTAAATGTTCGGTAGTAATATTCAGTTTACACTGTACTTTTCCTGGAACTGTACCATGTCTGAAAATGAGAAAAGGGAAGCAAGTATGTGCAAGCCAATGCAGGTCATGCGCACATTGATCTAATTTTAATGGCCTCATTACGATACTAAGAGGCATAAGATCCGATTGCGCTTTCCTTTTGCTATAGTACAGTTTCATTGCCACAAAAATTAGGTTACGTAATTGTACTGCAGAGTGGCAGTGCTCATGCCTGGTTTTGACGTCAATAGGTTAATCCCTGTATAGATAGCCGGCAGCTCGGACGCCATGTTCGTTCAATAGCATGATTCATAAACCGGCATAATTTGTTTTAATGTATCGTATTTTAATTACATGATGTAAATACAAATATAACTAAAACTAGGTACAATTAAAAATAAGTTAAAAACAATCCAATTTGTTTAAATTTTCAAAGAACACCTGTAATTCGACTAAAAGTTCCTTTGAGTTTTTAAACTAATTTAGGTCTTACAAGACGTGATTATGTGGCTAGAGGAGCATTTTCTATTTGAGTAAGGCAGTATGTTAATGCTGTTTGCTTGTAACTTGGACACACACACAGCAGTTCGGTTGCGATCTTCAACAGAACAAGTCTTTCCTGTATTTCGAAAAAAAAAAAAAAAATGCAGTCTCGCTACTTCATATTTACATGTGTTGAAGATTTTCGCATTGAACACTCTCGCTCGAAGTTATAAATTTATTTATATACATGTTTGATTACTCCTGTGGGGATGGGTCGCTACTGCTTGCAGATGTAATTTAATGGTAGTCATTGTGCTGGTCTGTTTTCAACTGAATATTTTTCCGGTACTATAACAGGTTTGGGCAAGGTTCTAGAACACAGGTCTTCCTTCCCATTTAGCTGTAATAAGGACCGAAAACAACGTACCCTGCGGAGCTCTAACCCGCCTTCACTCGCTGATGTTCGCTCCGCAATACTATTTGAATTTAATATTAAACTTTGGTACGGAAAGGAACCATCCTATATGTGGGGACCTGTGTTCTAGATCCTTCCCACTGGTTTGGTATCTATAGAATTAAGATTTACAGAAGAAATACTGAATGTTGTTTCAAGAGATGTAAATAATGAAAATGTATAGGAATTTTCTCGGGTGATTTACCGCATAGTTCCAGGAACATCGAGCCTAACTAAAACTAAACTAACTTAACGCTATCCCACTTGTGTTACGAAACTTCAGAGTTTAAAAATATTGGAAAATCGTAATTTAAGTTATTTTGGTGGCCGCCTTGAGTTTAATCTATGATGAGGGGGGTAATGTCATGTTGCCCAGCGTAAATCTTTTGGAGGACAATAAGGGGATAATCAATGAAAGTGTTAAAACTTTTCAATAATTATTTCGAATGATGTGCCTGCACTTCACCTGCATACATAGGATATTTCCACCATTCTCACGCGCATACTCACCGTCGCTAACGCGCCCACTGTTTCCTGACTCTGCACCGTGTGCACACCAGCTTTACCTGTCTCATCTGTTTCATAGAATCCGTGGGTTGTGGTGGCAACCTTTCACGGAATGTCCATTAATGTCATGTATGCCCTCGTAAAGTGAATCGGCGGCCTTGTAAGTAACTCCCGCCATAAGGAACATTTTGTAAGTCACCTACAGAAAATCATAATTCATGGATTCAAGTATGGAGACTTTCGCTGATACGTAGTATCTCCCCCACCATAAGTAGTAGTAGGAACGGGTTAGAAGCCCCGCAGGGGTTGGTTGGGTTCGAGACTAATTGGGGTAGTGCATTTTTCCGAATGACAGTACGCTTTTAGTTGTATCTCTTACTACAGAAATATTTGTCAACTTTCTACATTATTAGTTTGGTATAACTTTCCTCCCAAATTGGAAACTAACCTTTTTCAGGAGTCGATAACATTATTTTGGGCTGGCTGTTAGTCGTTGGAATTATCCCTGCTGTGTTTTGGGTACTCCCCTCCCCCCCAGAAAAAAAGGTACTTCAAAACTTGGATTAAAATAACCTCAATGTTTTTCTTCAACCGTATTTCTTAACACCTTTCAGAAGTAGCTTAAAATATGTGTTTCTCGAGATCACCACCGTAGTAAGTGCTATTTAAAATTTAGGGGATCATGCATAACTAAGTTTGTGATTGATCAAATTCTCTGCAACAGCATTCATCTGTAATCCATTATATAAAAGTGAGAATGTTCGTGTTTGTGATCGTATCAAAGGAATACGGGTAAACTGTTTTGAATTAATTTTTGGTTGTGGGTAGCTATCACATACTTCGAACTGAGTTTTTGTTACTTTGATCAAAATGCGTGTTCTGGGGCAAAGGGTCAGAATAACCCGCAGTTTTTGAAAATTTTAGTTTAAGCAGAGGGGGCATTTTCAATAATTTTTGTTCATATTGAAGTGACATTGCCTGTTTGACTTCTCCAATAGGGGAAACTATTCAATACGGTACTTTGAAATGTACACTCATGTCCAAAATTATTGTCGCATGTCTATAAATACATTGTTGTAGCAATATAACTTAACGAATTCGCCCGGTATTTCTTATAATGTTAGTATGCGTATAGTCGGCAAAGACATGTATGTGGCAAATTTCATGTCAAAAGAGCAGTTAATAAGAACAAGAAAACTAAAATAAAACTTCGTCTATTTAGAAACATTTTGTTTTATTCATTTTAATTTTCGTATTTATTTTCCTATAAAATTTACCACAAATATACACTTCCCAATTATACACATAGTATCAGAATTAAAAGTACCCCGCAAAATCATTATCAAATTATATTTCTACAAGAAGACAGATATGCGACAATCATTTTGGACATGAGTGTACTTTAGAAGACGGTTACTACCTACCGTGAACTGAGTTTTGATTGAAGGACAGATTCTAATTGCAGCATAAGGGGTTCAAAATTTAAAGCAAAAATACCTGAAAAATTTGGGAGAAGGGGGAATTTTCTGTAATACCTTAACATTAAAACTGTTGCTTGTTTGTGATCGTGTGTCAGGAAAACTGTTCAACAGTTTCAAATGAATTTTTGAACCTGTACGCTTACGTCAAGCTGGGATTTTATCTTGTTATTTTGCTTGAAGGGTGTATACTAATGGAGAAGAGGATTCAATGTTTATACCAAAAATAGAACATTTTATGAACATTATTACTCTCATGGACATGCGTATTTTAAGGGGGAGAGGAGACTAAATTTTCCGTGAACCTAATTATTCTCGTGCAAGGGACGGACATTTCAGCTACTGTGGAGTGAAAGGTGATGCAACTACATTCCCTTTGTTTTTGTGTAATATATATTCGCGTCTTAGTATAGTTAATAAAATTTTCTCAATGTATGAGTAATTACAAAGTGCACATACTTCACTTAAGAAAACGAAATTATTTAAGACCTATCTCTATCTTCAACGATAATGGCAATCAGATCGTGAAACTCACGAATTTTTGTGTATCTTGAGGAATATGTAACGTACGGTATAGTACAATTGTTATGAAGGTATATTAGACTTAAATCTATTGTTAGAAAGCAAATCGGCAGCTGGAATTTTTTTTTTTCCTAAATCCAACATTTCAGTTCTTCGAAAAAGGAAAACACTATTTTTAAGCATCTAGGCCTATTTAATAAGCCGTATTTTACCTGTGGCTTCTGAACTTTAGATAATATCCCAGTATTTGCTTGGCGTGTTTTTAGGGAAACCAAAGAAATTATTCAGAATTGTCTGGCTCAGGGATTTTTGAACCCTGAGTGTATTGGGGCTTTTATTCCTATTATATAGAATTAGATCTTTTTCTTACTAAAGATTTTCTTTCTAGAATTCAAAATATAAACTAGTGTGTATGGTGCAGTGTCCTACGAAACTAGGTTGGGGCTTCATGGATTCGCTTGTAGACATTTTTAATAGTGTTTTAAGTTCAATGACCTGCCAGTAAGAACAAAATACCTATGATGATGATTTAAGTTCAATGAATGACTGATACCGAGCCTAGAGGAGACTGTGATGGTATAATTGTGGCATGACAATAGTGGAAGGGAACTGGGGAACCTCAAGAAAGCATTCAAACAGTGCTTGACCAACATAAATCTCACTTAATGAAGCTCGGATCAGACCTGGAATCCACGCCAGAGGTGAACCACCGTGGCCCCACAATGAAACTCCGTTCATATAGTACACAATAGAACATGAATCCTTAAATGGTATTTTATGTAGGAATATGAATTTAAATATACATACAAAATTTAATAAACCCCAGTTTTGTCAAATAAAACTCACTGGGCTGTTTCTTTATAAATTTTGAGGTTTTTCGCAACCCTGTTAGTACAGGTCTTAGCTGAACTATTTCTATAATCTATATATTTACTCTCATTGTATTTCCTGGTGAGAGGAAAATAAATATTTTTTAAAAAATCCCTCCTGGCTATGTTTACCGTACGGGTCTTTGACGCTGGAGACCGGGATTAGATTCAGTGTGGTTCGGACCCCTCTTTAATCTGTTGGCCCATGTCTGAGCCTTGCTACTGAAAGTGACATTAAATTTAAGAAAGAAGAAAAAAAAACTGTTTGGATTTCCATTTTTTCCTAACTTTACCCACCCTTTCATAGTATTATTGCCACATTTCCAAGGCAAACTATCGGGACGCTTCATGTAGCCATTGGGGAAGGGGAAATGTAGCAGACATTTTTCCATAATATATAGCTCTCAATAGTAAAGAGCGAATGTCAAATTGGTGAAAGGAAAATAAGACAATTTCCCATAATATATAATATGCCCAATTTAAAACCTATATATTACATACCTGTAATACATCCAACTAAAAAATAGTTAACTATCCTAATACTTTAATATAATTTTCGTAGTAGGAACAATACAGTTATTGCTTCAGCTGCTGCCACTGTCTACTGCTACTGCTTCTCGTATTTAAATGTAATTTCTAGTTACTTGTTGCTGCCTTGAAGCCTCTTACCAATTCCAAAAGGGAGTTTACAAGAGTAGCAGGCAGGTAGCAATATGCCTGGCAACCAAGTTTAAAGTTTCCTCTTGTTTTAAAAGTTCTGCATAACTGAAGTTTCGACAGCTACGTCGGCACGCAGAACATTCTCCAAAATCGGAACTAGTAGCAGCCCTATTTCATACTGACATACACTAGTAAGACTTAACAGTGAATTTTTCCTGATCTAGATATTCCATTAAGAAACGCTATAAGTTTCCTTTCGAAGATGTCTCCAATAAGAATTGTCTTGCTGTAAACTACCTAACTAGATTTACTAGATACAACTGATCAAAAAATGAGGGCAGGCGAGTCAAATATTTATACCTAAGTCTACATGGAGCTGAGGTTGAGACCATAAGATGAATAGTGGAGATTTATCGTCCCTATTTCATATTAACTACCATTTTATAGCCTCTAGTCTGATCATCAGACTACCATGCTCATCAAAATGTTTTTGTAACATGGCTGTTATTTTTTTCTACAGATCTTGATAAAGTACAGTTAATTCTGTGTGTGAGCCTTGGCAGTCGTTGGCACAGATTCAAAACTTCAGGTGTAAAGCTTGTGGTTGCGTAATTCCACTTAGAATCGATGACATAACGTGAAGTGCTTGTGAGAAAACATCTTGGTTAATACAGCACCGCGACAATGCTTGGAAGATTCAAGGGCGTTAATCGTTGAGAAAACCATGTACACTAACTTTGAATGAAAGATGTTACTTTTTATTACTGTATAGGGGAAGAGTAGTCTCTTCACAGTAAAACTCCCAATTATCTTAATTATATAGTCCGGATAATTGGGGAAATCGTCAAAACTTGGTTACGTTAAGATTTCAATCAATGTAAATCTTTTGCATAATAAAGACCTAATGTGTTGAAATCAGGGTGGAAAAAAATCATGATTTTTTTAATAAAAATCATTTTTGTTGATTTTTTTGATTTAAATCGATTTTTTTGATTTAAATCAAATATTTCTCCTGGTATAATACAAGTCGCGAATTGAAGATAAAGCGTTAGGAATTAGTATTAAATGCTAATTATGCCATTTAAGTGAAAGTATTGGGGTTGAATTTTGAATTCTCCCCAATCGTTAACCTATATCAATCCCAAACAATGTTTCTTAACACTTTTAAATTCTGGCTCTTTTTAAAGGTAAATTATAGACTTTCAGTCAAGCAGCTACATCAACATTCCTATTTATCCTGGGATCATGGTACATACATCACTCTCTTTAGAATAGAACAGCTTTTGAAACGGTAACATTCACATTTCCTTATCATGTCCCTGAAGCGGGAAATTTTGAGAGTAATCGGCATTTTTTTAAACTTTTTTTTTTTTTTAAATTTGGTCCCCTCTGGATACCTCTGTGTTACAGCACGGATCTCAAAATCAACTGGGAAATGCTAAGGGGTGTACTAAATGTGTGTACAAAATTTCAAGCTTCTCTTTTGAGTAGTAAGAGTGAGGGAACTATTTAACAATGAGCTAAGAACATTCCCACAATGCCCCAGATGACCCGGATTTAATATAAAAATTTCCTCAGACATCCCTATTTATTCTAAGATCATGATTTGTACATTATTCTCTTCAGAATAAAACAAATTTTCAAACAGTACCCTTCAAATGTCTCCATCATGTATCTGGGGCGGGTAAATCACGAAAAAAGGAATTTTCTGTTAAAAATTTCTTTTTTTTTTAATTTTACTTCTGTGGACCCCTTCCCCTGTTTTAAGACAGATCTGAAACAAATCTGAAAAATACTGAGGGGTGCTCTGAGTAAATGTGCAAAATTTCAATCTTGTAGGTGCAAAAGTAAGCCCGTGAAAAATAATATTCCCCAAATACCCCAGATTCCCGTATAAAACAGGATCTCAGGTAACAGTTTCCTGAGACATCCCTATTTATCCTAGGAGCATAGTATGTACATCATTTTCTTCAGAATAGAACAGCCTTTCAAACGGTACAATTTATATGTCTTCATCTGAGACGGGAAAATCACGAAAAAAGCTATTTTTTGTTAAAAATATCCTTTTTTAAACATTTTTGCCCCTCTGGACCCCGCTGTTTCCACGTAGAGATCTGAAAACATCTGAAAATTATTAAGGGGTGCACTGAACGAGTGTGCGAAATTTCAGTCTTCTGAATGCAAAATGTAACCCGCCAAATAATAATAATAATAATAATAATAATACCCATAACAAAAAAATATCTTTTTAAATTTATCACATCACACACTATGCTTCAACGCAGAAAGGCGTTGCAGGGTAAGCAAAAACCGTGGTTTTTATTGAAAAAAAAAACCAAAAAATCAGTTTTTTTGTTTAAACCTGGTATTTTGGTTTAAACCAGTTTTTTTTTTTTTTGTAATTAAATAATTTACTCTATGCATTTATATCACATATGAACAAAAATAAGTTTGTTTCACTTTGGTGTTATTATGCAACAACCGGGTTGTGCTGGAACGGATCACATAAGCTTAAAGCGGAGTCCAAACCGTTTCTCGTCTCTTACATCCGAAACAAATTGTCCTCCATTTGAACTTGAAAACTGGACTAATTGGCCACAAATGCAATACGTCTGCCGACTCACTCACGAAGGACTCCTGATACGTTGTACTGATCTTTACATAATTTTAATATAATTGTCTAATTGTCAAGAGTCATTTCAGAAGGACAAAAAGATAAACAGTTGCACAATTGAAACCATTATACAGAATTACATATGGACAGTTTCAAAATACTGCAAAGTACAGAACTAATTTAGTCCAAATTAGTTCAGTACGACTTTGATTAGTCCAAGTTAAAGAAATACAACGACGTAATTTTCATATCAGTAAGAAAAGTGAATAAAAATAACAATTATTTGAGTCGACTTTGGCTCTGACCCATTTATACATAAATAGATACCAAAGATATTTCTGATTTCAGTAAATGCCTCTCGGGGGATTTGTATGACCCCCTTCCCCAAAGTACGATATTTTGATGTATATTATCAATAGTAAACATTACTAAAACGATACAATATTTAGAATTTTCCTTTGATTGCAATTGCATAACAATAATAACAAACTATTAAAAAAATCACAAAAGAAACATTCATAACCTTACAAAAAAGTTGCTTTTGTAGTATAGGGCTAATTTCTTTGAGTAATGAATGGGGAATTTAAATTTGAATATAATAGGAATAATATGCGGGAGTGACATGCGATAACCCACTAATGTGTGTGTTGAAGATTTTACGAAAACTTACACTTTTACAAACATTTTTCGTTTTTTGCATGGTTTAAACCAGCCAACCCTGCGTGAAAGCATATGTAACGTGTTCTAAAATGCCTCCAGCCTTACAGAAAACGAAGTAAAATGCCTTATTGGTACTTTTTAAATTGAATAATGAAGATTCTACCATATCACCTAAAAATAGGTGATATAATTTAAAACGTCAAGCATTAAGGAAAAAGTACAGCAACGTTTATCAAAAAGACACTTTTTTCACAAAAGTAACTGATATTTGGCAGGGGCCTATTTTTAAAAACTCAGAACCAGCTTGCGGCATGAAATACATGAATTTCGCCTAAAGTTATAAAATTAACAAAAAAAAAAAAAAAAAAAAAAAATTGGAGAGGGGATAGGACCCCTCTAAATACGCCCTATTATCTGAGGACAAACAAACAGACACGCACAAAAAAGAATTTTCGTCTTAAATGTCAATGGTGATTTCCCCGTTGGAATAGTTAACGATTTTAAAACCCAAACCCAATTTACGAAAAGAAGAAAGAAGGATTGCTCCGTTACCTGTTCAAAACGGGATTTTCCCTAATCATCCTCTGCATGATACTTGTTTTCATACTATACTGTACATTTGAGTCTCATTGTATTATGATTATTAACTTCCATAATCGAAATAACAGAACAGAAACGGGATTTTACTTATCTTCATTTTAAATTAATTTATTTAGGAATTCGATTTAAATCAACGATTTTTATTTAAAAAATCAAGTGATTTAAATCAATCCACCCTGGTTGAAATGTTTCATGACAATTTTAAAAGTGCAGAAGACTCAATTGTTTTCCAGTTGGTCTACCAGGAATTTCAAGGAAATTGTATTTTTTCAAACAAATACACATTTGAATTTCGATTTACTTTGAAAATGAAACTTATTTCCTCCTATTGAGCCAGTTCTGTATAGTTCTTACCAAAATATGTATAATATCGAGCAAAGCGGTGAAAGTGTGTAGAAATATACAATCTTTGCTATTAAGATGTGTAGCATGATACATTAAAGTACAGTGCACTCTGAACAGACAATCTTAGAAATTTTTCATTGGACCTTTTTTGAAATTTCCTGACATGTTGCTGTTGCATTTTGTCTGGTATAGACCAGGGTGGTTTTGCCTGAGCAATTGAAATCTGAGAATTTTCCGCATAATCATGTTGTGTCTGGTAGAGTTAATATAAAACAGGGTGTCTATCGGTGACGAAATTCACGAAATTTAGCTTTTGAGTCACGAATTATCTGTTCAAATGTAAGTACAGACTAGAAAATTTTGTTCTATAAAATGTCAAAATTCACCACCAAAAATGTCTATGATCGGCTTTAGACTCTACTAGATCGCAAGCAAAGCAGGCTTCTCTCGTGCATGAAAATTCGGCCAAATTAGCACCCAAATTCGCTCTTGAGGATGGTACGAAATGTTATGGTTTAGTAAAGAAAAGGTCATGAAATTTCATTTTGGGGTTTTAATACACCCAGTATAAGTACAGCAGTGAGTGTATTGTGACGAGTTATCGATTGCTAGCATTACACAAATAGTCAGCTATTGCCCATTATAGAGATATTAAAACCGGAAGTAGTTTTCTTATTTAAATCAGATATGATAGGAACAAAGGTAACCTTATGTTGGTCTTCTTGTCATTGGATAATTTTTCACGCTTGCGTCAGATTAGTTTTGTACAGTTCTCGCCAAGAATAGAAGTAGTACAGATCTAATCTGTACGTGAAATGTATTGTGTGGCTCCAAGACAACTTGAGCCCCAAACTTACAGGCTAAAATCGCTCACTGTAGTTTATCCAACGTTACAGTAAAATCAAGAAAATTAAACCGGGACGTTTCTAACACTATCTTCCAACTTTAACGTAATTCAGGGCGGGACAGTTTCCCACATCACCATTGGCGACCAAATAATTTTAATTTGGTGATAGACATTTGGCCGTTTTGCCTTCCAAAATGGTGACCAGGCACTCTGATCTGAACAGCGGATTCAGACCTGAAATTTCGTACCCTTTCCTTATTTATAAAAGGTTATTTATTAACGTGTATTGCAGTTACAGATTTCATAAATTGGCAAATTCACACGTTATTTGTAGATTAATAGTATTTCCAGGACTTTTTTGTGCTATAATTTGAAACTCAAATTAAAAATTAAGTGCTGTGCGTTCAATTAAATGCTTGCTTAAGTCTGAGAATATTTAGTTTCGTAATGTGTGAAGACTTAACTTGTAGGGGGCACGGTGGTTGTGATAAACATCACCTTTGTTGCGAAGGGTCACTGGTTCGATCAATGTTTGTGGTAGACAGGGTCTGGTTTCCTCAAGGCTTTAACTTACTTCCACATTTTCATTCCACAGATTCTTTCGTAACAGATTCATCGGTCTCCTTTCACCTAAATAGCATGAGCGTAGGTGGTAAACTTTTTCAGTAGCGCATGCAGGTTTCTTTAGCTTGATTTCATTGCTGATGGTGGCATCTTGACAGATTTAAAGTCAGTTTCGTTGAGTTGAAATTTTTTAGTGAAATCATTCGTTCGTGTTAACTGTTGTATTAGTCGGTTGATCTTTAGTGTAGCTTCCTTTCTGAAGCTGAGATTTTGATTTGCACCGAAGCTTAACATGGGATCCGAAAGCACGAGCTTTTTGGGAATTCAACTCTGTTCTCCTGCCACGAAGGCACGGATTTATTTTATATATGTATAGTACCCCATTTCTTGTACTTTCTCCTATCTGGTAACATTCGCTTACGCATAATTTTAAATAAGACTAGTTGTCCTTTTTGGCTTTTCGTCTTGGATGGATTAGACTAGTGAAAGTGTTAGCAGTAAATGTACGTGTCGGTTGACCTAGTTCGTGAGGCAATTTGAAGTTTGCATAGGTCACGTCGTGGACTCAGGCTTTCACTTACAATGGCGTGAACAGTGAAGTTCAATGTTGGATCTTTAAGTGCATTCATCAGCAAGATTTATGAACAATTCAGCTTAAAGCATGACCATAGGATTTTAGCAAATGAATATAGTGTTTGCGCGTTTTGTTCAAAGGCATATCCTTGCTCACCTGCTCTTGTAGATTTTTGGGCTTAGTAAGTCTGTAGAGGTGTAGGATGGCCAGTTCCTTTACCTGTAGTTCGAAGGTATATGTATGACAAACTGGCAATCGAACTGAAGTAAACGCCAAGATCGGGGATGGCATGAATTAGGTTTATTATGACACGTTATTACACATATAGGCGTACTCACTTGCAAACGTTAATATTTCTCAAATAGAAAGGAAAATGAAATGAAATCTTTGAGTTTTACGTCCCGTGGTTATGCTGGTTAGGCTAAAGGAGACTGTGATGATGAGTAATGAATGAGATAGTGGAATGAAGAAAGTGGGAGGAAACGGGAGTCCCGAGAAAACCCACGCACACAGTGTTTGTCCACCACAAAGTTCACTTGGCGGGGGCTGGGATCGAACTCGAGACCCCAAGCACCAGAGGTGAACGCTCTACCACTGAGTCACCGTGGCCCCCTGCTCTTGACGTAGATGTTTGGGCTCAGTAAGTCTGTACATGTGTAGGGTGGCCAGTTCCTTTACCTGTAGTTTGAAGGTATATGTATGGCAAACTGGCAGTCGAACTAAGTAAAGATTAAGATCGGGGATAGCATGAATTAGATTTATGACACGTGATTACATATATAGGCCTACTCACTTGCAAACGTTAATATTTCTCAAATAGAAAGGTGTTCTGTACTTCACGGAGAGCTATACTGATTAGAAAATAATAAATTGCGCTAAAAGCTATCAGTAATTTGAACTTTTAAATTTCCGAAACACTACCCATAAACTTTGTGATCCGTAGATGATCGCGAGAAAGGAATATCGGTCGATATCTCAGATGTAGGTCACTCTGCTCACTTGCGAATCGATCTTGGCTTCGTTCCAGGCGAGACCAGAAGGCGGCGGCGCGGAGTGCCTCATGCAGCGAAACAATTCACATTTGAGCCATGAAAATTGGTGAATTTCCTAGAACCGTTCTTTCACAGTACGGGAATCTTTAAGAAGTAGAGATGGCTATTAAATTTAACACTATTACAAGCGTGGAAAAGTAGTATAATATCGCACCATACAACGCTTAAAATATTTTCTAATGGTCGCCGTCAATCAATAAAGCCTCAGTTTAAGAAACTGTGCTACCCTGAACCCTGAGTCAGCATTATGTAGTTTCCATAATCTTTTTAAAATAGAAGTACAAGACAACAGCAGGTAAAATTCAGTTTATGGCATTACTATGCATTTAAATAGTATGCTTTATTCAGTCTCTTCACCCGCCGTTAGAAACGAAATTGAATATTTCGGTTTTGCATCCCAAGGTTATGCCGTATAGGCGAAAGGAGACTGATGAAAAATGAATGAAATGATGGAATCAGAGACGTGGGAGGAAACTAGAATCCTAGAAAACCCACTCACATCTTTGTCCACCACAAAGCTCACTTTGCGCCAACTGGGATCGAACCAGGGAACCCCACGCACCAGAAATAAATGCTCTCCCACTAAACCACCGCGATCCCCCACCTATTTAAAACAAAACCAAAAATGTTTGTGCTCGTGCATGATGCCATAGATGAATTAGTCTTCGCCTGTTTATTTCAAGCGGGAGTAGAATTGCTTTTATTTTGAATATGATGTAAGAAGTGGATGGCACGGCAGATTTTAAAAACTCTAAATTGAGTCCCCTTCGCAGCGGGAATTTAATCCATGATTACTCGAAAAAAAGTGGAAGGCGTGTTACCAGCTTGGCTGCTCCACTAATCATTCCGTGGAAAAAAATTATTGGAACGTCCTGAAGACGCTTGGAAAACAGAAAAAGTTTTAAAAGATTTGGGTAGCCCAAACCCATTTATTTACCCTGTTTGTCCGTCAAGCTGACAATGGATCACCGTAAATTTTGTACAGGATGATGCAGTCAAAAGTTAGGAATAGTTCGTTGATTCATAATATTCAAACCGGAAGTGTTAGAAATCAACCACTTCCGTTTTAAATGTTATTTGTTATAGAGTAGAAACTAATAGACAGCGAGAACTTGCTTTCTTGCCAGGGTTGGCAAAAACCATGGTTTTTATTTAAAAAAAACAAAAAAACATGTTTTTTTGGGGGGTTAAACCCAGTTTTTTGTTTAAACCAGTTTTTTTTTTTTTTTTTTGGTTTAAATAATTTACTCTATGTATTTATATTAAATATAGACAGAAATTAGTTTGTTTCGCCTTGGTGTTATTATGCAAGAACAAGGTTATGCTGAAAGGGTCGCATAAGCTTAAAGCGAAATCCAAAACTCTTCTCGGCTTACATCCAAGAGAAATTGTCCATTTGGACACGAAACTGGGACTAATTGATCACAAATGCGATTGCAGACTCACTCACGGAGGACTCCTGATAAAATACGTTGTACTGATCTTTCCATAGGCCTAACTAACTTTATAGCCTATGGAACCCGGAGGTTCAATGCCGCGTTCACAAAAGCTCTCCACTGACTTCTATCCTTCGCTAACTGCATCCAGTTTCTACTTTGTATTCCTATCTCTGCGAGATCCATCTTAATATTGTCCTCCCATCTGCGCCTAGGTCTTCCTAATGGTATTTTTCCGATTGGTCTTCCAGTCAAGACTTCGAAAGAGTTTCTACTTTCTTCCATTCTAGCTACATGACCCGCCCACCTAAGCCTCCTAGACTTGAAGACCCTAATAATGTTGGGTGAAACGTATAAATTATGTAGTTCCTCGTTATGAAGTTTCCCCATTCCCGTTCCTCTTGGGTCCAAATATTCGTCTCAGGGTCTTGTTCTCAAATACTTTCAGTCTATGTTCTTCCCTCAGAGTAAGCGACCATGTTTCGCAGCCATACAGAACAACAGGCATGATTATCGTTTTGTATATTTTAAGTTTCAAATTTCTCGACAGAATTCGCGACAAGATATTTTGAACCGAATAGTAACACAAATTCCCTGCTTTTAGTCGACATTTAATTTCTTCGTGAATATGGTTTTCCTCTGTTAATATTGATCCTAGATATTTGAAACTATCCACTTTATCAAAAGTATTTTTTAATATTTTAACGCACAGGCCTACTTGTTAATATAATTGTCAAGAGTCATTTCAGGACAAAAAGATAGTTACACAAGTAAAAACATTATACAGAATTATATATAAATCGGGAAACTCCCGCCTTAACCATTGGGAAAATCCTGTTATTACTTTAAATATATTTGTATTTGGTCTAGGAATTAATTCGTGCGGGTGGACAAGAGATGGCGCAACGAACGGAGCGTCCCACAGTTCCGTGTATCCACACATGTGTTGCAAACCCCTGTCATCGCGTATCGTTCGTAGTATAGGGCAGTGGATTAAAGCGTCAACAACACCAGTTTGTAGTTAAGTGAACATGGCGCAATTTGTGCCTGATAAAGTGTTTTTGCGGGGTGTCCTGCTGCATTACTTTAACATGCAGAAAAGTGCGACTGAAAGTCATCGTATTTTGGTGGAAGTGTATGGTGACCATGCTCTAGCTGAGCGAACGTGTCAGAAGTGGTTTGCACGGTTTAGAAGTGGTGATTTCGGCTTGGCAGACCAAGAGCGAGCTGGACAGCCAAAAAAATTTCAAGACGAAGAATTGACAGCATTGCTCGAGCAGGATTCGTGTCAAACGCAGGAACAACTTGCAGCAGCTTTAGGCGTTGATCAAGCAACAGTCTCCAAACGCTTGAAAGCCATGGGAATGATTCAAAAGATGTCACATTGGGTTCCACATGAATTGAAAGACAGAGACGTTGAAAGACGAAAAACCATTTGCGAATTGCTGCTTCAACGACAGAGCAGAAAGGGGTTTCTGCATCGAATTATTACGGGTGATGAGAAGTGGATCTATTACGAGAACCCTAAACGAAAAAAGGCCTGGATGAAACCAGGTGAACCAGGTCCATCACAACCAAAACGAGATATTCACTGTGCAAAGGTTATGCTGTGCATATGGTGGGATATGAAAGGTGTGGTGTACTATGAGCTGCTGCAACCGGGTGAAACTATGAATGGAGAACGTTATCGACGACAATTAATGCGTTTGAAGCAAGCTCTGGCCAGAACACGACCAGAATGGGAGAACAGACATGATAAACTTATTGTTCAACATGATAACGCTCGCCCACATGTCGCAAAACCGGTCAAAACCTATTTAGAAAATGTCGGATGGGAAGTTTTACCCCACCCGCCGTATTCACCAGACGTTGCTCCTTCGGACTACTACTTGTTCGATTGCATGAACGATTTGATTGGACAGCGGTTTACTTCTTCAGAAGATATCGAAACATGGGTCTCTGACTGGATCGCTTCCAAGGATGAGGACTTCTTTCGCCACGGAATCCGTACATTGCCTGACAGATGGGCGAAAGTGGTGGCTAGCGATGGACAATATTTTTCTTAAGGTATTTATGTATTTTGTGTTTGTACTACAGCTTCAATGTGTGCGTACCAACCGCACGAATTAATTCCTAGACCAAATATGTAAAATTTTAAGGTGAAAGTTTCAAAATCACTACGCTAAAACAGGTATTAAATTACAAATTTGGTATGTAGATATCATTCAATAAAATTAAAAGTCAAATCAAAGCTGATATTGAAAACTACGTAGGCAGTTGATAAATTTTGCCAATTTCTATCACTATATTTAAGCAACCTGGCTTCTTTATAAAACGCATTCACTTAAGTAGAAATATATAATTAGATTTCATTTCGTATGTTTAGGCGTAACATCCTTATGAAACACCAAAGTTATCACGGAGAAGACTTTCGCTTAGAGGGACACCTCGAATCGCTACTTGGTTTACACTTGAAAGATGGGTTGTGGTTCGACCGAGAATTGAACACGGGACCCCTTGATTAAAAGGTGAAAAGTAGATAAACGTAATGCGGATGGTTTGATATGTGGAAACGTCACTATGAAGTTCACACGATTTAAAGCATTTTTCATTTTTTTTTTTTTTGGTTTAAACCAGTTGGTTTTTTTTCTTCTTTTTTTTGGTTTAAACCAGTTGGTTTTTTTTCTTTTTTTTTAACAGCTGGTTTAAACCACCTTGGTTTAAACCAGCCAACCCTGTTTCTTGCCATCAATTAAGCGTTCCAATAATATATTCTATCTCCCTTCTAATCTTAGCTGTACTGCCGGTTGCATTAAGAAAATGTCATACAAATTTCTCATGGGTATACGTGGCGCCGCTACTTGTTTTTCTCTACTGAAATCTGAGGCTAAGCGTAAGCACTGAAATTTATTCTGGAAAACTTAATTGTTCCAACCATTTTCTTACAAGAATACTACTTGAGAAGTGCAGTTACTTCAACTACAGTCTATACATTCAGGTTTTGTTCATTTGATATGTATCGTACAGCATCCATCAATAATTAATTCATTATTGTCCAAATATTATTATTTGTAGATTAGTTCCTGGGAGACAGTAAAGCTTTCTGTAAAATTAATTTAGCATAGTTTTTAACTCTTGGAAACTGTTGAAGCAATCGCAATATCGTTGCAAGTGCGAGGTAATTATTAATCGCCGTTGACAGCTCACTAAAATTCTCAAGAGGTTCGTAATCAAATTATACTGATAAACAAGAATGGGTGTAACTTAAAAAAAAAAAAAAAAAATCTAATAAAGAAATCTTGTTGCCTTTTAACTTGTTAAATTTGCCTATTACTTTTGAAGTTTAGCCAAACAACCTTTATCCAAAATTAAGTTAATTTAAATATATTCATGGAATCGAATAGGTCTTGAGCTTTCGATGTTATTTCTGAGAGTTATTGAGAAAATATACAGTGCTTTTTCGTTATGATCTTATCTTGATTTGAAAAATCTTAACTTTTTTTAGAACATGGTTTAGTTTTGGTGAACTGAGATTTTACCAAGATCTTAATTTTTTTTTTTGAGCCGGGGAGGGGGATAGAGAGCTGAAAATTTTGGTAGAAATTGGAATGGTTTGTGTGGAAGCTTGTGAGATATTCTAACAGAACGGTAATTTGCTTTAATATAAAGCAGGGTGGATTGATTTAAATCAGTCTGATTTAAATCACGATTTTAATCAAGATTTAAATAACTTGATTTTTTAAATAAAAATCGTTGATTTAAATCAAATTTCGAAATAAATTAATTTAAAGTGAAAATAAGTAAAATCCCGTTTCTGTTCTGTTATTTCGATTATGGAAGATAATAATCATAATACAATGAGACTCAAATGTATGTACAACACAGTATGAAAACGAGTATCATGCAGAGGATGATTAGGAAAATTCCCGTTTTGAACGGGTAACGGGAGAATCCTGCTTTCTTGTCTTCGTAACATAGATTTTTTAAATCGTTAACTATTCCAACGGAGAAATCACCATCGACATTTAAGACAAAAATTCTTTTATGTCCACGTCTATTTGTTTCCAGATGATAGGGGCGTATTTAGAGGGGCCCGATCCCCTTTCCGAAACAATAAATAAATAAAACTTTAGGCGAAATTTATGTACTAAATACATAGAACGAAGTTCCTCGGGATCGTAATACGGCAAATTTTGGATGCGTTAAAATATCGAATAATACTATTGATAAAGTGGATTCTTTCAAATATCTAGGATCAATATTAACAGACGAAAACGATATCTACGAAGAAATTAAATGTCGACTAAAAGCAGGGAATTCGTGTTATTATTCAGTTCAAAATCTCTTGTCACGAATTCTGTCCAGGAATTTGAAGATTAAAATATATATGCTTGTTGTTCTCAGGGTGTCTAGCAAGCAAGCATAATCAAATTCCTTGACAAAATTATAATTTTCCCTGACTCTGTCATTCTTTTTTTCTTAGTAACTCATGAAAAGTAACTTATATTTAAATCATGAAAATGAAATCTTTCAGTTTTACGTCCCACGATTATTCCGGTTAGGCTAAAGGAGATGGTGATGATGAGTAATGAATGAAGAAAGTGGGAGGAAACGGGAGAACTCCGAGAAAACCCACGAACACGGTGTTTGTCCACCACAAAGTTCACACGGTGCAAGCTGGGATCGAACCAGGGAACCCAAGCACCGGAGGTGAACGCTCTACCAGTGAGCCACCGCGCCCCTAACTTATATTTAAAGTGAACTGTAAGTTTTCACCATTGTTTATATGCTTATACAATATTCTACAAACGTACAAACGTACCAATTCATTTACCTGTAATTTATGACTATTTTAGTGGCATTTCTTCACCCCTCACAGCCTGGGAAAGATTTTTCCCTGATACACAATGAAATTCCCTGACCCTGCAAATTCCCTGACTGTCCCTGACTGGTAGACACCCTGCTTCTGTATGGTTGCGAAACAGGGTCGCTTACTATGAGGGAAGAACGTAGACTGAAAGTATTTGAGAACAAGATCCTGAGACGAATATTCAGACCCAAGAGGAGCGGGAATGGGGGAAACTTCATAACGAGGAACTACTTAATTTTTACGGTTTACCAAACATTGCTAGGGCCATCAAGTCTAGGAGACTCAGGTGGGCAGGTTCATGTAGCCAGGATGGAAGAAAATAGGAACACTTTCAAATTCTTAACTGGAAGACCAATCGGAAAACTATCATTTGGAAGATCTAGGCGCAGATGGGATGACAATATTAAGATGAATCTCGCAGAAATAGGAATACAAAATAGAAATTGGATCCAGTTGGCTAAGGATAGAAGTCAGTGGAGAGTTTCCGTGAACGCGACAATGAACCTCCGGGTTCCATAGGCCATAGAGTTAAACAGTTAATTTTGAGCGAAATTTATGTACTTTAGATGTATTTCGTGCCGCTGGGTAGTTTCGATGTTTTAAAAAATATACTCCTGCCAAATATCAGGAACTTTCGTGAAAAGAAAAGTGTCATGTTGGTAAACGTTGCTGTACGTTTTTTCCTTAATACTTAAGAAATATTGTTTCGGATTGAAATAGGTTAACGATTGAGGATTAATTCGAAATTAAACCAAAATACTTTCACTTAAATGGCATAATTGTCATTTAATATTAATTCCTAATGTTTTTTCTCCAGTTCGCGACTTGTATTATACGAGGAGAAAGATTTGATTAAATCAAAAAAATCAACAAAAATGATTTTTATTAAAAAAAAATCATGATTTTTTTCCACCCTGATATAAAGAAAGGTGTTTGATTGGATGTTTCAACATTTGGAGGATTTTCTGTCTTGGGTTCGTACTTAGTACAGTGAAACCTCCCTTAACGGACACCTCTCAATAATGGACACCTCTATAATACGGACACAATTTTTTGTCCCGGCAAAATTATATGTTCCCTTATGGAACAAAAACCCTCTCTTTTACGGACACTCTCAGATACGGACGCGGACAGTCCTTTTTTTCCCCCAGACGTTTCAATAACCTCTTCATAACGGACAGGAATTATTCTCAGTTATGCGATATATTATTCCTCACAAGTTTATCTATCATGAAGTCTAGACCTGGTGAACCATCATACAGAACAGCTTCAAGCTGAATTTGAAATACTTTTTTTCTGCCCGCAATGAACTGCTTTCTGGTGGAAATCCTAGAAAACCTTCAGTACACGATAACACTCATGTAGGGTCAGTCGTATGGCCAAGAATTCTATGCGAACTATCTTAACTTCCCTAAAATTTATTCCTTTTGCCTCTGGGCCTTCCATCTTTCCTGACAATTTCATAGATAACAAAACACATTGGATACTGGAACAAGTCTGGTTGGAGTTTTCCCGGTTTCCTTTTTCAATTTCTCTAAGAAAGTATTCTTTGATTGGGGCTGGATCAATAAAAATATGCAGTCCCATATGCCTTTTCATTCATTCCGCTAACGAAGATACCGCGCCAGTACACACACACACACACACGTTTCTTCCGCAACCGTACTGAGGATTCTGAGGACACTTGCTAATGTGTTTTATTACCCTTGTAGAGGAAAAAGTGTGCATTTTTCACTAAACAAAAGAGTTTAGCCGATTACTAGGTTCCTAACGCATCTTTTCAGAAGGTTCTGAGCTTTTGAAATAAATGAGAAACGCTTACAGGATGATGACACGTACTTAAGAAAATTAACATACCCGCATTATCTTTTGCAGTACCGGTATACGAATATATTAACACATCCCCGAGCAATAATATTAAACAGAAGTGAATTTCTCCTTCATCCCTCCCAGTAATTCAAGTACGTACTAGAGTATTGCATACCGTTGTGAGATTAAATTTCTATAACCTCTCTGTAAAGGACACCTCTCAATAACGGACAAAAATTCATGTCCCATTGGTGTCCGTTATTCTGAGGTTTCACTGTATTATATTTCGTTATTTTCATTCAGCATTTTCTTGGAGACTAGGCACACAATTTATCATATAATACAAAGCTTCGTAATCGTATATAGGAATTTGTCATTGTGCTGTAGAAGTAGTAAAGTATGCCAAAGCGATAACGTCCATATCTGATTAGGTAAGAATAACCTTTGCCAGAATGTTGCAACGTAATATCCTTGAAGTCTGTAAGGAGACAATGATAGAGGAACAGACACGTTAGAAGTCCTTTAATACAAAAATGGTGTTTTGTATAATAACTTCCCCGTTGGAAATAATCTATTGTGGTTCAAGTTGGGCGCTATGTAATTACGGAAAATTGTTCTTATAGGCTTTACCATGAAGTTGATGTGGTCCTGGGTTCTATTCCTGTTAGGTCTCATTTCGGCTAAGTCGCTGTGCAAATGTGATGCCGTATTTTTAACGTCCCACGATTATGCTTAAAGGCTGATAGAAACTGGGAGTAATGAACGAAATGGTGGGAGGAAACTATAATCTTAATTCCACGCTCATTATTTGTCTACTACAGAATCCACTTGTTGCGAGCTGGGATCGAACCAGGAACTCGATGCACCAGAAATGAGCGCTCTACTAAGAGGCCTCCCATATATAAGTATTGCGTTTCGTGATTAGAATTTGTTCTATTAAAATGAGTGTCTTGCCGATCATTCGCATATTTCTCTTGTCTGAAGTCATAAAAATTTCTCGCTTAACAATCTTATATTGTGATTGCAGGTTTCCAGTAGATGGAGATTGGATGAATCTCGCAAATTAATGCATAGAAAATTGTAATATACTTATTTGGTCAAACCTTTTCATGCAAAAATTAGGTAATACTGGAATTACTGTAGTTAGATATGTATCTACGTGGTGGTAAAATTTTGTTGATTCTGTGTATCTGAAATAGCATTGTGTAGATGGGGTTTGCATAGGGCAGAGGACTTACGTGGCGATAAAGTCCTTCCTGATTTCTGGCCTTCCTGATTTCTTTACTTACAACAGTAGTAAGATTGATGATATATGCTAGTTTAGAAATATTCTTGCAATTCTAACATCTATTACATGTGTAAATTCGTTTCTTATCTTTATTTGCCGTCTTCGTAACAGTTGAATATTTCGCAATCCACGCAGTGTTTCTTATAGTCGAGTGGGAGAGATGACGTTGACGTCAGCCCTTCGTTGACTTTTGAACCTCGTATTTATCCATGGTTGATAATACTGTGTAATACTATTTGAGACTATAGACAGATGTGCTTTTAAACATCAGTTAATCAGTTTGATAAGAGTACAGTTAGCAACAAAATTCCCTAGGAATATTTCCGTGGAACAGTTTCATGTTTTACCAGGGTCTAAATTCAATTTTGTCCCGCAAAACTAATTCGGTTCTCTTTATAATTTGTAGAGGCTGGATGTTACACTAAAAAATATGCAAAATACACTCTAAATTTAACATGTAGGCAGTAGATTTTTCAAGTTGTAAATTGAAAATTATGCCTTTAATCATACAGCAATTTTTCAAATGTAATTGAGGCATATACAGGGTGGATGAGCTCTTGTAACTTAAAACTAATGAACATAAAACTCTGAAATTTTGTATCATGCAAATATCAGGGGGGACTGACATTCGATTTGTCCAGCAGTGCTCGTGGGTTTTCTCGGTGTTCTCCGGTTTCCTCCCACTTCATTCCACTATTTCATTTTTCATTGTCTCCTTTAGCCTAACCGGCATAACCGTGGGACGTAAAACTTAAATTTAATTTCATTTTCGATGTGTCCAGCAATGGTCAGAAGTGCTGAGCTTTTCTCTTTTAAACAAAACAAATTTAATCAACACTGGAAAATTTGATCTGAATAAAATTTGCTAGAATTGACTACACAGAAATACGAAAACACCATGGCAGTAGACCTGTCAATTTTGGCAGATGGTGGCTTTTTGCAGCTGTGAGATTAAAAAATAATGCAGTAAAATACTTTTCTCGGTTCATTAACTAGGGGTCATCCATTCCTTCAGTCTGGCCGACAGCTTGAATAAGTTTCAAGTTATTAATTCAGCAACGTTGGACATGTGCTTATTGCGTGTAAATCAGTTCATTTTTGCGTACATAGTGACCTTTGTAACATTGCTACATTAGGTCAATGCAATGTTATTTTCAAAGTTGTTACAGGATATAGCTGACATTATTTCAAACCAAATTTAAGGTGATCTGTGGAGAAAGGATCGCAATTCAAAGAAATTAGTGATATATGCAAATTACTCCTTCGTTATTCAAGACAGAGAAACCCACTGGTAAAATCGCCTTTAAGCAATGTTAGGTAGTTTGGAGTTAGTGGTATGGTTTGTAGCTCTGATACCTTAGCTCGTTTAATTGCTTATTTTATTACGAAATGTCAATACAAACCATTCCTGGCACTAACAGTTAATAAAATAATGCTTCTCCATAGAATGACTCGAGTGCAAACATAAACTTCGTTGTAAACAAGCGCATATCCATGTGTTGCTTATATTGAGGTACGAAGGGTTCTAAATGTTTTCGCTATTCGATTTTAAAATATAAGAATCTGTAACTCATGAAATATAGACTGAAGTATTCGTACTTTCTTCACCAAACCCTCAAGCATGATACTGTCGAGTGAATTTCCTGTATCCCAAAATAAGTACAAGTTGGGCAATCGTAGCTATACCCGCTCTTTCGTAATTATGCGTGAACGCGTGTAGACTGGTGGTTAGCACTTTTGTTTTACAATCCGGAAGTACACTCATGTCCAAAATTGTCGCATATCTATAAATGTTGTACGAATAGAATTTGATTTTGCAGGAAACTTTTAATACTGATACTGTGTATAATCGGGAAATGTATATTTGTGGTAAATTTCATACTAAAATAATTATAAATACGAAAATTAGATTGAGTAAAACAAAATGGTACTAAATTGGGTTTTGTTTTGGTTTTATTTACTGTTTTATTTTTATTTACTGCTCTTTTGACATGCAATTTGCCACATACATATCTTTGCCAATTATACACATACTAACATTATAAAAAAAAACGGGCGAATTCGTTATCAAATTCCTACAACATATTTAGACATGCGACAATAATTTTGAACATGAGTGTACGTATAGTTCGAATCCGGTAGTGGACCATAATAGATTGAGTTTCATGAGGTGAATGGTGCCTTTGACTCTTTTCAAAATTTCCAGTGTAAACCGGTCGCGCAGCCAGTGTTCGGTAGTATGGTAGAACACTTTATAGTTTGGAAGTGATTGCTTTGCATGAATCTTTATTCTAGAGCAGCACAGTAAACAGAACGTTTCGTTGCGAATGGCCCTGGTTCGATTCCCAGTAGGGGCACTCGGTCGAAAAGTTTAGGAAAAAAAAAGCTTTCCCAGGCCAGCCACCCTGAATGAGGTTTTCCTGAGTTTTCCTCATTCACATCAGGCAAATGCCGGGGTGGTACCTCCCATATAGGTCCCACACCCCTTCCTTCCCTTTCCCCGGACAGTGTGCTCGCCGAGAAACATCCCTCAAACGTGACGGGATAACATGGACATAGATTCTGAAAATCCAGAAATCTAAATCCTAATATCCTAAGTAAATAGAACGTCAGGATGTCCTCCAGATGTGATAAAGCTCTTGTAAGGACTTATTCTGATCAGTTCTGAAACTCCTTGGCGTAATTGAGGCGTAGGAATTTACAGTAGTTATTCTAAATTTTTGTTTGAGCGATTTCGAAGTTGGCACAATTTGTCAATTTTCTTCTAATTGTAGGACTAGTGGGATTTTTTTTTTTTCTTGGATGGTTGGATCATATAATAGGAATGTATCCATCAGAAGTATGTGTAGCCATTGTCCTTGAGGTTGGTCAGTGAATTACCTGCTAGTCTTTACTCATAGGAAGTTATAAGATTAAGTCGAAAGGTCACATTAACTTGAATATCTTATTCCCGTTCCAAGTAGCTGTTTCGCAATAAAGTAGAACAGTTGGTTTCTCAGTACTGTGGACATTGACCTTTTATACGGTCTCACGCTAAGCTTTTCATCTGCAAAGAATAAGAAACCGGAATCCTGTATACATTTTGTAAGGTGTTAACGTACAATTTAGTTTGATACACAATGTGTACTGTTCAGGAAAAAACAAATGCAATCTCCCTCACTTTGGAGTTGAACGTTCTTCAGCATCGAAGCTATGAGCCGTGAATCTAAAGCCTCCCTCCCCACCTGAGATCGAACCCAAATCTCGCTACACTAACCATATAGCCAGTTCATGATTCAAAGGGGGGGGGGCACAATTTACATGATTACAGCGTACTTTTTGTAACATATTTTTTCGTTCCTCCATAATGCAGTTAAAAATGTAGTTAAATGTTAGTTGAACTTTCCGTGATTATGCCCTTCAGGCTTATTAGAGGCAAATTAATGATAATGAACAAGAAATAAATTTAAATGAAAATGTGGTGACCCGGAATCGAAGCAGGGTCCGGAGCCACAGTGGTTGCAGTGGTAGAGCGCTTAACTCTGGTGTGTGGGGTCCCTAATTCGATCCCTAGCCATGTAAGTTTGTGAACACCATGTCCGTAGGTTTTCTCGGTATACACTAGTTTCCCCCCACATGCTCATTCCACCCATTTGTCATTCACTTGCCTTAATCATCCGTCTCCCTGAGCCTAAGTTATAACTGAAAGATTTCATTTCCGAAGCAGGGTTCCTCATACCAGAGGTGAGCGCTCTGCCACCGTACCCTCATCGTTCAAAATAAGATGCCGTTGAGGTATTTTATAGTCTTGTTTTCAAAACCCATTGTATTTTTCAGTATGGGAAGAACAATAAACATAAAATCATATTTGAAATATTGAGGAAATGATACCTTGAGCTGTTAATTTTGGCTGCTTCCGGTTCACCTGGTCTGTTCGAGTCTGAGTGCGATCTTCCGAACAGGTGACCCGAACAAAATTAGTGACGCATGACCATCACTGGCGAATAGTATTAAGCAATAACAGGAATCTGCATTGTCTGGTGCGTTAGATCCCCGTTGTGGTCCCAGGCTTGCGTGAAATGGGGTTTGGATGGACTAACATTATATGTGAATCAATCCATTCTAAGTGATCAGGCATGTGCCGCTCGACCATCTCCAAAGAATTATTTTTTTCATGATCATGGTACTTCAAAACCACAATTTTTACATTCCATGGCGACACAGCGGCTGCCGCCATTTTGCGTTTTCATTTTTTCAGGCGTTTACGTTGTTTTGAATCTCAGCATGCATTTGTCCTACCAAATTGAAAATTGCTGGACGTCTCCAACTAGTGCAAAGCTAAAACTTTGATCTCTCAACATTTTTGCCTAAAACCACTTAAAGGGGGTGAAATCAGGGCCTACAGTAGCAACATTTTTGGACATTACAGAAATGTTTGGGAAGAGGAAACAACTGACTTAGAGGTCTTGATTCGTGTCTGCGTGTAGTTCGGGGGTTATAAGTTAATACACGAAAATTTACAAACCTGTAGCTGCTCCCAAGGCCTGAAAGAAAAGAAAAAAGTCGTAAAGTTGGAGAATTACGCCAATTTAAGCATGTTTCACTCTAGTATCTCCAATGGGTTTTGTTCACAAATTCAACTGGAAATTCGTTGTTGTGAAATAAAAGTAGGATGAATGGTTAATCCAGTCAAGGCGCTCAAGCTCGTTTCTTTCCTCTAGTTGTAACACTGTCTTATCACTGAAGAAGCCGCTGTCAGCAGAAGACGAGGAAAGACAAAATGCACCCTTGACCCCCCCCCCCCCCCAAGTCCGAAAGTACTGCTTGTTATATTAATGGTATTCAGTCATGTTTACTCTTGTTTTAACTGTCAACCCGTACAGAAGACTGTTGTCCTTTCGTTTGATCTACATTCCGCAGTCAGTGTTTACAGCAAGTAAGTGTTCACGGATTTGAGAATGTAGATCAAACGAAAGAACCAAGTCTCCTGCATGAGTTGACGGTTAAAATAAGAATAAACATGACTGAATACCATTAATATAGCAAGAGCAAGGAGTACTTTCGGATTTTTTTTTGTCAAGGGTGCATTTTGACTTTCCTCGCCTTCTGCTGATAACTACATTCTTCACCAGTGTTGGTGTGGGTGTGTGATAAGACAGTATTACAACTAAAGAAACTAGCTTGAGCGTTGATTGGAATAACCATTCATTCATCCTACTTTATTTTACTTCACAACAAATTCCCAGATTTTATGAACAAAACACCTAGAGTATGGCGTCATTACTTAATACTTTAACCCTCTTCTGATCAAAAACACAAAATGCGCTTTGTTATGGTATACTAAAGGACTAACTATTCCCAAATTTCGATTTTTATCCAGGCCCATTGGAGATATTAAGACAGTGAAACATGCTTAAATTGGCATAATTCCCCACTTTTTTTTTTTTTCCCTTGGGACCAGCTACAGCTTTGTAAATTTTTGTGTATTAACTTGATCCCGAACTACATGCAGACACGAATTCAGACCTCTAAGTCAGTTGTTCCAAACATGTCCTCAATGTCCAAAAATGTTGCTACTGTAGGCCCTGATTTCACCTCACCCACCCCCCTTCATGTGCCTTAAATGTCAGATATCAAAGTTTTATCTCTGCACGTGTCGGAGACGTCCAGCAATTTTCAATTTGGTAGGACAAATGTGTGCCGAGATATTCAAAACAACGTAAACGCCTAAAATAAAAAAAAAAAAAAAATAAATAAAAAACGCAAAATGGCGACAGCCGGTGCGTCGCCATGGAATGTTGTAAAAGAAAAATAATTATAGTTTTGAAGTACCCTGATATAGGATAAACATTCATGAAAGTCAGACTTTTTTAAAAAGGTCGAGCGGCATTTTTTTTTTTTTCGATCACTTTACATGGATTGACCCATATGTAGGGTTCGTCAGGGTCAAGTTCCCTCCCACTTTTTATTCTTCGTTAACGCTCTCGCCTTCGGTGCGAGCGGTCCTAGTTTCGATTCCCAGTGCAGACAACTAAGTAACTGGTGTGAAATGTCTGAGACTAACACAATGGTCTGACTACTTCCTTCTACATGTCTGACGTGTCATCCTTTATACGTAACGAGTTAGCATGGCCATAGAAGCCCAAAAATCTGATTCCTGATCATTCTACCATTTCGTTTCTCTTTGCCTCCCATCATAACCACGGGACGTTACCTAGACATGAAAGGAAGAATATTAAAACTTGAATATCGTAGTCACTCTTCCCTCACGTAAGTAGTCTTCGAGGTAAAAAGGCGTGGCAACTACGCTGGTCCAGCTTCTTCCCTTATCCATGGTGGGTAGAAAGGAACGAAAGTAGGAAATGTCAAGATATTTCCAGAACTAATCTCAAAAATCAATTGCCATTAAAATACTAGCAACTAGTATACTTTTTCATTTTCATTTTGTGAAAAATGTTATATAATTGTAAAAAATGCATGCATTAGAATTGTCAATACATGAGCAGTTTGTAAATATAGTGTATTCATTCTAGGTATGGTCGATTGCTTTATCCGAATTCCGAAAGAACAGGGTTTCCTTAGCTACTGGCGTGGTAACATGGCTAATGTAATCCGATATTTCCCAACACAAGCCCTGAACTTCGCCTTCAAGGATAAATACAAGCAGGTCTTCCTTGGAGGAGTAGACAAGAGGACCCAATTCTGGCGTTATTTCTTGGGCAACTTGGCTTCTGGTGGTGCTGCTGGTGCTACCTCCCTGTGCTTCGTATACCCCTTGGACTTCGCCAGAACCAGGTAAGTTCAGCCTTCTAAATGTTCCAAGCCGAGAACATTTTTAATTTCTATTACAACATAGGATAGTATCAGCAGGGTTAGCAAAAACCATAGTTTTTATTGAAAAAACCGAAAAACCAGGTTTTTTGGTTTAAATAATTTGCTGTATGTATTTATATCACATATGGATAAAATAAGCTTGTTTCGCCTTGGTGTTAGTATGCAACAACCGGGTTATGCTGGAAGGGGTCACATAAGCTTAAAGCGGAATCCAAACCGCTTCTCGGCTTACATCCGAGAGAAATTGTCCTCAATTTGAACTCGAAACTGGGACTAATTGGCCACAAATGCGATAAGTCTGCTTACTCACGAAGGACTCCTGATAAAAATACGTTGACTGGTCTTTACACATTTGTTAATATAATCAAGAGTCATTTACAAGTGGAACCATTATACAGAATTACGTATGGACAATTTCATATGGACAAGTACTACAGAGTACAGAAGAACTAATTTAGTCCAAGTAAGTTCACTGTGACTTTTATTAGTCTAAGTTAAAGAAATATAACGGCTTACTTTGCATATCAATAAGAAAAGTGAATAAAGATACGAATTATTTGAGTCCACTTTGGCTCTGACCCATTTATACATAAATAGTTAACAAAGATTCTTATTTCAATAATTGCCTCCAGTGGGGTTTGTATGACCCCCGTCCCCAAAAAAGTACGGCATTCGATGTATTTTTCAATAGTAAACATTATTAAAACGAAACTGTTTAGAATTTTCCTTTTGTTGCATAATAACAAACTATAAAAAAAAATCACAAAAGAAACATCCATAAAGTTACATAAAAAAAAGTTGCTTTTGTAATATAATCTCTTTGAGTAAAGAGTGGGGGATTTAGGTCTGAATATAGTACGAATAATATATGGGAGTGAAACGTGATAACCCAGAAATGTGTGTTCATCAAGATTTTACGAATAGTTACTTTTACGGACATTTTTAGTTTTTTGGTTTAAACCAGCCAACCCTGAGTATCAGTATATGTAAAACTGGAACCAATCAATCCCTTTGATTTTAATTCCGAAGTAATTCGACAGTGGTCAAATTAAATGTAAGACAGTTTGATGTAGTAAAACTTTCGTTAGTAGTGAAATAATATAAATATTTGACAGTCAATACTTTAGCTGCGGTGGTTTATCGGATTTCGTAAGATTATAGAAATGTGTGTGGTACTTAGCAAGTATATAGGTGGATTAGGTTTGGGGAAATCCAGGTAATGTTGTTATCCAGCAGCGCTTACCAAACATCATGAGGATAATTGAGGATCTGCTGCTTGCAAGAAAGTAAAAGGAAAGCAGCAGCAATATCCGTAACAACCATGTTACCAGTTTTACAGGATTGGTTAAGCCTTTAAGCTTCGTCCCACTTTAATTTTCAATGTAACTTCACATGCATTGAGATTACATGTCTATAATGTATTGTTTTGACGTCACGTCAGTGTTGCTGCCATGATCGCCACATTAGTCTTGGGCGCTTCGATGAAGATCGACAGAACGCTTGTCAGCAGTAAATCCATTTGAAGTTGTACTATATAGACAGTGTTTAAGGCAGGATCCACTCCACATACTGTGACATAGCTAGGCAGTGCCATTAAACCAGTAGAGAAGGGATAGGATTGCCAGTTTTTGCCCCGTGGTTCAAGAGGAGTTAGGTAAACCGCAAATATAAGACCCGAAGTAGAAAAGTTGAGAATTAGGATTCGAGATGCTACGTATACAGACACTAATTACGCCTTCATTGCACTTGTACACAATTTACCTTCATACGATATAAAGCTGTCTTTCTGTCGTGGCGAGGAGCGAAAACCGAAGTGAACCACGTTAAATTACCGGAAGTTGAGCTGGGTCTTTTGCCAGCATTAGTCATGGATGAGTCTGCGAGGGACTTGAACTTATTGTAATTTTGCAGTTCGTCTCAAAACACGTACCATCTTTATTAAGATGCAATATTAAGTATGTTTTAACTTATTCTATTGATTAACATAGTGTCATTGACAAGTTTTCAGCATGAAATAATCTTTATTATAATAATGATGCGATGCTCTTTAGGAAATGTGCATCTAGCTTGATGAAAATTGTTAGAAGCATTCTAGTGTGTAAAGAAGTGCTGAGAATAGGAGAAAAGTGCTGAATGTAATGGGAAGAAGGGTGAAACTAGCTGTGATGAAGGGGAAATAGAAGGGTGTGGGGTGGAGCGTCCATGTCTGTCTTTAATTTGAGAGATGACCAGTCCTGAGATCTAATTCCTTATCAAGAAGAAAGTGGAGTACGCATAGTGAGGCTTACTATACACGGATCATGATTAGTCAATAAGTTTTGTGTTCCACGCTGATTTTCTATATTAGCTAAAGTGAGGTGAACACATGTGTATCTACTGAAAGAAATTGTGCTGAGGCACAGTCAGGGTGAAGGGTGGTCGATTGAAATTTGTCCCTTTTTAGCACCAAAGTTATACACCTGATCTATTTATTACGTCGGGATCCGGACCAGTGGGGGGCATTTGAATGAGAATACTCTACGGAGATTGAAAGTAGGCCCACATACATGGAAAAATTATCATTAGCCCAAAAGTTTACAAGGCGTTATTAGTCCAGTCAAGCCTATCAGACTAGCCAGCTTTTTAAGGCAAGAAGTAACGTAAAACCTAAGAAACAGTTTACTTGGCGATGTGGTGCGAATATTTGTACTATTAACACTTACGATACTTTTATGAAAATTCATGTACAGTTAATTCCCTCGTGGCTCGAGAAACCAACGCATTTACTGAAAATCAATTTATCATGGCTGTGCGCAACCAATGTGCGTACTAGTTACTTATATATACTGACGGATTTCATGCACTTTGATTTGTAATTTTATTTATTAACGTTGACCGAATTAAATCTTTTTTTACACTTTGATTTTTACAGCAAGTATGTGCATCAAAGGTGATTTGAGTAGAACCTGTTTCAATCCGGTAATTGTGGTAATGCTATGAATTTTGGCCTTTCTTTAATCAAATCTTTGAAGTGTTCTGCACAAAAGCCGGCTCGAACATACTTTCTAGCGTGATTCATTGGGTCACAATTAGGGCGGCGCGATATCCAGATTAATAGATTCGATGAGATAAATATCGGGGCCACTGTGGCTCAGTGGTAGTACTTACTTCTGGTGCATGTGGTCCTTCAGGAATGTTAACCTTTCATCAGAGATTTGTGATTATTGCAAGTCAAGGCAGAATGAAAATTCCTTAATTGTTTGTCAAGCGATTTCTTAAAAGCAAGCACTTACCCTAATCGTGGCGATCCCTGTGGGGTGGTTGTGTATACTAAGTCCTTGAATGATTGCGTTAAAAAAAATGGTATGGAATTTGTTGTACACTCTAGATTTAAAAATTGTTTAATTTAAAGCTCGGATTAGGGGCACAGTGGTAGAGCGTTCACCTGGTTCGATTCTCGCTCACACCAAGTGAACTTTCTGCTGGACAAACCGTGTGCGTGGGTTTTCTCGGAATTTCCAGTTTCCTCTCACTTTCTTCATTCTACTATCCATTTCTAATCGTGTCCTTTAGCCTAGCCGGCATAATCGTGGGACGTAAAACTAAAAGCTTTAATTTTATTTTTAAAGCTCGGATTGTTGACTTTCTTTAAAATTTTGCCCACAAACCACCAGTTTCCCAATCTTTCTGATGTCTTGAACTCCTTGTATTGACTACTTCTCCCCATGAAACCAAAAAATATTTTAAATATATTTTGCATATCGTTAAAATTAAATAATTTTTGCATCACTAAATTAAATTTTTACGATACTGAATATATCATGTATGACAAAGCAATACTGCTATAAATAAAATATTCGAAAGAAAAGAACAATCATATCAGTTAGGCGTAATGGATTTCACATTCGCCTAACGTCACGGGTGATGAATCTTTCAGCCGAGGTTGATAATTGTGATATTGTCAATTGATTTGAACTTCAAATAATGTAGTATATTGCAGATATCCCAGGTGTGAGCAAGAAATAAGATTTAATGAAAATAGTGTCTCGCGGACCACATACTGGTGTGTAATAGCTTGAGTGTAACAATTAGTGTTGGTTAAATAATGAAAAGTAGAGTAATAGCTGTTACAAGTGGAGTTAAAACTTCTGAATTTAGGAAGATATATTGGCAGTATTATATATAACGCAGTGCTTTCAATTGGAATTAGAAATGGTCTGTGTATACTGTGCGTGACTTGGAGGATTCATAATTTAAAAAGAAATTACTGAACCTCATACGTATGAAATCCAAACGAGCTTTCGTAGTGTCCTACTTTCTCGGTAGGTGTGCAAGGATAGCGTGCAATGTACTTTTCCATTCAGCAAGAGGGAAATGTGGCAACGTCCTCGCGAGACCTTCAAAATATTTTATGGCGATCTCTCGTTAAATTTGTTTTCGGTGTGCTTCATAGTTTATAGTATAGGCGTAACTGTATCGAGGACTTGGTATGAAAGAATGTCAATGAGTAACGTACAATGTTTGTACGAAACTGAGTTGAAACTTCGGCAATGATTAGAGGAATATGTGGATGTTTGATTTTTTAGAGGGTGACCATATGACCATACTTTGATTGGGATTGTCCAGTCTTCATCACCTCTTCCGCTAACCTCTTAGTCTTCACGTACGATTTTTGTGTTGATATCGTCCATTAATTGTATTCCCCCTCGCTCCCTCCATCCTCCACCATAACCCTCTACCACGTCCGTCATGATAGTTCCTTTTTATCCAATGCCCCATCCAGTTTCCCTTCTTAATATCTAAAATTATTTTCTCCCCTACCATTTCTACACCCCCTCATTAGTTTTCTGCACGACCCAACTAGTTCGCTCCATTCTTCTTCACATCCACATTTCGAAAGCTGCCAGTCTTTTTCATCATTTTTGCATAATGTCTGTTTTGACCCATATTTTACAATACTCCACACGAAGCATTAGTTTTTTTTTTCTCAACTCTCTATTCAGGTTCCACAAAATAATTTCTTCCTCCTAAAAGGCTTCTCATCATTTCTATCCTTGCTTTCATTTCACGTTCGCATTTCATATCATTACTAATAACACTACCCAGGTATCGAAAACTAGTCTTCTGTGCTGTTTTCTCCTCTCCTCTATATTTGATACCGACCTCTTCGTTCCAATCGCCATAGTTTTTCTCTTAAACACCAAAATAATTCTAAGTTTAGCGTCCGTTTCAGTACCAAGGCTGTAGCCTTCTGCAATAGTTTGATTTCCTCTGGGAGTAAATATTGAATAAACAGGGGGTATAACTAATACTGCGAAGATACCGGTAACTCAGGTTTAACCCTATAGGAGAAATGCTCAAGTTAGTTTCATTGTTACAGTTACATAAGATGTATTAAAAGAAGTAGCGTATGTTAAATGGGCGTAGACACGAATGCCTTCCCGATAGGAGAGCTTCTATTAATCTTACAAGACTAAACCTGGTGAACCATTTAAAAGGCTGTAAATAGTTCATGTAACCTTTAGGCTTGCGTGGGTCCGCGGTGGCTGTGGTAATTCACCTCTGATGCATGGGGTTCTTGGTTTGATCCCAGCTCGCGCCAAGTGAGCTTTGTGATGGACATTGTGTGCGTGGGTTTTCTTGGGGTTCTCCAGTTTCCTCCCACTTCATTCCACCATTTCATTCATTTTTCATTAGTCTTCTGTAGCCTAGCGACATAATCGTGTTATGTAAAACTAATTTCATTTAGTTTTAATTTTTTAAGGCTTGCGTTTTGCCGAATTTGACTGCAGCTTTTGTCCAAATTTGCAGACTCATGTCCAAAATTGTCGCATGTCTATAAATACGTTGTAGTAATATTTGATAACGAATTCGCCCGGTATTTGTTAGTATGTGTATAATCGGCAGACACGTATGTGGTAAATTTCATGTTAAGAGAGCAGTAATTAAAAACAATAAAACTAAAATAAAAATTTTTGTCCATTTATCATTTTGTTTTACTCATTCTAATTTTCGTATTTATAATTCCTTTGCTGTGAAATTTACCACAAATATACATTTCCCGATTATACACACAGTATCAGTATTAAAAGTACTCTGCAAAATCATTATCAAATTATATTCTTACAAGAGTTAGATATGTGACAATCATTTTGAACATGAGTGTACGTGGCAATGTTCCAATTTTTGGAACTTTTTAATTTCAATGTACAGGTTCCGTATTTTTCTCAATGAAAAATGTCTGCATGTTCAGTATATGAGTTAAGGAAGCTACCTTAAACTTCAGATTCTTATTTATAAATGATCTTACTTCAAACATAAACATATATATATATATATATATATATATATATATATATATATATATATATATATATATATATATATATATATATATATATATATATATATATATATATATATATATATATATATATATATATATATATATATATATATATATATATATATATATATATATAAAGCTGTATTTCTTTAAAAGTACAGCCTACCTTTTAAAAGATCTGAAGTTTGCGTATGTGAGAGTTTAAAATAAATGTTGAAATGAATGTAGCTGGGTCATCTTTTTCCTAAAGTGTTCCGTATAGCGTGAGCCATTTATCTTGATATGCCCTTGTAACTTTTTACATTGGCAAAAAGCTCTGAAATTTTGTACCATGCAAATATCAGTAGGGGAATTGTGTATATTCCGTGACAAAAGCTTAACTCAAGTTATATTTTTTAAGATGGCACTAAATCTGATTACAGGTTTCAAGTCTGCATGTCAAACTAAAATTTACTAATAAAATTATCGTAGTACTCGATCAACCACAGGGGGTGGCGGTTGCTCAGAGGGAGAGCGATTGCCTCTGGTGCGTGGGTCCTTGATTTAATCTGTTTGTGGGGGCCGCGGTGGCTCAGTGGTAGAGCGTTCACCTCGGGTGCTTGGGGCCCCGGGTACGATCCCAGCCCCCGCCAAGTGAACTTTGTGGTGGACACACCTTGTGCGTGGGTTTTCTCGGGATTCTCCCGTTTTCTCCCACTTTCTTCATTCCACCATTTCACTCATTTCTCATTATCACAGTCTCCTTTAGCCTAACCGGCATAACCGCGGGACGTAAAACTCAGATTTCATTTTCAATCTGTCTGTGGTGGACGTCATGTTCATTAGTTTTCTCGGGTACTCGTTTCCTCCTACGTTATCATTCCACTTCTCCAATCTTTTACTTGCCTTAATCATGTCTTCCTTAGCCTAAAGGACAGTACAAGCATGGGATGTAAAACTAGAGATAAGATCATTTACAGAATCTATTAAGAGAATTTCATTGAGGAAATAGGTTGAGTAGTAATAGCAAGCTACATCAATGGTTACGTGTATAAGTTAATGAATTCCTTATACTGAAGAAGTATGGAAAGTTAAATTATGTATGTAAGACATGGATATATGATTATATAGTGGCAGATTTTTCCTGTAATAATTGTGCTTAAGGGTCTTCAATACAGCGAAATTAAACTACCGCTAATTTTAGTTTTTCTGTAATATCTTCGAAACAAATAAATATTCGAAAAGCAGAAACGTAGTGAACTAGACAATACGATTTCGCATGTGATACCTTTACCACAATTTACCTACGTTTTTCGTATGCCGCTATATACAGAACCCGCAAAAAAAAAAAATGCTAAATCTATCTACAGTTGCAAATCGAAAGCAGATAGATGAGTTGTGATAACGGTATCACATGCAAAATCGTATTGTCTAGTTCACTAAGTTTCTCCTTTTCGAATATTTTTGTTTCGAAGATATTACAGAAAGTTGAAAATTAGCGGTAGTTTAATTTCGCTGTAGTGAAGACCCTTAATATCGGAATATAAAGAATACCTTCCAAGTAAAACGTTTCTGGAGGCCCAAAAGCCAGGTGTTTGCGATGCTGGATGGGATGGAATGGAAGTTATGGCCAGTTTTACCGCCATTACCGATGTGACTTCCCTGTGTAGAACTATAGCCGCCACTGCATCAGCCATAACTAAATTTTTATAAGAAAAATCAGTAAACTTTTCCATGTAGATATTTCGCACAGCTGAAGAGTTTCAGGACTGCAGTAAATGTTTGCATACGTACTCTTATAACACAGTTCGAGCGAAGGAAGAGAATTGAAATACGCAAAGTACTAGTGTATGAACGTTAGCAAGAAACGTTGAGGTATCACTTGCAAGTGACCTTGAGCTTTACTCGGAAGATGGGTTCACATGTTGCATAATGCCGCATGGGAGAGGAAGTTGTAGTGCTGTCGTTCCGATGTACCAACTTACATGAGAATCCAGTGACGTAATAAGCGAATACATATTGCGCTTGGAGTAGTGCGTGATGTGCTTTCAAAGTAGTAATGATTCGCATGTGACTTTTCTTAACTGGATTTTTCTTGTCAAGCTTAACCTGTTTCGGTTAGTTTGAAAAAATGGAGCTCCCCTCTTGGTCTGATAGCTAACGCGCGCTTCTTTGCAAGGGGTCCCGGGTTCGATTTGCAGTGGGAATTTTAAGTCTCAAGCCTGAAAATAAGAGGTTCTTTCCAGAGCCAGCAACATTCAATGCCCTATTGAATAACCTAGTGTGCTTAAGATGCACGTGATCCCCAGTAATAGAGAAGTGTGCATAATGTGCACATGGAGTTTAGTTCTTCCTTAAATGGAAGTTAGTCTCATGGCCTCGGTGCTGAATGGCTCAACTCCAAGCAACGAAAAACTCTTGTACACAATCAACTCTTTAAGAAGCAATTACTTCATTGTACAGGGTGGCCCAAAAGTAAGTATATCGTGGCACCTCAATCTTAATTACAATTTTCAGGCGCGCTAGTGTTCGAAATGTCCTCATTCAACAATTGTGTTCTTCAGACCTACTCAGAAGGCTGTGACACACATTACGAAACAAACACAAAAGACAGACAGACAGAAAAGAAGTTATAAACAAGAAGTTATGGCAATACTACGACTGTGTACCTACTTTTGAGGCACTCTGTATTTTCCTTGATTGCATAAGTTGACGTAAATTAACGAAGTAGGTCCGAAAATTAGATAATAAATACTGCACACTTTTAGTTTTTGGGGGTGGTTCATCACATATATAGTGTGTTGGGACAGGAAGGAGTTTCGAATGTTCCCCTTTCGACCATATTATTACCGTACCACAACTAAGATTTGTTAGTAGTAGTAGTAAATTAATAGATGAGTATCGCGAGAGGACCCTGGAGTATTATAGAAAATTATTTTCGGGCAAATTCGCAGAAATTATGTTCGATGTCGTGATCTAAAAGGAAGTTTTTAAAATGTGCTCCGTTAAGTGCATAACTTAGGTTAAGACTCGTGGGCGCGGTGACAGTGGTAGAGCGTTCACCTCTGGTGCTTGGGTCCCTGGTTCTATCCCAGCTCGCACCGCGTGGGTTTTCTCGGGGTTCTCCCGTTTCATCCCACTCTTAATTCCCCTATTTCATTCATTTCTCATTATCAGTCCTTTAGTCTAACCGGCATTTTTAGGTTAAGACTCCTGAAAATTTAGGATAAATTATGGTTGAATACTATGATCAACTAGTATAGATACTTAATTTTTGTAGTACATATTAGGTGTTCATGAGTATTTTATTACTATTGAATGAAAAAGGCAGTAATATATAATATTCCTGTTTCAGATTGGCTGCTGATGTCGGCAAGGCAGGCAAAGAACGAGAATTCAGTGGTCTAGGAAATTGCATCGTCAAAATTTTCAGGTAAGTGCTCCTACAACTCCATTCTTAAATGTTCTGTACAATGATTTGAGATTAAAAAGTATATATTAGTATTTCTTCGAAAGTTGTTTCCGCTTGTAATATTACTGTAATTTTTTGACTTGATGGCAGGATACTTTGAACACAATCTAACTTTCAAGAAATCTGATTCCTTCCAATTCACATAGTTCTATACTGTTTTTATAATCTCAGGCAAATGATCGTAGTTTAAATTTCGTAACGATGCCATGTACGTAATTTAATAAATATGAACAGTTAACTTTGCAATCAATATTTCATGTAATTTTCAATTTGTACTTTCAATTTCGTTCATTGCCTCAGTTTCAAAACTTGCATGTAAGCTACAGAATGTCCAAAACTTGTCCAGTAAACTCAGTGGAATGCTACCAAATAAAACCTTCATATTTCTCTTAATTTTTTTTTCTAGCTTTGGAGTTTTTTACGATAAATGTGGATTCTTTTTAGAGCAGTCTAACGTGTCTGTTAAACTTAATCGAAGCTCTTAGAAATGCTAGAGTTCAGATTGGAGAAGGAAGTATTACTATTTAAATGTAAAGTAATTGTTTTGCATTCTTGTGTACTGGGCGAATTTTGATTAATGTAGCGTACTCAGTGATTTCTAGCTGTATAAAGAACTTTCCAATATTCTATATACTTTCGGTTTGGATGTAGATAAATGACTAGCAGTGGCGTATTTACGATTTTGTTTCGGGTGGGGGCCTTTGCTAACTTTATCCCTGGAAATGTGAAAATTTTCAACATACTTCATTTACTTTAAAATAGTAAATAGTTTGTGGCCAAAGCTCCCTTCCCTAAATACGCCACTGATGACTAGTAATGTTTGAAAATGGTATAAAATTTTTTAAAAGTTTGATAATAAAGGTAAGGAGAAACCAGTATTATATGTACTATAAATACAGTGGTTAGATATGTACTCACGATTTTTTTTTTCTTTAATTTTATGCAGATCTGATGGACTCACTGGTCTATACAGAGGTTTCGGTGTATCAGTACAAGGTATCATCATCTACAGAGCTGCCTATTTCGGGTGCTTCGACACAGCCAAGGGAATGCTGCCTGATCCTAAGAACACACCTTTCCTCATCTCATGGGCCATTGCTCAGGTAAGGTTATTTCTTCTGAAGGATTTTCAGTTCCATGTCCTCCCCTTGCTGCGGAAATCAATCAAATTTTAAAACATTGTGGAAGTAGGACTGCTTGTCTGATTTCGCGGTAATATTTCGGAAAGTTTTAATTTAGTTTCGCCATCCTCAATATAAATGTTGAGGTGGGTATTCAATTGCAATTATACAATTAGGCGCCTTGCTAGTTGTATGTTAGAGTAGTAGTTTCGGATATAATGTAAATTTATCCCAAGACTGCTTCTATATTCCGTATAAAAATTTGCTGTCCACCGGCCTCCCCAAATCTTGGCTTGGCCCCTCAAATATTTTTAATTAAAATTGTTATAAATTTTTATCCGACAATAAATGAAAATATATATCCACAGTAAACTGAAATTATTCATACTTCTAAGAAAGTTATTTTTAAAATCGATTTACAAGCTATTCCTTAAACGCTAAATGAACAGTAACTAGAATATAAAATCAGTAACTTTGGGGGCCGGGCGTCATCTTCGTTAATATTGCGAGGTCCTTCCAGCTTGCGAGCCTTATAGTCGCCTTGAGGTACTAAGAGCTAAGTCTGTGAATGCACGTTTTGTAACCTAAGACAAAACTGAAAGGTCGATTCGACTCAGAGGCTAGGAGGATGCTCCCCCATTGCTAGATTTTGTAATGTAGATTTATCTTCAACAACGATTCTGGCAAAACGGAGAATAGAATGTCAACTAATTAGACCGTTATCTGTGCTGGGAACATTGCGGCTGAGCGAGAAAGTCCGCAAATTATCGGATGTACACTATATATATTATGGATATATAATATGGAGATTATTCCATTTGCAAATATGCCCCGTCCCCCAAACTTAGAACTCTGGCTCCGTCCCTCGATTCGTATGTAACTAAATAGTTATTATCTGTAATAAAAGTAATTATTTATAATTTTAGCCTCTTTAGGTATGAGTCACAACTAGAACCGTGAAATACTATGTAACAATAGTGAATGTACCTAGCGTGTTCTGTAGTATTTAAATCGTAATGATTTCGATGCCAATTACTCAAATAGGCACCAAACTAATTAGGATTTAGATAAGAAGGGAGCATAGACTAGGTACGTGGAATTTCTTAATGCCGTATAAAACTAATACTTTAACGTTATAGTAGTACACGTGGACAAATGTAATTTTATAGTATTTCTTAGTTTCTTTTAAATGTAAAAAGTTTATATCAATTAGAAGACAATTGTCATTTTAGTTTTCACTGTCAGAGGTTTGAGTTGAGTTTAACGTCCCATTCTGCAGCGAGGCTATGAGACAGAACCTACTGATTAACGTGGAATCCGAATCACATGAGCTCCCGCCGGGAAACGAACCCCGGTCTCCCACGCCAAAGGCGCGTACGCTAACCGCTTAGCCACGAAGAAACTCTGAGGTTTTGATAGTCATTTTAATATTTTTCTTTCCTGTGGCTAATATTGCTGAACACATTTGAAATGGAAGAACAAATCTGCTGTGTAGTGAGTTTTGTTCAATAGTTTTGGTAATAATAAAATATAAAATCTTACGCGTTTGCAGCTTTAAAATTTCAGTTCATTTTATTTCAGTAGCCCTCCTTCCTTTTTCTTGCCTCTCAGGAGCCCCTCAAAGTTAAGAATCGCTTGTCCTTTGGAACTGTTTAAAAGAAAATGATAATTACTTAAGCCTGAGCACTCATTGAAAACCTTTAAAAGTTTGAGCCTGTGCTTCGTAGATTGACAAACAACTCTCTTCAAAAACGATCTCTAGAACATCGATCAGTCTACTTTGTACTTAACTAGGAAATTATCCAGAGAAATTCTAATATGTATAAAAGTTGAAAAAATAAAGTGGAGACGGGACTGCTAAGTAGTCTTTGAATTATGTTGCGTAGTTAGATTTCACTTCAAAACTGTACTTTCAGCTGGTATTAAGTTCTTAATGTACTTAGAATGCCAATTTTGTACATGAAGCCTAAAGTATTTGAAATTTGTGATACTTAAGGTGAACGTAGAACTTTGATCAGTCTTCTGCCGGTCGTCGACTGACGCACAGCAGAAAAAGTACAGCCGATATTCCTCCCACTCAGTGCTAGGTGGCCTTCTCAGTATTGATTCTTTCCGGCGCTCGCAGTTTGCAGGATTGCCAGTACCGGAGCGCGTCTACGTTGAGTGAACGTCAGAGTAATTTTTTTTTCTCAAATGTACAGTGTGTAGAGTAATAATTGCCATTTACTTTTATTGAACATTTTTGCAACTTACTGTTAATAATACATTTAGCACTGATGTTTCAAATTTACAACAAAAAGCAATTGAAGCTATTCATAGATGAATTTTAGTTTAGTCAATTTTTGGTTGTTTCTAACTAAGATAAATACAGATGTGATTAAATAAGTGGAAGCAAGCTAATGCTCTCAACTTATGTACACTATATTTGTCCACCAGGCAACTTGAAATTTTGGCTTGGAATTGTGAGCACTAAGTTCAGTCGCAGCGTAAAGATCTTAACTTTAGGGCGACAGATGAAGACTGTCCGAACATATACTCGATCCTAGTGCTTCCTTATGATAAATGTGTTCATTCTGGGCACATGATCCCGGGCTTTAATCCCGGTGGGATTAGCTGAAATACAAACCAGAGTAGCGTTTGATTTGTACTAAGCATTGGACCACATCCGACATTGGTGGTGAAAAGGGACGTTAGTCTCTCGTTAGATTACTGTTAAAAGTTCTCAGTAATATTAATTTTAAAAATTCAATAATGGATGGGGGTTGGTGCACACTGTTCAGGTTTTATTTCTGGTGGGACAGTTTTCGTAGCGTCATTAAGTAATTTGAAGTAGTATATCCTGATCTATAAGGCTAGAAATAGCGCAGTTACGCTAATCACAAATCACCCAGCGATGAGATTTGTGGTTGCTCACCGACTCAATTGTATTGCACGAGTTTGATTTTGTACGTAATATAAAATCTACTAAACAGTTGAGATTGGAAAGCTGCAAATAGAATTTCCGCGCGTAGTTTCCAGCTATCTCATCCTAGATTAGCATCAAAAGTTGTACCCTTACGGGGCTAGGGTACATAAATTACAAGCATTTTATTGTTGTGAATGGCAGAAATCACTTAATTAGCTTTTTATGTACGGAAATTAAATATGGGTGGCAGATTGTCACAGGTCGACAGTCTCATTCCTTCTGGCTGTTTTCTGAAATAACCCAGACTTGAAATAGCTTCAGTATTTCTTGAAACTACGTAATTTTCCTGTATAGGACATTTTTGTAACTCGAATCAGTTGTAGTGGGTTTTCGTAACGGAGTGAATTTTTAAACCTGTCTGAATGTTCAGAACAATTTGAGAACAAATGTTTTAAGATTGTTGCTTGCATTAAATTTTCAATATTCATAGCCCTTCTTAAATTAGCAGAATAGATTCATTCAGAGTGATTAAAGGAAATACACAGGATTGTGGGAATATGCAGACATGAGTTTGTAGTCTGTATATATAGCTGAAGCCACTGTTTTTGGGGTTTTAATATATTTAGTGCGAAAGCAAAATTAATCTTAATATAGATTTCAGGAGAAAACAGGAAAGTTGTAGTGGTATATGTGCAATGCAGTAACAAGTATTGATTGTAGTACTGATATAATGTATGCATTTCAGACTGTGACCGTGTGTGCCGGCATCGTTTCCTACCCATTCGACACCGTCCGACGGCGTCTTATGATGCAGTCTGGCAGAGCTAAGGGTGACATCACATACACTGGTACCATCGACTGCTGGAGGAAAATCTACCAGACAGAGGGAGGTGCTGCTTTCTTCAAGGGAGCCTTTTCAAATATCCTCCGAGGCACAGGTGGCGCTCTGGTGCTCGTACTCTACGACGAAATCAAGGCGTTCCTCTTCTAAGAAGGATGAAGTATAAGAGTATTTGGAGACGCGTGGTGCTAAAGATCACGTGGGTATTGAAAAGGACCGAGTGGTTCTAACTTCCTGATAAAAGAAACGAACACGCTAGACGTAATAACAGACTGAAGCGAATTCCCTCCTGAGCAATAAGAGCTGTTTTTAATATTGCTTATATGTTCGTCCTACTCAGGAAAAACATCAGTATGAAAGTTTTAAAAAATATAGCAGTGGAGGCAGCTCTTAAATTCCACTGGGAGTTTTCCAGTATGTTTAATTTTTTCTGCAATAAATTATTGTTTTGGAACTTAATTCATTGAGTACAAGATATGGTCGTCTGCTTTGAATAATTAAATCTCATTATCGCCATCAGAAATTGTTAGAGCATTCCTTTTTAAAATCGTTAAACATTGGTGACGATGATGATGATAGTCGAACCAGAAAACCATAACTTGTGGAGTTATTTGAACATTTTTTCCTTTGAAACTAAAATAGTATATATATCTATATATAGTGGTAAGTATAGTATTAAAATATAAAATATATATGGTAAGAAAATCAGGACCCAAGTACCCAGTAGATTGAACACAAGTGTGAAGTGACTTGAGTGTTAGCACGAACGTGTTCGATGAAGCGAAATAAGCTAATTGTAGTATATAGCAAGGAAATTCGGTTCAGCATCACAAGAAAGAAAGCTTCTGCGAGTTAGTTTCTTGGAGTTGGAAGTCAGAACCACGTGTTGAAAGCGATAGCAAAGAAAGAAAGAAAAAAAATGAGATTTCGATACACCCCATTGTGAGGGTGTAAAGTGAAGTCTTATTGTTTAAAAAAAAAAAAAGCAGATACTTTTAACACGCAAAAGACCAAAACTTTGTGCTCATCGGTATAGAGAGAGAGAGATCGGATTTAAAGAAGAGAACGAAAAGTAATCCTGGGGGAAAAGACAGACTGTTTTGTGGAGCCAGGCCACAGTATTAGTCTTCTTCCCGGTGAAAGCGGGGAGTGAAATCAGTAGTGTGTAAGTGAGTTTCTCAGCGTCCTCAGCAAATCAGAAAACCTAGAAGATTGCCGCTTCCTTTATTTTTTTTTTCGTTCCTTTCCTGTTTCCTTCCTTCCCCAAACACTCGAACCCAGCTGTTCTCTGCAGCAACCCAAACATTTTACTGCAGGATGTTGTCACATTGTAGCGTTTATCGTGTACATGTATATATATATATTGGATGTTAAAAGGTAATAAAAATACTGTTTCTATAAAAGGTATGTTTTCCTTTCTTAATCATAAGTTACATTTTAAAAAATGTAGTCAAGTAGCCTACAAAAATGTGATAATACTGCGCATTCTAGCTTTGGAAGTTTGTACATGTGAATAAAAAAATGAAATCTGATCAAAGCAAACACTTGCGCAGGTTGGTAGTTGCTACAATTTCAGTGCCTTGATCAGATAGTGAGAAACTCGCACACTGTTTGCTTTGGTTGGATTCTCAGGTTTTAATTTTTCTTAACTTGAAAGAAAACTGTTTAGATATACGATAACTGTTCAAATTGTGTGTGTCTAATACAATCACTTCTCCAACAGGATATAAGCTTCCACATCGATTCTAAAAAGACTTCTCTTCCACTTGGTCATTACTTTTTGGTTCTGAACTACCCGAATTTAGTACCAGAGCAAAGCAAGCCACGTGGGAAGATTCTATTTTCACACTCGGCCAGCCTAGAAGACAAGGCTAGATTAATTGCTATCATCATCCATAGAAGCATGAGTTGGGCTTAAAGCTTTATCTTCGTTCCCTCTAGTCTTCATTTCAGTAATGAGTTTTCGAATACTAGTTGCGTTAGGGTTGGGACCAAATATTCGTGAACCTCCTAAATGTCAGGCATGTAAGAATCCAGTAGATAAAAAGGGACTGCATGGACTCTTGCATAAAAAGTACAGGAAGATATCCCGATACTAAAGTGTCAGACATAATGAGTACTCATTTCAGCAGGTATACCAGCAATAAAGTAGCCCAATCGATGTAGTAGAACTGATGGTAGAAGACCAGATGGAATGATTTTAACACCTTAGAGATGTAAGTCATTGATTTGGGATTTTACATGCACACTTTCGCCCCTTCCAACCTTTTTCATTGCAAGCGGGCAATATAGTCAATCGAAACACTGAAAAAAGAAGGAAATACAGTAAACTAACGAACTTGTTCCAATTTGTAACCATTTGCCATTGAATCTAGTGGATCGTGGGGCAAAGAAGGCCACAGCTTTATAAAGGAAGTAGACAGATGCATCGTCCATTTATTCGGTGATGATAGAGCAAGCACCTTCCTAATTCAACGAACAATTATGGTAGTACAAAGAGATAATGTAGCCTCTATATTGGGAACCGTACCACCAAGTAAAGGTGAAGAGATTTTCCTGCTTTAAAACACTTTCCATTGTTATCGGGATGCCACGGCATAAAAACTGGTTGTATTGCACAGACTACACTAATTTCAGATATGGGAGTGTGACTTAACGTAAATTGAAGTGCAGGAAGTTTAAACAATGAGGATATGAAGTTTCCATAACGCTTTCAGAACTTCTTATATTTAGATTCATGTAGTTGGAATTTTAAGAACTTTTTCTTAATTGGTATCTTAAGTCCTTACATATTTGAATTTGCGTTATCGAGTCACGTTCACAATGTAAGGTGGATTAGAAGACAGTGATTATGTTGGTAGTTCCGTTGCATTTCGATCTAACTGCCCTAGTTACAGCTTCCGCTTTTTGGCTCTTGTTTATTCTGGGAAATGTCCCAAGGTTAAGCAGTTAAATTTGCCAACACATACATCAGTTAACATTGCTCTTCAAAAGATCGGTTCAAAATACGAAGCAATAAATATAGACGGAATGAACTTGTTCTGAGTATTAATTTTATAATTTGGTGTTTTTTCATTATATATATATACTCAGATTTGTATATACCATTGCTATTACATCTGAATAAGTCGTATAGTTTGTATTAAATTTCGTTAATATGCAATTTCATAGCTAAAGCACAACCCTAGGTTTGACTCCTAGTACAGTACTTCTTTGGTTAAAAACTCTAGTAGTAGTTCGGAGTCATTAGGCAGCTTTGTCTCATTGGCTCAATGCTATAAAATCCAATATTTTTTATGGTTTGGAATAAGCATTAGTCCTAAGTGACTGATCTTCCCCAGGTCAAACCGCTGGAGCTAGAAACTTAATTTAAACAGGGCTAGGATTTGTGATGTAAGCTGTTAACCCTTTTATTTTTTTAAGGTAATTAGTTTGTCAAGTAGCTATAGCATCATCCTACTTATCCTAGTATCCAGGTTCGTACCTCATTCTCTTGAGAATAGAACAGGGTGCCATTTACATTGCCCTATCGTGTCTGAAGCAGGAAATTTTGAGAAATCGGGATCTTTCGAATTTTTTTAAAATTTTGAGCCTGTCTGGACCCACCTCCCCTGTGTTAACGCACAAATCTCAACATCAACTGAAAAATACTAAGGAGTGTACTAAATTTCAAGCGTTTATGTCTAATAGTAAGTGGGGGGAAATTATTTACCAATGAGCCCCGCAATGTCTCAGATTACCCCAAAAGACTTTAATGTAATGAAGACACTGCCGTATCATCTTTTAACAGGTGATATTTAAAAGTGTTAAGGATTTTTTGGAAATTTGTTGAAGGGGAGTAAGTGTGACTATTACATTAAAATGTCAATATCACCGAATTCTTGAAAGTTAGACTTGAAATTTGTAATTTGGACTTCCATTTAAAATACTAAGATACGTGTTTGTTTCCCTGAGAAGGGAATAAAAAAGTGATCGAAATTGTTATAAGATTGCTATATCGAATCTTTTTTCCACAAAGAATGCCATAAATGTACTCTTGTCGTGCGGAGAATAAGGGCCCGAATATGAAGCGCGATGCTTTTAGCCAAGCAAGTGGGGGGGGGGGAACTCTCCAGCTAGCCAGACTAGTATAAAATGAGGTATCAAAAGGGCGTGTTGCATATGGTCCCAACTCTGATTCTGGATAAAAGCTTTAGTAGTTAGGATTCTACGTTCAAGATCCGCATCTTACTATTGTGATTGTTTCCAGTGTAATAGAATAACGTGAGTCCCTAAAATTTAATTGTAAAAGACACAAATTACTACGTGATTGCTGACAGTACAATCCTAGCCCAAACAATTATGTGGCAGTGACCATGAATAAGTCGCTGGAAATTTTCGTTAGCGAATGTTAACGAATGGCTGCTCACACTTTCTTCGTACCCGTTGACCTGTCCTAGTTTAAACGCTGGCTGGATGATGTAAGCAAGCTTTCGTTGAGTTCCATCTGTTATCCGCTATCAGATGTGCGGTGGCCTATTTGATACATATCCAAACCACACAACGGTATAAATAGCTGCATCAACTAAGCAGTCGTGTTAGCTTTAAATTTTACAATTGGAAGATTCCTTACGCAAGGGGGGTAAATAAACGCAATTTTAGATTTGTAAATAAAGTGAGTTTTATGTGAAAATCTCTGCACGTTTGAATAATCTTGTATCTATCACAGGGCTGCTTTTTTTTCGTTAGAGCATATTGCTGTACATGTGCTGAGTAGGTACTGATTTGACAGCATGAATTAAATGATTCCCAATTTGGAAATACCTGTCACCTTGAAAAAGACGTGAAATTATGGAATTCCAGTTTGTGGAGATGGCTGAAATCCCGCTTTCTGCATCGTGATTAATTTCGCATGTTTTTATCCATCAATTGCTTCAAATGCATCTATATAAAACTGTTGTCACTCCCCTACTTCTGATGTCCTGTTAATTTCCATGTAGAATACTCCCATATTGGTCATCTGTCGTTAATTTTGTTAGGCTTTTGTTACAAGATTTTTGGATTTTTATATATACTTAACAAGGGCAGTAAGCAGACTTAAAGCTCAATAGTCAGGAGAAGGCTATCAGGTATGGCAGCGGCAGACATGAAATATCAGATTCTTTGACAGTCTCTCATCGTTGTACCAATTTCATATTCATAAGACTGAAGCTTGAAAATAGACCAGATATTCACGAGGCTAGAATCCCTAGAGTCAAATGGCTAAGATTGAAGACTCAATGAAGAAAAGTTTCAAGATGGAAGTAACCTGTTTTATTTGGTGCTACTAGTATTGGATTGTATGTATATGTGCCTTGAGTGGTTGATATATCTTAATCCTTCTACAGAGTTGTTCACAGCTATGAAGTTGGAGAAAGTCATTTGAAAGACGGACCCATTTGTATCTATTTCGTTGGTGACTTGTCCTACCCAACATGTTTGCCAATTGTTCAAACAGCTACTCTTTAACTGTAAACTTCCAATTTTTTATCTAATGACAGAGCTGGCATACATTATCCTTTAAATACCCTACTTTAATTAACTGTTCATCTGGCGGAATAACCTCACAACTTTCCTAAACTGGAGTTTATTTGTAGAAACCCTGCAAAAGTCAATATTTCAGAATTGTAGTGAAATAAACGTGGAGCTTCCTAAAGTGGCTCAACAAAGTGATGTAATTTACACCTACATATACTAATTTCGTCGTATTAGAAAAAGAGGAACATAACTCCAAGAATAGGATTTTTGTTTGCTTGGATTATGAACATAATTCTGAAAGCCCAACTTGATGGCATTTGAGTGATATTAAACCTGACTATCATCAATTATTTATGCAATGGTAACTTTACCATCTTATTTTAAACATTAGTTTGAAAAAATAACTTTGTACCTCTCTCCTGTGAACCTACGAAAATAACACCCCACAGTTATGCCCTTATGGTAGAGGAGAGTGATTAATGAATGATAGTGAAATTGTTTTTCCACCGAAAATTTAACCATAAAGGTACACTAGACCACCGGAGTGTGCTTCAAATATATGATGGGGCCGCGGTGGTTCAGTGGTAGAGCGTTCACTTCTAACCCATGGAGTCCCAGGTTCGATTCCAGCTCGCGCAAAGTGAACTTGCGGTGGACAAACGGTGCGTGGGTTTTCTCGGGGTTCTCCCACTTCATTCCACAATTTCATTCATTTCTCATCAGTCTCCTTTAGCCTAGTCGGCATAATCGTGGGACGTAAAACTTAATGAAGTATTGAGTACATTCTTGACTTCAAAAATGTCTTCCAATTTTGGAGGAAGCAATTTAAAATATTAAGATTTGAATAAGAAAGAATTCACTTCACTTCTTCAAGGAAGTTTTTGAGTGACTGTTTAGATAAATTTGGCATTATACTTTGTTTCGGATACAAATAGTTTGTTGGTGACTATATAAGTTTGGCGTTCGCGATATTTGGTAGTTTTATCAGAGCTGCTAAAAATTTGCCCCGTTTTTGATGCAGTTCCGATGTAGTATGAACTGTTTCTACTCACTTTTCGCTGTGCAGTTGAAATTGTATTAGGAATAAATTGTGACTCGGGTTATTTGACACTATTTAGTCCACTCTGCTAAGCGAATACTGGATAGTACGTAAAGTCTAGTAATTTCCTTTCTGATACCCCCTAAGGTAATATGAGCCCACGGCTTTATATGGAAAATCTACAAAGTAATGTATAGGTCATATTGACCTTCCAATAAGTTTTAACAAACGGAAGTGTAATAGTGCAAACTCGTGGATAGGCAGACTTTCTTGAATTGTGTTCAAATGCCAAGTACAGCCACCGAGCAGTTCGTCGTGCCAAGCAATAGCTGTTGGCCAAGTTTAGCTCTCGCTGGCCTCGAGGAAGAGATCAAGTAGAACAGTGGTGCTGAAAATAGCCCACCCCTACCTAATCTCCATAACTCGGACACTTACATAATGTAGTCACGGGATATGTCTTTACGTCACACTAAAGTGGCTTTGATAAACAGCCCGAAACAACTGATGTTCCAATACTTCTTGTAGGAAGAAAAATGTTTTTGCCTAACAATATAGGTCTAATGAATGCAAAATCTTACGCAAGCAAACGAAACTAAGACTTCCGAATCATCATGTGGAAATCTTAAAACTCAGCTGTAAGTTTTCCATTACTAACTGCTGTTCTGAAGGACGATTTCATTTGCGCTTGTTTAGTATGTAAGCAGTACTAAAGGGAAATACATTTGAGATAGTCTTGTGTTAATAAGTAGCTGTTACTATACGGAAGCGAAGAAAGAGAGAGAAAAAAATATGGGAGAGGGGCTTGAGTTACTCTTTTTAGAATGGAGTTTTTCAAGGATTTACTCATCTTTCTTAATGGATCTCTTGGATGAACAGCGTCGCAATCAAGTTTGGGTGGCTTGCGAAGAGGATGCTCTGTAAGAATAATCTATGCAATTAAGGATTCAGATTTGGACCACTATTACTATTGAAATTTTAAGTAGTCTCATGGTCATTCAACTTTTTAGAAAAATGGGGCTTGGTGGCTCTGTGGTAGTGCTTGATTCTGCTGCGTGGGGACCCTGGTTCGACTCCCGGCCAAGTAAGTTTGTGACGGAAAACGAGTGTCCGTGGGTTTTCTCGCAGTACTCCCACTCTCTCATTCCACCAATTTCTTCTATCATTCATTCGCCTTAAGAGGCCTAACCACTGCGAAATAAAAATTAAAAAAATACCGCTAATTTTACAGTAATTATGTGATATCTTCAAATAGATAAAAGATAATCGAAATGTGAAACAAAAGCACGCTAGACAATATTTTGCATGACTTACCGTTATCAGGGATCAACTAGTACCTTTCCGTTTAGTCATTTAGAAACTAAAATATTTTCTAAATGGCTGTAAATCGAAAGCAGATAAGTGAGTCGTTCGACTTTTCAACTATGTTACCTTTCTGCTTACCTTCACGGACTCCGTAAGGTATATCAAGAACTCTTATAATCGTTTGAGCCTGAATATTGAATCCAAATAAATATAATTATTAATGTTATTATTTCGTTAATAAATCAATTAGAATAAAATATTGAATATTTTGTACTTCAAAATATTGGGGTGGCGTGCCCCCCCCCCCCGCCAGAGACGCCCGTGGGATTGAATCCAGTGTATGTACGAGGGGAATCCAATAAAAGTTATCTACCTAGACAGGAAGTAATGCAGATAGGTTAATCTGTTCATCAGTGTTTTCCGATGTAGTCTCAATGGAGGTCTATGCACCGGCGCCACTTTGTGGGCAGCGAAGAAATAAAAAAAAAAAAAAAAAAAAAAAAAAGCCTCGTGCTTGTTCTCAGGATTCCAAGGGTGGATCCAGGTTTCATCCCGTTACCAATTGTCAGAATTTTGTCCTAGTCCTCAAAGAAGCCCAGCAAGTCTTGAGACAATTGCTTCTGTGCAGGCATGAACATTCTGGGGGGACACTAGCACAAACCTCTGGTATGCAGAATCGTCTGGACGGACCTTTTGGATATTCCACATGCTGTTACAATCTCGGCGATCCGGCAGGACCATGTCCTCAACTTTGCGGCACTTCGTAAGTGTGCGGGGTCATTCTCAATGGGCTCCCTTCCGCACTTAATTGCTTGCACCAGTATTTGGTCTGGAATTCTGACGGTGCTGCATCTCTGTACAATTTCACCAGTCGCTCGTGGATCTTCTTTGTTCACTTCCTTTCTTTAGTGATGACCAAGCGGTGCTCCAACTTCTGTAAATCCATTGTTCGCAGCGTAACACACTCACTTCCAACGGCCATCCGTTTCTCAAATTGCGCAGTGGGGTTCCTGACAGTGGCCTTGGCGTGCGTGTTTAGGCGTCATTATGCTTCGCCCCTCCGTTCCTGTGTAAGTAGATAACATACTGGACGCTTCTCGTATATGTATGGTAAATATATGTAGTCTCTCAATAGATCATATTCACTTACCAGAAAGCGGACATGTTCAAACGATTAATTGCACTAGTTAGTCAACAAATTTCACCTTGTTATGAAAGACTACATCCTATATAAGAGGCATATGTTCATATTTAAAATTTATAATATATATTAAATATGCAGACGAAGAAAGAAAACGACAGTGTAGATGAACATTTCTCGCGTTCGATCTTATACCTAGCCGTCCTAAGTTTGTCAACTGATAAAGCTGAATTATAGAATTGTACCGTGCCTTAAATATATAGGCTTTGGTCATCTTTTACAATTCAAGCTTGTGCTAATTGTCTTTCACTTGAGATTTTTTTCCCTTTAAAAACAATATATAAGGAGGAGAGAATAGTATGCGCCTACTGAACTCACCTCATTTTGACTGAACTTTGGCATGGAGAAATACTGGACTTATTGAGCGTAATAAAATTTTGCTTAAAATATCAATGGAGAACGCATTTTATTACCTTTTTTTGGTTTTCAATCTGGAAGCTACTAGTTTCCAAGACTTAATATATATATATATACATACGATTTTAGAAGTTGCAATACTAGTACTGAAAAAAAAAAATGCACACGGCAGGTTCATAGCTAAAGCTGCCAGATGAAGAATTGAATTGATTTGACATTCAGGTCCTTATGCAGAGCCATTTTGACGCGTGATTAGTACAATACTAAAGCGTTCATCTAACATATGTTGCCTGCAGTAGTCAGGTATTTAGTATGACGCTAATTATACGTCAAAATGACTCTGCATAAGGCCCTCAGTTTCTAATGGAAGTAGATTTTCGTTAATGAGCTACATAGAAACAAAAACAAAAGCATGAAATGTATCGAACAATTACCATAGCTTACGTTTAATAGCTTCTGAATTTTTAAAAACATGAAATTATCATATAGCATCCATTAAAAGTGGAAAATATAGAGGCCACCGCATTACTCTTTTGTTCCCATTTCCAAAATTGTCAAGCTGCGGTTATTATCGAAATGAACAAAATTATATATTTCTAAATCCAAGACTTTTCGTATTTTCATGGCCAAAAATATGAATTATTGCTGGCAGACAATAGCACGAATACTTCTTAATGTAGCTTCACTTATATTAGTCTAATACATGTCGCGAATATATAATGTGAATGTATGCTGCAACATTTTAGGCCTTATGCAGACTCGTTTTGACGTATGATTAGCTTCATAATAAAGGCCTGCCTACTGCAGGAAACATTCAGGGCCTTATGCAGTGTCTTTCTGACGTGTAATTAGTGCCATACTAAAGAGTTTGACTAACATTTTTCCTGCCGTAGTCAGGCTTTTAGTATGACGTTAATCATTCCTCAAAACGACTCTGCATAATGCCCTTATAGTCGAACTCTTTAGTATGGTAGTAATCACGCTTCTGAGAGACTGCATGTCAAATCCCTAAAGGCACCCCAAACGAAATACCTTTTATCACATTTAATGTATTAAATTTCAGTTTTGTTCTCGTTAGCTCCGAAAGAATTAACTAGCATTACAGAAAATAGTATTTCATATAGTAATCGTTCTGAAGTGTGACTAGTTACATACTAAAAAGTTCGATTTTCCTGCAGTAGTCAGATTTCTAGTATGACGCTAATCATACTTCAAAACGACTCTGCATAAGGTGGCTAGTATTTATTGGTTGGGTTGTAAATTTGATCATGTGACTAGTGGAAACGCTGTCCTGTTCACAAGATCTTCCAAACCTTTCGTGAAACAGAATTTACAAGAACGTGTGAAAGTCAGATTCTTAGCTTGTAGTTTGTGAAGTAGCTGACTAGCTGTTTTGAGAAACTCAGAATAAACTTGAACATTTTCCGTTCTTACAATGCCTAGTATCTTATCAGGGACAAGAAGTGAACGCTTTTATCACGCAAATACCGTATGATATACTCCCCGCACCGAAAAAAAAAGCAAGCTAAGAGGTAAAAGGAAATAGATGTATTACGTGTTTCCCAGAACTATACCTATTGCATAACAGAGCTAGATTGACGTGTCATATCGACCTTTATCTCTTAGATATTAGAGGAGATAAATGCGTAATCATGAATAACGATAACAATTTGAAAGTGAAGGAATCCGATGATAGTCTCCCAAATTCAATATACAATATATTAAAAATCAGAGATTAATACTTAGATTGGCATTTTCAATTAATGTTTTCTTATCTCAGTGTTTATTTTACTTAAAAAAGAGTTAGGAATGGATTTAAGTGCTTCGTAATGATTAAATGTGAATCTTGCCCACGACAGATGATGTACACTCATGTCCAAAATTATTGTCGCATGTTTATAAATATATATTTTGTAGGAGTATAATTTGATAACGAATTCGCCCGCTATTTCTTATAATGTTAGTAATTATATGTATAATCGGAAAAGGCATGCATGTGGCAAATTTCATATCAAAAGAGCAGTAAATAACAATAAAACGAAACTTTCTTGTCCATTTAGCAACATTTTGTTTTACTCTAATTTTCATATTTATAATTCTTTTCCTATGAAATTTACCACAAGTGTACATTTCCCGATTATACTCATAGTATCAGTATAAAAAGTACCCTGCAAAATTACGACCCGCTCCGGAGAGTAATACTCCCGGAAGTACGTTTTTCCGCGCGCTACTCTAGCCAGCTATTTTACGCGCTATCCCAGTCAGTTGTTTTAAGTTGGTCACAAAATCTATATCATTTAGTACAAGGGGAACAAAACGAGCCTTATATCATGGAGTACAAGGGCATCAAAACGAGCCCTACGGGGCTTGTAACCCGTTCCTACTAATACTACTACTTATCTGCACAAAAGTAAGTAAATCACATTTTTGAGTATTATTTTCGTATTATTTTAATTTAAAAAGTGTTATAAAAATGTAAAAAACTTTCCTCGGGCCGGGTTTGAACTCACCCCAAAAGAGATTTTCGTTACTAGCATATAGCGCTAGCCCATTCGGGCACGAGGCCCGACAACAACTATCGTCTGAATTATGCTATTTGAATGCAACGTGGCAAGACATAGATAACGCCAACCAATCAGAACTGTGTTTTTCGTTCCTACTTCCGGGAGCATTACTCTCCTGAGCTAGTCCTGCAAAATCATTATCAAATTATATTCTTACAAGAAGACAGTTATAGATATGCGACAATCATTTCGGACATGAATGTACCAGCAGCAGTCAAAAAGCTTTTGGAATTTCGTTGTAACTATTTATTACCACAATATAAAAGAGAACGTACAATTCTTTGTCCGCTCATCACGCTAATACGGCTGAACCAATTTCTTTCATTTTTGGGGGGTTATTAGGATTTGGACCCTAGATGGTTTTTATCATATCACTTTAATTTTTAATTACCAGTGTCTTGAGATAATTGACCATTCAAGTGTCCATAACGTACAAATCCTTTGTTATTAGTTCATCATAGGTAAAAATAAACGTATTTATATGCAACCCGCATGACCGTGTCACTCGGCGGGTTAACATAAATGACAGGCGATATACAGCGGAAAATAGCTTGAATCTTCTGTTTAAAATTTTTTAATTGATTTGCTTATTTTTACAGACACTTTTACAATATGCCAGCACCGGGATGACCGCAGCGAAGCGGGGCGGGTTAACATAAATGACAGGCGATATAATGTTAAGATTTACTGCAATCTTCTATGGTTTTTATCATATCACTTGAAAGCGAAAAAGTAAAAATTATCTAAGTAACAAAGTTTATTGCGTTCCGGGGTGACCGCAGCGAAGCGGGGTGAACGCTGCTAGTTACCACAATATATGGTAGATACTTGTTTCATCACTCCTGTCATTACTGAAAACAACGCTCAAAATCCTGTTTTGGTATGTTCCAAAGTTTAGGCATCGCGTTGGTTTGATGTCTTCTACGCTGGCAAAACGGTTACGTTGGGGGCAAGCGCGCCCATCAGAGGGGGGCAAGGTGGGGCATTCGCCCCTATTAAGAGGAAATTGTACTTGGGAATATTAAAAACCCAATAGAATTTTTACATTAGTTACAGCAAAATTTGAAACTATATTTGAAACGCCACTTATACTTGCCCCCCCCCTTGGAAACCACAACATGGGCGCCCTTGCTTGGGGACCCTTTTTGATCTTGAAAGAGCCAGAAATCTGCTGGTGCTAAATCCGGTGAGTAAGAAGCTAGTAGTGGAAGGGAATGTTTGTTTCTGCGAGACGTTTTCGCAACTGTAGAAGATATCAAACCAACGCAACGATTGAACTTCCGAACATACCAAAATACCAAAACAGGACTTTCAGCATTGTTTCTAGTAATGGCAGGAGCAGTGGAACAATTGTGTGTGTTCTCAAGGAGTCTATTTTGAAGGCGATTAAGTAAATGTGTACCTATTTTCTGGTAAGAAACAGTTACAATGAAATTTCTGAAACTTTTTGAGTACCCCTCGTATGTATGCCTATGTATTTCAGACATCAATACAGTTCCCGTACATTGATGCTCTCTCTTTTCTGCTTAAATGCATTCTTTTAATGTACAGTACTTTGATTTGTTTCTTTTTTTAAAGTTATCTCGAAGACATACAGAAGAAGAATAAAATATAACGGTCTACTTTCCCGTTAACTAAGAAATTGCCATGAAACAGGGGCGTAATTTCAGGCTTCGCTTGAGGGGGGTAAGAGCACCACCGACATAAGACTTTCACGTTTTGTACTAGTATATTAGTAGACAATCAATTAAAGTATATGTATTCCTCAAACTCTTGGGGGGCAATTGCCCCTCCTGCCCTCCCTAAATGACGCCCCTGCCATGAAAGTTCAGAACTAAAAAGGAATAATTCATAAATACTCAATTTGTCACTTTCTATCAGGTACCACCACTTTCAACAGTTTTCTCTGTTTAATTGGTTAGCGTTGCTTCAGTATTCCTGCGAGCAAGGTCATTGAACCAAAGAAGTTGCGTCTGCACAAAATGCGGAAAGGCGTGTTTAATAATAATGTTAAGCTTCACAATTATGTTTGCTTAATAAAGTTACTTGTTTAAATATTTTTTAGCTGAAAATGTATCATACGAAACTTATATGAAGGGCTGGCGGGATAAAAGGGATAAGTCCATCAATTCGCAGAAGGGATGTGTTTATGCCTAATTATATATTGAATCAATGCCTTTCGAATGGTGTTGTTGGTTGTGGGATAAATGGGACCAGTCCTTCTAAAATCACTCAGAAAAATTAAAAATAAATTATCAAAGACAAAAGTTATTTGGTTTCAGAACATTGTTTTTGCTCTCTTGAAAAATTTTTAAAAGTGGACTTATCCCTTTTATCCCGCCAGCCCTTCATATTGGCAAATGAAATGAAATAAACTCAGGTTATTCTACGAAAAATTAGAATTGAGAAGGGTTTTAAGAATTAAGATATACTTTAATATTTTATAATTATTACACACACAGACACACACACACATACATACATATATATATATATATATATATATATATATATATATATATATATATATATATATATATATATATATAATAAAATTTTTCTTAAACTAAAAATACATAAGTCAAAATGTTTTGTACCGGGCGTATATGTATCACAAAAGCTTTATAACGTAATACAAGAAAATTACACAGTTCTTAGCCCATCCTGCTGGTCTAGTATCTAATATGTGCTCCTTTGGAGTAAGTGCTCCCGCTTTCGATTTCTGATGGAAGAGCACTAAAAATACACTTTGACAATCATTCAATTCCATTACTCATCAGCCTCTTTTAGCCAAAAGATAATAACAATAGGACATTAAGCTTTAAAAATTCATTTTCATTTTACAATATTACTATTAATATTAATCCTTCCCGTTGGTGCTGTGATTCCCGCACATGCGTTTGGTCCGCAGGGTCTGGGCTCTGGTTTCCGGTGGGAGAGCCTTGCAAAATTCGAACGCATTGCGGTGGTTCAAAAAGGCGTGAGAAGCTATCCACGTCTTATATTGCTCTTGTACTGAAAAGGACGCTTAACGTCAATAAATAAACAAATATTATAATAATAAGCTAAGTAAAACCGTACACTTTGCTCAAGTGATTACCACTTGTGCCTTTGATGCATGGGGTCCTTTGTTCGATTTCCAGTTGGAGCTCACTTCATTCGGACTTCGCATTAAGCAATAGTGTCACGTCTCATATAAACTTGGTACTAACAATACATGAAATTCAAATAAGTTACACAAAAAATGCACGAGTATTTTAAGTATCGAAGAGAGGCTGCAAGGATAACAACTTTAAACAATATTTCAGTTAAGAGTAATACTCTTGTAAAATACGTATAACAAAGATTATTTCTGAGTTATTTTAATTATTTCTGAAAGAAGCCATTAAAATATAAGTCCACTGGCATTTAAAAATATCAGAAAGCGTTATGACTGAAATCTGAGTTCATACTATAAAATTACTATGAGAAAGTGGTAAATAGAACAATTTAGCACTCGAAATTTTGATTTTCTCACAATATTTTATTGTAAAAGTCTTGTTGTATACAAATACAACACAAAATCACTACAACCGTGGTCCGAGGACCAGTACAATGTTCTCTGTGTAGGTTAACTAGGTAAAATAGATGTTCAAAGGCCCAGGCAGCCAAGGGAAGGTTACCACAGAGATTCGAGCAAGCTAAATTGTTTATGGTTAGAGATGCAGTAATTCACACGTTTTTGCTTATCTCCCTCCTTCAGTTCTTGGACACATGTCACTTTGTACGGCATCATCCGTAGATCTTTTAAGACACGTTGTGAAGACCTACGCGAAATGTCCACTTGTTGAGACAATTTCCATGTCGACTTCTTTGGACTCTGGATCATTCGTGCTTGAATATCCGCGATCACAACAGGTGTACGAACATACGGAGCTCAATTTTTTGGTTCTACACGGTACCTGTAGTACGCCACTACTCCACCAAAATATTGTACATAGTGCTCTTTGCCGGTACGGAAACGCCAGGAAACTTCCTTGGGAAAATGTTCTGCGTTTCCCTAAATGAACCAGTAGACACGTACGCCTGCACTATTACGATTCTTTCTTGTAGAGAACACATCTCGCTTAGATCTACTTCATACGTCTTAACAAAGTCTTCACGGCTTTCGTATGGAAAATGAAAACACACTACACAAACTTGTCGCAACAATAGACGATAAAGTAGATTGTTACCATCTAGTACACTAACCTTGAATCTACTTTTGTGTACTTTTTTGAGTAATAGATAGAAGTGGCGATATTTTTGACTTTTTGACAGTTCCTAATGATATATGTTGTTACATTTCATGATAAATTATAATTGTATTCACTGGCAGTCTTCTATAGTATGACAGTTTGAATTAAATACATTTCATCTTCCGCATATGTAATGAAGCATCTTGTTCATTTAAATAAATGTGATATAAATTACACACGATAAAAACCCCGATAATACATGCAGCTATGAATTACGAAGCGTGCTGACGTTTAATATGGAAAGAATGTGACGTATAATGATTGATTTCCGCTTTTTAGAATGTTTAAGAAATGCTAATTTGATAAACAAAATATAAATTCCTTTAGAAATGAAATATGCAGATCACACAGGTATAACAAGTTGATAATTTTTTATTTTATTTATATGCATGACATCTTGCATCGCTTTTTCAGCATGGTTGCGGATGTTTGTTGGTCCTTGGAAGGGGGAAAAACGATTCTGGAATTTTCGAGATCGCTTTTAAGGTTATTAGAGTTATATAAATACCGACTCATTTGCATGATCCGTATAACGTATACAAGAAGCGCAAGTATAGTGTTGGAAGAAAATCGAAATGTAGAAGGAACTTGAAGAGAAAATTATTGGTAGGTACTAACTTTGTAGTATTTCCATTTTTCTTTCTATACTTGTTCATTTTTCTTTTTATATGGGAAGTAGCATTATAAACGAAATACTTGTAATTGTTGGAAGTATAAGAGAAAGGAAGTGTTTGTTTTACCGGGAATTGATTGCGGATTTTCCGACATTGAAAACTATATCATTCGTCGTTCTTATATAGAATTATAAATTAACTAAGGTATAGTGTAATGTAATATGTAGGCTACAGGGAATCTAGATTGTCTATTGCACCGGGAATCGAACGAGGATTCTTCCACTTGGAGAACCGTACGCTAAACTTTTTGCTTGCAGTGCGAAATTGTTACTTATATGTAACTATAAGTGGTATAAACTTTACTGTGTAACAACAATCTTATATTGAACAGAAAGTCAGCAGACTACCCAGGATTCGAACGGGAGACTTACGTGGAAATGTTGTGCACTAAACATTTTGTTTACCAGGCTTTGTTACCTATATGTAGGAATAAATTGTGTAAGACGCCTAACAGGTATTTATAAAGTATATGTTAAGAAGGAAGTTATATTGGACAGGAAACCATGACATTACCGGGAATCGAAGCCGGGATGTTTCATGTGGAAAACTGTACGTTATTTTAATGCTCGCACTGTGGACTTTTCAGTTATATGTAATTATAAATGGTATAAACTTTACTGTGTAAGAACAAACTTGTATTGAACAGCGAGTCAGCAGACCCACCGGGAATCGAACCAGGGCTCTGCCATGTGGAGAATCGTACGCTAAACCTTTTGCTTGCACTGCGGAGTTTTCAATTATAAGCTTTACTGTGTAAGAACAAACTTATATTGAACAGTGAGTTAATAGGTTTACCGGGAATCGAAGCAGGGCTCTCCCACATGGCAAACCGTACGCTAAACCTTTATTGCGTGCAGTGCGAACTTTTTACTTATATGTAATTATAAATTATATAAACTTTATTGTGTAAGATATTGAACAGTAAGTTCAAACTCGCCGGGAATCGAATCAGGGGTTTCTCACGTGGAGAGCCGTACGCTAAACTTTTGCTGGCAGTGCGGAGTTTCACTTATAAATGGTATAAACTTTACTGTTTAAGAAGAAACTTTTTTGGACCGGGAGTAGCAGAATTCGCGCCGGGAATTGAATCTGTGTCTTTTATATGCAAGCTAATGCGTTACATATATGGTTGGGAACAGTGCTACTTTGAATATTATATTTTGTTTTTGTAATTTAAAAAGTCGTAATACGGTAAGTAACTAATTGCAATTTTATTTTTTCTTTTCTAGGCCGTGAAGCAAATAGAAACTTATAATCAATAGAAACTCTGAAGAATAAAGCTTATTTTCGTGAATTGTTTGCTGTTGAAATATAGAGGTGATTTTTAGCATAAATGAGTTACAGATTGGGTTTAAAACATGGATTTACTGAAACCTTTGGATTTTAGTACAAGAGGTGAAAGTGATTTCACAGTCTTCATCTTTACCGGGAACAGTTTTAGCATTGCCAGAAGTGCCCATCAATCTCCGCCACTGGAAACAGAAGTTACCACGTCACATGATGTATTGTGCGCGGATCATGAAAAAGAATATCCCCTACAACTTCACCAACAGTGAGTAATTTCCCGGTGGAAAATTGGGAGTTGGAAGAATTTTTGAAATTGCCATGTGAATGTACTGTAAAACGTACATCATTGGATTGTATAATATACTGGAAACCAGACGATATGTATATATTGCCTGCAGCTTCATGGAAGGTGGACAGTTAAAACATGATTGTTTGATGTTGGATACGGAATCACTTGAACGAAAAGCTATAGATGTTGCAAAAAATTGAGGTTCGTAAGGAAAAAATGGACATCTGTTTGTGACTTCGTGGAAATTTATTGAACATTTCCGAGATCTTGTGTGTGACTTTGAATATAGACCTATATTATTGAAAATTTTATTAGAGAAATACTTTGGAAAATATACTGATATGATGTAAAAATGTACAAGAATGTAGGAAAGTACGTTAAAAGTAACCTTATTGTGAGTAAAAGATTTTAATATTGAATTAGAGTTTGTGTATTGCCAATAACAATAATAAGACAAATATATAATTTTATATTTTACTATTATACATTTATGTGTTTATTATAAATGGAATATAAGTTCATGGAGTATATGGGGAAAATAATAGAACATACGTGGTGATATCATATTGACGAATTGTTTCTTGGGAGATTTATTTTGTATCGTCTTGAAACATATCTTTAAACAGGAAATTCGAATAAAATATTATCTGATTGTAATATAATGAAAAGAAAAAAGGATACAAGTGTTTGCTGCAGTATGATTACAAATTATTACAAAAGGTGTGAACGATCCTAATTGAAAGTGAAATGAGAGAGAAAATCTATAAACTTTATTTAAAGAAACATTTCAAAGGTTGCAATATTAAGAACACTTATGCTCTGTAGAAAAAAATAATCTGGTATATGAGTACATTACAGAGTGTGAATTTTTATATCAAAGAATTAGTAGAAATGTGTTTGGAGAAAGATAAACAATCATTTAATCCTGTAAATGAACACTGAGATACTGTAGCATATGCATTCGATTGTGTATGAATAGAAGAACATATTTTATTTTCATATATTAGGGCTAAATACTTCGATGTAATTTGGGAAATTACAAACGGTTACCGGTAATTGAACTATCAGCTGTAAATATTATTTTATAAATGGATTAATCTGTATTATTGTAACATATTATTGTAACATTGTAACGTATAGAAATTACAAATATTGAACTAACACATGTAAATAATAGTTTAGAGCTACTGAGTTACTGAATTACTGGAGTTTTACTGCAGCTGAATTGTCAGTGAGAGTAACGTATTGTTCTCTTATAAAGAAATAAATTGATATTAAAAATATTATCTTAGTTGTTTTTGTATAATATATGAAGGAGCTGGTGTTTATTTTAAGAATCATTGCATTAGAAGACAAAATACTTGTTTTCGAAAAATATGGTAGGAATCTATGAAAATATATTTTAAATTTCTACAGACATTACCAACGTGAGTGATTGATGAACTGTTTGTCCATTGAACGAGAGTCACTGAGGTTAATACATTGTATTTAGCTTATGATAAGAAAACTTTAAAACTCTTGTTTACTTAATTACTTTAATTGAAAAAAGAACCTATAACCTTGTATGCAAAATGCACTGATTCAAGGGCGCACCAACGTGAGAGATCCATTGAACCCGAACCACATCTAAAACTTTATAATCCAGCAAACATTTCAACACTTTCTTAAGAGAATTATGGTTGCTGTAGGAGAGAAATGTGTGATATACTGTAGAAAGTTGATGTTACACTACCCTTGTACTCTTTCTTTTCTTAGAAAAGAAGTTGGTGTGCTATTTTGCTGAGAATATAGGTGACAATACTTTAAACTTACGTCCCGTTTTATTGAAAGTAGAATAGTGCTACTTCAATAATGCTTAAATACAATGATTGTTAGTGCTGGATCTCCAAAAAAAATTCAGGGTGTGCAGACCCTTACTTGTTATATACTTTAAAAAAGGAATAAATCTTAGAGAGCTTAATACTTTGAGGTAAAGGATAAAATGTGTATGAAATGCTTAGCAGTATACAGGAAAAACACTTCTTAAGATGATAACGAGAAATACTTATTCCATTTTTTATAGTAAAAGGACAAGTTTGTACTGTTGTGAATAATTATCTTGGACTTGAAAATCAAACACAACCTTTTGTTCGGCAACCAGTAGAAAACCTATGTATAACGGATTAACACACGCTGTAGACGCTTCACTTTTTTGTGTTTGGCAATAACTATTGCATGGTACCATCTTGAAAACTTGAAGACCCACAGTAAGATATAGTCGGATATGGGAAAAAAATATTCATGCTTATAGCAGAATGATGTAGTATATGGAAAAGCAGAACACGGTGACTCAGAACGACAATCTTTGATGTTTATGATTGAAAACCGAGCAAGTAAACTTTTGTGGTGGACAACATCCTTTTTCTCCAGGTACTTCCATTTCCTACCACATTCACTCATTGGCTTAATTAGCACCTCCATTAACCTAAAGGACTTCCTTCAGAGTAAGAAAGCTACCATGTGTCATACTTATACAGTATAACAGACATGATTGTCGTATATATTTAAACCTGAACTTCCTCGATAGAATTTGCAACGACAAAGGATTTTGAATTGAATAATAATATGATTTCCATGCTTTAGTTAACATTTATTTTCTTCCTAAATATGGTTTCGGTAGATTTTATCGAAAGTATTATTTGATATTAAACGTATTCACTTTATCGAAATTATTATTTGATATTTTAAAGCATTTTATAATTGTAGCATTACGATTTGACGAACTTTCATGTACTTATTAGTAAAGACATGTCCCTGCAAGCGGTTAATAAGATGTGACTCTCGAAAAAAATGCAGTCTTTGGAACAGCTATATTCATTCTTTCAAAATATTGAATTAGTTTTAGTTGTATATAAAGCATTTTTAATTTGATCTTTCTTTCTTGCAATAGAATCATCACGAGGCTAAGATCATACCTTATAATTATTATTAAAGAATGTATATTGAAGGTTTACTTTAGTTCGCAATTTCTTTGGAAACAATAAAAAATCTTACTTGAGGGATTGATTTCTCAGGGAGGAAATGTGAGAATCCTGAGAAAAATTGCTTAAATGTTCTGTGTTAATCATAATAACTGCTCGGCGAGCTAAGATCGAACCACGGACCCATCACGCGCCTAAGGTGAACGATTTTGAAGGCAATGAAGAATATTTTATAATAATACTATAGTAGTATCAATAACTGTGAGATTCTTAATGTAGTGTCAGATACAAAGGTCACATGGATTTTATTTTGGTATTTTCGAACTATGTTTAAGAGGACTAGATTGATATACTACTTATGGTTCACAGACCACAATTTTAATATCAGTTTAATACATTTACATTCAAAATTATAGGGTTATTAGATGCGTGTATAAGACTCTTGTCGGAATAAGTGTTTTCGCTGTCTTCCACATTGAAACTTTCTTAAACTTTAATGGAAAAGTTTAAACAGAATGAAGCAAATAAGAACATGCTGAGGTGAATTAAACTTGGATACTCCCACCGTGCAAGATAATTAAGGCAAGAAGCCTCTGTTCTCCAGCTGAGACTATCCGTGGTTGAAATTGACCATCAAATATAACGATTATTTTTCTCAGATGATGACATCGTATGCTTATGCCAGTAGCTAAAACTGGAAAACTGAACTAGGTAGTGTTTGTAAAATGCAATTACATGCTTCAATATCAGAACACGTGAATTTGTGATGGACAACAATTTCATGGGGGTGGACAACACCATTTTCACGAAACATAAGATCACATAACTAACTTTGCTGCCTGGAACTATCTGTTGGTATCAAAATTAGCGATACATGAAGTTTCAAAAGACAAATTTTTGTTTATCTGGACTGTTAATATATATTTGAATTTTCATCGGAACAAGAATTCAACTTAAACGATAATAAACGAACGAACGAACTATCTAATTGCATTATACCAGGGCGACACAGGCATGGTCTTTGTATTGATTCTTTGAACACGATTTATGTGTAATTCAATTTTATTTACATTTTAATATTAGAGATTATCTTATACGACCATTTAATATTTATTATTTCTTAAACATCATCACTTTTATAATTTCCCCGTTGTAACGTTAGTAGAAAAGATGTTTTATTTTACAATATGAGCACGAAACCTACGAGAAATATGTAAAACAACATTAATTAAAACTGTACGAAATACTTCTTTGAATGGAAACAGTTTGGTCCATTGATAGATGCATCCTCTGGCACTAGGATTCTTAGTTCAATCCCAGACCATGACAATTTGTGATGGACAACACTGGATTTTCTCGGGGTTCTCCTGTTTCCTCCCACTTTCTTCATTTCAACATTTTACAATCATTCGCCTTTCAACGTTGCCCACCCGTAAAATGTCTGGAGTCGTCAACTTCTGATATTTTGTGTGTAACCAACAAACATCCGCAGCCATGCTGCGAGATGGCATGCATATAAATGAAACAAAAAATATATTAACTTGTTATACGTGTGTGATCTGCATATCTCATTTCTAAAGGGAATTTATATTCTGTTTGTCAAATTAGCATTTCTTAAATATCCTAAAAAACGGAAATCATTCATTATACGTCACATTCTCTTTCCATATAAAACGTCAGCACGCTTTGTAAATCATAGCTGCATGTATTATCGTGACTTTTATTATATGTGTCATTTACATATCACATTTATTTAAATGAACAAAATGCTTCATTACATATCGTAAGAAGATACGTATTTAATTCAAACTGTCATATTATAGAAGACTGTCCGTGAATACAATTATAATTTATCATGAAATGTAACAACATATAACATTAAGAACTGTCAAAAAGTAAAAAATATCGCCACTTCTTCCAATTACTCAAAAAAGTACACAAAAGTAGATTCAAGGTTAGTGTACTAGATGGTAACAATCTACTCGATAATGCTCAGTCTGCCTGTTTGTGGCGGGCCACCCGGTAGATCCACTTTTTTTTATAACCACGGTGCTCAAAAGCTACGCTAAATTCCAAAGTACATGTAATCAATCATCCAATTTGAATAATTTATATCCATCCATGTCACTCTCGGACAGTGGTAGATCCCGGATGGGCTTCTGGGGGGAATTGTAATACTGCTATTTAGAGCTACTTTTAAGAGCTCCAAACTCAGTGGCGTATACTGGTTTGATGGCTTGGGCTCCACTGACCTTTATAACACCTGTACATTATTATTATTATTATTATTATTATTATTATTATTATTATTATTATTATTATTATTATTATTATTATTATTATTATTGGGGTTTAGTTTTCACGTTATTATAGTCTGCAAAGTAAGAGAAAACCTTACAACACACTTTCCATTCATCAAGTAGATAAATATGATTTGTTTTTCACTAAAAAGACTTATTATCTTATTAGTTATTACGGAAAACGATCGTACATTTCTACCTTCATTTACATGAAGTGTCCCTACATTTCGCTTTGAATAGGTTGTGACCGTACTCACCAGAGTAAATGGAAGACGTGTGATTAATAAAGAACGCTGAAAAGGCGTTTAGCAAATGAAAGAGTTTCAGTCTGTAAGAGCCTTAGCAACCTAACGCAAATAGTGAAACAAGTAATTGTAACAGATGTGCTGACTATTGCAAAATAATGTAAAACACAAAACTTGCGTTGCGGTAACGCAAACTGCTACTGAACGAGGCTCAAGATAGCCGGGACAATTCTCCAAGTTGCACTATCATTACTCGTAAAACTTCGCTCACGCCCAATAAACCAATTACTCCATTGGCAACTGGTGTTATCTGGCAGCCCGTTCGTACACTTGGGTGGAGATGGAGCAAGGGGAATGGGCTGATAACTAACGATTCTTGCTGGAGTAAAAGTTTTTGCTACCTTGCCATGTCGATTTCTTAAATATAGAAGCGAGGCAGACTACATGCAAAGATTATAATGGATGTTTCTGAATACATAAAGCCCTCAGAAACATTATCATTGAAAGGAGATACTAAAGTATAAAATTAGCAATATAAAATTAGTTTATATTATAACAACTTTATTTTGTAATATTCTAGGGTTACCGCCGGTAGGCCCGGTAGCCCACAAAATACGCCACTGTCCAAACTCTGGGATGGGTTTTATTTATATATAAAATAAGAAAGTTTCCTCTCTTCTGGGGGGGGTAATCGCCGTGATCGCCCCCTGCTCTTGGAGATAGCATCGCTCTTTCTAGGAAATGTTCCACCATGGCACACCTATTACTACTATTCCGCTTTTTCATTAGAAATAATATGGAAGCTCTGCTCGTGAACTCCTCCATGTCCTGACCATTTTACTTGTAAAAAATTAAAGGCGGCCCGCATACGGGACAGGAATAATGGGCCCTCGGGATGTTTGAAGGTAAAGGCATTTCCACACACTTCCTTAACTGCGGCACGTGTTGGTGTTGGTGTAGTGAGCACCAGGCATTAGCTGTACATATCTAGACTGTCCTAAGTACCAATTTCATTAAAGTAGGGTGGTGAACCTTAGATTGGCATTGAAAACAGTATAGAATGAAATGAAATTCATTCCCCACGAAGGATCGAATTCGGACCACCTTAGCAAATACGTAACTGCGGATCTTCACTTAGCATGAGGCCACTTAGAAAGATGAAAACAATAGATATTTACATTTGAATTCAACACCGAATACTGCAATTCCAAGAATTTAAAAATAATTATTTGTTTTGTTTTCAAATAGTAGCTTGAACGATAAATTTTGTTCACTTAGCAAATTTTCTTCATTCTTTTCCACATACATACTTCTTTCGTCGCTTTTGTATAGTGTTTAAACTTCTCCTCATAGGGTACAATACTCCATACATAATATTTTATGTCTCTTTTCCAAAGAAAACAAAAATAGACCCCTTCTCTTAAACGCTTCTTTCGTTATTCCTTTTATTTATTTATTAACTATCGTCAATTATCTGCTTCACTGGGTTACAATAAGAACAAAATACTAATATGTATGTTTCGTTAGTCAGTCACTTTTTACCATTATTGAAGCGTTTTCTGATATCGATCATTTTCTATCATTTATATATATATATATATATATATATATATATATATATATATATATATATATATATATATATATATATATCTGCTCCCCAAGTTGCAGGGCTGAATTTGGGTTTAAACGACATCGGAAGTGTCACTGTTCATGTAAGCGACCCGAAAAATCTACCCCTCCCCTAAGTTGTACCGTCAAATTGAAATGATGAAAACTATCCCAGGCTCGAACCTAATCTATGTTGAAAATATGATTGCAATCGGTCGGGTGGTTCAAGAGTTATTAAGTCACATACATAGGGTCTATTCACTTTCATGTTTATTTATATACAGTAGATAGATAGATGTTCGCACTTCACGTCTTTAGTTTTAATGCTATTCAGGTACCGAAAGCGTCACTTGTTCTACTTTTTCCCCATCCCTACTAGTTTTACCTATACTTCGCATCACCCGAATTGGCGTGTGGCATCAGCCAATAAGCTCTCAATACGCTGTTAGTAAACCTTCAGGGAGGAATCTAATCATTCATAATTTTCCACAAATACGAATAAAATCAATTATGAATGACTAGAATCCAATGGTGTAACTTGAGCTTCAACACTTCCCGCAACTATTAGTTACGCGCTCCTACCTTCTATATATTTTTCGCCCTACTTTATATATACCTTGCGCCCCCTAGCGCGGCGGGGGTTGCGGGGGTGCAATTTACGGCTATGCTAGATTCTTCCTTGAAGGTTTACTAACAGCGCATTGAGAGCTTATTGGCTGATACCACACGCCAATTCGGGTGACGCGGACTATAGAGCAGACCTGCTGTGGATGCTTGTTTTTCCCTGCCCCGAATCACGTTTAGTAACAAAAGGTTTGAGTATATTGGTCATTAAATCAAGTAACTAAAATAACTGTTGCTAAGTTGATAATACATTTATTCTTTATTACTGTTGTTAGATAATCAAATTTGTGTTTGTTTGAGGGGAGAGCGTTATTCTTTCATTTTGAAGTATCGCGTCTTCAGACCAGTGTTAGTAGGTTTTCTTAAGAAAATTTCCCTCGACTGACCCAAAATTTTCCCTTTTCTTTTTAAATTTTCTCTAGTTTGCTGAGTATCCAATTCTTATGACAGAAGTCATGTGATAAGATTAATTCAGCTACCGTAAAACGGGGTTACTTTGCAAAAGATTTAAGCAACTTTAAAGAAAATCGCATGTAACTTACAAACGTAATGATTTAGAACACTGTATTTTAAACATATAATAGCTAGATATATACGGAAAACATTAGTGCAAGTTTATTAGTAAACATTCAGTATAACCTTAGTTATTGAAATATAAACTTTGGTGCATAGTAACCCCATAGGTGGGGTTACTTTGTACAACACAAAAAAGTATGTTTAACATAGGAACATAACGTTTCTGTGCAATGTTTTCCCTTCAGTATTTAGCTATACATTTTACTTTCTACACGAAACTCCATGCAGTCTACAAATATTGATATTAGAATGATGGTACCAGTATCAGTACTTACTTGGAATTAATCATATTTGTAAAGAAAATTATGTATTTTCTAGTACCGGCACAGGAACCACATTCTAATAGTTTAGCATATGTCCCACAAAAATGCCAACTCAGAAACAAAAAAAAAAAAAAAAAAAAAAAAATGCCCGTGAACTGATTTGCCTTGGTTATCTCTTATGTCCAAGAATAGCATCTCAACCGTAATTAAAAGATGTATGGGGTTCGGAACTTTCAGGCTGAAGCCCACCCAAATTGCATTATTTCTTTTTTTTAAATCTAATGTTAGACATTTCTATGCATATAAGCTTAAAGCTTCACTAATAGTCTAGCGATTTCAAAAAAAAAAAAAAAAAAAAAAAGCCTTTCTGAGTGAAACCCCTCTCGAACTACTTTTCTGGATTCGTCCCTATTCATAATTTATTTTCCAACAAGAAATTCATTCCGGCATCTACCTAAATAGGAAATCCTAAATTAACCCCGAGTAGGGGGTGAAATCGCCTTCTCCCAGTTTTACTTTTTTATGACTTTAAAATGTTTCATATTTCAATTATTGCATCAGTCACATTATACACAGTAATATTATACGAAACTGCAGTGTGCGAATTAGATAATCTATATTGGGGGGGATAAAATTAGGCCCACAAGACATAACGTCTGAAGGTGCAAATTTCAAAATGAGACAATAATGCCTTACCCCCCCCCATATATATATATATATATAATATGTGTGTGTGTGTGTGACATTTGTAACAAATAAGAGATTTATTAATTTAATAAATTTACCAACAATAACTATGCACGTATATATTGTCTGACACACACACACACACACACACACCACCAAACCTTTCTGAACGTGTTTGAATGTTATACTCATTCTTGTCCCTGTAGCTCTCTAAGGTTTAAATAGTTAATAATTCGGCCCGAGCGATAGCCATGATCACAAGCATATGTTAATTTTTCCACTCATTTTGAAATCTTTCACTTTGCGTAATTACATACAGGTAGCAAGAAAAAAAAAATACTTCATCCTTATGAAAACCTCTAAAATTATCAGTTAAACCGGACATACTTTAAAAAAAAAAAAGAAAGAAAGAAAAAAAATCTAGATATTAGCCTATCAAACAAGAAATGGATTGTTACTGGTCCCGATTTCTGACATCAAGGTCAAATCGAAGGCCAAATATTTAAAATCTCTCAATTCAAATTTCGAGCTTATGCTTCTACTCCCCGCTAAAGCTGCGCTCTTCACGACTTTTTTCCCTCCAAATATTGATTTCGTGATGAGGCTCAGGAAGTCAACACTTACAATTACTTTACAGTTAAGTTGCAGATGAGTTGATTCACTATGGACTACTTTATTCAAATAAAGTAAAACATTACATTGAAGTTTTTCAGACAACATTATTAGCGTGGACAGCAAACTGTACAGCGAAAAGTAAAATGGAAAAATGAAGGGTTAACTTTAAAAAACTCGCTCCAGTTGAAATGCTTATACAGACACGGAGAACCAGTCGTATTATCAAATGCTGAAACAAATCTTCAATTATGCTCTTATTCACCTAGAAATCACCTCCACTAACACGTCTGCTCACTAGGAGCGTATCCCCAGTGTCTACGTTAACCTATACTTACGAGAGAATACCTATATCTTAGATTTTGAGTACAGTTTTAAAAGTTCATTTAGATAAACTGTAAAAGGCAGTGATTACTATGCTAATAATCACAAATTAAATGCAACTTTTGAGTTGCATACACACAAACTACTAGGGAACGAAGACCATCTGCTAACAAAGAGTACATTGGAAAATGAAATAACATGTTATAACAAAAATTAAAATAAGATGATAATCGATACAAATGTAGGGGATGAATATGACATGTCCGAACTTCGCCAAGTATGGTGGAAGAAGCTATTTGTTTACTTCTTCTTGGCCAAGGGTACGAAGGGTACGTACTGAAGGGTACGAAGATACAGTTGTAAGTAACAACCGTAGTCATAATAATATAGTTCAACTAAACAACGTTGAAAATAGTTAATTAGGTGGTAAGTAGAAATGACCAAATCTAAATAGTTTACATCGATCATTCCGAAGAAATTTGGAGTTATGCTGAGCATAGTTTGGGGGGGGGAAACGAGCATCCCCGGTGGGGATACTTCAGCTGACTTCTTTGGGGGGGAACAAAATGTGATTGAGGGGGAAAATCTCCCTCATCCCCCCCGGTAATTCGCACCCTGCGAAACTGAGTTAACTTTGACGGAAATTCTTGTAGGCCTACGTGATATCTTTCAAATTTTGGCGGCCTTTACAGTGACTGCTTTCCACGTCTCTACAATAACGAACTCTTCCGGTAATTAGAACTGATGATAACCGCCAACATTATAGTCAAAATACAGTTAGATGTTCTACCTTATGGTGGCAGTTGAAACTTTCCTTTTAGCCCTACTGTTCATGGATTTACCAACAGGGACTGTGAAACTCTTTTCGTATTTTGTACAAAGTAACCCCATCTTACGGTATATTAAAGGAAGTATCAACCACATTAGTTTTATTTATTTGCCTTTTGCTTCTATTTTTTACTTTATTCTTTTGCTATTGTATTGGTTTATTTCTGAAAAACAAAGAAAATTTAAGGATTTATATTAATCAGCCCGAGAACTTCTCTGGATTTTCACCAGGGGCGCCCAAAGAAAATTTTCTAGAGAGGTTGCTATATTTCGTCTTGTATTTCTGGTATTTAATATACATGATTTGCTGTATCACGTATACATTTTCGTGAGCCAGAGGGGGGCCCGGGCTCCACCCTGCCCCAACCTTCGGGCGCCCATGATTTTCACGTTTTATGAAGAAAAAAAACTCTTTTTTCCTTTTTGCTAACTTTACCTACAAAATTTCTCTAGATCAGGGAAATTTCCCTCAAACTACAAACACTGCTCCAGACCTCTATTTTCTGTTGAACCTCATTTTATACCCTCCCCCCGCCCTTTAATATCAATAGTTTAATTCGCACACTGACATTTCAACACATATTTGTTGGATAATATATATTTTCTTATTAAAAGAAGTGTTTTTCCTTTAATATATTTTTTTAAAAATCACGCTAATTGTTTCTTATTGAAAGAGAAAACATTTAAAAGTGTAAAAGGACAATAACCTAGTTTCAATAATCCGATACATGACACTTCTAGGTGTGTAGCTATTTACGAGTTCTCAATATATAAGGCAGGTTGAAGAACAATCTCATGAGTCGCTTATTACGTAAGGGTCTGGGCACATCTTCAGAGATGTTGGACCGAAATAGCAGGCGATCGCTTCCGCAACTTCTCTCTGTCATATTCGCGTTCTAATTTTCAGACTTTTAAGCCATCTGTTCTCTGATTAGGTCGTAAAATAACACATACTTCAAGTAAAAATATCTTTTAAAAAATTCAGGTCAAAATGAAATTTTAATTGAGATTCTTATTTTTCAACAAATAAAGAAGGAGCTTACTTGATATTTGAAAGATTCATTCTTGATGATAAACTCTTAATAGTATGTCTTTAATGGACAATTTTTTATAAATTCTATAAATATTGGTGGATTTGCAAGAAACATAATGTATTTTAATTGTTAAAGTGATCTTAGGATTCCTAAAGATATCTTACCATACCATCATGTTTAGCTAGCCATCTATAAAAGATAACTGAAAAAGTTAACAGGTGATTCGCGAAGGGGATCGGCTCGGTGTTCAGTGATACCAGGTGCAAAGAGGGTTCATGATCTTGTGAGCAGATATCAGGACTTGGTACTTCAAACTGATTACAGCTTGGTTGATGATAGTTTATCTCAGCAAATAGTCGGACGTACTCATCCAGATCAGTGAAAAACGCCGGAGTGGATTAGTGGTTCATATAAACTCCTGATGTTCCATACAACTTTTTTTTTTTTTTTTTTTTTTTTTTTTTTTTTTTGTAAACGGGCTAAGGAAGAGGTTTATCGCACCAAACCACAGACTCTGAGTACGTTCTTACTAACAGTGATGTCACAGGTCACTAAGTCACTTAAGTAATGACTTTTGTCAGGATTAGTTGGGTTTGGATCTCGCTTCTCAAATCAAATGATCCAGATACAAGCACTATTTGGACCGAGCGGCATCTCTCACATTCTACACGACAAAATTTACATGCTCGCTCTATTAAACTTGGAGATTCCTCGTAAGGAAAAACATGTATCTCCCATTTTCTGTGATTCTCACACGTTATACTCAGATAGGCCTTGGAGTTATTCTTCAATGTAGTGCTTCGACACCCCCCCCCCCACACACACACACAAACACCACATATGCACATCACACGAAAGAATGAATGAATGAATGAATGAATGAATGAATGAATGTGGTGACCTGCTTTATTAGGATTAGATTAGCGTAATCATACATGCTCTCCATACATGCATCACTGTTCCTTGTCACTGTATCTAGAGGGTCACATATCTGAGTGCTTCCGGTATGGTTTTTCGATAAGGTTGAGGACCTATCGAACTTCGGAAACGAAAATTTATCGAGTTGTCATCGGTGACTCGAAACCGTTCCAGTATTTGAAATTATCGAAATTTCGAGTATTATCGAAGTTTTGGGTATTATCGAAATTTCGAGTATTATCGAAGTTTCGGGTATTATCGAAAGTTCGAATATCATCAATGTTTCGGGTATTATCGAAAGTTCGAACATTATCGAAGTTTCGGGTATTATCTAGTTTCTCGGGTGTTATCAACATTTTGAGCATTATCCAAACTTTCAATATTACTGACATTTCGGTTATTGTCGAGTCATTACGAAACCTCATTCGTCGAGTATTGAAAAGTTTTCGAATGTCAACTGATTTTGTCAACCATGATTTCTTTTTTAAAGTAATTTTAGGCCCGCCTCTTATGCGCAAGACTAATGGAGGCCAGACAAATGTACATGCCTAACTGACATTCGAATCAAGGACCCCTAGCTTCGGAGTGCAGCAAGCTAATCTCTTTTGCTAGCAAAGTCTGCATAAACTCTTAAGTCCCGGTACATAATGTCAGGTATGGAGGATAAAGTGTTTATTATGCTTGATACTCTACCTGTAATTTGAAAGGTTTGGAATTTATCAATGTAGCTCCATAGGAGAGGGGGTAAATGCTAGATGTTAACATGGCTTTCCAAAAAATTGGATGATTCAGATTCAAACCTTATAGCTGTCGAGCTGTCCATTCTGACTCATTTTTTTAATGTTTTTTTTAGCCCGCCCTATAAGAAGGGACGGGCTAATGTAACGGCTCGCGCTGTGTGTATGTATGTCTGTGCCATGCGGAGGGCACCAGATAGAGCGATGACCTTTTGTACACACACTGTATGTTAGTGCCACAGCCAACAGAACCGGCACGGCAAAAGTTGTCAGTCGCACTATTTTTCATTTCATTTCATCATCATCATAGGTATTCTACTCTTATTGGCAGGTTACTTGCCGCAGCTGAGAAGCTTCCATGCTCCACAGTTCTTTGCTAACCTCTTCGTCTTCACGTATGATCTTTCTGCTTTTATATTGTCCATAATTTGTAGCCTCCTTCGCCCCTCCCTCTGTTTCCTATCACCATACCCTCAGCACGTCCCTCATGATACAATTTCTTCTTAGACAATGTCCCAACCAGCTTCTTTTCCTCTTCTCAATAATATCTAAAAGTGTTCTTTTCTCACCCACCATTTCTAACGCGCTCTCATTCGTTTTCCGCTCGACCCAACTAATTCTTTACATTCTTCTCCACACCCACATTTCGAAGGCTTCCAGTCGATTTTCATCACCTTTACGTAATGTCCACGTTTCTGCCCCATACAGTACAACACTCCACACGAAGCATTTTATGAGTCTTTTTCTCATCTCTTTATTCAAGGTCCCACAAAACAGATTTTTCTTCCTCCTAAAGGCTTCTTTCGCCATTCCTATCCTTGCTTTTATTTCAAGTCATTCCTAAGAATACTACTCAGGTATCGAAAACTATTGTTCTATCTTTTCCCTTCCCACTTTTATATCTACCACTGACTGTTTCGTTCCAATGACCATGGCTTTTGTCTTTCTAACATTTATTTTCATCTCATATTCTTCACAGCCCTTCCTCAAGTTTTCTAACATCCTATTGATTTTCATTTTAGATTCCGCAACAAGCGCCATATCATCTGCAAATCTTATACATCTAATCATTCTATACCTCCTATCGAAATGCGGTCTTCATCATGTATAGGCTCTTTTTCACAATCTCTTCTAGATATATGTATTGAATAATATTGGCGAGATACAGAATCTTTGTCGATCTCCCCTTCCAATCGCACTCTCCTCTGATAGTTTCTTCCTTATGCTAACACTTACTTGTTGATTTACATGTAAGTTTCTTATGGGTCTTCAATATTTCCATTCCAACCCAATCTTCTTTAGAACTTCCAGCAATAATTCCCAATTCAAGTGGTCAAAAGCCTTTTCTAGATCAATAAATACAAGATACACCTCCTTTCCTTTTTCTATAAACCTTTAAACGATCGCCCTTAATAATCCAATTGCATCTCTTGTGTCCGTATCTCTCCCGAACCCGAACTGTTCCTCCTCAACTTTTTCATTTGTTTGTCCATACATCTTTCTGTTCAGTATTCGCAGCAGAATATTAGCTGGTGAGACATGAGACTAATAGTTCTATAATAATCCCATTTCTTTGGATTCAATTTCTTAACCATTGGTATCATGATCGTCTTTAGGAAGTATTTAGACAACTCTCCTGTTTCGTATATATCATTGCACAATCGGAACAATTCTATTTGCCCTTTCTCCAATATTTTTAATGAAATCGATTTTTATATTTTCTATCCCAATTGTCTTTTCATTCCGAATCCCGGAAACACTTTTTCAGATTCATCCCGAAGAACCTTTTATAATCTCATGGGGCGCGGGTTCCGAGGGAGGGGGCTAAAACGAATGTTCGAAAACGGCAAAAATGGGGGTTCTTTTACAAGCTTCTTATCGGATGGGGAAATAGGTCCCATTACTGCGGTACGTGGTCATAGGCATTTCAAGATGACAGCAAAAAAAAAAAAAAAAAAAAAAACGGTCATAGAAAGGGGCGCTAAAAATAGAAGGGCGGTCTCAAGTCCCGATTTCTAATCGTTACGTGTTATTGCAGTACGTGATTGTAGACATTTCAAAATGACAGCAAAGAAGAAAATGACGGGCAACAAGATGGTGGCAGGAAAGAAAATGCGAACACTGGATGAAGGGTGGGCCTAGCTACTTTCTCACTCACATGCAGCAAGTATTTGGTGGCGAAAGATCTTTGGTAATCTAATGAAATTTAGTTTTCTGTTACCATTCCAGCATTCACCTTTCTTGATTATAGTTAAAATTTAATGGAGTTGTATAACTTTAAACTATTCTAAAACATATCAATAATTTGATGTAAAATCTAACTACTTCACATAGCCTACATAATACCACGAGTCCACAAAGAAGAAAGAAAAATATACTAAACTATACTACTGAAACGTATTAAACGTCTGATGCAAAAATGACAGTAAAAGATTATAGCGCTAGTAGTAATAGAATTAGCAGTAATATTAATAATGAGAAAACAGTAATATTAATAATAGTCGATCACGAATCACGAATACGCTCAAAGTAGAAAAAAATATTCGGATTCAGGGGAATTCCTCTTGTCGTAAGGCAACCAAAAACAATAGGTGTATGACGAAAGCAAAAGGGGACATTTTAAAGCAAGTTCCATCAAAATCGGAACTGAATTTTTTGTTCTGTTTGAAAGTTATCGTCGAACGCCACATACAAACAGACAGCGCGATCTATAATAGGGAGCTTCACTCAAAATTCTCAAAGTTTGTTTCAATAATAATCGAAGTTTAGATATTACAATAAATCTCGACAATCTCAAATACTCGAAGGATTTCGAGTGGTGGATAATAAATTTTCAAAACTGAAGTTTGGTAAGTCTTCAGCCATATCAAGTTTCCTTCAGCTTTATCTATATCAGAAGCCATCCAGAACTAATTTAAACCTTCGAAACCAGATGCAAATTCTTTTTCTTCCTTCCGTATTGTTGCCGCAATCGGTAAAATGACCCTTTGTAGACTAATGGTGTCTTGGATTCCAATTCCATTCGGGTGATTCATATTTTCTCTTCGTCTTTCTTTCTTCTTTTTCCTGATAGACTACTTAAGCCTTATACATAACCATCGATCTTAAAGATCTGTGGCAAAAACTTTTCTTCCAAGGGAGGCAAATTTTAAAATGAACACCCTGTATATATGTAGTACATATTATGTACACCAATAACCACCTCGATTGCATTGTTTCTTCCAAACATTCTGACAATCCCGAACTTTTCAAAATATTCAAGCGACTAGATAAATTGCGATCATACAGAGATCTTTCAGTGTTTGCAACTTTCAAACAATCCGAGACTCACGAACAGTTCGAGTGTCTCGAACTCGTTGAATGTTTCTACCATTTCGAGTATCTCAAACATTTCGAGAGTCTCGAACATTTCGAGGGTCTCGAACATTTCGAGGATCTCGAAAGTTCGATAATTCGATAAAATTAAAATTCTTTATCGATGAAACGGTTCTGAAATTTTATCGAATTGTTATCGATTACTCGATTATCGGAACAGCCCTAGCTTCCGGTTCCATCCGTGCTCACTACCAGTACCAAATGTCTATAAGGGCGTTTTCACTGAGTCGATTCAGTTGAATTGACGGTCACTTTCAGCTCAGTCGACTATGTACACGAACCTTCGACTGAATCGCTTGCTGATCGTACGCAGCGAATCACTTTTCAGTTTATTTGAAGGAGGTTCTATTTTCTCGGGTCGGTTCGATTTCATTTATCCCCTACCGAAAATTCCTGTCGTCAGAAAAGCTCTGTGATGGACAGAAAAATAGAACACGAATTCCAAACTCAAATGTCTTGGAAGTAAGAAATGATATTAATTTTAGAATTTTGAGAAAACTGATTGTCTATGGCAGCGTTTCCCAACCTTTTTCAACTTGCGGCACACTACAGGTGTAACTTGAATTCTTGCGGCGCACTCATATAGATATTATTATTATTATTATTATTATTATTATTATTATTATTATTATTATTATTATTATTAATTATTATTATTATTTGTAAATATAAAATACAGTGCTATTTTTTCTCTGTGATTACTGATCTCCTCACAGAGAAGAAAGCTCGATCACTGGTTTTCCCCAGTGGTAAATCATTATGCTTATTTTCTATTCTAATTTAAAAATTGACAACAATTGCAATGAAATATAAGACTCAGGTTTCTAAAAATACAATTCCTTTTTCGAAAACTATCCAACTTTCCATAAAGAAGAAAGATTACTAAATAACGAACGAACAAACAAATCTCTTTTACTTACAATTGTAGGTAATTTGTATGCACGTTTGCTTTGTTGAAAGGATTGAATGATATTTTAAAATTTCAAGTTACGAAATTGTCTGCAACAATAAAGAAGCAATAATGGTCATAACAATGATAAATACTTTTTTCAACATTAAACATGTACAGAAAAGTAACTCAATATGAAACTTAAAATTATAGATTCATAGTAGAGGTTCATAGTAATGTGAAATACAAATATACATTTTTCCCAATGTCTTGCAATTTGATTACTATAGAATTAATAATTTTGTTTCAATTTCCTCGTGGCACACCACTGTGCCGCGGCACACCGGTTGGGAAACGCTGTCTATGGAACACAAAGAACGCTTTCTATTGGAACATTGTGGCTAGAGAAGCCGTAAAAAAAAGTAAGTATATATATATATATATATATTTAATTTTTGTATAGAAATTATACTGTACCACTTTGAGGTCACTTCTAATCATTTTTTCACCACTAATTCTTTTCGTTTTTAAATGTTATAATCAGGGGCGGATCCAGGACGGACTTCTGGGGGGGGGCGGGGAGTTGTAATACTGCTACTTATAGCTACTTTTAAGAGCTCCAAACTCTGGGATGTTTTTTATTTATATATAAAATAAGAAAGTTTCCCCTTCTGGGGGTCTATCGCCCCCCTTGGATCCGCCCCTGATTATAATCAATTTTTAATAGGCATCTAATTTCTGCCTACTCTGTATACGAAAGTAACTGTTATGCAAACGACTTACCGAGATGAATGACTAATAATCTCGTCTACCATTTGGGAGGTTCCGGATGCGAATCTCAAAGCCGGCCACCCTGATTGAAGTTTCCCAGGGATTTTTCTCAATCACATCAGACGAATGCCTTTAATATAGGGTATCCAGAAAGTAACTGTTCAAGTGCTCTATAGTAGTGCGAAGTTGCGTGGTTTTTAACTGTTGCGTCATTTCAGCATTTGCTTGAGGGCAGGGAGGCTCTCCGATATAAGTAGTGTTTCACATTTTTCATTAGCACATTGTCATAGTATTGATTGAAATGTTACTCAGGATGGCATTTGTCTTCCACTCCTACAACCTTAAGGACGGCTTTCTGTTTTATGTTACATTTTGTCAGTTTTTTAAAGGCATAATATTTTCAGACTTTTTAGGTCATAGAAGTCCGAGCGCTAGTCATCATGAAACGATTGATGAAGTACGTACATCTCAGAATTAGTCTTAATTATTTGTGGTCCGTCTTTCTGAGTAGTGTTGTCCACGAGACCAGATTTGGGGCTTTTTTTTCGAAATTGTGTCGTTAAAATGCTGTCTCGTCTCGTAACTGTTTGTATTGAAAGAATTCTATCTCGTCTCGTGGGCAATACTATTTTTGACCATTTTTTGTTGTCCATGGATGACAAAGTTTGTGGTATCCCCAGAAAAATATTTTTTGTCGATTTTCTCGAAAACTACACATGATAATTTATACATAAGCATGCAATTTTGTTCAGCCCTATGAGATCTATCAACTTCCTTCATGACTAAGCGGTTAGCGTGCGCCCTTTTCGTGTGGGAGATCCAGGTTTCTGGCGGAAGCTAATGTTATAGAGTGTAGCTGCTGCAAGTAGTGTTTATTTCAGGCATTTTTGGGGTGGGGTGGGGTGGAGGGACAGTGATCCCCAGAGATCTTAGAGTGTCCCCCCCCCGGAGGAGATATGGTTAATACGTACTAGAACAATACCAGCAGTGGGAGATAAATAGTTTCAGAATACAATAAATAAACATTTTAATATTACTACTTCACAAGGGTTCTTATTGTTTCTTTTCATATTTAGAGATTAAGTGGTACCTTGTCTCTGCAACTACCAACCTTGAACAGATAAGTGACAATTGAACGTCTTGTTGCGCGTTCTTCAGAAATGTGTAAGACAAGTAGCTGTAGGCTTTGTTAATATGTAATTTTAGAGTACCCCTGTCATGGGCCTCCGGTCCCTCCTGGCTCACGAAAATGTATTAAATTTCTTAAGATTTTCTTAATACAAAAAACGTAATGTATTAACTAGGGAGATGAGCCCCCCCTTTAAAATTTTCTTTGGGCGCCCATGCCCCTTTGTCACATGTTTTCTGAAAGGAACACTGGGAGCAAAGGACGCTAATATTAAATTAAATCATTAAATGTCTTTTTTAAAATTATTATTATTATCTGCTGATTCTATTGTAGAATTAATTTATGTAAGGGAATGGTGACTTAATGGTTAAACGATGACATTTGGTACGAGTGCTCCTGGTTCGAGGTCACGTCGTGTAAGTTTGTGGTGAACCGTGAGTTTTACCGATGTTATCCCGGTTCCTCCACAGTCTCATTCCACCAATTATTTCATAATCATTGATTTTCAATATTCATTCGTCTTCTTCAGCATAAAGGGCATAAACATCGGACGTACAACTCGAAATGGCATTTCAAGAATTAATTTAAATTATCCTTTCGCATATATGCTATTAAAGTAGAGCTGCCTACAAGATAAGAGAAGAAGATGCTGTCTCGTTTAGTTTCGTGAACAAACTTATATTAAAAGAAAAAAAATGAATGATAACAATGCATCGTTGCATTTGTGTTAAGAGCCAAAGACACTACAGGTGACTAATTACGCGCCCCGCACTCAAGGCTATGGGCAGAAAATGGCTGAGAACCAGAAAGTGCTATTAATACATATTACCCAGTTGGCACCGCGGGAAAGAATTCCTTTGAGTAAAGGTTAAAAAATCATAACTGTGTTTCCTGTTCGTCGGTAAGGAACGACCTTGCCTTCTCAAATAGAAATGCGGAAACCGAAATGTATAGATATGACTATCTGAACTTTATTCCTCTTTTTTTCCCTTTTCCGATATCCTAGGTTCTGAAGCTAAAAATAAGACCAATGTATTAAGTTTATATTCACGGTAATCATACTGTATCATCATAATTAAGTCCCCCATGATGGCCAAGTGCTTTTCGTGTACGCTGTTAGCAGTGACGTAACTAGGGGGAAGGGACAAATGGAGCTTATGACCCAGGCGCCGAATTGGAAGGGCGCAAAAAATGGGCAAATATTTGGGGGAGCATTTTGGTTTGGTTGGTCAGGGGCTTGCTAAGCCGAGTTCTTGCCCCGGACGACAACTAGTGTATTTGCGTGGCTGGTTGTCAGGGCAGGGCTGACCTGGGGAGCAAGAGAGGCCAACCCAGTTCCAACGCTCGAGAGCCTAGTGACATAGGTCTATAACAAGAGACTAGTACCGGTCTCAAACTTTGAATTGATTTGATTTTCAGTTTCACGTCATTTTCAGCAGCGAGGCAATATGAATCGTGGACCTACAACTTAACGTGGGATCCAAACCACATAAACTCCATCCGGAAATCGAACCCGAAGAGCTCCAACTTGGGTATCGCATGGGTGTCCAAAATTATTTTAACGGCTGCCCGACATATTGATAATGATAAGAAACAAAAAGCAGGACACATCCGAGAAATATCACTGTTAGGATTACTACAGTATGGATTAACGAACGGATGGCAACCCTATATCTACGCAATTATCAACATACAATAATTGGTAATTCTACCTCACAGTTTTGGAGAAATCCACGCTAACATATGGACGGGTTTTCCCGTCATTACTTCTCAAGAAGATGGCCGATCTTAACAATCTTACTTGCAAACTATCTATGCCATCATCATTCAAAATTTGGTCAATATAGCTCAAGCAGTTTGAGAGGGAACAGCTCAAGAAGAACGCAAAATATAGGCGTGTTCAGCTCAAGACTTTAGTTCTGTTATTATTATTATTATTATTATTATTATTATTATTATTATTATTATTATTATTATTATTATTATTATTATTATTATTATTATCATTATTATTATTATTATTATTAATAATAATAATAATAATAATAATAATAATAATAATAATAATAATAATAATAATAATAATAATAATAATCAGAAAATTCCAATAGATTACAATTTTACTTGCACCGGAAAAAACGGAAAACTAATCGTTGGACTAGTGAGAAATCAAACCCAGGCCTTATGCTTGACGGGTAGGTTCTATCCACTGAGCGACCAATCATGGTGACAATTCCTTTACTACAATTGTTGGTTGTTCTTCAGAAGTAATCAGACTGATTCTTCCAATTATTTTGTAGAGGCAATACATTTTTCTTTCAATATTTTGAATTTTATTTGATAATATTTAATATTTTTTCTGAATTATATAAATTCATGTGTCAGCCTCAGCAGACACATTCACTCTTAGCATCTGAAAAGTCAAGCGGATGCATAACTTAACATATTATTTCAAACTCAATTTTACGAGTAAAGCGCGAATAGTACCCGCAAGAACAGGTAGGCAGACAAGAGGATATATTTGCCAATATCTCGTTATAACGCCAATCAGAACCCTTACACGCGAATTTGAGTCTACCTGTTATTTTTATATACCTTGGATACAACTTATTATTAGTTACCAGTGTATATATTTTTTGCATACATTACATAACAAATAAGCAATCTATTGCAGCACTGGCAACGAATGACAGTTTTTTCATCGTTAAAACACTTTTTATATATTTTTTTTTTTCCGAAAAGTTCGCATATATCAACGGCGCAAATCTGTCTTCAACATTGGAGGGAAGGGTAAGACCGTTGCTTTTTTTGGTAAGCGATGTTCAAAATATTCATGAAGTTGAGAAACAATGCTGTGGAGAATCAGGGGAGCAAAGATGTCTTCAACATTGGAAGGCGAGCAGATTTGAGGCTTATTCTGGGAGTACTTCTGTTCCATCTCACTTTCCTTTGTAGCAATCGGACACAAATCATCACATTTCTCTAATAAAAAAAAAATCAAATCGGATTATTGGGGGATACAGTCCTCCAGTTCCAAGATTGGAGGGGACATGTCCCCTCATCCTCCCAGGATTTGCGCCAGTGATATATATATATATATATATATATATATATATATATATATATATATATATATATATATATATAATTACAATTACAATTATATATATATATATATATATATATATACAGTGGCGGATCCAGGATATGATCAAGGGAGGGGCTAAAACCATAATTTGCCGTTTTATCCAGTGTAAAGCAGAATTGAAGTTCATTTTATCCAGTGTAAACCTGAGCGTCAAGGGGGGGGCTATAGCCCCGTAGCCCCCCCCCCCTTGGATCCGCCCTTGTATATATATATATCGGGTCTTTCGGAGCCTCGTCTGTCGAAAACTCCACAATGAGGATTTACACTTATCCATATCATTTTGCACCCCTATCGAATTCGTATAAATAGAGTAGCCAGACGAATAGTGTTTTGGAAGAAGGCAGAAATTCTTCCGGTAGTCAAGTTAGCAGAAATTATAGTCATTCGGACGGCAACATTAACATTAGTTCCAGGCATGGGCAGACTGACTTGAACGGCTAGGACACTGCGGGGTGGAAGCCAACGTGAAACCATCACTCTAATTTTTTCCCCAACTTTGCTGAATACAATTGTCTTTCACAGGTCAAAATATAGTTCCAGAGGTAAAACATCCTCCCCCCTCCCATTCGGATAATGAAGGGTTTAATATCCTTCGGGATGAGCTTGAAAAAGTTATATCCGAGATTAGCATTGGATGGCAATCGGGATAACCAATTAAATTCATGTACAATATGAGAGACGAATGCAAGAAAGAATTGTTCCGTCTCTGCAATAAACTATATGAAACAGCCCTAAATATTTTTGAAGATGATCATGATATCGTTGGGTAACCAAATGGACTACAGAACAATTAGTCTCACATGGCATGGAACAAAATTTATACTTCGACCACTGAACAGAAAATCGTATGGAAGAACAAATGAAAAAGTTGAAGAAGAATAGTTCGGGTTTAGGAGAGGTAAGGGCACAAGAGATACCATTGGATTATTAAAGGCAATCAGTGAAAGGTCTATAGAAAGAGGAAAAGAGATGTATGTTGTATAGGAAAGGGGGGCAAGAGTACGCAAATTTTAATTAAAATTATATATTTTGGTAAAAAAAAATAGTTACAACTGAAAACTTTTACATGGAACACAAAACTTGAACTCTCCTTTACGAAATGTGAACTCAACTTTTATAAACCTCTGTCCTTCGAAGAACTATAATTCGTAAAATGAAAACATTCAAATTCGTACTCTTGCCCCACATATAGGGGCAAGAGTACGAAATCAAAAGGGCAAGAGTACGCACCCAAAAGAGCATTAACAATTATCACAGATGAAGGTGCCTACTCCTTTATATGATGTGCATTGTTCATGCCACCATTCATGGCATCTTGCGCACCAGTCTTCTATTGGTGGATCACTGTAGATGATATTGCATAATGGACACTCGTATACTACTTCCTCACTGACCTGAGTTGTAGCTACAACTTCGATTGTAGCTTTCTTGGTGAAATATTATGTTTGCCTTTGCTCTTTGGAGGGCGCCGCTTCGGAAGTAAGTTCTGCTTGAAAGGAGAGGATGTCAGAATCTCTGATTGACCTCGAGAAGATCAAGATTTTTTTGGTTGAGTCGGAGGAGAACTGACAACCACCAAAGGAGTTCATGATGTGGACGGTCCACATGGGCCCCTGCTTACCTCCAGTGAAGATCCAGCTTTACTGGTTGGAGGTTTGGTAATCGATGAACGAGCAGCCGGCGGAGAAATGCATGAGCTGCATGAGCTCCTGCTTGCTTCTAGTGAGGATCTAGCGTTACTGGTTGAAGGTTTGATAACAGATGAATGAAAACGAGCAACCGGCAGAAGAGTGTTTGATCTGGATGCACCGCATGGGTCCCTTTTTACTTCCAGTGAATCATCCGATGAACGATTTTGGGCTCTATTCAGGTCTGATGCTTGATTTGTTGCTTCAGGAAGGCTTTCGTCTTCAGACCTGGCTTATACATTTAAGTCTACCACATTCACAATAGAAGGAAGAAAATCTTCTTCAGTGAACACATCTGGATTCAGTAGGGCAACTCCAGATTCCTGAAGGCTGGATACCAATGGTTGCAGATTTGTAGTAAGCCTCAGTAAACAAACTCGCAACTTGGAATTAGGCGGGATGGATGATTCCTCATCCATTTATCACTGTTGAATACCAGGATTTCAGCGGGTCAAAAAAGGAGCGATCTAATGGTTTCAAATTATGACTGGGGTTTGGTGGTAAACTCAACATCACTATCCCATTTTGCCTGCAGAAATCAATCGCTTCAATTGAAATGTGAGAGGTCTGATTGTCAACAAGTAACAATACCTTTTTCGTAACCGAATTTGATCGCACATGTTGGTGTAAATAATATAACCATTCTACGAAAAGTTGTGAGTTGATGAACCAGAATTAGATATTCCCACAGAACCCGGCGACGAGCCATCGAATAATTCTTATTTCATTTGTTTTGTGGGAAATATCTGGGGAATAAAGGAACCAGATACACTCACCAGGAAACAGCTGTTATGTTAACTCCAAAATTACTAGATACAGTTTTATTCACAACTGATTTTTAGTCGACTTTTGGAACTTTATGAGGAACCGTATTTATGAGAGTTTCGTACATTTTGTAGATATCCCGTGGATAAAAGCCGTTTTGTCTTACAAGATCTTTTAGACAATTAAAAAAACATTCAACTTGTGGCTTGCTAAAACCACGAGCTCTTCCCAGATCAGTATTTGAAGGCTATCGCAAAGCAATTGTTAAATGTCTTAGAGGGAAAGACTCTGTCCAATCTCTTCCTGCCATTCGATTCACATGGCTAAAGGATATGAGGCAAATAGTTACGTTCAGCAAAATTATATGCCATTCTTCTTAGATCTTTTAAAGTTAAGTCATAGAAGAATTAATCCACTAATGTGATATATTCCACTAATTCGTTCTCCATTTCTTCGGTAAATAGGCCTACTGGCTTTATTGTACCTAAAGACGTTGCAGATTCTCATTTAAAAAAGAAAAAATCCTTAATTCTCCTTATATCAGTAATGGGAATGCATAGGATACAAATAATCAGATAATATTTAGACCCTTTATAAAAATATATTTCCAAATTCATCTTATTCCATCAGTTACAGAATGATTGTCACCTACGACGGTAACTTGAAAACTTCTCGACCTATCCTTGATGAAGCTACATATTGTCAAATGTTAGGTTAGGTTAGCTTCATATATCTTTATAGAATCCCATACCAATCATTGGACTGATACCGCCTTATGCAGAGTCGTTTTAACGTATGATTACTAAAGGACTGACTACTACAGGAACATTTTAGTATGGCACTAATCACGCGTCAGAGTGACTCTGCATAAGGCCCATTGAAATTTATTACTGAAAACTACTGACATTTAAGATAAAAGAGGACAAAGCGTAGCATTTCTGAAACCTGAATAAAATAAGCAAGCGCAATGTTATTCAATAATTGCATATTTAACTATCTCACACGTTTATCTGTTTCGAAAACTCAAACACCACCTTAGATATTTTTTGTAAGGAGTGGTATTTAGAATAACAATTTATCCCTCTACATAAGAAAATATCAGGATTCTTCAGAATTCTTAACATATGGGAACCAGTATTCGTAAAGTTTGCCGCCACCTTCTATTACAACGGAATCCACATTCTTTTTTGATTGTTAGATCTAAATCAAATTGGATTCTTTTTCATAGAACAGAAGGGGCAAGAGTACGCACGCGTACCCTTGCCCCGTAGGCATCTGCGTACCCTTGCCCCCTCACTACACAATTGACTTTTCCGTGATGTTGTACAGCCAACTGTTGGAAGAGAGGCAATTTACTCCATCCTGTAAAACAATGGATATGTTAGAAACTAACGTTATATAGTACTTTGAAATCGTTAAAAAATTGTGTAAGTTATTCATTAACTACCTATGTTCCAATATTATATCAAAGTATTAGAAAAACATAAATAATTACCTAGATAGCTTGTAGTTTGCAGCAGCACACTCAAACTTGTTTAGGTTCTAGACGCCATTGACATCAAACTCCACGTGACGCATTATTGCCATATGCGAATATATTCACCTGATTTTAGGGAATCGTATCCTTACCCCCCACGTACTCTTGCCCCCTCTACTCTATTTATTGATCTAGAAAAGGCTTTTGACCGCATGAACTGGGAATTGTTTGAAGTTTTAAACAAGGTTGGGTTGGAACAGATAGAAAACTCAGAAGAAACTTAAAAATAAACCAACAAGTAAGGGCTTTAAATAGGGGAAGAAATGACAGGAGAGTACAATTGGAAGGGGAGTTCGACAGGGGATGTTGTCTCTGGCCATCGTTATTTAAAATCTATGTACATGAAATAGTGAAGAAGAGACTGCATAATGAAGACGCTTTTTTGTTAGGAGGTAGAATGATTAGGTGTTTACGGTTTGCAGGTGATATTACACTTCTTGTAGAATCTTAACCCTTTTCCGGGCCGGTTTTTTTTTTTTTTTTTTTTTTTTTTTTTTTTTTGTAAATATAATGCTGTGTTATGCCTATTAAAATAAGATCTCAACCAGGCGAATATGAATAATTATGTTGGTGGATTCCATTTATTATATGTATTTCCCATAGATTATGGGGTAGGAAGTATTATTCCCACGAGCCCAATTTAAAGCGGGGTTTATCCCACAGTAAAAGAATGAATATTTTTTTTATATTGCATGCTGGCTGCATTACAATGCTGGCTGCATTGCATGAAAACTGCATGCTGGCCATCCACGAATTGCTAGAAACAAACAGGTTCGCCACTAGGTTCTCAGAGTTGCGATAGCCCTGGGGGAAGACAAGCTTGGAATGAGGGTAAATCAAACAAAACATATAAAAAATGGGTAATATTAATACAATATGTGCAATAATAATTAAAATAATAAACCTTTGTGGGGATACAAGAGAGGAGGAGGGAAGATCTGGGGCCACTTGCCCCCTGAATCCCTTGGCGCCGTCCCTGGATACATCACCAAAATTACTATTTTCGGTATTTTAGGTAAATTTCTTTTCAGAAAACAAAAATGCACATGGAAAGCGAATGGTATGGACCTGGGCGCCGGCAGGATTTTTTCCAGGGGAGGGCAACAACATTTTCCAGGGAGGCAAAACTCCTGAAAATAGGCAATTTTGTCTCGAAAGTGCCTCAAATTGCATAACATTAGGGGAATGTCAATTTCCAGGGGGGCAAATGCCCCCTATTGCCCTCCCCTCCCGATGCTAATGGATATGGATCGAATTGTATGGAAACAGAAATCAATAAAAAGTGCTTACTATTTACATGCCAGATGGTGCGCACTAACGTGCGTGCTAATCACGTCAGCAGAAGCAGGCATTTGTTCTCCAAAATAGTAATTTTCGACCTGCCTTACTGCACGATAACCAAGTGGGAAATGCTATTTCCACCAACCTAAATAATGCACTTTAGACACTATGATTTTGGGAAGATATCTTCCCACGGCCCGGAAAAGGGTTAAAAGAAAATTAATAAAATGTTAGAAAACTTGATGAAGGACTGAAGAATATGCGATGAAAATAAACGTTATAAAGATAAATGTTCACATGATTGGGAAGAAGTGGTCGGTGTCAAATATAGAAATAGGAAAAAGAACGAAATAGATAATTAGTTTTCGATACCTGAGTAGTATTATTCGTGAAGATATGAAGTGCAAACGTGAATTAAAAGGGAAGAAAGTAATGGCGGAAGAAGCATTTAGCAGGAAGGAAAGTCTATTTTGTAGATCTTTAAATAAAGAGTTTAAAAAAAACTCATAAAATGCTTTGTATGAGTATATAATGTACTATATATGGTATATATAGTATATATATACTATAGTATTATATAGTATAGTACTATAGTATTATTAGAAGTATTAGTATAATATTATAATATACTAATACTAATATATTATTAGTATTATTAGTATATATAGTACTATAGTATATACACTATAGGATATACTCATATAATACTATAATATTATAGAGGGGGACCAGAAACATGGACATTACGCAAAAAGCAATGAAAAGGGACTAGAAGCCTTCGAATTGTGGATGTGAATAAGAATGGAGAGAAGTAACTGTGTCGAACGGAAAGCGAATAAAAAGGTGTTAGAAATGGTGAGAAAGAAAGGACAATTTTAGATGTACTTGAAGAGAGGAAGAGAAACTGATTGAGACATTGGCTACGAAATAGTTATATCATGAGGAAGTGCTAGACGGTATTGAGCAGGAAAGAAAGTAAGAGGCTACAGCTGATGATGGGTATGAAAACAGAAAAATCGCAAGTGAAGACGAAGAGCTCAAGTGAATTAGATTCGATTTTGAGTTTAGCGTCCCGAGCTCCCTCCGGTAATTGAACCCGAGTCTCCCACGTCAAAGGCGCGTACTCTAACCGTTTAGTCACGAGAGAGCTCAATAGGTCAGCTGAAGACCGTGGTGTATGGAAGCTTCTGAGTTGCGGCAAGTGACTTACCAATAATGGCAGAATACCTATGATGATGATGATGATATTTTGTTTAGTTCAAGCAGATCTATTGAATCGATTGGTATACTATGATTGGTCTTTGAATTTTTTGTATTTCGTTATTCATTAATTTTATAAAATTTTAGTAAAACATGCTGTATCTTTTAATTCCGAACTAATCATTACTTGCTCACTTCAAAAATCTCTTCCAAATATAGACTAATCATTTTGTTTCGTCTCTTTTTTGATAGTTTTCTAATTCTCCTCCTTGTAACGTAGTATCCAAACCACATATTCCTATTCTAATATAAAACGATTGATTTGAAATCTTATTCGGATATTCTTTCTTCTCAGCCTCAAATAGATCACCGCCACTAGTTGTTACTATACTCAAGAAATCTAAACGACTCGACACAATTATTTCCTGATTTGAGACCCGCGTCAGAGAAGCGAATTCTTTCATTTTTGTTTATGAAGAGCACGGCACGAGCCAATAAAATGGAATTGCATAAGCATACATTTCTCCTCTCCTTCCACTCGTTTCCCTGACAAAGTCTCATGACCTCGATATCCAACCTGCGACTTAGATGGGTTTGCCAAGTGGCGCTCACAAGCAATCGGCCCAAAATAATCGCGAATTGCCAACGCGTTTTGGCCCAATGTCAAGTTAAGCACAGCATGCTTGACTTAGTCCACAAAAGCCTCATTCCATACAAACTATAATATTGCTTCTTTCATTTGTTTTCTTTTCCTAAATTCATTTTTATGCATGTTTTGATTATCATTATTTCACAGCGTCTTATTCGACATGAACAAGCAATATTCTTTTAGTTGTTGAAAGGAATTGTTTTGTGAAGGAGTATCCAATGGACTCAAGTACGTGAGTGACGTCGCGTGACGTCAGAGATAGTTAACCATGCATGGTTCACATGCTTCGGACGTTACGTCACGAGGAACTGTCGCAATTATAACAGCTTCTACACAGCGTCTGACAAACAATTCCTTTTTTCGAGTGTAAAATTATAATGATCATAAACTGAGATTTGTTCAAATCAGTGGCGGAGGCAGTTTTTTTTCTTGAGAAGCATTTGGATTTTCTTTTATTTCGGCACCTAGAACTTGCTTTTTTTTTTTTTTTTTTTTTTAAGGGTTGAAAGGGAGGAGATAAAAGTTGCGGGGTAGGCTATATCTTATTAGCAGAAAGTATAAGCAACTATAAATATACAGTATTTTAAAGATCATTGGATAGACCTGGTAGTCGCCAACCCCCTAGGGTTCTTTTGTAGGTTTACCGCACCAGGTGGTAGACATTTTCCCAACCTTTACTGCTTACTCGCTCTCGCTTTCAAATTGATTCTAGACCTCGACTGCATCCTCGAAATGAACTATCACCCTCACCTTCACTCGCTCTCGCACTCAAAATGTTTTATCGCTCCCGCCCCCACCCTCCCCCATTTTAGTAAGGGCGAGGGCGGCACCGGTCTCTGTTCTACATAGTCACGAACTTTGTCCCTTCAGTACGGATTCGACGGAAAATGGGAGATTTTTATGAGGCTCATCAGATCAGTAGCGTAGCCAGGATTTTTATTTGGCGGGCCTAAATGTAGTTATGTATATTGTTTGTTGCGCCGGAATACTAAGTTTTAATAATAATAATACAGTACATACATCTACGTCTTTCTCTGAAGTACTGGCTATTTTAGATATTATTTCTTTGTTTCTCGATTGCTGTTTTTGCACATTTTCTTCACCAAAATTAACACCACTACTGTCTTCTTCTTCTTTTTTTTTCGTTGTAACCACTTTTATAAAACGCTTTTCGTGTCTTTCTCTCAATGAATATCCTATTTAGATTTTTCTCCGTTGTTTTCTCGTTTCTTTGTTTGCACATTTTCCTCACTGAAATTAACACAATTGTCTTTTTTTCCGCTTTAACCACTTTCGTAAAAGGTTTACGACAATTTGCAATTGCAAAGTAAATTCTTATTTCGACACCCTAAACACGTCTAACTCAAGCAAATCTTCTGAACTGCTCTAACTGATCAAACATCTGATATTGCTGTGTCACACACATAGTCACACGCATAATCACACACATAGTCTTTACTATTGTTTTCACACTCTTCTGTTCAGAATTTTTCCTCAAATATTTTTCATCTGAATGACACGAAATCACAAAGGAAAAATATTTTTACTCATCCTTTTTTCTTTAGGTTAAGGAAACTAGCCCCTCCCCCCTCATGTCACGGCAGTGGGTCTCAATGTATAGTTTGAGTTTTGTTTAATAGAAAGTTTAAATAATTGTGAAGAAAAAAATGATTCATTTGTAGTTTCAAAATAATTTTACAGTTCATTTTATTTCAGTAATATATATATGTGGGGGGGGGGGGGTAAATGGAACTCAAGTTCATACTATTGAAGGTCATTTTTACAAATAATTTTATCTTTTAAAAATATATGTTGAGTAATTAATTTGGTTCGTGCGCTTACGCTACACGCAGCTTGCAAATTACTTCTACTACTGTACATATTTACGTGCGCTTGAGTCCGTTGCAGTTGCCAGGTGCATAAACCACCAACAGACACGATCATTTCGTCGCGAAAACAGCATATTCTTTCCATAGATGGATTAAAGGTGGGCCATGTAATATTCAATAAAATTCTTTAATAAAACATACGGTAGAGTGCAATCACGAGATGACACATTTTCACTTCTGCAAAATGATAAAATCGTGAATATAACGTTATTAAAATAACTTTATGAGAAGTAGATTTAAGATCTTATTGATACATTCCATTTTTTTTTTTTTTTTTTTAGTTTAGTGAATAACTGAAGAACAGTGAAAAATATTTAAAATATGAAAAATGAGTCAGGTAGTATCTACAAAACGCTATTAAACTTAGTGAGCCACGTAGTATCTACAAAACGCTATTAAATAAATTTAGTGAGGCAGGTAGTGTTTACAAAACGCTATTAAATAAATTTAGTGAGCCAGGTAGTATCTACAAAACGCTATTAAATTTAGTGAACCAGGCAGTATCTACAAAACGCTATTAAATAAACTTAGTGAGCCAGGCAGTATCTACAAAACGCAATTAAACAAACTTAGTGAGCCAGGTAGTATCTACAAAACGCAATTAAATAAACTTAATGAGCTAGATAGTACCGACAAAATTCTATAAAATAAATTACTGACTGACATTGAAGTAATCAATCTCCTCAAACAACTCGTCAAATTTGCAACACTGTTACCTATTAAGACATATACTTTTGTTCGTCATTATGCAATCGTGTTCCATACGTAATGACACGATGTAGCGCCGTATGAAAATAAAAAATAAGATATAATGATAACACGTTTGGACTACATTTATGATATGTATAATGTTACTTTGAATTCATCTTAAAATTTTATCATTGTCCGAGTTCACTTTTCGCAATTCTTCATTGTGCTAGAACTTCATTATTTATAATCATTAGCAGGTAAATCTTTGTAATATGTCATATCTTCAGAGAGATGATCTAACCTGTTATCAGATTATGCAGAACCTATTTTATGGTTGGGAAACATTCTTAGCTTCGAAACTACATAGAGTTCGATGTTTTACCTCATAACACTAAATTAGAAATCATTTGTACTCTGTATCTGCGTGATTCACTTGTATATGTGTATTTTGTTAGCAGCGATGTCTACAAAGTTTAAAGTGGGGTCTGCAGTACGACTGTAATGAACATATGTGCAACACGTGTATTTGCATGGGGAGGCAAAATGTGTCATAACTACGTATATTATTTAAAATAAATATTTCTCGTTGGAAACAGACTTCATGATTATGCTAGTTAAATTTACTAAGCTGAACTTCTATTTGAATACTACATTCATAAATCGTGTTTAGGTCGCATTAGTTTATGGTCACATGGACAGTGCTAAAGCAAATGATCAAACAAATCGTCGCAGCATGAATTGCTTGATTGTTGTCAAATACAAGAACTCAATTCTCGAACAGCAGCGAATATCTGTTTCATTTACTGAGTTATCATGGTTTTGATATGAAAAGTAGTCTCGTTTTTATCACAAACAAGTTCCTTTATCATTGGAGGTGAAAAACATTTTTTTAATTTCTTAACAGAAGTAGAAGGAAAATCAAGAATTAAAGATAAAAGAGCTGGTTTCACTGGAATTGTAGTGAGTTTGAAGCTCGATTTGAATTCTATAAAAAGGATTACTATCTTTCCTCTGCAGGTGTGTTTGCTTTATCGTTCACTAACGTAATAGATTATTATTTAAAGAAAGAAAAAAACAGACACAACGAGATTGTATTTGTAGTCTTCATGCCTTTCTGAGTGCGAGTGCTTTCCCTCTCCTTCGTTGTTCATGATGGGGTAGAATACTTAAAATCGTGGCTTTCAAGATTTGTTCCTTCTGGAGAAAGCGGAGGGGGCGGCAAATAATGCCATTGCATGGGGTGGTAAATTGTCTAAGGCCGGCCCTGAGTTCGATACACTGTTACCGAGAATTGTACTCGGGACTGTAATATGCATCAAAGCTGTCAAATGGGTATTGCATGAGGACATAAAACACTAAAGCTCGAAACTAGCGCACGCGCCTTTGGCGTGGGAGACCCGGGATCGATTCTCGGCGGAGCTCATGTGGTTCGGATTCCACGTTAATCAGTAGATCCATGTCTCATATAGCCTCGTTGCTGAACGGGACGTTAAACTCAAAATCAATTCAACTCAACCCAAGCTCAAAATCTACTTATAAGTTGTAACTAAGGTTACGAGTGGGGCTTTGAAAAGTAAGGTGTAAGACATATAATTGGACGTGAAATTGTGTCCTAAGTAGTCATTGCCATGAACTCCATTGGACTTTACAAGAATGTCCGATATGGAATGTTCAATATAAGGAATCGGGAAGACACTTTTGTTTCATTGAATTAATACATAATTAAGCATTGACTAAAGCTTCTAATAATATATTATTTAGAAATATATTAGTTGCAAGAGGTACCATTGGGAAGCCTAATTTTAAAAAGTACACATAATATTTTATAGAAATAGAGTTATTTTCAAGAAAGTTATCGTTAAACATTGTTTATCTTTTTAAAAATGATTAGGATTAATTCACCCCGTATTTTCGACTAATTTCAACATAAACAATTAGATTACTTCGTGCTTCAATTTTTTTTCAAATCATTAGTTAAAAGTGGGGACTCTAGTTCCTCAGCTTTCCAAACTTAATTTAAAACATGTTAAAAGCGACGAGATAGAACTTTGCTAAAGATTCTCCCTACAACCAATGTGTGGCCATTTCATTGACGGCTTTCCGTGCTAGCACTACAGCCTTTCATGTCGATACATAAAGGATATCTATCGATTCTACCACAGAATCCAGGAAAAGAAACGTGATCACGAAAGCCGAATACCAGAAATTTATTCATGTGGATATTTCATGTCTGTCACTTAACAATATGAAAATCGTGCAAGCATGTGCAGATCTAAAACCTTTAATACAAGGGTCTTCCAAAAATCACTGTGCACTGATATCTTACTGTAAAGAGAGTATCATGGTCTATGGAATTGTGTAAATGTTAATGTGATACAGTAAAACCTGTACACTTAGTCACCTCTCTAAGTTGGCCACCTGCTCATTTTGGCCTGGTTCGTCTTGAACCTGCATTTTCTTATAAGACATTCATTACTTATTACTCTGTAAGTTGGCCACATGTCTATCTTCGAAGTTGGCCGTATTGAAGCTATGTTTACCCTATGATGATAATGATAAATTTATCTGCGTATTTTGGGCACGCAAAATACCGTTTTGTTATTTTTCTTAACTCTTTCGTATTCCCATATGAGAGGCAAATGTTCTGGAGACAAAGACTGGAGATTTGTGACTGGAGACAAAGAAGCATGGATTCCCTCGATTTGTTCTTGGAAGGTAATGACCAGAACACTACCTTGATCAAGTGGTGGTGAAGGAAAATGTGAATAAGAAAAAGCATGTACAGCAAATCAGGAAATGGTTGTACGTATTTGTTTACCCTGTCTGTTTTGGTAAAACCATTAGCTATATCGGCTCCTTTCATCAGTGGGGAACTTCACTAATTCCGAAATTCCCAAGATTAAAGCTAACCATCTCAATTGTCAACTACCAGTCCTTGTATTGGCACCTAACGGCTTATAGAAAGGTAGCGGAGGTTTTCAGTTATGAATTCCCTTAAGATTTTCTCAAAACATCTTTTGCTCTGAAGGAAACACGTATAGTTCGTTAACAAGAGGTAATTAAATACAGAGTTACAATGTGCATATATCAAAAAGAATAAAAGAAATAATTTTTTTGAACCACCATGAATAAATTTGTTGTTCGCTACTTTTGAAAAGATATCTTCAGAAAATATTTTTCACTATCACACTGGCACATATATTAAACATACTGTAGTAATTTTTCTAGTATTGTATATTGTTATGATTACTCTATATACATTATTTAAAAGTAGCTGTCGTGTCACTGCTTATTAAAATTTTACGATCAAGTAATACTTGCTAGAAATCCTATTCTAAAAATACACCAATCACATTTATTTTCTGTAAGTTGGCCGCCTGTCTAAGTTGGCCATTTTTCAATGGAACCGATGGTGGCCGACATAGACAGTTTTCACTGTGTATGAGGGATGCGGAAACTAAAACACAGGTTGAAAATCATAACCATCTACCCTGCAAGCAGGTCTGGACATGATGCTGTATGTTCCTGAAGACATTGTTGAGAGTTTCTGATATGTGTTAGAATATGTTAATGTGATTATGGTGGAGAATACATATTGCAACTCATCATGTGTGTTTGGATTATGTTCATAAACATGCTCGTCGAGATAACTTCACATGTAAAAGTCCAGTGCTGGTGGGGTGAAATCAGGGGACCATGCAGGACAGATGCCACGGGAGATAATGTGATTTCCAAAAATGACATCGAGTAATGCAAACGCTGCAGTGCCATTCTTCTGGACCCAAACATCTCAACCCCAATAAACGGTTGCAATATGTCGCAATATAGGGTTTCGTATTTATGGCATCATTAGAAAAAAAAATCGAGCCTACAATTTGTTGAGGGTCATGGCACACCATACCCCAACCTTCTGATCATGAAGAGATTGTTCGTGAGGTGCATAATCTACGGATTACGTATATATCTATCTTTCTTTGAAATCTTTCAGTTTAACATCCCTCGATTATGTTCTTTAGGCTAAGGGAGAAGGATGATTAAAGGCAAGTGAATGATGATGGAAGAATCGTCGGAACAATTTGGGAGAAAATGGAAGTATCGTACCCCAAGAAAACCCACGGACACGATGTTGTCCACCACAAACTTACTTGGCCAGGGTCGGGTTACGTATATAGACCACACAGCCTGGTGTTCTGGTTGTTAACATGGCCAGAAAGATGAAACCACCCCACATCAATAAAGAACACCATATCCAGAATAAATGAATATGGTAAATTATCTAGTTTATGCAGATTTTATGAATAAAAATATTCCCAATTAGCGCTATGAGAAGGCGCACGAAAATGGAGACAGTAGCTGGGACAAAGTTGTGAACTACCAGATTTTGGTATTTGGATTTATTCACAATATTCTATATTCCATGGTTGTAATTCTTCCACGTTACGTCTCCAACAGATATTCAATCATATTCAAATCGTTGCACTAGGATACCTAATACTCTACATATGCATACTTTTTAATTATAAACCATCATTTTTAATACATTTTTACATTGAAATTGCTGTTACAAAACAATACAACAAAACTCACATGATACAGCTGATGGGACCTAGGTCTACACCTAAAAATATAAAACCTGAATTAAGGTTAAGAAAGAATGAAATATATCTATTTGTAGTCAACACTGTGCAGAAAGGACCAAAAAAAAAAAAAAAAAAAAAAAAAAACTACCAATATTCGAATACAAGAACATAGGCGAGCTTCTAACACAAGTGAATAACACGAACCGAAATACAAGGTAATGGCGAAATGAGCCACAGAATAAAATTAGATATGAGGCATGGAATGATAGTAAACACTTCCCAGAAAAGCGGAAGTAGCTGATAACAAAACACGTTTTTCTGCATATGCACTTAGTAACTAGAAACGACCTTATATACAGCAGGTCTTTGTGTAAATACTTATTCGAAAAATGAAATAAAAATGAAAAAATGAAATCTTTAGTTTTACGTCCCACGGTTATGCCAGTTAGGCTAAAGGAGACGGTGATGATGAGAAATAAATGAAATGGTGGAATGGAGAAAGTGGGAGGAAACGGGAGAACCCCGAGAAAACCCACGAGCACGGTTATTCGAAAAATGAATAAGATCTTGAAGTTATACGTCCTTGATTAACCCCTGAACGCTAAAGTAGACAGTTGATTAATGACAGTGGATACTTAGGGGGAAAAATAATCGTAGAATGAAAATAGGGGTGAAAACGGGAGAAACCCGAGAAAACCCAAGAACACGATATTGTTCACTACAAATTCCCATGACCAAAGATGGAACGAAAAACCCCTCACATTAGAGTTGAGAGCTCTACCACTGAGACACCGTGGTCCCTCCCTTGTTAGAATAAACGAGTAATTTTCTGTATAATATCATAATAATTCGAATAATTTTAGAAGACCAGGTTCTAACAAACTGAACAGTATTTTAGCTGTCTCTGCATATAATCGATGCAGTTCCGAGCCATTGGGGGGAGGGGAGGAGAGCGGGCAACGGCCCCGGGCGCCGAAGTAAGGGAGTGAATAATTCGGGAGGAAAAAAGAAGGAAAGTAAAAAAGAGAGGAAAAATTACTTGGAATATTTTAGATCAGTACAAGCTAGTAAGTATTTAAATCCTTTTCCTGCTTTAGGAAATGGTCCTATGATGTTACTCATGTTAGGAAAATGCATGTGGACATATATAAAATGGAAGGAAAAATATAATAAAAAGTGCTCAAAATCAAGAAAAAGAACAGTTTATTTTCGAAAATTACGCTTGGCGCAAACCATAGTGGTGCGTCGACCTCACTCAAGACACTCATACGAGTATGTACCGGGGTGCCGTCATATGCTCTCATCCCGGGCGCTGATTTTCCACGCACGGCACTGAGCCTATGTACGAATGATTTATAATTCACTTTTGCATTGTGTAGTAATTTTGAAGTGTTTAGTGTAAATTCACCAAAATTTCAAATTTGACTTTTTGTTATTCGAGGATTTCACTTCTATCCTCCTGACTGAGATTTGAGTTGGTGGTCCAAACAACGGAGAGAAAACACCACATCGCGACTGATCAATATTTGAACAAGAAACTCATTTTGTTATTCGATTTTATAAAAAGAAGTTGGTTTTCTAAAAGTACCAAGTAGAACAGCTGTCCCACTGGGAAAGTTTCCAAACTTCATATAATACTATTTATTTTTTAAAAAAATCGTTGTAGTTGTAATAACTGGAAGCTTGTTTTAAGATAAAAGTTGAACTTAACGTTAGTGTTTCCAAAATGCGAAAAAGAATTAATTTAAAATTCTTGTTTGAGTGGCAATCAGTCGAGATCAACAAGGGGAGGGTACAGAATTGTTTTACTATAAGTAGCGACCTAATTGAATGCTCTCAATCCAAAATCATGACGTAGGTAACAGACAGTCAACTGTGCCGTAAACAAGGAAAGATAGGTAATTATCTTCTAGTTCCATATTAACTTCTAATGTCTTGGGAGCAGTTTCCTCTTACTACGTGATTCATTTTTTGTATATAACACGAGGACCAATCGTCACACAACCCCCTTGGTAGAGGTCTGCACGGGCCGGAATTTTCAGCCCGAGTCCGGCCTGGCCCGTGAATTTATAATGTGAGGTCCGACCCGAGCAGGCCGGTAGCCAGCCCAAAAATTTAGGGGGGGGTGGCTGAAGTTAGGGGGGCCCGATCCAACCATATTATATTTCATCACCATATTATAGTTCATATCTAAGCCTATCGTAAAATTTTTAGAGGGGGCCAGCAAAAAGTTAGGGGTGCCAGGCCCCCCTAGACCCCCCTGGATACGGGCCTGGACCCGAGTCCGAAATATGTTTTAACCTTTAGGCCCGAGCTCGCGTGATAACAAAATGAGCCCGAATTACAGAAACAATAAGTAACGCAAAATTGTATTTTTTAAATCTTACATGATTCAGAGAGAATAACGAAATGAAGGTTATCGTTTACACTTACTAACTATATGAATACTCTAAAGAAAATGGTCATTTATATAAAAATCCGTCTCCGTTAGCCTCGGTGCATAATTGTGGGACATTAAACTAAATATTTCATTTCATTTCATTTATATAAATTCTCATGAAATGAAAACATGAATACTTCAGATATTTAAAACGAACTATCAATGTGTGCGAATTCTTATGCAAATGGATGTTTACAGGACTCACTCAGATAGTCTTTAAAGCAGTCATTGTTAATTGCTGTGAAGAAAAAGAATGGAATCCACACTCTGGCTCCTCGAACAGATAAGCTAAGCATATTTATTTCTGTTATTTTTAGTTTTTCTCTTCACTACAAGTTAGCTTTACTCTCAATTGCATAATGATAATCTGATTTTTAGTGTGGGCGTCTCAAGTTACAAATTTAAACGTGGTTTAAAAGTTCTCTAGAAAGAATGGTCCGATAAATATCGTTGTACAGTATATTTACAAAGTTAGGCCCGAAAAAGTCCGAGAAATATGGTCATATATTTAAAAATGTATGGCCCGAGCCCGAAGTGATCTATGCTTTGTAGGCCCCAGCCCGTGTAGACCTCTATCCCCTGGATGTACGACCATGTCGATTGGCTGATTTCATTGAAGTGTTATATTTAAGAAACCCTATCATGTTCATCGCAAGGATGTATTAAATGTCATGAGGATATATTCAACTACTGTACTTTTCCTTAATAATAATTCTTTGAATTAGGCTTTACAACAACGTGACGCAAGATTAACTATATATAATTATTCTTCTAATACAAGGATGTTATAAAATAGAGGATCTGCCCATATCAATCTTCATTCTTTAAATCAATGAAGCCAAAAAAACAACCAAGCATCGACACGTCTGATTGGCTACTCTCGTTTCCGCCATCGTCTGATTCGCTACTTTCGTTTCCGCCATGATTGTTGGCTCAAAACATTGCGATCTTATTGGGCGGAGTGGGCAGAGTAGGAGTGGCGAAACTGTGACGTATGGCTTCACGATTTTGTTGTAAGGGCATATCCTCTATGTTAGAACATCCTTGTTCTAATATTATCACATCTAGCGTGTGAAGTCTTATAATCAATTTTTAATCCTATTCCCGCAGTCTTATCCAGTGGTTTTCAACCGCCGGTTCATGAAACCATTTTGGAGGTTCGCAATAAATATTTATACATATCAATTACACTACACTGACGTAAGTAGGCACTTCAGAAATGACATAGTGCTCATTGCTATGTACCAGTGCAATAGAGGCGATTTCCCTACGTTAAAGCGTTTACGGTCGGTAAACATAATTAAATGATAATTTCTTATGACGATTCCCCCATATAAAACTTTAAAATATCCCTCTTACTTTCACGATGTTCTGTGCTTCAAGTCAGACAGCACCAGCACCTGAAATCGGATAAAAAAAAAATATTCAAGTATATCGCTACAGCAAGGTAAGCAATTATCCTATACGTATCCTATCCTTGCTTATCATACAAGATAAGCATACGTATCAATGCAGGAGTCGCGGAAGAACGTTGAGGGCAGAGGCAACTCGCCCCAAATAGCAGGCAAGTTGACTGCTAAGGCGTCTTTCACATTATCCGGCGATTTGCCGGATCCGTTTCGGGCTGTTTGGCGGATCCGATTTCGGCCCCTTTCATATTATCCGGTGTTTTGCCGTGGATGAAAAATATGCGAGCAGGGTTGCTGTGCAACTGAAGAAACAAAACTCTGTGACTCTTGTCGTGTTGTGGTGGTTGTAATGGACAGACACAAAATTTGTTTTCTACTCGCCTTGTTAAGACTCAGGCAGAAAAAAAACGTCAGAGACACATATGGGTTCACCCTTTTTTAGAAAAACGGTATCTTGAAGGAGATTTTTCTATACTGTTTCCACAATTAAGGGAAGACGAAGGAAAATTATTTAATTACTTTCGTATGTCTATCGCATCAACTATTGTCATTCATTAGTTTTGTTAACGTGGCTGCAGTGGACAAATGCAAAATAATATGCATTTTATTCGCTTTGTTACCAGGCCCGTAGCCAGCCCAAAAATTTAGAGGGAGCCCGGTAGAAGTTAGGGGGAACGACCCAATCATAGTATACTTCATCATCATATTATAGTTTATTTGCAAGCCTACCGTGAAACTTTAAGGGGGCCAGCCAAAGTTTAGGGGGCCCGGCCCCCATAGACCCCGTGGATACGGGCCTGTTTGTTACCGAAATGAGAGAACATGCCACATACAGAAAAGATGTGCACTTTTTATTAGAGAAGCGGTATTTTGGAAGAGATTTTTCTATACTGTTTCCACAATCGATAAACCAAAATAGCGGCCCGGTTCTGGATATTTAAAATACCGTTCCGGTATTCAACTGTTGTGACTGAGAAAACCAGGCTAAAGTCCTCTAGGGATAGTCAACCATTGAGGTCTATCCGAGAATCTCAAGCCAACATTCAGCCACTGACCCCAAGACTGGTCTGTAGGCATTATTATTATTATCATTACTAGCTGTTATGCCCGTTCTTCGCACGGGTCAGATAAAATATCAATGTAAACAAACTGAACAATGAGAGAAGAATTAAGAAACATTTCTAAAATTAGATACATTTTGTGTGAATATATATCCAACAACGTACGTGTTTTCATTGGGAAGGCCGATGAGGGCTGAATTTGAACGTAAACACTATCGGGAGTATAATATAAATCTAAGCGACCTCGATAAATATGAATTCGACACAAATATTGGTCATTTTCTACTACTTTTACATGTCCCGGTAAACGCCCCCTGAGACCCCTCCCTGGTTCGAATTGTGAAAAAATCGCCTCTGGCCTTCCGATACCACAAAAACTATGAACGTGACACTAACATCTGTCATTTTCTACTACTTTTACATAGAAAGTAAAAGCCTCTGTGATCCTCTGGTTCCAATTTTGAAAAAACAACGCCTCTGGCTCCCAGTCGACGGGGGCTGTATTTAGAAGTCAACGCCTTGGGAGTATCACCATTCATCTCAGTGACAGCGAAAACTATTGATTTGACACTAATATCGGTCATTTTCGATTATTTTTACATGTCTCGCAATTCTTCACCCCGGTGACTCCGGCCCGCATACAATGGTGGCTGAATTTGAAAATCATCGCTAATGAAAGTATCACCATTTATCTCAAAGACCGCGAAAACTGTGAATTTCACATTAATATCGGTCATTGTGGATTATTTTTACATGTATCGGTGATCTTCTGGCCCAAGTTCCTTAGCTGATGGGGACTAAATGTGAAAGTAAACGCTATCTTGACTTTCACCATTAAGCTCAGTGACCCCGAAAGCTATGGATTTGACATTAATATCGGTCATTTTTGATTATTTTTACATTCTCGAAATTCCTCCTCCCCTCTGGTGACCCCCGGCCCGCATACAAATGGTGGCTGAAGTCATCGCTAATTGTAGTGTTACCATTGATCTCAGCGACCGCGAAAACTATGGATTTGACACTAATATCGGTCATTTTCTACTACTTTTACATGTCCTGGTAAACGCCCCCCTGAGACCCCCTGGTTCGAATTTTGAAAAAAAAAACGCATGGGCTTGATCTGGAGAATGGACCAAGGTACCCGTGACCAAATTTTGGTAACTTTCGGTCCACTAGGATGGTCCCCAGGCCGCACAAAGACAGACAGACAGACACATAAACTCTTTATTTTATTTATATTAGATTATTATTATTATTATTATTATTATTATTATTATATTTCGGGTTTATTCTTTTGTTTTAAGCGTTCCGACTATTGACTCAAGTCTCTTTAAAGCACTGCTCTAGTCCCTGAATTCAGAGGACTATTCAAGAAATTACAGCCACATAATTATAAAATATATAAAGTACGGTATATTTATCAAATATCACATCATGAATTCTCTCTTGCTTTGTGTAGCAAAATAGTACATAAATATATAGCAAAAGACTTTATTGTTGAAATATTTGATAGTGTATATTTCAATTTTGGGTCACCACAAATTTATAGAAGCTCATTTGTCCAGTGCTACCCGGACATCTCCCAATCTTCTATTACATAGACAAATAATAATTTATATTGATTTCGACACTTCGGTAGTAGTGGTCGTTTTCAATTAATTTTATATGTCATATTTCCCCATATATTGTATGTACAGGTTTGGTTAATTACTCCAGATGTACTGGGCTAGAATATAACCACATACACAAACACACTCCACACACACACACACAAAACCACACGCTCCCATATTATAGCAGCCACTTTCTCCTCTTTCCTGGCAACACTTCCTTCCTCCCACAACACCCGTTCGGTAGTTTGCCGCGTATATGTGAAGAGCTTCATTGCTTGTAATATCCTGCTTGGTTTAGCCGGAAACGGATCAGGCAAATCGCCGGATAATGTGAAAGGGACATAAGAGTCTGCGACAATCTTCAAGCTTTCTGCTCAATCGTACAGAGGGAGAAGCTGTTTTGGTAGTCGCCTGGAAAACCTTTTTGGACCCCATTCTGTAACGGTTTGCGTCAACACAATGTAAAAGCGGCGCCTTGCTTTGAGATAACAGACGTAGTAGTTATAATAATTGATTTTTTGCACGTTTTGCGTTACGTTACGCACTTATTACGCACGCTGTTGTGGAATGGTGCTCTTGAAACTGTAAGCAGACGACTTAAAATTATTGTTTCCGTCAAGCACAAACTTAATCTTTTAGGATTTTACTGTCCAAGATAGAACAAATATGGTACGGAGGAGCGAAACGAAACAAAGTATTGATTGGTTTGCATTTACGCTCTACATCAGCAACGGAGATATATAAAACTAAACCTAACGTTAAAATGGAGTCTGACCACTGTAGTGCGTTCGATCCGAAGTAGTAGGGGCCCGCGTTCGCCCGAATGACTCATCCTCACTCTCTTTCATGACCAGGGTCAAAGGTCAATGACCTGGCCCGGGGTCAATGACCTAGGGGTACCTAGGACCACCCCCTCTAAATTTTGGCAGGGGTACCTTGGCCCACCCCCTAAATTTTGGCAGGGGTACCTAGGACCATCCCCCTTAAATTTTGGAAATTGCCAAATCTAAAAATTTGGTGTGGTAGCCTAGGACCATAGTATGTACCTCTATCAGTATTGGGGGTCTATGTCGTTCCCTTTCATGGGTAAAAAATTGCCAAAAATTCAAATTTCGGGGGTTTTTGACCTAATTTATCCTCTTTGATGAGGTGTTATTACCCTATATGGTTATATGGACGTATACAGGGGTCCATTACCTTTCATAAGACATGGGTATATTAATGCACCCCTTGAAAAATTTGGGAGGGGTACCTTGGCCCACCACTTAAATTTTGGAAATTGACCAATTTAAACATTGGGTATTATAGTACAGGACCCTAATATCTATTATGATAAATTTGGGTGGTCCACCTCATTTCCTTCTAGGGGTACAAAATTGCCAAAAATATAAACGTAAGCAATACGTTATACCACGTGTTTGGTTTTTGGCTCAATTTATCCCCTTTGATGAGGTGTTATTACCTTATATGGTTATATGGTCATGTATAGGGGTCCATTCCCTTTCATGAGATATGGGTATATTTGTGCACCCCTTGAAAAATTTGGGAGGGGCACCTTGGCCCACCCCTTAAATTTTGGAAATTGACCAATTTAAACATTTGGTATTATAGTACTGCACCCTAACATGTATTATGATAAATTTGGGTGGTCCACCTTGTTCCCTTCTAGGGGTACAAATTTGCCAAGATATAAACGTAAGCAATACGTTGTACCACGTGTTTGGTATTTTGGCCCAATTTATTTCCTTGGATGAAGTCCTATTACCTTATATGGTTATGTATAGGGGTGTATTCCCTATCATAAGACATAGGTACATTTGTGCACCCCTTTAAAAATTTGGGAGGGGTACCTTGGCCCACCCCTTAAATTTTGGAAATTGATCATTTTATATATTTGGTATTATAGTACTGGACCCTAACATGTATTATGATAAATTTGGGTGGTCCACCTCGTTTCCTTCTAGGGGTACAAAATTGCCAAAATATAAACGTAAGCAATACGTTATACCATGTGTTTGGTTTTTGGTCGATTTTATCCCTTTGATGAGGTGTTATTATCCTATTTAGTTATATGGTCATGTATAGGGGTCCATTACCTTTCATAAGATATGGGTATAATGATGCACCCCGGGAGGGGTACTTTGGCCCACCCCTTAAATTTTGGAAATTGCCCAATTTAAACATTTAGTATTATAGTACAAGACCCTAATATGTATTATGATAAATTTGGGTGGTCCACCTCGTTCCCTTTTAGGGGTACAAAATTGACAAAATATAAACGTAAGCATTACGTTGTACCACGTGTTTGGTTTTTGACCTAATTTATTCCTTTGGATGAGGTCCTATTACCTTATGTGGTAATGTATAGGTGTTCATTCCCTATCATAAGACATAGGTATATTGATGCACCCCGGGAGGGGATTCGGTATCATAGTACATGACTCAACATGTATCATGATAAATTTGGGTGGTCCACATCGTTCTCTTTTAGGGGTACAAAATTGCTAAAATATAAACATAAGCAATATGTTGTACCATGTGTTTGGTTTTTGGCCCAATTTCTCCCCTTTGGTGAGGTTTTATTACCTTATATGGTTATATGGTCATGTATATAGGTTCATTTCCTATCATAAGATATGGGTACATTGATGCATCCTTTAAAAATTTGGGAGGGGTATCTTGGCTCATCCACTCGGTTTTAGAAATTGTTTAATATAAGCATTTGGTATCATAGTACAGGTCTCCAATATGTACCACTATAAATTTGGATGGTCCACATCGTTCCCTTTTCATAGGTAAAGAACTACCAAAAATCAAATTTCGGAGGTTATTGACCCCTATTTAGCATGTTATATGGATATGTACAGAGGTTTATTACCTTTATATGTTTATGTTTCCTTTTAAATTTGGGAATTATCAAATAACAAAATTCGGTAAACGTTTTCTAGGACCCATTGTAGATGTTGATGTTCCTCTTATGGCCAAATATTCAAAATTTAAATGTTATTGACCGGCTTTATTATTGAATAAGTACAGGATTTATTACTTTTTTCATAAGACACAGGTGTATTTGTGTACCAATCTTAAATTTTGGAAGGGGTACATTTCTTATTGTCATATCAATAATTGGTAATTGGATAGTATCTCATTCATTGGGTAAATCATTATGATCACGTGATCGGTTATTGACCTATGATGGGATTAGGAGTCCAGGACATTGGTACATTGAAACTTTGTAGGATAATTTGATAATGCGTCATTGGTTTTGATTATTCCCGCCAAATATAAACGTAAGCAAGACGTTGTACCACGTGATTGTCCTTGATGAGGTAGTGTACAGGGATTCATTTCCTTTGTTGTGGTACTTCTTAAGTTTGAGTACACACACACTTCTAGAAAACAGTTGGTTCTACTCAGGTAAACAATTGACGGACATTATTGACCTTATTGAACATATAATGATATGATTAACTCTAAGACTTAGGTATATCAAGAGAAGTATTCTTTAAATTTGGGAATGGTGATAAACAGAATTTTAACATAAGGCGCGAAATTTGAAACAATACATTGAACTTTAGTCACAGCTCATAGTCTAAGATCATTGGTGGTGATTGATTTGAAATCTGATAGCTAACCTTATTGAATCTTATGACTCATAGACGAAAGGCAATACATGCTACAAGTTTAAAATTTAATCATAAGGTGATGTAATCTGACACTAGCAAAGTTATTATTAATGCAATTTTATTGGATGATCACTATCTTTCGTGCAATCTGATTGGTTGATCACTATCTTTCGTGCAATCTGATTGGTTGATGATTTTCAAATCTTTGCTGTATTCAGTTTTAAGTTTTGTTTAACATTTAAAAATCTTGGTTTCGTTCAACATTTTGCACTCACTGATAAATATGATCAAAACCGTTTATTTGTTAATCGAATAGTTAAAAACCGGATAAAGTTTGACGGTTAACCGTGAAACGTAAAATTTTTAGTTTGAAATTTTTTGTTTGAAACTTTTTGTTTGAAAATTCTTGCTTTCAAATTTTTGTTTGAATTTTTTGTTTCAAAATTTTGTTTGAAATTTGTTTCAAAATTTTTTTGTTTAATAATTTTTCGTTTGAAATTTTTTCGTTTCAAAATTTTGTTTAAAATTTTTGTTTGAAATTTATCGTTTCCAAATTTTTTGTTTGAAATTTTTTGTTTCAAAATTTTGTTTTTCAAAATTTTGTTTGAATTTTTTTCGTTTGAAATTTTTTGTTTGAATTTTTTTCGTTTCCAAATTTTTTCGTTTCAAAAATTTTTGTTTCAAAGTTTGGTTTGACATTTTTAAAAGTTTGTGCACTCATTAGTAAAGAACCGGAACTGTTTAGAGCAAAAACCTCTGGCAACATTGTGGTGCAATAGTACACGTCAGAACATGATAATGCAACGTCATCAGTTTTTCATCATATATAAGTATCGTTCGAGTTAGTATTCATGATAACATCATCATGGCTACTTGTCTGCAGTTTCTAAACACGCGTGATGTGATGAAATCATTTACCAAGATTACTGATTTACAACAGAATGTACCTTATAGAATCTTAGCTAGCCAAATGATCCCTACAAAGTTTGGATTAAGAATCGTAGTGAAGCTTGAAAATGATAAGAATATAATTTTACCAGCAAGATATTTACCCATGGAAGCATCAAAACAAGAAGAACTGCTGCGTTTCTTAAATACTGGATCTGTATCTTTATGTTACAAAGGATTCTTGGGTCGAAGTCATCAACTTGAATTTAGTACAGAGCCAGATTCGTCAGCAATTGTGATGAAATCATGAATTCAAACGTCAGCACATCAGCCGTAGTTGTATGAATTTGGTTGGTCGGCATGACGTCAGCAACTGTGATGAAATCATGAATTCAAACGTCAGCACATTTCTTTCCAATGACGTCAGCAATAACTATAAACCAGCAAATACAGTGTCATCCCACGAAATCATTTGAGCAAGTGCTTTTCAGGAGGAAAGATGTGTACTTCTAACGATAAAGAGTTCATCTTCGCAAGCTATTATCCAATAAACATATTTCAAACAAAACATGTGATGATTGGTATCAGTGCTAGAACATTTGAACCTGTGATTCGATTGGGCAAAGCAGAACAATTTGGTGTACAACTGACCTGTGAAGAATGGCAAATATTATGTTCACGAATCGACCAAATGAACGATTATTTTCATGATGAGCTAAATGTGACCATAGTCAAATCATTAGGCTCAAATCATGAAGTGGTGCTGCGTACAGTCCTCGAAGAGAAGATGGTGCTGTTACGTAAAAAGAGTACATTCCATGTCCCTCGCAACATGGTGTATCTAACACAAACGGAATGGAACAAATTTATCAGCGTATTTCAGTGTGTGAAACATGCAGTGGAAGTGTGCAACAAAACAAGTATATTCCTGAAAAAGTACTATTTTGAAAAATGTGTTATGCATATTGTACAACATGTATCTAGATATTGTGATGGTTGTCAACATCGTTCGTGGGTGCATACCTGTATTGATAAACAGTTTATTTGTGATCAAATGGACATTGAGTTTCCACCAATTGATATTGCATTAGACCTTAAAAGACTTCAATTGGAATTAAAATTATATGCTAAAGACAAACTAGTGCAAGAAGTTCAAAATACATTGTATCGACAATATCCAGAACCACTATCTGGTATGGATGTATGTGGAGTGTAATAAAATGATCCATTTCAATGAATTGTGTTTTACCCAGGTTCTGACGTGTACTATTGCACCACAATGTTGTCAAAGGTTTTTGTTCTAAACAGTTCCAGTTCTTTACTAATAAGTGCACAAACTTTTAAAAATGTCAAACCAAACTTTGAAACAAAAATTTAGAACAAAAATCTTTGAAACAAAATTTTGAAACGAAATTTCAAACAAAATTTTGAAACAAAAAATTTCAAACAAAAAATTTGGAAACGAAAAATTTCAAACAAAAAATTTTAAACAAAATTTTCGAACAAAAATTTTCAAACAAAAAATTTCAAACGAAAAAATTTTCAAACAAAAATTTCAAACGAAAAAATCTCAAACAAAATTTTGAAAATTTTCAAACAAAAAATTTTAAACAAAAAATTTGGAAACGAAAAAATGTCAAACCAAAGTTTCAAACAAAAAAAAATTCAAAAACTTTTTAAATGTTAAAACAAAACTGAATGCAGAAAAAGATTTAAAACTCATCAACTTATCAGATTGCACGAAAGATAGTGACCAACCAATCAGATTGCAGGAAAGATAGTGATCATCCAATCAAATTGCATTAACAATAACTTTGCTAGTGTCAGATTACATCACCTTATGATTAAATTTTAAACTGTTGTAGCATGTATTACCTTTCGTCTATGAGTCATAAGATTCAATAAGGTTAGCTATCAGATTTCTAAAGCTCAAGGTCAAATCAATCACCACCAATGATCTTAGACTATGAGCTGTGACTAAAGTTCAATGTATTGTTTCAAATTTCGCACCTTATGTTAAAATTCTGTTTATCACCATTCCCAAATTTAAAGAATACTTCTCTTGATATACCTAAGTCTTAGAGTTAATCATATCATTATATGTTCAATAAGGTCAATAATGTCCGTCAATTGTTTACCTGAGTAGAACCAACTGTTTTCTAGAAGTGTGTGTGTACTCAAACTTAAGAAGTACCACAACAAAGGAAATGAATCCCTGTACACTACCTCATCAAGGACAATCACGTGGTACAACGTCTTGCTTACGTTTATATTTGGCGGGAATAATCAAAACCAATGACGCATTATCAAATTATCCTACAAAGTTTCAATGTACCAATGTCCTGGACTCCTAATCCCATCATAGGTCAATAACCGATCACGTGATCATAATGATTTACCCAATGAATGAGATACTATCCAATTACCAATTATTGATATGACAATAAGAAATGTACCCCTTCCAAAATTTAAGATTGGTACACAAATACACCTGTGTCTTATGAAAAAAGTAATAAATCCTGTACTTATTCAATAATAAAGCCGGTCAATAACATTTAAATTTTGAATATTTGGCCATAAGAGGAACATCAACATCTACAATGGGTCCTAGAAAACGTTTACCGAATTTTGTTATTTGATAATTCCCAAATTTAAAAGGAAACATAAACATATAAAGGTAATAAACCTCTGTACATATCCATATAACATGCTAAATAGGGGTCAATAACCTCCGAAATTTGATTTTTGGTAGTTCTTTACCTATGAAAAGGGAACGATGTGGACCATCCAAATTTATAGTGGTACATATTGGAGACCTGTACTATGATACCAAATGCTTATATTAAACAATTTCTAAAACCGAGTGGATGAGCCAAGATACCCCTCCCAAATTTTTAAAGGATGCATCAATGTACCCATATCTTATGATAGGAAATGAACCTATATACATGACCATATAACCATATAAGGTAATAAAACCTCATCAAAGGGGAGAAATTGGGCCAAAAACCAAACACATGGTACAACATATTGCTTATGTTTATATTTTAGCAATTTTGTACCCCTAAAAGAGAACGATGTGGACCACCCAAATTTATCATGATACATGTTGAGTCATGTACTATGATACCGAATCCCCTCCCGGGGTGCATCAATGTACCTATGTCTTATGATAGGGAATGAACACCTATACATTACCACATAAGGTAATAGGACCTTATCCAAAGGAAAAAATTAGGTCAAAAACCAAACACGTGGTACAACGTAATGCTTACGTTTATATTTTGTCAATTTTGTACCCCTAAAAGGGAACGAGGTGGACCACCCAAATTTATCATAATACATATTAGGGTCTTGTACTATAATACCAAATGTTTAAATTGGGCAATTTCCAAAATTTAAGGGGTGGGCCAAAGTACCCCTCCCGGGGTGCATCATTATACCCATATCTTATGAAAGGTAATGGACCCCTATACATGACCATATAACTAAATAGGATAATAACACCTCATCAAAGGGATAAAATCGACCAAAAACCAAACACATGGTATAACGTATTGCTTACGTTTATATTTTGGCAATTTTGTACCCCTAGAAGGAAACGAGGTGGACCACCCAAATTTATCATAATACATGTTAGGGTCCAGTACTATAATACCAAATATATAAAATGATCAATTTCCAAAATTTAAGGGGTGGGCCAAGGTACCCCTCCCAAATTTTTAAAGGGGTGCACAAATGTACCTATGTCTTATGATAGGGAATACACCCCTATACATAACCATATAAGGTAATAGGACTTCATCCAAGGAAATAAATTGGGCCAAAATACCAAACACGTGGTACAACGTATTGCTTACGTTTATATCTTGGCAAATTTGTACCCCTAGAAGGGAACAAGGTGGACCACCCAAATTTATCATAATACATGTTAGGGTGCAGTACTATAATACCAAATGTTTAAATTGGTCAATTTCCAAAATTTAAGGGGTGGGCCAAGGTGCCCCTCCCAAATTTTTCAAGGGGTGCACAAATATACCCATATCTCATGAAAGGGAATGGACCCCTATACATGACCATATAACCATATAAGGTAATAACACCTCATCAAAGGGGATAAATTGAGCCAAAAACCAAACACGTGGTATAACGTATTGCTTACGTTTATATTTTTGGCAATTTTGTACCCCTAGAAGGAAATGAGGTGGACCACCCAAATTTATCATAATAGATATTAGGGTCCTGTACTATAATACCCAATGTTTAAATTGGTCAATTTCCAAAATTTAAGTGGTGGGCCAAGGTACCCCTCCCAAATTTTTCAAGGGGTGCATTAATATACCCATGTCTTATGAAAGGTAATGGACCCCTGTATACGTCCATATAACCATATAGGGTAATAACACCTCATCAAAGAGGATAAATTAGGTCAAAAACCCCCGAAATTTGAATTTTTGGCAATTTTTTACCCATGAAAGGGAACGACATAGACCCCCAATACTGATAGAGGTACATACTATGGTCCTAGGCTACCACACCAAATTTTTAGATTTGGCAATTTCCAAAATTTAAGGGGGGTGGTCCTAGGTATCCCTGCCAAAATTTAGGGGGTGGGCCAAGGTACCCCTGCCAAAATTTAGAGGGGGTGGTCCTAGGTACCCCTAGGTCATTGACCCCGGGCCAGGTCATTGACCTTTGACCCTGGTCATGAAAGAGAGTGAGGATGAGTCATTCGGGCGAACGCGGGCCCCTACTACTTCCGAGACCCGATCGCACTCTATTCACTAGACTAAAGGAAAAAGGAAACTATAGCAGAATTTATTTGTGTTGATTATGCATTGTGATGGTCGAGTTCGTTTTTGCCTCCGTTTATTCTAGTGCAGTTGTCAACCTCAGAGAACAGAATTATCGATTTTCGTCTTTAAAATTATCGTATATTACAAAAAAATCGATTTTCATCTTTAAAATTATCGTATATTACAAAAAATCAATTTTCGTCTTTAAAATTATCGTATATTACAAAAAATCGATTTTCGTCTTTATAACTATCGTATATTACAAAAATCGATTTTCGTCCTTAAAATTATCGTATATTACAAAAAATCGATTTTCGTCTTTAAAATTATCGTATATTAGAAAAAATCGATTTTCATCTTTAAAATTATCGTATATTACAAGAAAATTAATTTTCGTCTTTAAAATTATCGCATATTACAAAAAATCGATTTTCGTCTTTATAATTATCGTATATTACAAAAAATCTATTTCCATCTTTAAAATTATCGTATATTACAAAAAATCGATTTTCGTATTTAAAATTATCGTATATTACAAAAAAAATGGATTTTCGTCCTTAAAATTATCGTATATTACAAAAAAAGTAATTGAATTTAAAGAGTGGATGCAGAATTGCAATTTGCCCATTCTCAAATAGTTATTGATTTATTTATAGCATGAATGAATGTTAAAAATCTCAGTGGGTGTGGTTTTAATTGTTTGAAACAAATATTTGCACGATTTATTCATAGACTCAAAAGCTGCAAATACGGGTGCGTTCTAAAATTATCGTATGTTCACCTATTATCGCAATGGCTTTATCGTATGATTGGTGGCCCTGTTGTGGTGTGACGTATGTTCAAAGTTATTCACTGTTCTCAATTTTACGAGGTCATTATTTAATCTACTAATATTCGCAAATCATCTAACTTTCTGAAAACCCTGTATGATGATGATTCATGAAAATAGAGAATAGATTTTATGGTGTTATACGTTCTTATTTAAAGATACTTATTTCATCTCGAAATTTTCTTGTAAGGGTATTAAATGATTCATACGTACTACGCTTTCCTAGTTTCCTTTTACATTTCTGTAAACATTTTGTGTTGAGAATAGTGTGTTTGTGTTCACTGAAATGTTTCGATAGTCATCTATTATATTCTTTTAACCCTTTAACTGGCAAGCATTGATAGCATTACCATTAAAATATTTAGTTTGTTTTTTTGGTTGAACCATGTCTTCTTGATCATAGTTTCGTAATTTTTAAAGATTTTTGTACTTCGATTACAAAATACAGGGTGTTTATTTCAAAGCAATTGAGGAGGTGAGCGCAACAGTGGTCTAACCCACATTTTAAAAAATAAAGAAAAATCAAGTTAAACACATGTGTTTTTTGGTACTATATATATAATGTATGACACATTCAACCACTTGTGGTTCCTCTTGGTATATTGTACAAAAAGCACATGAGTTTAACTTGATTTTTCTTTATTTTTAAACAATGTGGGTTAGGCCACTGTTGCGGTCACCCCCTCAATTGCTCATGAGCAGCATTGCCCTATTATGGTCAAATATCATAACAATATTTTCAGTAATTAGCAGCAGTTTCGTTGAAATATTTTCCTACAGAACAAGAAACCACAAATAAATAAATAAATAAATAAAAACTTTCACGGAACGTAGGAGATGAAGCTTCTTCAGTACTAATTTTGACTGCCCCTGTTGACGAAGATTAGAAATATCTAAACACGCGACCCGCAAATATGCTGCTTTGCGAACAGTCTTGAAAATAGTTTTTGTATTCTGTTAAACTGATTTTCGTATCTCAGATTTTGCTTATTTCCCTTACTAACTTTTACGAACAATTTTGTACCATGTCTCGCTTTTATACTCGCTTGAGAAGTAAGCTGAGTTTACTTACCTTATGTTCCGTATGCTCGAAGACACCTCAAACATTCTTTTTTTGGTTTGTTTTAGAATGTACAGATTACTTTTATGATTATTGTTGGAAGATGAAATAACAGTGATGTGTAATATTTTAAAGAGGTCGATGTGTTTTGAATATGGGCACTGGCCTGAGTTGCTAGGTTATCTGTTAATTGCACTAAATTTTGCCGAGGTTTTTAAGGAAGGATTGTGATAGAAGGGACTAGATAATTAGTTAATCAAGATACTATATGTTTCTGTGCCCAAGCAAGGCGGGCCTCAGGTTACAGAAATACGTACTTACAAGAAATATCTACACATCGTCTTCTGATATTCAACACCGCGTATCTCCAATTTTGGCAAATTTGAGTTTTTGATACCATTAGAATCAGTATAGGATGGCGCACATTCTAGGTAAGTAGTACACCTATATCACGACAGATGGCTCTGTTATTCCCTCAAAGTAATACCGCGTATATTGTTATGCTCTAAATTGTTATGAAATACCGCGTAAAGTGAGTCTTGACCATTGTATTGGTTTGGCGGCAGAGATAGTTTGTTGTGTTAACTTCATAAGAAAAGAGCAGAAATGTTACATTATTTTGGAAGTACATTTTCTAATTTCAGGGCTCATAGTGGTCTGGTCTCTTGTAAATAGTTGAAAAGTGACCAAAAGCACACGAAAAAGTGACTAGAATCTCATCATGTCCCTTTTTTCCTTTGTCAATTTCCCCTTCACCTCTGTTTTTTTTTCGTCTTTTCTTCTTGAATTCTTCTTTTTGAGCTTCTTCCTTTCTTAGGTTTTCTAAGTATGCTTTGTAGTTAAGGTAAGCAGACTTAGCAGATGACAGAAGCTTCTGAGTAAATGGAACCAGTTCTGGCCTATTTCCGAATTTCTTCATCCCAGACATTATATTTAACTTAGCATTGAAAGTTCTCAAAGCCATGAAATATTCAAATTCATTACCTAGTCTTAAGAACAACATATTATACAAGCATAACACAAGACGAACATGATTAGCCACACACACAAAAAAAAAAAAAAAAAAAAAAAAAACATACACAACGTTGAGCGGAGCGTTAACTATTACGAGAGAAAACTAAAAGACTATTATGATAGAAGAATAGACAGGAGGGTTCTCAACCAAACCTTGAGAGCTTAAGCATCCACCAACCATCCACTGTGCTTTGGAAAGAATAAAAAGCTGGAGTAAGAATAAAGCTGACTGTTTCACATATGGCAGCAAGGATTGAAGCTTTCAGAAGAGTAATGAGTAACAAGTTTCTGCCGTTTTCCAATTATTTTTATATTTTTCTTAGAAAACTGCCAATGCAAAACATAAATCACACGAAAAAGTCACTTTTAGTGACAAATTTAAAAAAAAAAGTAACTCACTATGAGCCCTGTAATTTGTAATATCTGTAGATAATTTAAGTTTGCTTATGACTTTCAGAGTAAAATACTGTAAAATTCTTGTGGCAATAGTTACGCGGAATCGCTTCTCGATTATTGTAATTTACGCGGTATTGAATCAAATATTACATGTAAGTTTGCTTGAAAACTCAATAATAGTTAAAATTAAATTAGTTATGCATAATTACAGTGGTATATTTAGGGGGACATCACGGCTTAAGCTCCCTCCCCCCGAAATTTTATTTATTATATTGAAGTAAATGAAATATCTTGCAGAATTTTCGCATTTCCAGGAATAAAGTTAGCAACCCCCCGAAAAAATCGTAAATACGCCACTGTGTAATTACATTTGTTAGTAACGAATTTTCGTATCATAACAATTGTCATATAATAAATTGACACATAATAATGCATATGGTTTTTTAAAAACAAAATTAAAATCATATTTTCAGTGTATATTTTCGTACACGGAAGATAAAAAATAGTAAATAAAAAGCAATAATATATAGTCAAGGTTAGTTGTGTAAATAAAAAAAAAAAACTTTCCCATCAAAAGCAACAACAATTAATTAACCTCTACGTAAACTTCTCGGCCCGTTGCTTTTACAAAATATAAACACATCTAGTAACGTAATATAAAAAACAAATGCATAAACTTTCAAAAAATAGCAACAACAAAAATACGTATTAAAAAACAATTTTTAAAATTTTTCTGCATATTACATCAAAAAGTTAAATAATATAAAAAGCACGGGCAAGAGGCATAAAACATCACAATTAACCTCTCCGTCAAATAATAGTATTAAATCAAATCTTCAGTAACCGCCATAAAGTTAAAAACACTTGCTTTGTAAATATCTTTTCTTTTCCTATAATATCCCTTCTTCACTTTTGGGAGAAGTTTCAGTAAAACTCTGTCATCTGGCATATATGAGTAAAAAAGTAATTTATCATTATAAATACGTCTCCTGGTAACACGCAACCCACTATACAAGTCAATTTTCAAAAATTTTATTCTCATTTTTATACAATTCAACATAATAAATTATATTTTAAATGGGGCCTCATGTTTTCATTTCAAGCCCTAAAATTTAACGACACCAAAAAATTTAGGTTAGTTTAAATTGCACGTTAAAAAATTCAATATTATTTACAATGTCATGCTTTTGCATTTTTTAATATTTTACAATTATGGAGTCTTCTGTATATTTGGAGAAAAACGAAGTAATTTCTTAAGCTTTTGGTAGTAATTGTTGGGTATAAATTCCGTTTCAGAAAAATTATACAGGCTATCGAGGAAGATGACCAACGTTTCACGACATGAAATTATATCAGCAATGAGCTTTAGCATAGAAAATAATAACAATAATAATAATAATAATAATAAAAAACACGAAGCTAATGCTGGGAATGAGCTACAGACATTTCCAACAGTACATAATATAGAATTCGCAGGTATGAACACGGTTTGCATGTCTTATATACTAACAAAAAGACATTGTTCTAGATACTACATTAGGTTAGACTAGGTTAGTTTTGTGTGTATAGCTTTTATTGCACTTCTACAATAATTCTGAATAGTTTAAACTGCGTATTATTATTATGGTAACACTATTGTGTAGGTCTACATGCAGTTACTATATTAATCTTTATATTCGTGTTCTTACGTAATAATGTATAACAAAACAAGACAGTGCAAATTAGAATAATATGAGTATCTCATATTATGAGATACACATAGGCCTATGCATTTACAAATCCACATCATATTGTGTTCAAATTTATTATCTGCTGTTATTATGTCTACACTATATTTAATCTATATTTTTAATACCCTTGTCATTCGCAAAAAATTCAAACGTGGTTCCCCAAATAATTTGCTCTCAAAACTTGATTTTTTGTCTCACTCCTTTTCTTCTCTTGTATTTCTTTTCAGATAGAATTTGAACTTGCTAGTTCTTCAACACTGAATACCACCGAACCAATGATATTGGATTTAGAAATACCAAGTATTTGCAGTATGATATGGATATTATGCACAACAGAGTCCTCTGACAACAAGTAATCCACTATTTGGAAAAAATGTAATTGGTGTTGTAGAAAAAGTGAATAAAAATGTAGGTACTAATGAGAATTCAAAAGTTTACAACGTTGATAATTTAGAAACTCTAGATGACACGACTAATTCAGAATCTGTACATCCAGCAGGACTTCTAGAAAATAATACCCACGTGCAATCTTTTATATCCAATAATATTCATGAAGATGAGATAATGCATAGCGAAAACTCTGATGCTACAGCTGGAAAGATAAGTAATGAAAGGAAGTGGAAGAGGAATAATAAAAATAAAAGAATGAGGGGTGAAGCGAATTTAGACGAACAAAACATGATAAATGTTAAAACGATGTGAAAAGAAATGAAAGACAAACAGGACCTACTTGCAAATCAGCATTGCGGGAGAAGTCAATAAAAAGACATTGTAATAACATAGCAGAGGATCAAAGAAAAGCAATATTTGACAAGTTTTGGAAGGAGATGACTTGGGATCAACGCAGAGTTTTTGTGGTTATTGCTGTAAAAGGTCAAGTGTGGTAAGAGAAAGAAATAATGAAGATTCGCGAAGGCAAGGAACATTAAAATACTTCTTGACACGTCAGGGGCAGCACATATAAGTGTGTAAGACAATGTTTCTTCATACTTTATGAATCAAATTGTGGTTTGTTTATTATTGGGTGTATGGTAAAATAAATAAATAAATAAATAAAATAAAAAAATAACAGTGGTATGGCATCACCTTCAGGCAAAACGAAACCTTACCAGAGAAATAATGGAAAAGACGATGAGAAAGCTTTCCCGAAAGATTTTTTTCAATGGACTACCTAAGCTACCTTTTCATTATTGTCGGTTCTCATCAACAAAGGTATATTTGGAGCCTATAGTGCGTTCTACAACACAACTCTATGAGTTGTACAGTGCAGAATGTTCTAAAGCATCTAAAAGTGTACTGAGCACATTTACATTTTATGAGCTATTTAATGAAATGAATTTATCTTTTTTTTTTTTTTTTTTCAACAAGAAGGGTAAATGTGACCGTTGTCCATCTTACGAAACAAAAAAACTTAAGTGAGGACAGTACAAGATTCACATTAATCTTGAAAATACAGCACGTTCTGAAAAACAGGCAGATAGAAAGAAAACATTAGATGATCTTGTTCATATTTTCACGCAAGATGTTCCAGCTGTTAGCACCACACATCAGGCTACTGCTATGTATTACAAAACAAAACTAAATGTTCATAATTTTACTATGTACAATATTGGTACAAAAGAAGTAACATGCTATTGGTTTGATGAGAGTGAAGGTAGTTTTGAATCTTCCATGTTTGCAACTTGCGTGATCGACAAAATCAAACCACTAATCAAATATGATCCGAGAGGCCAATCATTCTGTCGTGCGATGGCTATGGATGTCAGAATAAAACCGCGTCCTTTCCAACGCTCTGTTGCATCTTTTCAGAGACAGTGGAGTACTAATGGAGCAAAAATATTTGGTAAAAGATCATAGCCAAATGGAATATGACTCTGTTTACAGTGTTATTGAACGAAAACTTATTTATCGGGAAATATATCTACCCAGCCAATATAAGTGCAATTACTACGGAAGCCCGGAGAAAACCTTTTCCATATAAGTCAACAATACGTTATTCATGACTTTTTCGAGACTATTCAGGCGAGAGCACTAAAGTATATGATTCAATTCGACCTGGAAATTCGGAAGGACGACGCTGAAAATGCATCAAGTTCACGTCCTACGATACGACCCCTGGGGTAGAAGAAACTTCAAAATTTACTTTTCTGAAGGATATCAGCCACTTTCAAGAAGACCAAAAGCTGTTGAATGCATCAGCGAGTTTGCAAGACCTAAAAGCAGTGATCCCTCATGATTGTCATTTGTTTTATGATGCTCTGCCCTATGCAACTACGGTGAAGAAAGCTATAAGTTGACTTGACGAAAAAGGTCTCAATGTCATCAAAATAGTCATTTCATTTGTGATTCTCTTCTGTATTCTTATAACAATATTGATCTTAATTTTTATGAATAGTGTTCATCCTTTTAGATCAATGGCGAAGAGTTCCCAATAGAATAGACAGACACTTATAAACGTCTATACACGACAATGGTTACACTATACATGCATACATATTTATGCATAAAATAATAATGTGAACATTGTGTTGTATTAGAAATTTTCGTTAGGTCGTAGAATACCAATTCTAAAGAGAAGGGCTCGACATTATTGCAGATTAATCCAATCAACTCTGGTCTTTCCTTCCGAGTGCAACTTTTATAACTTCTGTTACGAATAGTACTTATGTTTAAAAACTAATTTTGAAAATTTAATTACCTCTTGCTGTTTATCCGTACGTGTATTATAAATTGAAACCACTTATCATACGGGAAAACAGAAAGACTGGCTTTGAAACTTTATAAAACTAAATTTCTAGCTTAATGGCCTTAGAAGTAAAAACCTTAGTAGAAAACTTTATTATCGTCTTAAGAACAACTTTGACAGATTCACTATTTGTATTCGATCTTTTTTGTTAATTCGTATTTCATATTGTTCATAATTATAATGACATCCACTTCATGTAAATTAAAATTATTTCAAGCAGAACACACACAAATTTATTTACGTGCAATACAGCGTAAGGAACATTCTATCTCAAAAATGATAAATACAATACACCGTATGTTACTTTAAAAATACAAGAAAAGCAAATAACTGTATTTTTTTTTTAAAAAAAAAAAGTACTGCATAATTATTTTTATTCAAATTGAGGCTAAAGTTTTTTTTCTCCTGTAAAATTGGTGAAATATTACTTACGCGGTGTTGAATCTCAAAGGACGATATCCAAAATATACAAGTGTAATTAAAATGTAATTTGTACAGGAGAAAATGTCGTTGCCCTTTAGTCTTCTCGACAGCCTTGACAGTGAAAATACTCTTTGGCAATTATATATATATAATTGCTTGTAATATGGGCTTGTAATTTAAAAATGACCGTATTTACAGACTATTGCGATGGATCTCCTTCAAAGTCCCCTGCTTCCTGAACACAACGGTGTTTCTACTTCTGGAACAATTCCTGAAAATTATCTTTCGTAAAGGTGTGAAGAACTCTCCGTATTTGCCTGGATGTCTTCAGTTGAGTCAAATCTCTCCCCTTTCAACGACAATTTACTTTAGGAAACAGGTAGAAGTCGGCACGGGGCAAATCAGAGGAACAGGGGGTTGCGGAAGCACAAGATTGTTGAATTTGGCCAGAAATTTCTGGATCGATAACGCACAATGCGTCAATGAGGTGTTGTGGTGAAGGACCCAATCCAGAGGGCAGACCTTTTCCTCCGCAAATCTTCGCGCAAACGCTAAAGGACACTTTTGTAGTATTCCTGGTTGACTGTCTGCCCCCCTAGGAGCAAATTCATGATGCATGATACCCGTAGAACTATATTTCTGGGCTTACAGCATCTATGGTCATTTTTGCCCATCACGATGAGAGATGACGTCCTTCGGCGATTACACTACCCGGAGAATTGAGGGAAGGAAAAAACTGGCTTGGGAGTTGTATGTAAAATACTATTCCGGCATTTACCTGATGTGAATGAGGAAAACCCAGGAAAAACCTCACTCAGGGTGGCTAGGTTGAAAAATCTTTTATACCTTTCTGACCAAATGTCCCCACCGGGAATCGAATCCGGAATCATTCGTAGTACGCCACGATGAAGATAAGGCGCAGAGTACATTATTTGAGCAAGATACCCGAAGTACTTTGTGTTTATCCAATTCTGAATGGGAAATAAAGAAAAGGTCGAATTGACGTTCCTAATGCAAATTAAGGTTATTAATAAATTGATGAATAACGGTTATGTGAATATGTCTGAGAAAGAAGATGTAATAATTGGGATGGTTCCCATATATCAGATCGTATAATGCTACAAAAAATTATAACGATACTTAGCAGTCCTATGCATATCACCGACGACGGTCGTTGTATATAGCAGCTAGTTAGAGGAGATTCTTTAAGTTCTTATGTATTTTACTTTCCACGCATCGTTGAAAACACTTAGTTTCTACTTCAGCACCACTCTTCCAATAATTAAACTCCTTCAATAATGAAAGAAACACAATGCGGAAAAAAAGTTCTCCGATTCTTGATTCACGACCACCCATCTCTTGCATTTGACTTGCTCCTATATACTATAATCTGTCTCGCCTGTTAGAGAACTCCTTTACTCGGAAAATATTTGTGACTAACTCAACAGTTCTGCGACGCTAAACTTCACGATTTTTCGCTGTGTATGATTGGGAAGAAACTATCTACTGCGGTGGTGGTTATGCATAGTCTTAGACGATTTACAGTTTGTGCTGTACGCATCAACAACGTACAGAGTTTTTGCCGTATCCAATTGACATTTTTATTAGATACACATTTAAAAGTAGTAAAAGTGAGCTCTGGTGGCTAAATGGTTAGTATACATGCCTTTGGCGCAGTATGTCCAGGTTCAATTGCCGATGGGAGCTCATGTGGTTTGTATTTCATATAGCCTTACCGTTAAAAGGGACGCTTAACCAACCAAAAAGTAAGAGTGCTGAAATAGTAAAAAGAACATATACAAACTTTCGTACATCATAGATTTATTTAAGGTAACTTAAATCCATGTAAAATACATATGTACAAAAGGGGCCAACTCATTCCTACGTCGTTTGGTTTGAAATTTCGATCAACAGATCATTGGTTCCACTTGATCTGATAGCATTCATCCATACACACACAAATATATATCTTATACACTGAATTACTATCTGTTCGCTTTCTACTGTGCAAAGGGAACGTTGAATAACCAGAGATACTTTATTTAAAATAAGAGGTGTTTTCATTATGCAGTTTTTGTTGGTCGGAACGGAATGGTGAAGAACGTCAAATATCGGACTGTAAAAAGAGTTTTCGTCTGTACAAAAATATGTTCCACAAAATGTCCCATCCAGTCACTTGGACATCCGATCCACAACCACTCGACAACACCAAATGCACAACCTCGCAAAATCTTCCGATGGATTTTGTACCGTTCGTTCTTTATGGCAGCGTTTGTGTTGTGTGGCTCACTGTCACCAATCATATCACGATTGGTGTCTGAAGCCTAGCCTCATACAGTTGTTCTATTTGAATCTCCAGCCAGACGATCGATAATCTAGAAAAATAAAGAATAATTATTAAGATATTTTGAAAATATGAACGCATTTTAATTGTTTAGTTGTTCAACCTTATTCAGTTCTTTTCAAACATCCTAATGCTACCAAAGTTCTTAAGGGGGCAGACTACTAAATATTTTTGAAAAGCTGACAAATTTTCTTTTGCCCGTTTTTCGTAAGTGAAAAGAGGTACTGAAATGTAACTTACCACAATAATAGATAATGTTATTCTACACCCGAAAATACGAATCGGAAGAATTATCAGTGTTGCCATCCATAGAAACTACAGTGTGTCCAGAATTTGAATTACCCAAAAATCTAGGTTAAGACAGCGACTAGAAAAATGAACTCAACGGTAGTTGATTACTTATCATATTGTCTTCGTTCTTTGTTAACTACTTTTTAAATAATGTTTGGTCGGAACGGAATGGTGAAGAACGTCAAATATTGGACTGTAAAAAGAGTTTTCATCTGTACAAAAATACTTATTTATTTTGAACTTTACTTATTTATACTGTAATAACTTATTTATTTTGTAATAAGTTATGTAAGTTATTACAGAATAAGTACAAATATTATTTAAAAAGTAGTAAACAAGGAACCAAGACAACATGATAAGTCATCAATTATCGTTGAGTTCATTTTTCTAGTCGCTGTCTTAACCTAGATTTTTGGGTAATTCAAATTCTGGACACACTGAAATTTCTATGGATGGCAACACTGATTATTCTTTCAATTCGTATTTTTGGGTGTAGAATAATATTATCTATTATTGTAATAAGTTAAATTTCATTATCTCTTTCCACTTACGAAAAACGGGCAAAAGAAAAATTGTTATGTTTTGAAAAATACTTAGTAGTCTACCCCCTTAACATAACTCTCCTTTTCAGTACCGAAGCTGTGTGATACAGGAACATAGATCTTAATTGAGATTGCAAAACACACATTCCCACAGGCAAACTCTATTCTAGATTGGAAGAGTACATATTTGGAAATCTTTAAGTTTTACGTCCCACGATTATGCCGGCTAGGCTAAAGGAGATGATGATGATGAGAAATCAATGAAAGAGTGGAATGTAGAAAGTGAGAGGAAACGGGAGAACTCCAAGAAAACTCACACATTCACGGTGTTTGTCTACTACAAAGCTCACTTGGCGCGAGCAGGGATCGGACCTAGGTCCCAACGCACCAGATGTGAACGCTCTACCACTGAGCCACCGCGACCCCAAATATTTGGATACCTAGTTATGCTACGTCAATATGTCACGTAAGCTTCGTGCTGCACAAGGAGAGACATACGTAATTTAGCAACTACATCATCATTTGAAAAGTTCTATTTAGTCTCAAAGATATTTATTTCATATTTAGCTATTTACAATGAATGAAGAAAAAAAAAAAAAAAACCTCTCAAATCGTCTTTTTTCAGAGTCCAAATTACTACTACAAATTTATTTCATTTTCTAATATTTCATGAGGGAAGACTAAATACTTTCAGCATATCTATAATACATTTGCGGCTCAACGATTGTTTTTATACAGTAGCTAATGAAAATATCAATTTGGGTTGTTTCCGGTAGAGAGGAACGTTTTCTTTACGTGGAATAAACTATACTGAAATTCTTTAATATATGCATTCTAAAGCAATAAATAAATAAATAAATAATACTCCACGACGCACCATACAAGTAACAATCTATATATTAAAATGCTAGGTTTATATGTTTCGTAACCAATTCTTTTGACAATGATATCTCGGAAACCACAAGCTCTGAAAAAATGCCGTTTTCACTGATCGATTGCAAACTTTATGTAGATTGTTCAGTTCTAATTGAATATATATATTTTTTAATGGCCGTTATTTCTTTATTACATTTTTTAGGAGTACACTGAAAGTATTGGAACTTTAAAAGATAAGTCATCACATCCTACGAGTTATACATTCCAACATCATACATTTGTATACGGGGTGAGTATATCTCTCCGGAGTTTGTTTCATGGCCAAATGATAATGAAAAAACGAAGGATAATCATTTCTACAGTCTAAGATCAATCTTTATTGTTTGGAGAGTTTTGCCCAATGAACACCATATATCATTGACGTTATAATTAATTGTGCTGTATGCAAGAAGAAAGAGAACACTGATCATACATGAATTAGAAACTCCAACTGGAAGTAGGCTCAAATCTTGCAAACGGTGCGATATTGAAAAAATCTCCCCTTTATGATGCCCCTTGCCGATTTTTATCAACACATCCTTCCCTTGTGTCTGTAAAAGGACATGTACGGATGTTGTGAGGAATAACAAGGAGATTCATGCTCATATGTGAATGATGCGCTGTGTACAGAGCGCAGGTTCAGCTAGTAAGTATTAAAATTGTTCATTCGTTCCGACGATATTAACAAAAGAACCTATATAATAGATATATTCACTTGCTGTTGCTGTGATTTTTTCTCAAAAATGACTCTTACCTCTGCTAGTAGGTAAATAATGTGATTAACAACGCGAGTAGTTTTTGGATTCCACTTTAAACAGCAGGTTCGGTCTGATATAACCTCAATGCTGAGGAGGGGCGTTCAACTCCAATCAAGAAAATGTATAATTCAGTTATAACGTATTTCTTTAAAACAAAACCGCTTATCACCAGTTCTCGGAAACCAGTACGCCTAAGACGTGAAATTTCTTGCAAATATTGTTCTTAAATCCTAAACTCTGAATACGGGAAATGAAAAGTGAAAGATTTTTCATTATTACATGCTTCTTTTCCGGTTGCCATATTTTGGTATCTTGTATAGTAATGTATGAGTATGAATTATGGAATTAAATATTGGAGTATCAGTCATTGTGGTATGACGTGTCCTTATTAAGACTTATTTGTTTACATGCATACAGCAAAGCTGAGTACTCACTCGTTGGAAAAGGAAGAAAAAAAAAAGTAAAATCTTTGGCATATCCTATAGCTATATCTGCACAAACACTCAAAGAAACAACAATTGCTTGAAACACTCTGAATATTACCGCCTGTCATAAAATGTAATCGATGACTTACCGAATAATGCGCTACGTACATTTCAAGATTTACCTGCTGCCAAAGGGAGCTTCTACCAAGTACTAACACCAGCAACAAAAATGGTTCCTGGGGGCGCGGTGGCTCAGTGATAGAGCGTTCATCTCCGGTGCTTAGGGTCCCTGGTTCGATTCCAGCTCGCACCGTGTGGACTTTGTGGTGGACAGACACCATACTCGTGGGTTTTCTCGGGGTTCTCCCGTTTCCTCCCACTTTCTTCATTCCACCATTTTATTCATTTCTCATCATCATCGTCTCCTTTAGCCTAACCGGCATAACCGTGGGACATAAAACCTAAAGATTTCATTTCAAGAATGGTTCCTTCTATGCATTTCTACTAACAGATGGCCACAAGATCATTTTCGTGTGTCTATTACTTATGTCAGGCAGTGTACATTTATTCCACCCTCTGCCATATATATTGTTTGCAGAACGATCGTACGATCAGATACTCCGAAATACAAAATCAAAATATTAACATGAATTTTTGTCATCATACTTTTTACATTATGATGGCAATTTGCTATCAATTTCATTTAGGAAGGATAATATCAATCTAAGTAAATTTTCACAAACGTTAATCAAAATTAAATCATTAAAATCCTTCTACTACTGTATCTCAATCATCATTAAAATACTTTTACTACTTTCAGAGTACTTTTCCGTCATTAAAATGGTGGACTGAGTGGATGTTTCGCTGGAACTTGTATATTTGGAAATTACTCATGAGTTAATTTGTTTTAGAACCACGTACAGTAAGCCATCTGAAAACCTGCTACATTTGCTCCAAGTATGTTGTCTGTTTATGATCATGAAGACGACAGAGCTAATAACTAACAAACTGTCCTTAGCCAACTGCATCCAGTTTCTACTTTGTACTCCTATTTCTGCGAGATCCATCATAATATTGTTCTCCTATCTGCGCCTGATCTTCCTAATGGTCTTTTTCTGATCGAATTTCGAATTAAAATTTTAAAAACGTTTCTAATTTCTTCCATTCTAGCTACATGACTTGGTTACCTAACCCTTTTAGACTTAGTGACCTTGACAATGTTAGGTAAACGATACAAATTATAGTGTTCCTCATTATGAAGTATCCGCCATCCCCCATTCCCGTCTTTCTTGGGCCCGAATATTCGATTCAAAATTTTATTTTCAAATACTTTTAGTCTACGCTCTTCCCTCAGTTCAAGCAACTTTGAAAACTGGAATTGAAAATACCAAGACCGTATTTCAATGCCACCGCAAGGGTTTGAAATATCAAGAAAAATGATCTCACAAAGAAACGAGGAAGCATTGGGTACAAGGTAAGATTATATTTTTATATTAAAATGTACTCTATATCATTATTTGCAATTCTAGTCTCTCTTTGTGTTTGCTTTGTACTTATGTATTTCTAACCCTTATTATTAGAGAAGATTTTACCTGATCCGATATATTGTTATAGTTATTCCTATGTATTTTATGAAAGCTTGCAGTTAAGTTGTTTTGATTTTAATCTGGTATTCCTTCAACTCGATTTCATAGTCGTGATTGACATTAAGACGAAAGTAAAACTGTCACTATTATAAATGAAATTTTAAGCGATTTGTGCTTTGCAGAACATAATAGCGTACTAGATGTATAGATCCTGTCAACTTGATGGAAACAACTGGAGTTAAAAAAACACGTCAGATTTCTGGTTTGGCAACGGTCAGGTGGCGACCGCAGCGCAGGATTCTTCGTAGGGGTGTGTTAGGCTAAACTATGAACTGCGTGAGTAGTAGAACGATAGTGTACAGTGAACTGAGCAGACTGTGATAGTGTAAAATGAGCGACATTCCTAATTTCCAAAGAGGGCAAATTGTTGGCGCTCGGTTAAGTGGTAAAACCATAACAAAAGTGGTGAGTGTTGCGAGAACCAGTGTCCAAAGTGATGACGGCATACAACACTCACGGCAAAATCACATCGGCCAAGAGGAACAGTGGTCGAAAGAAAATCTTTAGTGGCAAATCTCAGTGAGCATTAAAGTGGATTGTTACTCAGAATCGCCGTGTGACTGCAGTGCACATGACAAGTAACTCAAGCAGCAACTTCTCCAGCCTGGGTCGACAATCACAGTCTGCCGTGAGTTACATGACATGGGACATACGAAACTGCTGGTACGGGACCATAACGCAGACCGATGGTGCCGTGAACATGCAACATGAACATTGATAACACTAGTTAACAAACTTAAACTTTTTGTTTGTTACATGAGAAAAATCACCTGATCTTAAAGGAACTTTTTGCGCTGAATTCGAATATGCACTCGGTTTCTCTCCATCACGTACAGTTTTCCCGTAACAGAGGGATTTTCGGGAAATTCCCTCAAAAATTTCCCTTTTTCAGATATTTTATTCCCCTAGCTCCTGTCCCCTTACATATAGTAACATAGAAATTATACCTAAGTATACCTTGATTTATATTTAATAAACCCTAAAAGTTTCGTAAAAATCGCTTTGTTCTTTCTAGAGAAATAAATATATTTGTATGTATACTGTGTGCACTGTTTATTGCACCTGATAGTAATGCTTTCAGATCTCCTGAGTTGGGGTAAAAACGATTTGCTTTATTACTACAAATACAGACATAAAAATGAATATTTACAATAGTCAACAACACACTTGTATTGCTCTCTGTAAATTAGAAACGTGTATAAAAATAGAATGTACTTCCAACGTATATTTTTTTAAACGTACAGTATATGTATATCTTAATACATATATATACAATTCTCCAAGTTTTTTCGTTTTGTTCATGAAATGGTTATCAATATTTGTTATCAAATGTAACAGAATGCAAAAGAAAGAAAGAATGGAATACAGACTCATTGTTGACAACAATGAACTAATGCAGTCTGAATTTTCCACTACGGTATCGTTTCCCCCCTCCCCCCGCGCATTTCTTTCTTTCTTGTGTTCTTGACACCTGGTGAGGGAGTTTTGTACATTTTTATATTGACGTGTGGTTTAACACTACTTCACTTTCAAAGTTGTCTTTGCTGCTAAGAGTGCTTTCATGTTTGATCTTAACGGCATTATACCCAACTAAGACCAGAAGTTTAGTTTGTGATCAGTACAATGGCGTCAAGAGGACGGCGTTCGTGTGTTAACTCACCAAATAGTTTTTGTTATGTGTGTGGCCAGTTTGTAGTTAAAGGACAGTGTAGATCCATTACGCCATCGGTGAAACTAGCATATTATATATATTTCGGATGTCGTGTGGGAGATCAGGACAAAACTTGGGCACCCAACATAATTTGTGCGTCGTGCTACATCACTTTACTTGCATGGGCCAAAGGGAAACGGAGGTTCATGAAATTTGCTGTACCAATGGTGTGGAGAGAACCCACCAACCATCTGGATGATTGTTATTTTTGTCTCACAGTAGTTAAGGGACATTCTAAAAAAAAAAAAAAAAAAAAAAAAAAAAAAAAAAAAAAAAAAAACAATAAGTTATCCCAACGTTAAATCCGCAATTAGACCTATTCCGCACGGGGATGAACTTCCACTTCCCGAGCCCCCTACCAACTGGGAAGAGATATGGCCAAAAGACTCTGATGATGATCATGACCTTGATGAACCATCGACATCAACATGTATATCCAAGGATCCAACGTTCATCCCTGACTGTGTTCGCGAGCCACATTTCATCCGGCAATGTGAACTTAATAACCTAGTCCGTGATTTGCACTTGACAAAACAAGAGGCGGAACTTCTGGGATCAAGGCTCCAGCAGTGGAACTTATTGGATGCAGAAACGAACATATCAGTGTACAGGAAAAGGCATGTTCAATTTTCAAGCTATTTCTCAATGCAAGATAATGTGTGCGTATGTACGGATATAAATGGGTTGATGGCGGAGCTAGGAATTCCTTACGTTCCAGAAGAATGGAGGTTATTTATCGACGCGTCAAAGGTCAGGCTTAAAGCTGTCCTTTTACATAATGGAAATAAAAAATCTTCTATACCACTTGCGCACTCAGTGAAGATTAAGGAATTCTATGACACCATGTCAACTTTGCTAAATCTTATAAATTACAAGGACCATTGTTGGCAAATATGTTGTGATCTCAAGGTAGTTGGTATTTTATTAGGACTGCAGTGCGGTTACACGAAGTATCAATGTTTTTTATGTTTATGGGATAGCCGAGCTGATGACAAACATTATGAAGGAATGGGAACCTAGAGTGAATTACGTACCTGGAGAATGCAACGTCAAATACGCTCCTTTGGTAGATCCTAATAAGATATTACTACCGCCACTTCATATCAAGTTAGGACTTATGAAAAACTTTGTCAAAGCCATGGACACATTTGGTGAAGGTTTCAAGTATTTGCGAGATAAGTTCCCTAACCTGAGTGATGCTAAGATTTCAGCGGGAGTGTTTATTGGTCCCCAAATTAGGAAATTAATGCTTGATGATAGCTTTGACAGCAAGTTAAACAGTGCTGAGCTAGCTGCCTGGACAGCATTTAAGTGTATTGTGCGCAACTTTCTGGGCAATAACAAAGCTGAGAGTTACACAGAAATCGTACAGGACATGATACAGAAATACAAAGAGTTGGGTTGTAGGATGTCTTTAAAAATCCACTTTTTGCACTCCCACCTCAGCTTCTTTCCTGCTAACCTAGGTGCTCTCAGCGACGAACAGGGGGAAAGATTCCACCAAGATATAATGGCAATGGAGAAAAGGTACCAGGGACGATGGGATCCTTCAATGATGGGGGACTATTGTTGGGGTCTTGTTAGAGAATGCAACATTTCTTACAAAAGAAGGAAGTAGTGTACGTTTTTGTAACCCAATCGAAGTTTCATATATTGTGATAGTTTTGACTGTCTTTTCATGACCTTTTGGTACATTTGTATTATTGTTTATTGTAAATTGTCACACTTGTAAATTATATTGTATTATATTTTATATATGTGTTTGTGGTAATAAAGCAAAACGTTTTACCTCAACTTAAGAGATTTGAAAGCATTACTATAAGGTGCAATAAACAGTACACACAGTATACATACAAACATATTTATTTCTCTAGAAAGAATAAAGCGATTATTACGAAACTTGAAGGGTTTGTTAAATATGAATCAAAGTATACTTAGGTATAATTTCTATGTTAGTATATGCAAGAGGACAAGATCTTGGGGTGTAAAATAAACGAAAAGGGAAATTTTTTAGGGATTTTCCCGAAAATCCCTCTGTTACGGGGAAATCGTACGTGATGAAGAAAAACCGAGTGCATATTCGAATTCAGCGCAAAAAGTTCCTTTAAGAACAGGTATTTCCTTTTATGTAACAAAACCTTTGTTAACTAGTGTAACTGGTAACGTGTGGTAAGGTCGAATACTATCTGGCGAACGCCGGAAGAAGCGTGTGGTCCTCAGTGTCTCCGCCCAACTGTGAAACATGGGGAGCGACTCTGATGCTGTGAGAAGCAATATTCTGGTTATTAGTGAATCCTTTGCTGATGCTTACCGATCGCGTCAATGTCAAGGATTATTCCTCATGTTTATGGGATCATATGCATCCTACCTCATTCCTATGTTCCAGAAGTTGTTTCTGGGTAATGATGCCATATTCTAGGATGCTAATAGGCCTAGTCATGCAACAGGAGCTATTGCAGCGGGTTTAAAGAACATCGGAATGAAGTCGGACACCTGCCCTGGCTGCTCAATCCTCGGACTTGAACATAATTGAACATCTGTTGCCCGATCTGGAGACACGAATCTGGCGCAGATTTCTGCTTCCATTATCTTCCATGGAACTGAGTGATGCATTCCACTAGCTACGATTCGCGACCACTATGATTCTATTCCACGTCGCATCGGAGCCGTTCTGATAGCGAAAGGTGGCGCAAATTAATCTGATAAATTGTACTTTTTCTTAAAGGTGTTTCCATTAAATTGATAAGTATTTGTACGTATTTAATGTTAATGTATAACGGATTATATTAACCCTTAAGTACTACACATGTTTTTTATCACATTACTAACGCGGAGTCTGTCACGACGCGATGTCAATTTTCGCATACACACAAAATATAACCAAGAAGATAGAGGAAGCCTAATCAGGAACGGTGGTCGAACGGGAAGTTATGGCGAAAAGACATTTCCAGCGGAGTCTGGCAGACTCCGCGTAGTATTTACAGGTTAAAAATCTTTTTTGAGTAGTATGAGATGCACCACTATGTACTTACCGCTCTTAATCCTGGCAAATTTAATATTGTGCCCAACAATGGTACTCGTCGTAGAAAATTAATAGCAACGGGGAAAAATCCACTGAAAAATAAAGAGAAACAACAATAAAGATTCTTTCACAATGTAAAACACTGATAATTAAAAAAAAAAAAAAAAAAAAAAAACTAAAATAAGATCTGACCCACACTAAAAGGAAAATAAAATACTGTAATTAATGTACTAAAAACTATGAACAATCTGAAATCAAGGTTATTAAGAAAATGAAATGAAATCTTTAAGTTTTACGTCCCATAATTATGCCGGCTAGGCTAAAGGAGAAATGAATGAAATGATCGAATGAAGAAAAAGGGAGGAAACGGGAGAACCCCAAGAAAATCCACGCACAGTGTTTGTCCACCACAAAGTTCACTTGGCTTGAGCGGGATCGAACCAAGGACCCCACCCACCAGAGGTGAAAACTCTACCACTGAACCACCACGGCCCCAAAAGATTATTAATAGTAGTAGAATCGATAAGTGTAAGCGGATTCTACTGAGTTTCAGTTCAGGATCCGAAACACATTTTCCCGAGAAGGGGAAAAAATGTGGACACACGTAACTGAAAGGGGTTTTCTGAGAGAGAAATGTGGTTCTCGTGATTTTTATTGTTTTAAGTTAGATTTTAGTGCCTACAGACCCAACTCACTTATAACTCTCTCTCCATGTCCTGGGGATGTATTCGAGGAGGACGGGGAGGGGAGATTTAGATGCTAACATTCATTAAGGTCATAAAATATAAAGAATATTAAAGTTTAACACTCGTTGAATTTTACGCGTTCAGCTACAGGGTAACTTCCAGAAAAGTGTGAGGTATATGGTATAGAAATAAAGGATTTTCACACTAAATGGCACGGCTCAGGTCGGGTCACTTTGGCCCAATACGACTCAGCACGAATATGAAAAATAAATACTTTTCGCAATAGTTTCTCAGTTTCAGAAAAAAAGTGCAGATTGAGAATACGAGACCACATTACATTTAAATATAAATTACTACCATAAACATGTCTTTATGACTTATTTCAATTAGTATTACAACTGCAAATACTTTGCAAGAAGTACAAATCTTTTTAAAAAAAATTCAAGGGCAACAAACTGTTTAAAATGGAATGTATACTTGTGAACGATCTTTGTGAATGAAAGTGGCCCAGATGCATGTAATATGCATGACAACAACGATTATTTTGAAACTAAGATTTGGACAAGCGAAGTGAAGGTTTTATTGGTAAATGTTTTGTTCTTGTGTAAGAAGCAGAACAGTAGCTAGATTATCGATATTGCCCAATGTGTTTAAATTTCAACAGAAACTTAAGCGAAATTTGCAGATCTAGATATGGTGAAAAAATATATAGAAACTATTTCCATTTTATGTGTTATTATTATCATTTGTGAATGGAAATACTGAGTACTGAGAATATTTTGATTTGAATGTGCCTTATAGAAAGTGTGTGTCAGGTATAGTGAATATGAGGAACATATGACAGTAATTTTTGGGAGATCGCTTATAAATTAATTTCTCTGGTATTATGCAAAGTGACTATAGGAGAGAAATCTTAATATGACTGTAGTTTCTAAGAAAATGTTAGTTTACGCTCAGTCACTATCGCTAACGTGCCTGTTCCCTACAGATCCATCCGCTCTGCCCTGCCCTGCGCAAAAATAGATACAATTCTTGCTCGTAGTGGCCACCTTGCACAGGTTGTGCGTGTCGCGACTCATCGGCTGGTAACCACTGTATTAACATGTAAAGATACAAATATGTCTGCATCTCGTCTTTGGTAGTGGGAAACAATTTGTTGTTGTTCCTACATTTCGGTTCCTAGTGTAATGTTGTCTGATATACAGGTTTCTTTCAACAGCAACTTCTTCCCATAATGAATCAGTTAGTTATTTTGAATATCTAGGGGAAGCAGGTTCTGGTGGAAGCTGCTTAAGCATCCTTGGATTTACATCACATGTCCTCGAAAACGGAAATATTTGTGGTCTGTTTCGCATTTTCTTCTATTTCCATCCCTCGCCCCCCCCCCCCCTTCCGTCCTAGTCGGATTTAGCCTAGCAGTGTCACTTCCATTCAAGTCTGTGTTTGCTTCTTTGTTTTTAGAATCGCAATTATCACTCTCACTGGCGATATTTTTCATAATATGAATTTTCAGTATTACTTTCATTGTATCTAAAACATTGTGGTTTGTAAGACGTTTTCTTTTCAATTCCATGATTACTAGAACAGAGACTGACTTTTATAATGCTATTTCCCCCTCTATGCCATCTCGTACCATAAAACACTACCAAAGAAAAATGAAGCCCTTCACGCTAGGGCCGTACTACCCAGGCTGGAAACCGGGAAATTTCCCAGTGGATCTGGACGGTGATTGTTTTTTAGTGCGTCCTCCGCCTCATATCGTAAGTAGCTGTATATGCACAAAAAAGACACACATCACACACTCCTCGCATACGGAAGTAAAGGACAGGAGGACGATAATATGTCGAGTATGGCAAACAGTCAACTAATCCCAGACCAGCGTTGCCAGTCCATGATGTTGTGAAAACAGCTTTTCAAATATTTTTTCGTAATTTAACCCTTGAAAGGTTCCTGATTTCCACTCTGCTTTATAATTTTGCTAATATTGAAGTATTCAGTTAAATTGAAAACTCAAATGATGCTATAAGTTGAATCAAAATAACAGTTTACATTTTACAGCACCGCTGTTTTCCTAATAGAAAATATACAGGGCCGGATTAAGACCATTGAGGGCCCTGGAGCAAGAAAATACAAGGGGGCCCATCAAAAACTTTTATGATGGACCCTCTCTCAACACGTTCAAAAGGGTCTATGAATTATATAGGAGTGACTCATGCCATGTTTTTTAAACTTCTATGGTGAAAATGTTTTCAGTAATTTTGGAAATTCTTGGGGTCCCCTTAGTCACTGTTGATATAGGACAATGGGGAAGTGTTGAATTTATATAAATTATAAATTACTTCTGATGCTTCATATGTGTTAGTATATGCACCAGGGGCGCCTATGAGGGGTTCATGGCATAGATGTGCCATTGTTATTTTGGGGTGAGATACGAAGTAATGGAGCTTTGCAGATGATTCTACAGTTGCAAGAGAAGAATGGAGGATTGGACATTACGTCAGATCTGTCAGTGTCAGTGCCTAAAAATGTTTTAAATCTCATTTAAAGGCTTTTCAGCATACTTGTCAGGGGAGGGGGCAGTACGTACATGTGAATGGACTTCTGGTGGGCCTAGCCACGATTGCGTAAAATTTAATGAACTTCAGCCATTCACGCCATCTAGCCGCGACTGCATAAAATTTAATGAACTTCAACCTTGAATAGGATATGATTGTAGTAAAAAAAATCGAATAATCCAAGCTCTGAATGAAACTAATTATTCCTTTTTTTCAATGGAACATGACACGTGATGATATTTTTTAAAGAAAAAGTGTTTAATATAGATGAACTACGGTTGCTCATTATGGCTGGCAGCCATAAGTATATGTCAGCTCCAAGATAGACACCGGCTCATAGTCATGGGTAAAGCACAGTTGGGTCATAGGATTTCCTCCTAAATCGAAAAGGCCACTTATGAACCCTACTACATTAGGACTAAGGAGTAGGAACTAGATGTTGATAAAGGATCGCTGGGTATCATTAAGCTATTCGACATCACAAAAAATATAATTAATTATAATGGTTTCGAATATACGCTTAAATATTTGGTACTTACCAGAAATTTTATTTAGCAATTTTTCACAAGTAATGTTCTAATACAATGACTGTCAACTTTGAATAACAATGGCAAGTTCATTCTGTATATACACACACATGTAGAAAAATATTTTTATTATTCTCAACAGTTTTCGAGTAAATTTTATATGTGAGTTCTAGAAAATGTAGTGATTTTGAGAAATTACGTTTGTCAAACAATGGTGAAATAGCAACATGTGAATATCTACTCGATTTAACACTCAAAAGTTACGTCACCAGTTGAAGATACCAGAAACACTGAAAGAAGTATCGAAGTTATTAGGATTTAATTAAAGAAAAATATGCAAAATAAGTCGAAATTATTTGTTTATATATATATATACAGAGTTAGCATAAATGATTCATTCATTTTTGAAAAGGCTATATTTTTAAAAGTATTACACGTATGTCTTCGCGAATTCTGTCGAGGAATTTGAAGCTTAAAATATACAAAACGATAATCATTCCTGTTGTTCTGTATGGTTGCGAAACATGGTCACTTACTCTGAGGGAAGAACATAGATTGAAAGTACTTGAGAACAAGATCCTGATACGAATATTCGGACCCAAGAAGAACGGGAATGGGGAATGGCGGAAACTTCATAACGAGGAACTACATAATTTATATGGTTTACCCAACATTGTTAGGGTCGTCAAGTCTAGGAGGCTCAGGTGGGTAGGTCATGTAGCTAGAATGGAAGAAAGTAGAAATGCTTTCAAAGTCTTGAGTGGAAGACCAATCGGAAAATGACCATTAGGAAGACCTAGGCGCAGATGGGAGGATAATATTAAGATGGATCTGGCAGAGATTGGAATACAAAATAGAAACTGGATGCAGTTAGCTAAGCATAGAAGTCAGTGGAGAGCTTTTGTGAACGCGGCATTGAACATCCGGGTTCCATAGGCCATAGACTGAGTTAGTTTATTACACGTACACATGAAAGATATATGAAAAGAACCACAAACTCACCAACTTTATATTTTGTAGAGTTTGACACCCACTCATTGGCACATCCCGCATCGCTGGATTGGGCGTATTGGAGAGAATGACCTAGCTTTGTTCCTCTGGCCTCCCAGATTTCCTGATTTAACGCCCTGTGACTTCTTCCTGTGGGGGTACGTTAAGGACCGTGTTTACGTGCCCCCACTGCCGCAATGCTGTCGAGCTCAAAGAACGCATCAGTGTTACCGTGCAAACAATTGACAGGACTACAAAATGTATGGAATAAGCTCGAGTATCATCTGGACGTGTGTCGTACCACCAAAGGAGCACATATTGAACTTTTATAAAGGGTGTATAAACTTAGCGAGTTTGTGGTCCTTTCCATATATATATATCTTTCATGTGTGTACGTGTAATATCTTTGAACATAGTCTTCAAAATGAATGAATCATTTATGCCAGCGCTGTACATTATTTCGTGTAAAAATGAATACTTTAACATAACATGTTAATGGTTGATCTGATTTTAGTTTAGCGTCCCTTTCAGCAGCGAGGCTATACGAGACGTGGACCTACAGCCTAACATGGGATTCGAATTACATGAGCTCCTGCCGGGAATCGAACATGGGTGCCCCACGCCAATAAAAATATTAATGGATTGAAACCACAAACCTAATATTTAAAAAAATATCCTACTCAACAGAAAAGAGGTACTACAGAAAGAATACAATTCACGTGGCGAAGATTTCCTCTCAATATTCTTCTTTTAGCTTAACATACATTACCTATTCTAACAACTCAGCCAACCCTTCCCACTCACTGGTCTAGTGGATAACGCGTATCTTTTATGCACGTGGTCTTGGGTTCGATTACCGGTGGGACAGCACAAGAAAGTAATTTCATAACCATGCACTGCCTTTTTATGCACGTCGTTCGGGTTCAATTCTCGGTGGGAAAGTACAAAAAAATTGAATTTTATAATCATTCACTCATCCGTCTCCTTTAGCCTAAAGGACATAACCGGGTACCACAGGTCTGCAACCAAAAAGCTGTTTGCATAAGTTTAGCTGATTTTTACGCTTCTGGGTGCACTGTCACAATTATCGCTATCACACTTTACTACAACCATAATTCGCAATAAAGCAAAAAAAAAAAAAAAAAAAAAAAAAAAAAAAAATTTCTTTGGTTGGATTATTTAAAGTGCGATTGACTTCAGCCGAAGCAGTACCTCTCAGCTGCACCTGTAAATCCCCACAAAAATAAACTATTCCGCCTCTTCCATTTAACATTACCCGTTTCTTTCGAACACTGATTGAATTATTCAGGTAAAAATAAAATTTAATTTTCAATTCAATACTTTTAATAATTAATGTGACTTCTATATACAAAAATTCCAATCAAAACTTTTCGTTGAAAATTAACTAAATATATCTCTTGAATTAAATAATTTAAGGAAATGATCACAGATAAAAAAAAAAAAAAAAAAAAAAAAAAAAAAAAAAAAGGAAAATGGTCGTAACTCTGGATTGTAATGGATTTAATGGATTGGGTTTAAACGACCATTACAATGAAAGACGAATGTACTTAGATTTTCCATTATTTTCCATTTCTGTTTCTTTTATTATTTTAAGTCCATGATTTATTGCATTTCATTTTCTTTCTTTCTTTCTTTTTTTAAACTTGGAATGTGCACACGTTACAGCACCGAAGTCGAAAATGACTCTTCATGTCTACAGAATATACCATTCATATTGATGATTTAGATTACTGTTGTATAATAATAAAGAGTTCCTTGAGGCTTTGTTTATAAAAGCCGACAAAATCTCCATTCTGCAGGTGTGTGCTGGAAACCTAGTGCCTATATCAAACTTTATACGGGTACAAAGGGATTTTTTCGTTACGCGGCAACCCGAAAATAGTTCATATATGTTCCTAAAAATGAAATTCTAGTGCTGGAATCCAGAAAATTCCATTCCTGCAGTCTATACCCAAGCTCCTCAGCTTCATGTTTACTGAAATTCAATTTTCTCCCTAACTGTCCAATCTAGAAGAAACTTATCAGGAAGTTTTTTATTCTTTTCAGGTTCTGAGCTATATTTTAGGTCAAAGAAGGTGAATGTCCCGAGTAATTAATATTCCTATTCTGTTAAAAAGAATTTTTCTAGCTTTCAAAGTGAACTACGGATTTGAATACAGGTCCATGCGGTATGGACTTTATATCGGATGGAACATTAGGGTACTCAATATTAGATTTCTTCTTTTCGAATGCCCCTCCCTCTCCAATTTCTATTAGACAAAAATATCGATCTCCACTGCGCAGAAAACAAAATCTGACACTCAAGCAACTGAAATTACTAGTCAAAGAGAAAGCCAAACTCCAAACAGAACGTTTTTCACAATTAAACACCCTCTTAGCAAATTCCCGTTGGTCAGGATCATAGAACAACAGAGCGACATTTGTTAATGTAGCCACTTTCTATATACTGCTTTCGTCGAAATTTGTTCTTGAGAACATGCTAATGTATCTCCTGTCGCAAATGTATATATATGAAAACTAGCCTTTGGCTAGCTGGGGGCTCCGCCAACAGACTCCGGCGTTTGCTCGGCCTATGGCCTTGCATCTCTTATGTATCACCCTATGCATCAATAGTGAATTTCGTGCATTTGCTCTTCATATTCCCTGAAATTACCTAGCTGGGGGGCTTCGCCCTCACACCGCGCCTTTGCTCGGCCTACGACTTCACACCTCTTAAAACCAGAATTCTACCGAATTTCAAGTTCCTTTTCCTATTTTAACTATCTAAAATACAAGATTCCAAGAAAACGCTTATTTAAATAATATGGGAATTTCTCCATCTTCTTTTAAACCCCTGAAAAGTTAAAAATATTCACTTTTGACAATTTTCCTGTCGGTTAGTCTCAGAAGGTTACAGTCACGGCAACTTTCGTCATTCTCATCCTGCTGGAAGTGCCTAAACATTTTAAGGTATAGAAGACGTTCCATATAAATTATATGGGAAAGATTTTTCAGTTGTACAGTTGTAAACTTTTATTTTTACTTATATACTTAGGTAATGCTAACGAAAACATACAAGCATACTATTTTTCAAGTTTTTATTCCAATTTCAAGTACCCAAAACATGAGATTATAGACCCAAAAATAGGTCCATTTAAATAACATGGGGATTGTTTTCCTTCCTCCTTTAGACCACCTAAAAATTAAAAATATTCACTTTTGGCAATTTTCCTGTCGGTTAGTCCCGGAAAGCTAGTCATGCCAAATTTCAACTTTCTACGTCAATCGGAAGTACCCTTTTCTTTCATGTCAGTTCACATAGCTTTATATATAGTTAGGATATCTTATAAACAAAAGAAGGGAGCAATAAATGCATTCGGTGCTTTTCTCTATGACGTTTACGCCTCTAAAATACTTACCATTTCTCTTTTTTATATTCTCACATGGATCAGGAAGGAGTGTTTTCACTTTGGATATACCTAGGTAATATTTCAAAACGATAAGGTTTATCCTTTTTGCCTTTAATATATCATATATATTTTCTAACTATTTCATTCATGTCTACGACACTTTTACGAGTCGTTCGTTATAAAACAGAGGACTTTTAGAAGGTAAGTCTAAAATCCGCAGGTACACTCATGGAAAATTATTGTCGCATGTCTATAAATATGTTGTTGTAGGAATTTGATAACAAATTCGCCCGGTATTTCTTATAATGTTAGTATGTGTATAATCGGCAAAGATATGTATGTGGCAAATTTCATGTGAAAAGAGCAGTAAATAAGAACAATAAAACGAAAATAAAACTTTCCTGTCCATTTAGCAACATTCTGTTTTACTCATTCTAACTTTCGTTATACACATAGTATCAGTATTAAAAGTACCTGCAAACTCATTATCAAATTATATTCTTACAAGAAGATAGTTATAGATCTGCGACAATCATTTTGGACATGAGTGTACTTCCTTTTTGTAGGGACGGGGTCCAAAATAATGAAAAAAAAAAAAAAAAAGACTTTACATATGGGAACATATACGGTGTATATTTGAAGAAAAGAGTAAATCCAATGACTCACTGATTCACTCATCAACAATTTCGGAAAGTATTGGGCGTAGAATCTTCAAATTTTCTATTTTCTACTCATATTCTCCTTGGGTCCTAGACTATAAATAAGATGAAGTTTTGCAAAATGCATATCCTAAAAGTTTTTTTTTTCTTTCTTTCTTTTAAGATCTCCGAAAGACAGGATTTTATGAAATGCGATATCTAAGAGGAAAGTGGGGCTTGATTCTTTTTCTTAGTTTACCACATTTCCAAAGCTATCACAAACAGAAACCTTACAATTTTATATGAATACTCAGCATGTACCCTAGGTTGAGTAAAACATAGTTTTACGAATTCTGTGTCTTAAAGGAATAAAGCAGCTTAATGTATTTTCCATGTATCAAATCTCAAAAACTATCATATGCACAAACTTGAAATTTTATGGTTATGTTCTCCTTCGGCTCTAGGCAAAAAGAAAGATAATGTTTTACGAAATTTTATCCCTACGGGAAGAAGTGGATTTGAAAATATTTTTCGCCGCTCACTGGATCTCCGAAACAACTGGGATATTTAAACTTAGGGAAAATGTTTTCAAAACAGCTTTTCTAAAGTGATCCGAAGAGGAAAATAGTTCTAGAAGGAATTCTCGGCGTTTTTCATATCTCCAAAACTGTCAGACGCAGGAATTTTAAATTTTTTACAAATGTTTTTCTTGGACCTTAGGGTAAGAGAGGAGCTTCAAACCTCTTCCTTACCCTTCACTACAACTCCGAAACGAGTAGTGTAGGAACTTGAAATTTTGTTCGAATTTTCTCATTGAATCCTAGCGTGAGGGTACGACGAACTTTGCGAAATGCGATTCCTAAAGCGGCTTTGAACCATTTTTGCTGTTCAATAGATCTCCGAAAACATTTGGAGGTAGGTATTTGATATTCAATACAAATGTTTTTTCTCAGACTCTGGACTACGGTTTTGTGGCGAAATTTTCTGAAACATCTGAAAGCGTGGAAAAATGGGTTAAAATCGTTTTTCTGCTCCAGAAAGTTGAAATTTTGTCCAAACATTATCTATATTTCGAGTGGCGAAATTTTAAAAGTATTTTCACTACAAGTGGTACGTAGCTTGAGTTATTCAGTTGATTTTGAGTAGTTTAACGTCCCTTTCAACAGCGAGGCTACATGGAATCCGAAACAAATGAGCTCCCACCGGGAATCGAAGCCGGGTTTCCAACGCCAAAGGCGCGTACATTAACCGCTTAGCCACGGAGCTCGGTATGTAGCCTGAATAAAATGTGAACATTCTATTTCATGCAAGCTCAGATTATGGGAGCAGGAAAAGATAACTTAAGGGTGAGTTTTGGAGAATTCATTTCGAATAACAATTTCCACGAAACAGGGAAAAACTCCCAATTCCGAAATGCAAGACACTGACTTCATTCTGTGTTAACTTGAACAAATAAGCATGTCTAAAATAAAGGATTTTGGAGTGATGGATATTGCCTAATAATTGCATGAGTTCATCAGTTCAGAGTGCGAAAAAAGTGATTTGGCTCGGTCTTAACGTTGTGGAAAATTAGTTACTAACGACTGTCTGTGTACTCACTTAAGTAAAATCGAACCTGAAACAACAAATATTTTGAAACCAAAATATATTTCCCACTTCTTTGAAATATTTTCATAAACTTTATTCTTCCTCTGCGAGAAACGAACATACTGCTATCATATATTTCCCTCAAATTCAGATAAACAATCCATCTTAATTAGAAATTGACTGTCAGAATATTAGAATCAACTGAAGCGAATATAACAAGTTACAATTCATTAAAATACGATAATTCTAGTAGTAGAGACAGATAATTATGTGAAAATATGCCCTTTTCATAAATAATAATAATAACCCAGCATGAAATGGATTTTAATAAATTACTATAAAATGAAGAGTGATGGAAATTTTTATATTCACATTCATCAAAAGCATATAAATGTAACTAAGTTCCGTCTATTTTCAGCCTTGTGGCAAAAGTCTTGTTGAATAATTGTATGCGGTCTTTTCTTTGAGCTCATCGACAGGAACCTGTAATTGTTGGATTTCAGTTTAAAAATCAGAACCTCAATATTTGTATAAAACAATATCCTCCCAAATCCAACGCGCAGTAGCCATCTGGCTACATGGGAACATTAGTAATTATAAAACAGTGATAATTGGTTTTAAGGTAAAAGCTATCATACGCTGTTGAATGGTTTGATACCCGTGGGTAGTGAAGATACAAATATAACAGATACTCGGATAGCAGAAGACCTACATTTATTGGAAGTGAACATTTTACTTCTTTAATAATTGTCAATACTCACACACTTTTTCAGTATTTATCCAGATCGTCACAGAGCCCGCACTTACAATTTACTTTCAGCAGTAAACACAGAAATACGAAAAAAAAATTCAACACTTGTAATCTTACGCTGGAAAGTTCTACCCTCCATCTCATTGTTAATTTGATTAAACGGAGCACGGTGTGAATTCAGCTGGGTCTCACACTAATGATAATGAAGAACAAATAAAAGAGCACCTTCGTGGCTATACGGTTGGATTCGATCCCTGGCGGAAGCTCATGTAGTTCTGATCCCATGTTAAGCTGTAGGTCCGCGTCTCATATAGCCTCGATTCTCAGAGTTGCTAAAATTAAATTCAATGCAAGAACAAATAAAATAATAAGAAAAAAGTATTATTTCTTCTGTTTCGTTATGTACCATTACCTTACTTAATTCCTAACAAAATACTGTAATTACCACAGAGGTATTCCTCTGTAATTCTATGACATAATTCAAATAGAAACACAATATTTAGAAAGGTAAGAATATCTTACCTTACACTCTTGTAATGAATTGAAACACAAACTATATGTATGACATATCAAAGGATTTTTTTTAATTCTGTAAAATGCCGTTAAGACTTTTTTCTACGCTTATCCCATTATATATATATATCTTTAATTTTATGAATAACCTAAATACAATAGAGAATATAAAAGATACAGAAAATAAGCTAGAAGGTATATGCGAAATGTTCTCATGCGAAATAATAATTGTTTTCAACACCTTCGGTAGAGTGTATAAATTTGGGCGCTAAACAATTATGACGTCACAAACTGCGCACTCAAATTTCTTGGGTATAATAAGAAAAGACCTGGAAAGGTTGTTAGTTTATTTAGGGTATTGTAGTTACTACCTGGCTCACTAAGTTTATTGAATAGCGTTTTGCAGATGCTATCTCCCTCAATAAGTTTATTTAATAGTGTTTTTAAATACTACCTGCCTCACTAAGTTTATCTAATAGCGTTTTGTAGATACTATCCTGCTCACTTTCGGTATTTTTTATGTTCTTCATTGTGTTTAAGGTATTCTCTAAATTTCAAAAAATGAGAGTGAACTTAGTGAAGAGCCTTAACTCGGATAAATTATTTCTTAGAATTAATATCTATGCAGTTCATTTCACAGTTCCAAGTTGTGATGGACGGAATTGCTGAAAGATTCCTCTTAAAAACCAATACAACTGTTACAATTTATTATAAAGATATAAGGTAAGACTTTATCTTTCTAAATATGAAATATGCATCCTGCACCATCCATCACTAAAGCAATAAATAGTTAAAAGAACAATTACTTTACCACCAAGCATCTATGGAAGTGGTTTTCCGCATACGCTTTCGATGAGAGCTTGTATCGTCGTCGGTGCAAAGGGTGTTGAAAAGCTCAGATTCTCATCATTCGCATCGATGAAGATGTAAGTGCACTCGGAAATTATGTGTAAAACCGCTCTCTTGGATGTTTGGAGGTAAGGTAATTATTTTTTAATTACTTAATACGAATTTAGTTATTTGATTGAATAATTAGAAATAAATACTTTACCTGAACAGTAGAATAAATCCGTATGTTTCAATTATCATCCCTACAACAGGCCATCCTATTAAAACAACGAGAACTCCGCCAAAAAATGCGGCCGAGCCCCTTACTTTATGTTTTTGGAAAAAGAATCTAAAAGTTCTCTCTAAACCTATGACGCATGCTAATCCTGCTATGAAGAGAATCTGTAACAAACAAAAGAAAAAAATATAATAAATAAATACATACAATATATATATAAAATAAAACATGATTTAAATTGAGTCCTTTTCTTAGCAAAACATTAAAGCTCTTTTCCTCTATGTTAATGTTGAAGTGCTGTCTTATTATTAAATTCAAAAAGGCATGCACATTATCCTTCTGTATCCTGTAACGGATTTATTTTTAAAATCATCACAAAGAGTCAAATTTTTGCTTCTGTCAGCACTGTCGTCATAGAGGTAAGAAAAGGTGTTTTGTGGAGATGGATGAAAATTAACTTCATAGATGATATCTACATACAGCAACATATCTTCAGAAGTGAACGTAGAAACAGGATTAGGAATAGATTACTGGGCTGTAGGCATCTACGGACTTTTAGCCCGTAACGTATGTGAGGGATGACGTCCCTCGGTGAGCACACTATCCGACGAAAGGGAAGCAAGAAAGCCGCCTGGGACCTCTATGTTAGATACCATCCCGGTAATTGCCTGGTGTGAATGAGGAAAACCCAGGAAAAACCTCACTCAAGCTGGCTGGCCTGAAAGAGCTGTCACACTTTTTCGACCGAGTGTCACCACCCCGGGAATCGAACCCGGGACTTGTCGAACGTGGAAACATAGTGAGAGAAATTAATTAGGTAAGTGATAAATATATCGAGTGTTCTGAAACTCGAGTCGTACTTGAGGCCGCGGTGGCGTAGTGGTAGAGCCTTTACTTCTGGTGCGGGGGGTTCCTGGTTCGATCCCAGCTTGTGCCAACTGAGTTTTGTGGTGGACAAACATTCTGTGCGTCGGGTTTTTTCGGGGTTGTCCCGTTTCCTCTCAATTTCTTCATTCCACCATTCATTCCTCATCATCACCATCTCCCTTACCCTCGGCGCATAATTGTGAGACATTAAACTAAATATTTTATTTCATTTCGAGCCCGTGTTCAACAGAGGGTGATGATATTAGAGGTAAAAAGAAGAAGAAACACGATATTATCTTTAATGTCCTGGGCCTTGTTTCGGTAGTATAGCCTGGTAAAAAAAAATATGACGATGTACCAGTAATGCATGACACATGACAAGACAAAGGGCTTGCACATACTTCGAGAGGGGCGAGGTTCAAACTATACCGGTGCACTTACTACTATGCTACTTAATCCGTGCCCAAACCACTACCTTCCCACTCTTGAAGTTCTTGGTCAATCGAATCTGCCAAAATTCGGGCTGTTCTTAGGCAACCCCAGTGATTCGCCGCACCAGTACGGTTAAGTCGGAGACCTGTGTTCGATTTCCTGCCCAGCAGCACTTATTTTTCTCTGAAGTTCTACTGGGCGAAAACGAAAGAAGAAATCAATAGCCGAAATTTCTTAGATGTTCACCTTAGTATTCCACTGACGCACAGATGAATGGATCATCGGCTATATATTTTGAGAATAAAACTCTTCCCTCCTAAGTTCTCGAAGTACGTGCAAGCTCATGTCTTCCTTACTAAGATGGGTTTTTAATTAGTCAAATTATATTCCATATGGTTTACGTAAAGCCACACTTTTCTTGTACCAAAGATGAACCAGGAGTAGCAACGCCTATCGACAAAATCCCATGTATTGTTGAGTGTATGGGAATATTATTTACATAATCAAATCAGCTTAATAAATTGGCATGTCTTTCGTTAGAACTATGGTAAAAATTAGTTTCCTAAATCTAAGATTTTATTTCGTCTTTTGCTTATATTGCACACCCTACTTACTACTTCTTGATGAATGCTCCATACCTAAAGCAATGCAATTTTTTTTTTCTGCGAAGCATTATCAAAGACAAAAAATAAGGAAACGGTAACGGAAAAATAGGTACGTCGTATAACTGTCGACTCCCATTTGAACTCTCTTACATTGCATAGCTTTAAGCTTTATAATATATAATAAATCGAAACCAGCGATCAAAATATTACATTACTTTTATCCAGTGAATTTAAGGATATGATTAACACAAACGGTCTTAGTTTCGAAAACGATCATCCATACGGTGGAAGACTTCATTTTGTTGCAAGACACTTTCTAAACCAGTATGATTCTTCCGATAACGTGCATATAATCTGTATTCTCTCAAGAATCGAGCAGTTCTGATAAGTCAGAATGCCTTATATCAGAGGAATACTACTTGAAGTATACAAATGATTTATCAGTGCAACGAAGCCATAATCATTCAGTTCTTGTGAACGCGATATCTCTAACCCTAACTCTCTGTCTATTCCACCAGTCGCTGTCTATTTTTCGTTTTCCATCAACCTTTGAATCACAGGGATAGGAATGAATGTCCATCCTATCCCTGCTCTGTTAGCTTAGTGGCCCCATCTAATTATGTTCAGGTAATAAGGCGAGAATCTGCCTTCGGGCAGAGCACTAACAAGGAGAAGGCACACGTTGGTAAGTGAGGTTCGGGGCCATGTTTTGCTAGGTGGTAGTGCATATTTAAAGAGTTAATATTACAAACTGGGAGAGCGCAATGGGCAAAAATGACGGAGAAAAACCGTCTTAAAGTTTTCTACTCGACGGATATATCGTGCGACGCGCAAACTTATCAAATGACGGCGTGACAGAGTGAGAAGAATCAGCGACTCAAGTGCAAAGGGTCTCCTGTTCGATTCTCGTTCGAGTCAAACTTTTTTATTGTTTTTTGCTTCAACCAATAAAGTAGGCATTTGTAACTATAAGTAAAATATTAACTCACCATATGTTGATAATGTCTCGGTTTTAGAAGACTCGGAGTGCACTAGTGTTGAGGATACTTGGACTGAAATTAGAGATAGCATTAAAAGTTCAGCAATAGGAAAATTGGGACACGCGGAAATACGTAGGAACAAACCATGGTTCGACCAAGAATGCATTAAACTAGCAGAGAAGAGAAAACAGGCAAAATTACGGTGGCTACAAAATCCGAATGAAATAACTACACAAAATTTCGCAGATATCAGGAGGGAAGCTTCCAAAACTTTTAGAACAAAGAAACGGGATTTTTTGAAAGCTAAAATTAAGGAACTTGAAGATAATAGTAAAAATAAAAATATTCGGGACATGTATAAGGGGATCAGCGAATTTAAGAAAGGCTATCAACCTCGTGCTTATATATTAAAGAAATCTGACGGGACAGCTCTCACTGATACGAATAGCCTCTTAAATAGATGGAAAGATTTCTTTGACGATTTGCTGAACACGCAGCCAAAAACTAATGTGCATGGAGAAAAGGAGATACACACCGCAGAACCGTATATTGCAGAACCCAATCGAATAGAAGTGGAAGCCGCTATAAAGAAATTAAAGAAACACAAATCTCCGGGTGTAGATGAAATTCCGGCTGAATTAATTTTAGCTGGAGGCGAAAAATTGTGGAACAAGATACACAAACTCATTCTCCTTATCTGGAACAAGGAAGAATTGCCACAAGAGTGGAAAGAGTCAATCATTGTTCCAATTCACACGAAAGGCGACAAAACTGACTGTAATAATTATCGAGGCATTTCTCTTCTGTCAACATCCTATAAAATCCTTTCAAATATTCTGTTAGCTAGATTGACCCCATACGCAGATGAAATTATCGGAGATTATCAGTGCGGATTTAGACGAAATCGATCAACTATCGACCAAATATTTACCATTCGCCAAATACTCGAAAAGAAGTGGGAATACAATACCCCGGTACATCAACTATTTATTGATTTTAGAAAGGCTTACGACTCGGTTAGGAGAGAAACATTATACAACGTTCTTACAGAGCTTGGAATACCGAGAAAGCTAATTAGATTAATTAAGACATGTTTAAGTGAATTCCAAAGTAAAGTCCGGGTAGGAAAATTTTTGTCCACGAGCTTCCACGTCGAAAATGGCCTGAAACAAGGAGATGCGTTGTCGCCATTATTATTTAACTTTGTGCTGGAATACGCCATAAGGAAAATCAAAGATAGCAACCAGGGCCTAGAGTTGAACGGCATTCACCAGGTTATGGCATATGCTGATGATGTAAATTTAATAGGTGATGATAGGAGAACAATAGAAAGAAATGCAGAGATATTATTAAACGCTTGCAGGGACATGGGTTTAGAAGTAAATGCAGAGAAAACTAAATACATGGAAGTGCGTCGGGACCGTAATACGGCAAATTGTGGAGGCGTTAAAATATTAAATAATACTTTTGATAAAGTGGATACTTTCAAATATTTAGGATCAATATTAACAGACGAAAATCATATTCACGAAGAAATTAAATGTCGACTAAAAGCAGGGAATTCGTGTTACTATTCGGTTCAAAATCTCTTGTCGTCGCGAATTCTGTCGAGGAATTCGAAGCTTAAAATATATAAAACGATAATCATGCCTGTTGTTCTGTATGGTTGCGAAACATGGTCGCTTACTCTGAGGGAAGAACATAGACTGAAAGTATTTGAGAACAGGATCCTGAGAAGAATATTCGGACCCAAGAGGAACGAGAATGGGGAATGGCGAAAGCTTCATAACGAGGAACTACATAATTTATACGATTTACCCAACATTGTTAGGGTCGTCAAGTCTAGGAGGCTTAGGTGGGCAGGTCATGTAGCTAGAATGGAAGAAAGTAGAAACGCTTTCAAAGTCTTGACTGGTAGACCCATAGGAAAACGACCATTAGGAAGACCTAAGCGCAGATGGGAGGATAATATTAAGATGGATCTCGCAGAGATAGGAATACAAAGTAGAAACTGGATCCAATTAGCTAAAGATAGAAGTCAGTGGAGAGCTTTTGTGAACGCGGCACTGAACCTCCGGGTTCCATAGCCATAGAGTTAGTTAGTTAGTTAGTATGTTTATAATGAATAAAACAATAGAAATTTTCAATCACTTATAAATTCTTTTGATGTTCTATGTTAATTAGGAACAAAATTTAATCTCTTCCGCAAATATTATTACTGCAGTCGTTGTGTAAAAAATGTTCTTGAAGCTTTGTGTCTACATCTGTTGACAGTGTGAGAATTACAAGGGGAATGAGGGAGAAATCTGCTTTGGTTATAGCAACATCCAATATTAGCAAAGGGGATTTCCCCCCTCAACTCCTTTGTAAATCGCACACTGTCAACAGATGTAAACACGAAGCGTCAAGAGCATTTATTACACAACGACTGTCGTCACGGGCGCCGATCATGTAGGCCCCATGTATTTTTATGAATATGTTATTTTCATATGTATTTTTTATTGTTACATGTATTGTTGTATGTATTTTTTTATGAATGGATCCCCCAAATTTACAGAGAAATCGGCGCCGTTGACTGTCGTAACCATAATACAACTCGTGATATCAGTATATTTACGGAATAGATTAAATTTTCTTGCTAGTTAATATGGAACATTGAAAGATTTTAGAAGTGATTCTAAAATTTCTATTGTTTTATTCACTATAAACATATGGTGAATTAATATTTTATTTATAGTTACAAATGGTTACTTTATTAGTTGAAACAAAAAACAAAACAAGGATTGACTCGAACGGGAATCGAACCGTGGACTCTTTGCTTATGAGTCGCACACTTTACTCACTCTGCCACGCCGTCAGTTGATAAATTTGCGCGTCGAACAGTATATGTAGCGAGTAGAAAACTTTTGAAGACGGTTTTTCTCCCTCATTTTTTCCCATTGCGCTCTCCCAGTTTGTAATACTAACTCTTTAAATGTAAGCTACCTCCTCGCAAAAAATGGCCCCGAAGTTCACTTACCAAAGTCTGCCTTCTCCTTGTAAGACAAGACAATTATACGAAGGATGATCAGAAAGTAAGGTTACAAAGCCTGCAGTGAAACGTGTATATATTATTTCATACAATCAATACAGCAAACAGATAATACATACATTAGTTTTTTTTTTCTGACATAATCTCCATATAGGTTGAGGTACTTATCGCATCGTAAGATAAGTTTGAAAACCCCCTCCTGGTGAAAATCCTGTCCTTGCGTGGTCACCCACGTTGTCACCAAGAGTTTCACCTCCTCGTCTAAAGCGAAGCGACGGCCTCCGAGGTGTTTCTACAAGTGCGGAACAGATGAAAGTCTCTTGGAACGAGGTCCAGGCCGTAGGGACGGTAGTCGATAATGTCCAAGCGAAACTTGTGGTGGTCCTCTGGGCTTCAACAGCGTGCTTACGTTTTCTCTACCAGCTGCAAACTTTTGACATCATTCTGCGAAATGCTGACGAGACATTAGTCTCTCCGTTAATTTCTACCGGCTGCTGGCGAATTCCAGCCGCAGTTATATGTTTCGCCCACAGAAATCGAATAACTGAGCAGACTTTCCAAACGAGTCGCCTTTTGTGTTTACCTACAACTAGCGCTGTAGATGGCGGGTGACTAAAATTCTGCACAGTTGCAAACTTCCTGTATTAAAATTACCACACACTTCTCACTCCTCTTTAACAGACGAAACTCCCGAAATATCGGCCTTGTCACCTTAGTTCCTGATTCTCCCTCGTAATAACTTGTGCTCTTACGCATTCTCACATATGTTGGGTTCAATTCAGTATTCTTATTATTAATATAGCTGTTAAATATTTTTTGATGAGTTCAATGGCATTCTCTGGACGATCGTCTTTAAAACTTATTTCCCTTATCCCTGCTACATTTAACACTCATGACATTACTTACATTTCCAATAGCTAATAATCCTTTATCAAATAAAAGTAGAACACCAAGGAAGAGAAATGCAATACCGAATCCCGCTAAACCAACTCCTATCTCTGAAAGAAAGAACAAAAAATCAGTTTCAAGACTCCCAGTCAGGTATTACAGAACCTTACAGCTATAGCAACAAAATATGGTTACAGTTGAAAACGTGACCTCGTTCGTACAGTAGACTCGAGATTATCTGAGTCTCGGTAAATCGAAGCTCTGGATTAACTGAGGCAGTCTAAAAAAGTAGATTACAGTTGTCACAAGAGATGGTGAGCATACTGGCTGTTGTCGAACCGCCAAATCTTGAGTCTGTGAGTTCAGCCGTCTTTTATCGTGAATTGCTATAACATTGCAGTATCAAAGAGAGACCAAAAGATGTCCCAGAAAACAATAATTGACATACTTTATGTATGTAAAAATAGTTTTTTATGTAAGTCCTAGTATACTGTAATACACAATTCATGTGTATAAAAAAAGAGTTCTTTCATTTCCAGTTCTTACTACTCTACCTAATAACAGCTGATCTCCGTATTATCCGTATTTCGGTATCTGAGGTAGGCTCAGTCCCAATTACCTCGGATAATCGTGAGTCTACTGTACTTACAAATATTTTGAGAATTTGGATGGAATGATTATTCTTGCTTTGTATTTCTTGTATAACCTTCACAGAAATAAAAGTAAAAAAGAGAAAATCAAGCCAGAGGCAAAGTTGCGACTGCCCTATAATAAGCCCAAAAGTAATTGGCGACAGAAGGAGAATGTGAAAAAAAAAAAAAAAAAAAAAAAACTGCAGACACCGAGAATTGGGATTTTGAGTGTTGCAGTATCTACCATATTCCTCTTATTTACCCCCTTCAGATTACACATTCTTTGACAAAATGAAACAGCCTCTGCAGGGACAGACTTTTCCCAACTCATATGCCTTAAATGCAGTTGTCGCGAGTGGTGCCGCAACACTTTAAGAACGTTATTTGACCAGGCAATTGAAAAAAACTCCCACAACGATAGCGACTGTGCATCCAAGCACACGGAGAGTACGTGCAGGAGGGCTAAGATTTCAACACCATGTCTCTTTTTCTTACGTCCGCAGTGAGGTTATTATCAATCTATATGGAACGCCCCAAGTGACTATAGGATACGTTCCCTTCCTTGTCTTTCATAAGTGCAGCTTCAGGTAGTTTCAATAATTTAAGATTAGCATTGCTTTGCTTCCAACATATCACAGACATTCTTCAGACGTCCAATGTCCTGTCACGTGCTAGGAATCATCCCTTGGGCGTTCACTTTTGCCAGTGAAATCCATATGTCCAGGAAATGTAACTTCCATTGGGATTTCAACGAGACATTTCTTGATTCTTCGTGGGATAACTAAAGAATGTTATTGGAGATCCAAATATTATTCATTGCAATGAGAAAGTAAATTTGAACCATAATTGGTTTATATGCAACTTTGGTTTCTTGTGTTTTCTCTACACATTTATGTATTGCAGCACACACTTCCTCGGCCAGTTAATAAGAAAGTAATTTGAAAAAGGAACACATTATGCTCTATTGGCAGATTATCTAATTTGCCCTCAATACAGGTCTTAATACAGTCCACAATTAAAGTTTGTTTTTCACCCTAATCACTCATCTTACAACAAAGACCGTGAATACATTCATTCTTTGTTAGTACTTTTCCCTAAATTTTATATTTCTGGGCCAACATCTGCGGAACTTAACCTAAATTAGATAACACAGACTTCATTAAGTACATATGAATACCGGTAAAATGACACTTTAAAAAAAAAAAAAAAAAAAAAAAAAAAAAAAAAAAAAAACATACGTTTGCAAAGATTATCAAAAGGGATAAACATATTCTTTTCGTGTTTCAGTAGTTCCGTTTTCTACATTACTTTATCACTTGCTTCTGTTACAAGAAATTGAGCATAATGATTAGTTTTAGGTTTTATTAACCTTGATCGTTGAAGTGGTAGTATGTTTCTAAAGGATTGAAAAAAATATGGTAATATACTTTTCTTTTCGGGGATAACTGTCGCAGACACCGGTCACGAAATACAGAATTTATGGAATAATGAACAAAACCAGAAGAAATATCAGCATGAGTGTACCAAAAAAATAAAAAGTAATAAGAAAATGAGGATAGTGTGATTAATTAGAGAGAAAAACGAAGTCAAATTCTGGACTATATAAGTTCGCGTATTTAAGCAATAGTAGGAAAACACGCAATAGAGCATAATATGGCATGTTAAAAAAAAAAAAAATAATAATAACTGTCTTATTACCGGTAACTAACCTAGGACGTCTATGCTGCACAAATGGCAGGAAATACAGAAATATGAAGCCGAAGTTAATAAAAGGGAAGTTGCATTTCAACCAAATCTGATAAAATGGGGCAAAATTTTGGATGTTATACCATTTTACGGGAACATACAAATTTGTAAATCCACAATAGAAATATGTTACTTGATTTTACAATAGGACTGTCTAAGTAATCAAAATATATGGGGATCTTACCTCTAACTGTATAATAAAGTGAAAATATGAAATGGAAACTACTCGACTACTCTACATCACATATTATTTCATAAGAAAAACATGATGAAATCGGGTGCTATGTGAAGCCAGTCATGCGTCTTGCAAATAAAATCATAAAAATAAACCACTGCTGAACAAGACTGCACTTATTTAATATAAAAACGCATTTACACGTGTAAATGTGTCTTTATATTAAATAAGTGCAGTCTTGTTCAGCAGTGTGTTTATTGTTTTTATTTATTTACTTTTTATTATTATTATTCTTTTTTTGTGTGTGTGTGTGTGGCAAACTCGCGCCACACGTAAGGCATGTTTTATGCCATAGTGTTTTCCCACTGTCCTTGTTTATGCGTTCACGTATCACAGTTAACGCGCCTGCCCCCTAGAACGCACCACTCGCTAACCCTCAAGCCCTCCTGCGACGCTGCTAGTCTTACTTGGTTGGATAGCATTCGTGCTTATTAGCAGCCACCTAGCACAAATTGGTTTGTTTTTTAAAATTAAATCGTGTTTCATGTACTGCAGTTTTCATTCGATGTATGCACATGCTGTAGTTATACTCAGCCCTATTAAAGTCAATCTGCACCAGTAAATGTAACTCCTCCCTTACTTGCTAAACACTTGCTAAAGCAGTAAGAGTGCATTTCCTGCCAAGAGAAGTTCATATTTCATGAATATAAGTTTCCCCTTATGTGGCAACGCAGTATAGGAAAGAAGTATTTTCGGATTCACCAGAGCAGACGGTTCTAACAAATAAAAAAAATTTAGGTAAAATACGATGTGAAACATTGTACGTGAAGGAATGAAAGTGTGAATATAAATACTGTCAGTGCACAGCATATTGAAATGAATTTTGAGTAATAGTGAAAGTATTTATGTGCAAGTATGCTCTTCCACTATCCCTGTTTATGCGTATATTCCCATCACTGAAGCGCCTGCTCCCTACGGACGCAGCCCCTCGTTAACGCTCCTGAGCTCCTGTCGGCTGGATAATATTCGTGCTTTTTAGTGGCCACCTAACACGTGTTCGTTCGTTTTATGCACTAATTTTGGTGCCATACGTCCGCACTGTATTTAACCTAAGTCCGCTTGAAGTCAATCTGCAAGTAATAACAGAGGCTCTTCAATTAGTGCATGCTCTGCTAAAAGAAAAACAATGCTCTAAACTAACCTGAAAATGTAAGAAATGTGTCAAAATTTGATAGAACCGTCTGTTCGTGTAATGCCGTATCTTTATATGTGTTTGATAATTTCTTATATCCTAGGGACATGTATTTGATACGAGCTCCACCCATATGCCCCCTTCTAAAAGTTAAAAGTCACCATGGAAACGAGAAAGGATTTACTCTATATAAGGCACATTAAAATAAGAAATAAACAGTAATACAACGCTGAAAATTGGTTCATGTGGGTTTAATGCGGGGCAACCACCTGCGGAAGATAGCCATTTTTTTATTACTATAATACTGTGTATTTGAAGTTTTGAATTATTCACGGCCATGCTAAGAAAGTAAGTTGTTATGATCCAAACTCTATGAGAATTCCGAAGTGACAACGTTGTAAACAATTACAGAAAGAAACAACAAATTGAATTCCTGAGCAACTAGTTTGGTGAGAGAAACAAGTATGTCTTTCATTAATTTGTGTACGGATTCGCATAATCAACCTGCACGACGGAGATTGTTACGGAGCTGTTCCGAAGAATCAGTTCTTTACAAATCGATTCGCTAAATGAACAACCTAAAGTAACTTGCCACAACATTTTAAAAATGAATTACAATACACCAAATTACCCGATATAAGTATTACAAATTGATTTTATGAAGTGATCAGGGTGCATTGCTTGGGTTAAGTTCCAAAGATGGGCGTCCGTTTCCAGCAAAATTTTTAAAATTTACAGGAAAGATATGGATAATTTGATTGTTTGGGTGCTTGATAATATATAAGAGTCTCGAAAAATCTGTTTATTTGTTATTAATAAGCGGTTGTAAACATGGGACTATACGGCGAGCGGAGGGAACTACTTGGCGCAAGGTAACAAAACAGTTGCATTGTGGGAAAGAGATGAGCATTTTTGTTATCAACATGGCGAATGTACAAGGGCAATGAAGTAACAGTTTTAACATTTGTGAAGCAATACGTTGATAACGAACAAAATCTTTTAAAAATTTGTGAAGAGCACAGATTAATGAACCTAGTAAAATTGCAGAAAGTGTGCAAAGGAAATAACAGCGAAAAACGTAGCGAAAGCGGACGCCCAACTTCGGAATATATGCCCATTGGTTCTTTAAAAGGAAATAATAACCCATCAAACATCTACACAATATTCTGTTTCGATTATGTAATACAGCATTTGACCTCTTTCTTCGAGCATTTTTCAACTGTTCATAAGTACTGCATTTTCCTTTCCGATCAGGTACTTCACAGGTAATAAAACAGAGTAACGAACGGTAAATACAGTATTCATTTCGTTACTCTACGATAGTACACTGTATACTGACGTAACCAACATTCAATAGGGCACATTAATGTGAAAGCCGTCGGTTACTGCCATGTGAAATTGAGCAATAAAATATACAAAATAATTACTTTGCACTTTCATAACAATTTAGCTGCAGAGTTCGCATTAATCTAACAACATTACGTATAATAATTCGATCTATTTTATTCCATTTATTTGTAACACCACATCTATCACTTTTTCTTCAGCAGAAAACTTCAAATTTACATCTGGGTTAACATGAGATTTTAACAAATGAACATCATTTTGACCATAGATCCAACAAACACTTAAACTTACTTTGTAAATCCGTAATTTCAAACATTTCTGGTTCTATACGATAAATATAAAGTTTATAAAATTATATAAATATTTATAATTGTTCCCACGTCATTAATTTCATTAACAATTTTTTGGTTTTGCCGGTATCTATAACTTCCACGTCACTTCCATTTTCTAAACACTACTTCACAATGTTACCAGTTACGACACTCAAAATAATACAATGTTTTGGAAATTTTAAATTAATGAAGTGTGCACAAATGGGAAGACATTTTTAAGGACTATGCTTCAAATTGATAAAGTTTTATATCCACATTTTATGTTAAAATATATGCAATATATTTGGTGCAGTTTTACTATACGGATCCATAGATTGAAAAATGTACAGAAAAGGGTGCAGTTTTACCATACGGATCCACATTTTGAAAATGTACAGAAAAGGGTGCAGTTTTACGATATGGATCCACAGATTATAAAATATACACAAATATTTCAGCGTCTTTAATTTGCCCATTTTATGTCGAGAACAGAATCCAACCTAACTCTGCGGGGCTTCTAACCTATTCCTACTACCACTCGTACGCGTACTACTACTACTTATACTCAGGGTCGTCGCGTGGATTGTAACTTGTAAGCGACCCGAGCGAGTATTTCAAGGCGCTCCCCAGTATGTTATGAGAAACAACCAGAGTTCATATATTCTGTACTTCTAGATTTAAATATGGAATTTAATATTATAATGTAAGATAAAAGAAATTAGTAAGAATGTTTTAAAGTGAATGGCTTTTGTAGTTAAAACAAAAGTTAGTGAAAACATGGTTTTGAATTATTGAAATTGAGTGCTATTCTTGTTTATTTTGAACTTGATACACATCAACATAGTAATAGGATAGAATATAGGCTATAAATAACGATACAAATATTGAATTCCAAGATTTTAAAAAAAATCTTCTCACAGAGGGCTGCAGAGAGTTCAAGTTGGACAGTGTTGGGAAGTAACGTAACGCAAGTAACGCGTTACTTTTTAAGTAACGTTTCCTAGTAACGCGTTACATTTTTTCCAAAGTAACTGTAACGGTAACGCGTTACAAATTTTAAGTAACGTGCCTAGTTTGCGTTACTTTTTTCGCGTTACATTTCGTATGAGTAACTATAATATATGTATATTTTTTTCGGAAACAAATGTTTCTTTCCTGTAAGTAATATCTCAGAATGAAACAATCGAGCATGAACTACGTATGTCAGTGACCGACAGTCACAGACACACAGAGAAACAGATAAATTTGTAGTGCCACTTGCTGTTTTCTGAAGATGACAGCCTTTGGGAAATCACGTGTACTGATTGCAAGCACCTGGAAGATTTTGAGGTAGATTTTGACAGCTCCAAATCAATGCATTCAGTGAGTGAACTAGGAGTGCAATGATACCGGTAGTCTATTTTACTTTGATTGGTGTTGTTTTTATAAAGATGGAGAACGAAAATATTTTACTGTTCGAACAGCTGAGAATGATGGTGGACAGAATTTAAAAGTAAAGTGTCTGAAGTGCCCCGGCGGAAAATATTTATCAACAACTAGGGTGCCATAATTAACGATTTACAGTAAGGGGTTAATATGAATAAACTGTTTTGATGAGCAGACCTACTTTATTACTAGACAATAGTTTGCTAATGATATGTAATATTGGAGTTCTTTCAGATCAGTTTGCTTATCCTAGAGTCCCGTTGATTATAGAGTAGTGTAATGTTTCTCTATATTCTTTATTTTTAATTTTACATAACAACATTGTTATTATTATATAATTAGTTTAGCAGAACAATTATAAGCAACCATTTTTTCTAACGCATAGAATAAGCACGAGTCAAGCTAAAATTCGACTCGACTCGAATTCAAGTCGAGTCGAATTCCGAGCCTATTCACTTTTTTGCGTCGAGTTTCGAGTCCAGTCGAGTTTGATAAATGGTTTGTTCGTTTTAAGTCGTCTTGAAATCATGGCCTGATTACACTGGAAAACGAAAGCCATGAGAAATGTAAGCTAAACAGTAATATGGAATACTTTTAGTGTTGCTCACGAGATGGGACACTACTTGCATCTCGTCTCGTCTCGATAACGAGACCACAAGATATTTTTTATAACAAGCTCAGCTCGGCTCGGCTCAACGGAGAAGATGGCTCGAGCTGGCTCGGCTTGATAGGGATGAGCCATTTGCTCGGTTTGGCTCAATGAGCCGAGGGCTTTAGCCGAGTCGGTTGGGTGAGCTGTTGGCTCGGCTTACTTCTCGGTTCTGGTCGATAGTGAATGAACTGTGAGCCAAGCTGCTCCAGTCGTTGACAATTCTAAACCCGGGCCGAGCAGTTTTGAAGATATTTGGCCAGTGCCCTATAACTTTTAACACTGTTCGGCTCGAGCCCGAATACTCAACCTAGACCCTCAACCCAAATTCAGAAGCTCGTGAACAATGTCCTTGACTCCTAGACTTCACGACTACCGAGGTTGGCAATTAATTATCTTTTTAGTATTCAAATACAAACCGCCTACCTTGCTTTTTATATACATTATTATTATTATTATTATTATTATTATTATTATTAATAATAATAATAATAATAATAATAATAATAATAATAATAATACTAATAATAATAATAATAATAATAGCGGTAGTAATGGTAGTACGGAAAATTGAAGTCATATTTTTTTTCACATTTTTAAAGTTTCGGACCTAAAAGTAACGCGTTAGTAACGCGTTACTTTCGAAGTAAAGTAACAGTTACTTTTTTGGGGCAAGTAACGCGTTACTAACGCGTTACATTTTAAGAGAAAGTAAAGTAACTTGTAACGCGTTACATTTTTACAAGTAACTTACCCAACACTGAAGTTGGATAATCCTGGACGATGTTTTACATTACCGGTAATTTTGAAGTTCGGCTTCCCTGAAGAATCTAATCTAGGTCCCCTTTTGATTCTTCTTGTTTTTAATGATATTCCTCTGTGTATTAAAATTTCTCAAGTTCTTTTTGGCACAAGTCTCAAATTATACTGCAAAGTAAGTTCAATTGATGACTGCGGGAAAGTTCAATAGATTCTACAAAGAGTTCAAATATCGTGTGATAGGAATACAGTAATCCTGAATGTGTTCAAATGTAAATCTGTATCCAGTTGTGTAGTCCTAAAATTTTCAGAGGGTATACGCTGTTTTCTAACCATCTATAATTGTCATAAAATACAGAGAAGGCTTTTTAATGAACATTGCAGTAAAACTCATGAATTAATTAATTCAATTAAAATATAAAAGATATGTTACTGTTTTATAGTGTAAAGCATTTCATGTTATTTTTCTAACGACAGTCTTAGGACTAGCTCAGGAGAGTAATGCTCCCGGAACACAAATCCACATACCCTAACGGAAGTATAAACGAAAAACACAGTTCTGATTGGTTGGCGTTATCCACTTCTTGCCACGTTGCATTCAAATAGCAGAAATCGAGCGATTGTTGTTGTCGGTCTTCGTGGCCGAGTGGGCTAGCGCTAAATGCTAGTAATAAAGATCTCTTTTGACGTGAGTTGAAACCCGGACCGAGGAGGGTTTTTTTATTATTTTTTTTTTACATTTTTACAACACTTATTAAATTAAAATAATATGAAAATAATACTCAAAAAGTGATTTACTTACTTTTGTGCAGATAAGTACTACTAGTAGTAGGAACGGGTTAGAAGCCCCGCAGAGCTCGTTTAGTTCCCCTTGTACTCCATGATATAAATTTTGGGTACTTAAAACAACCCAAAATTTAACTGACTAACTTAAAACAACTGGCTACGATAGAGCGTAAATCAGCTGGCTAGAGTAGCACGCGGAAAAACGTACTTCCGGGAGCATTACTCTCCCTAGCGGGTCGTACACTCTTTATTTAAATCACATCATTAATAACATAAATGAGCTTTGGTATGGAGAAGGAGCCTCCGAGAAGGAACAGAGAAAGTCGCGCCCGATGTGCCAGAAGTAAGAAAATTATGCCCAAATTTAACTCTCTAAAATTATAAAGACTTTTTTTTTAATTAATAGGTTCCGTATTGCTCAAAGTTATATATGATGAGCAATACAGAACTATATACAGAATACAGCAGTACTACATACATATGATGAGCAAAGTCATATATATATATAGTAATGCTACCAATTCTTTGATTAATTCTTCTATAAATGAAAATAATCTTAAGACTTTAGATCATAGTAGTGACCATCAATATATTCCCATAAGCAACTGTTCGATGACGATGACGAGATAGATGAAGTATTTTTCCCTGATAATGATTTTGTTTTCTTGAAAACATTTTGCACTGCTAAAATACATGTTAAAATTAACGATATCCCTCTTCAAGTTCTCATTGATACTGAAGCTACCGTACCACTTCTTTCATATTCATTTTTGGCTTAAACTTACAAAGAACTATTCTAACCCGAGACTGCAAAAGATAAATAATTTGGTTTTAGTTTATTATACAGGCAAACACAAGAGAGTAATGGGAAAAACGCAAGTGGTAATCTCTATACAAGAATATGAAATTACAATCCGTATCTTGTTTATAAACGAATTGAATGAAAGTGTGCTGATAGGATTAGATTTTCTAACTCAATTACGGGCAGTCCTTGATTTCGAAAATAAGACATTTTCTATACGTACCCTTAATGATAAAAATCGTTCAAGATTTAATCCCCGTTACGATAACATTGCTTGTCAGTGTCAGCCCCTTATGAATAATGCTATTTAAAGCGTAAACGAATATGATAATAATAAAGCAGATATCAATGACCTTGGAACTGAAAGGGCAATTATAGACAGCAATGATTATTTATTTCATAATTGCGTGGATGAAATTAGAGGAACCATCGATAATACACATGAAAAATTTGTACCTCAGCTCAACAAAATTCTTTATAAACATAGGTGTATTTTCCAAGAGACCTACATGTTGCAAAAATTTTGTGTATGACATTGAAGTTGATACGGAAATCCTAATAATGACGAAACCATACATTATACCATATAGATTTAGAGGGGATATAAGGAAATAAATTAGTGAAATGTTGCAAGACAGTATAATAGATCCCTCTCAGAGTGTTCATTTAAACCTATTACATGTAGTGCCTAAAAATGAGAGCAAACGATTGAGATTAGTGCTAGATCTGAGAAAGTTGAATAAGCACATAAAATTACAAGTAAGGCATCCGCCGGTTGAAGAAATTCTTAGTTCTTTACAGGGATATACAGTATTTGGGAATATGGATCTTGTAATGGCGTATAATCAAATGTTATTAGGGAAAACTCCAGACCATACACTGTTTTTTTCGTTTGAAGGACAATTGTATGAATATAATGTTTTGGCTTAATTAATGGTAATGTCGCCTTAGTCTCATGCTTAAATTATGTGATTGGATAAGATCTCCGTGCCAATATGATTTTCTATGCGGATGATATTTTAATTATGGGGAAAACACCTGAAGATTATTTGGAAAACTTAGATGCTGTTCTAGAACGTTTGGGAAATGCAAGCCTAACTGTTAATTTAGAAACGTCATTTTTTTTTTCAAGAAGTCTATTGAATTTTTGGGCTATACGATAGATGCACAATGAATGTGCTTTAGTGAGTCTAAGGTTCAAGTCATAAAGGATTTGCCAGCTCCTACCAATCTAAAACAAACACGTCATGTTTTGGGACTTTTCAACTGGTTTAGGAAATCAATACCTCGATTTGCTGAAATAGCCCAACCCCTATTTTCAACAATTGAAAAGGGAATTCCGTGGCAATGGGGTACAAAGGAGCTTTTACAAATTGAAAACCTGTATTATGGAAAATACTAGCTTAAATCATCCTAGTTTTGATCGTCGTTTTTATGTTCAGTGTGATGGTTCGTTGTCCGGAACTTCTAGTTATTATGGCAACCTAACCCTACTGTGGATGAGCCAGCAGTGATCCATTGCATCAGTCGCGCATTGAAAAAAGCAGAAAAGTGATACACAACCACAGAAATCGAAATACTAGCGGTACGCTTTGCACTCCAAACGTTTGCTCCGTACATAAGTGGCTGTCATTTTATAGTTCTAACGGGCCATAATTCTTTACGTCACCTTAAGAAAGTCCAGGGATACAATAGCCGTTTGCTGCGATGGTCACTAGAACTTCAATCTTTTTATTTTGAAGTGCAACATATTAAAGGTGTAAATAATGTTCCTGTGGATACCTTGTCAAGATTGTTTCTGGATGATAATCATCGAGTATTATCCATAAATACCTTCAAAATTTTACGAGATAGCCAAAATATCCATAGATGAAAGAACAACAAAAGAAGTACGAGGGGTATGCTAAAATCGTCTATCATTTAACATCTTGCCCTAAGGACTGTGATTGTCCTCGTAATTGGAATACAATGTATCAAGTATGCAATGACGTACTTTTGATTAAAGATTTCAAATATAAAAACAGAAAGAAAATTTGTATTCCATCGATATTAGTGCCTCGTATATGAAAGCATATCATGATTATTTTGGTCATTATGGATATTTGAAAGTATATTCACTAATTAGTAAATCCTTTTATTGGAAATCACTTAGGACGCGAATTAAGAGTTGTATTAATGATTGCGAGGAATGCATGAGAATTAAGCATAATTTCCAATCTATATACAAAGCTATGATGTCAATCATGCCTGAAAGATCTCACTCCTTCATTTCAATTGACTTGTATAAACCTCTTCCTACAGCACCTACTGGTGATAGCAGTATATTGTATAAACATCTTTACCTACTTTTCTTTTTACTGTCATAGATGTTCTCACGAGATATTTAGTGGCGTATCTTTTACGAAAAGCAACTTCATCTGCGATTGTGCATCGAATTTTCAATGTTAACATACCACATTGTGGACCAATTGAACACATTTTGTGTGATAATGATGGGCAACTTTGTAGTAATGTATTTATCCGTGCGATGAATAACGCCAACATTAAAGTACATTTTGTTACTCCTTACCATCCAAGTAGTTCTATTGTTGAAAATGTTCATCGAAATCTTGGTATGCTATTTCGACACTTGCAAGAATAAACACACAGATTGGATTAAGTACGTCACGGAAATTACCTACTTTTTAAATTATTCAGTTTCCGATATTTGGAAGTTGCTCCGGCGAATATTCATAATGGAACTGATTCAATAAAAACCTTAAAACAACATTGTAATGTTAAACTTACTGAGAATAATGAATTGGATTATTGACATATTGTCAGTATGACACGTCTACGTAGAACACGAAAATTTCTTTTGAGAAACCAAAAGATTGAACGTCAACAGACAATCAATCAATTAGCTGGTTTTTGTGAGGTTACATCCACAAAGTGACGCATCATTGAAGAGAATTTGTAAGTTCTGCGATTTATATGCTGGACCTTATTTAAGTACTAGACAAATTAATACTAGTTCTTGAATTAAGAGATGTAAAGACTGGTAAACTTTTAGGTTTACGTAATATTGACGAGTTGAAGTTATGGCTTCCGTCAAAACATACCAAAGGTAAATGGATGCAACTAGTTGACAAGTTAGTTCCTACGGAAGTTTTGTCCAAGATTAACATAGATAATGTCAAGTTTTCAGATTGAATTTTAATATAATAATTTCTTTATTACATAATTCTTTAATATGATATTGATTAGTTCTTGTTTTGTTTAGCTTTGGATAGTGTTACGATTTCTTTGTAATTCACTCTTCTTCTATATTATAAGCAATCACATATTTACTTACAACTTTGATGTATATTTATCAAAGTTTCGCTAGCTAGACCCAAATGAAAGAGATAGGTTATGTTGTATTTTTGACTTACACTAATTTATTTAATCAACGAGCATAAATGGTGCTGAATTATAGAAACTATTTTGGACAAGAATAAACCGCAAACTTGTCATATTTTGAATACGTCTTTCATTTAAGTAATTTTATAAATTTGGAATTAAAATTGATTATCAAAATATAAGAATAATATTGAGATAAGATAAGAATAATGTACTGTTCCATGGATTATAATTTTCATATGTAAGGACTATTCGAAAAGTAAGGTAACTTTGTATTTGCAATGACTAACGGTCCAAGAGTACTTTCTTTAATTGTAAACAATTTAAGAAGTTCCATTTGTTCGGGAACCATATATACAACGATATTGTATATTTATAAGTTACTTCCATTCTTCTTTTAACTAAAATATTTTGGACAAAAGGTGCTATTTAAAAGTGCACAGGCTGTGATTACGAAGAAAAGGAATATACATAGAACAATATGTTGAAGTTGTGTGATTTTAATCGATGTTACTGTAACAACAGATTTACTGTCTTGGGTTGCCATGACAACCTGTTCTTGTTGATTAGGTGATTGTGATAAGATAGTTATTAAAAGGTCGACATTGCATAAAATTGATGTGTATTATTTCAGTATATTGCAATTAATATTTCTTGCGAATATATAGATATAAAACTAAAAATGTTTGATATTGTTGTGTGACTTCATTTTAACCAAATATCATATGCATCATATATCGAACTGGGCAATGTAACGAAAATAAGTAAATATCGTTATACATAGTCTCTCTTAGCTTCAATACACTTGGTCCAGCGTTTCTCCAACATTAGTATTCCATCCCGGAAGTGAGAGTCTGGAAGGGTGTGAAAATAGTCATCCACCACTCTCTCAACTTCTTCATTCGATGTGAAGCGCTTCCCAGAAAGAAATTTCTTCAAGTTTGGGAACAGATAGAAGTCCAATGGTGTCAAATCAGGAGAATATGGGGAATGGACGAGCAAATCAATTCCAAATCCCGAAGATTTTTCATCGCCAACGCACCCTTGTGAACAGGAGCGTTGTCCGGGTGAAATATGATTTTGTTCTTCTTAAAGCCAGGCCTTTTCTCGTGAATTTTGGCATCTAGCTGATCAAGAAGGTTGGAGTAATATTCGCCTGTAATTCTTCTCCCTTTTGCAAGGTAATCAATTAACAAGATCCCTTTCGCAACCTAAAACACACTGGCCATGACGTCTCCGGCCGATACGATCGTCTTCGCTTTTTTCGGCGCTGCACCACCGGTTTCCACCCACTTCTTGGACTGCTGTTTCATTTCTGGCATGTAGTGGTGAACCCATGTCTCATTCACATTGTCACAAATCGCCGCTCAAAATTGGTGGGATCCCTTTTCAATCGGTCCAAAGATTGCTGCGAAAATCATTTTCGCATTTGTTCTTGGTCGGCAGTCAGCAAATGCGGCACCCATCTTGAGCAGAGCTTTCGCATTTGTAGTTTTTTCTGCAAGATGTTTCGCACCCATTCCTCCGGAACCGCCACACTCTCAGCTATCTCACATTCACTCGCTGTCGTCCAACACGATATCATGCACTTATTCGATTGTTTCCGGTGTGGCTGCGGTTTTCGGCCTTCCTTCACGTGGGTCATCTTCGAGGGATATGCGACCACCTTTAAATTCAGCTGCCCACTTTTTAACGGTTGACATGGAAGAAGCAGAGTCCCGGTAAACTTTTGTCAATTTCGAATGAATTTCCGTAGGGGTTAATCCGTCCAAAACGAAAAATTTGATCAACGCACATATTCAAGTTTATCCATTTTCACAACTAACACGCAATACTTCTAACTCGAACAACGCCTGCACACAAATTACTTGAACAATAAAATGTGACACTTGTTATAAGAACAACTGAATAGCGCTCCCAGGTAAGAACAATAAAATTTTGCTGATTGGAGTACCATCTCTGGGGCAGGCCACCCGCCCTCGTACCAGTATTTCATTTCGTGGAGGAACAAGCACATAAAGATCTTCGAGGTTTCTGCTTCAGAAACTTCCTTTATAATCTATATAGGTCTGCATGTTGCGACTGGGAAACATACATATAAATTTGTTAAATTCCAATTTATTAACTATATATTGGTTAAAAAACGAATCTCTCATTTCTTTTTAAAGTATAGGCATGCACTTACCGCAAAATAACAAAAAGAGTTAAGTGTTGCCAAAAGCGCTTCAGATATAGAAGGGCTCGTATCACCTGAAAACTAGGCCCTCCTCTCGTTTAAACTATCGACGCCATTAGGGCACGAAATTCGTTTCCGACGCTTAGTGTAGCGCAACATTTGTCACTGGAAGTTACGACTGAAAATGTTTTTTGATCGTTTACTTAAGTATACGGTTGCTATTTGTCTCGGAAAATCCGGGACAGTAATGGAATCGAAATCTGCGTCCCTAAAACATTTCTCGGGGCACTTAATTGTCCCTGATTTCAGCGAACAAAGGAAGGGAATATTATAGTTTGCTTTTTTCACAGGATAATGTATATAATTATTCTCCAAATTCTGAGTATGATAGGGTTACAATTCGTCCTGGAAAATCCAGGACTGTCACGGAATCGAGATCTGTATTCCGGCAGCCCAAAAATATTTCTCTGGACGCTTAAATGTCCCGGATTTCAGTGAAGAAGAAACGAATGGAATATTATAGTTTTCTTTTCTCACAGGATTAGGGCAATATAATTATTCACTGCTTACTATCGGGAAATTATCTGATTACGTTTGCTTAACTAGGGAGGGGAAGGTCAGTAGACCTGTCGCTATAAGTCGCAGACAATAGATTTTATTGCCCTCTTAATTGCTTTATTACCTAACGACTTTCGATGTCAATATGGCCGTGTCGGCCTTGGAGAGGCCGCCCCGTCCTTGGGGGAGGTTTCTGGTGGAAGTGGTTTTATTACTTGTGCAATAGAGGTTGTTTGGAAAAGTGGAATGACCTTCTTTCTTGTTGAAACACGCTCCTATACGATTCTTGAATCGAAATTATAATCAAATTAGAAATAAAACTACGATTTAGATAATTAGAGCATTGGTATACGGCTTTGAATGCAATCTCTAGTTTCAAACATGAAACAACACGATTTTTGATTGGGGATACGGCTTTGAACGCTGTTCCTAGCTTTAAACATGATTTAATACGATTCTTGAATCGAAATTATAATCAAATTAGAATTAAAACTACGATTTAGATAATTAGAGCAATGGTATACGTCATTGAACGCGATCCAACACGATTTTTGATTGAGGATACGGCTTTGAACGCTGTTCCTAGCTTTAAACATGATCCTATACGTTTTTGAATCGAAATTATAATTAAATTAGAATTAAAACTATGATTTAGATAATTAGAACTTCAGTATATGGGTTAAAACGCGGTCCCTAGTTCCCACAAGGTTTTTCCCCATTAATTTAATTATGATCTGACTTGTAAAGCTCGTAACTAATTGAACACTCTTATTTGAACTAGAAAATTATGAATAATGAATATGATTACAACCTTTAAGCTCCAATGTTTAGCAATGATTTTTAATGGTGTTTTGTTTTACGGAGTAAAGTATTAAGATAGGAAAAAGGAAGGAAAGGAAGAAATATTTATTTATTTTCATTTATTTTTCTTGTTGCGAACTGCACTTCTTTCGTTTAGCTTGTGTGGTTCTTAAATGACAGACTTAACTCTGCTATTTTTCAGCGTTGTTCAGTACGAAATTCGCAAACTGATGTGTTCTTTCTGCAACTGCCATTGCAATACTGAGGGTGAAGAATGAAGTTCAGTTTCTCACACCCTATGCAAACAACCTTGCGATATGATTGGCCAGGAAAAACCAGTTTGCTCCGCCTGCAATGTTTAACCATGGGAGATAGATACCTGCCAATCATTACCTTTAGTTTGAGTGAACGGGAGAACCAACCCTTCCCCCGCCTCTCTTTGGTTTCATCCTGTGTGATCAGGTTTTTACCCGCTCCCCACCCTCTCTTCCCACCCGCAACAAGTGACATACATTTTTTCTCCCCACCCTTCACTGCCTCTCTTTGGCCGCATCCTGTGTGAACAGGTTTCTACCCTCTCTCCCCCCAACGGCGACAACTGACACATTTTTCCTCACAAATGATGTTTTTCAAACCACTTGTGGTGGATGGTCTTGCGATCAACAACCTTTTCCCCGCCCACTACCCTGTTCGGACAAACAAACAAGGTATTGCCAGGCTGTCCTTGTACTCAATGCCAATAACCTGATGAATAAATGGTTGTCCTTCATTTTGAGTTTGCAAAACAACACACACACACAAAAAAGAACCTGTAGAATGGTTTCTGTGTATTCCCACATACAATAATTATGCTGTTCTTTTCGGCAAAATACAAGTTATTGAAACAGATAGCTATATAGCTTACTGAATAAAGCCGGAATTTTAAAATCTAGGAACCCAGCTAACGAATTTTATTGCTTGGTAAACAACTATTACCCTGAAAAATACGACAATTTGGCGTCTTTGATGTACGAATTCAGACATGCTGGCGATGTTTTTCAAACTTTAGGCATTGTGTGAAAATTCCATGGTATTACCTCTATAGAAAAGAAATATTTGCTTCGATTCAGCAAGAGACCGACAAAGGAATTCTTTTCTGCTTCTTTGCAGACTGAGGCAATTCTGTATTATAAGGCAAATTCATTTACTTTATTTTTTTTCTCCCCCTATTCCATTCCCCTTATGTTAATGAATAAATAAAAAATATATTATATAAATGGAGTACACATTCCTGTATTGACAATTTTGCTCGTGAAGTCTTCTGCCTTGCTTCTGCCTTGCTTCTTTAAAGTGTTTTTTCTGGATTTTTTCTGTGTTTTGTTCAAAGAAGATATTATATTCAAGTAAGTTTTATATCATTATAATTGATTAGATATATTTGCATAAGTATCGAATGGTGGGACTCACCTAGAAAATTAACACATATTGTTTTTTCTTATGAAAATAATTAACACAGTGTAGAAACGAACTAAGAGTTTGCCAATATGTTTTAACTTGTGGGGAGCATATCGAGCCAAAACCGGGGGAACCATACATGGGGGCATAGCCCCCCCAAACAGGTGAATCGCCTCTGACTTATATTGCTTTCCGTGTTTACCGAAAATCGGGGGATCCATACATGCTGCATAACGCACCAAACAGGGGAACCTCCCATGACTTATATTACCTTCCGTGTTTGCCAAAACCGTGGGGATCCATACATGGGGGATAGTGCCCCGAACCTGAGGGAACCGCGTGTGACTTATAACGCCTTCTGTGTTTGCCAAAACAGGGGGATTCATACATGCGGGGGGGGGCATAACGCCCAACAGGGAAAAGCTAGCTTCCTGAACGGTCACCACGAAGGAACGAAATATTTGTTTTTTTTTTTTAAATTGTTTGAAGACTATGTTTGAGTTTTGATTCCGTTTTGGTTGCGTTTTTGGACAAGTTAACCACAGGAAAGAGTGAAGAATGGAATTAGCATTATTATTATTATAGTTAAGAATATGTGGGGACACGAAAAATATCTTGGCAGTGTTAATCTTTTTAGAGAAAAAATGCCTGGTGACATCCCTTAAGAATCGCCAATGACAGATGGACTTATAGTTTTAGAAATGCGTAGTGACATCCCTTAAGAATCGCCATTGACGGACGGGCTTATAGTTTTAAAAATGTATGGGGACATCCCTTAAGAATTGCCAATGATGGACGGACTTATAGTTTTAGAAATGCGTAGTGACATCCCTTAAGAATCGCCATTGACGGACGGGCTTATAGTTTTAAAAATGTATGGGGACATCCCTTAAGAATTGCCAATGACGGACGGACTTATAGTTTTAGAAATGCGTAGTGACATCCCTTAAGAACCGTCAATGAGATACTTTATAGTTTTAGAAACGTGTGGTGACATCCGTTAAGAACCGTCAATGAGATACTTTATAGTTTTAGAAATGCGTAGTGACATCCCTTAAGAACCGTCAATGAGATACTTTATAGTTTTAGAAACGTGTGGTGACATCCGTTAAGAACCGTCAATGAGATACTTTATAGTTTTAGAAATGTATGGGGACATCCCTTAAGAACCGTCAATGAGATACTTTATAGTTTTAGAAATGCATGGTGACGTCCCTTAAGAGCCGTCAATGAGATACTTTATAGTTTTAGAAATGCGTGGTGACGTCCCTTAAGAGCGGTCAATGAGATACTTTACATAATAGTTAGTATTTTGAAATGTTTGGTAATATGCCTTAAGACCGCCACTGACGGACTTTACGGCAAAATCAAGTGTGCAATTTCTTTGAATCTTTATAACTGAAATTGTGATTAAACAGAATTGCGTACTGTCCAGTATGTTGATGATAGATTTTATATAAATACATTGTGTCTGAATGATTTGTCATGAATCTGTATTCATATTGGGAAGTCTTTTCGGAAAATAAGCAATTTACACATAAAGAACACTTTTAGAACACATACATATTCAATATTTACTACAGATAATGTTCAAAATATATTGTTTAGTGTAAAATAATTAAGTTCAACAGAAAAGATAGACATTTGTCTTGCTTGTATCCCTAATATTTAGAAAATCAGTCAGTATTAAGTGTTTTTTTTTATATATAAAGAGTTCTTAGTTGTAGTGGATGCAATTTTCCAAGATACATGCGAATATTGCAATTTTACGTAAATATGTAGACTTTTCTTTCCCACAGTTAGACTCGAAAGAAAAGAACTACGTTCATTGATTCATTTTGGATCATAGCAGTGAACTTTTCCCTTTGCATTCGTGTTAGAATAGCTTGGCTATCACGAAACGTAGTGAATACTCAAATGTTTCTCTTTTCCAAGACATGACGAATAAACGAATATAATTAAGTGAGAGAAATTTAAGCTAGATGTTCTTTTATTTCTGAATAAGTGTTGGGAATATATTTGAAAAATGAACTTGCGTATTTTTAACATGTGTTGCAGTATTCAGAATCTTAATCATATGGTAGTCACATGGTTTTTGTACATACTAACTCTATATTAAGCAAGGTAATGAGTGAGAAAAATAAATATTGGCTTTGTAAAAATGAAATGAAATACGAAATATTTTGTTAGGGGTTGCAGAAAGAGAATCCAATGCAGTGTGAACGCGCTCGTTTGCGTGGAGGAAGAGGGGGGGGGGCTATACCCGGACTGAATTTCCCCTCATAACTTTTCAATTACTGAATGCACTCTTTTGCGTAGAGAAGAGGGGGTATACCCGTCCTTAAGAGTAATGCCTCCCATTACTGAACGTTACTTGTTTTATATATGGATTTCGCAGTGAGGCACTAGGATTTTAATGTAAACGTATGCAGCAATACTAGTAGAGGGGGTCCCTCACTGAAAGACTGGGCTTCATACCCCAGAAATGATGTGGTACTGCACCACTTAAGTAAATATTTGCTCTGTCACTGAAAGACTTGGCTTTATATTACTTATTTAACCCAATAGTTTTACTTATACTTGCTTGATCTTCAATACTTTGATAGAATATTAAGACCAACAGAATATACAAGCATATGTATTTGAATGAAGTGAATATGTGCTATGGTTTATTACACATTGAAAACATATATACTATACTCACCTGAGAAATATACGGAACTCTGTCACACACGCGTCAGCACTGCGGAACTTTCAACGCACAACTAATCTTTAATTATGACTTTTGCCGCTAGGTGTCACTAGTAGTTCTATTAAAATAGTATTAAATCACTATTGCTAATGTACTGGTTCTGATTTTTTTTTCTTGGAAACATATTGGTAGTATTAGTATAAAAAGTATAAGGAATCCGCAGAAATAGTGTTTGTTCAGTTGGTATGACCTAGGATTGAACTACAGACCCCTAAACATATAAAGTGAACACCTTACCACTTTTTTAAATAAATAAATAATTTTGTATGAATTCCGTTTTATAACATGTTGTTGGAGTGGAGTTATATAAGTTTTTATCGGGATTGAGATATAGGATTTTACAAGTGCAAGAGTTTTTGCGGATGAATTAGATTTATCTTTTATACGATGATGAAAGATTGATTTGATTTTATATTTCCGATCTCTAAACATTTTAACCTGTGAGATCAGACAATTTTCAGCAATCATACTATTTGGGAAAAGAGGGAAATTAGGTATCACGCAAGACATTTGTTTGGTGTAAATGAGAAAATCATTATTATTATTTTTTTTTTGACTGAATGCCCCGCCGGTAATTGGACCAGAACCGTTTGCTTTGAATGCGTTTTCGGGTACGTCCGCGTCGCGACACCTTTATACCGGGAATCGGGCCCGGGGCCGCTCACATTGAACGCAAAAAGCGACAGCGAGTATGCTACACGGAACCATCCGCATTAAAGCCAAAACGCGTTAGCAATTATATTGTGAGGGGGAACACTAGTTCCCCTACCGGGAATTGAACCCGGGGGTGCTCGCACCGAATGCAAGAACGTTACCGATTATATTGTGAGGGAACACTAGATTTGATCTTAAGTTATTGGTACGTTTAGCTTTGGGTCTTACACAGCACAGATAGTTTGCTTGTACAGATTTATTGAGAATTCGAAAATGTATAAAGTACTTTGCCAGAATCCTACATAGCTCTTGCAAACTAAAGATAGCTTTTATAGGCTAAAAGAAACTGATTTTCGTACGTGGATAGAATAACAGAATTTTTATTTCTATTAAGTATAATTTGCACTATTTTGATGAAATTATGTTGTACTAATAACATTTTTTTATTATTATTATTTTCCAGAAGAAATGGAGTCCCAACACCAACCAACAAGATCAAATAGAGTATTTGTTGACGAGGAATGGTTTACAAAATTTGATGAACTGCTAATTCCCATTGAAAAAAAGAATAACGTTGCTAAAGAAAAGAAGAGAGCACGAAGAAATGATGATGTGAGGGAGGAGATGAAGAAAAAGAAAAATCAAAGGTATTTTCCAGTAGTTAAACAAGTATCATCAAAAGAAGAAGAACTGATGGATGTTCAATTGTCATCACCTGGGGAAGAAGTAGCGTTGGATGTTCGACCATCAACATCATCAACAGCAGACGGAGAAGTACCAGTGATTGTTAAACTGGACATAGTGGGGGAGCGGGGTAATAGCGAGGCAGCGAATGAAGCTGATATATATTTGAACGATGGGGAAGATTGGGCTATAGTGAAGGCAGGGGAAAAGTGGGATAGATTAGAGAAGGCGAGAAAATTAAAAGAAAAATTTTTGAAATAAAATAAGTTGTATATATTTGTAAATAAATCGTGTGTTCTTGCTGGATGGGTGCTGGGAAATTTTGTGTTTTCTTTCCTCTGAATTTTTAAAACCTTTCCAACTTTTTAACAGTACTGAGGTATTTTGATAATAGTCTCAATAACTAATGTGCAAACATATAAGGTGTCTTCTGTTATATATATATATATATATATATATATATATATATATATATATATATATATATATATATATATATATATATATATACTTGAAATTAATGCAGGTTCTATTTTTTGATGAATGGTTGAATTTTGAGTTTATTTTTCAGCAAGAAGTCTCTATTTTTCTAAATTCTTAGAACATTCCTTGTAAGAATTAATCTGTTGTCACATGACCTATCTTCGGGAATCGAATCCTCGACGAGTGATATTAGAAAATGTTTTCGTACAAATAAAAATATTAAATGTCCAACACTGATGTACTATTCAGTTAGCCATAATGATCATACTAACCACTTAGCCATGAAACAATTTTAGTTGGTACAGTAGAAAACAAACTGTACACGGAACTATACTGTACAAACCTTGAAGATTTCAAAACAATTGAAAAGAGAGAAAGAGAATTGAAGTAGTATTTTCTTATTGGTAATTGCTTATTTGATTTTTTCACCAGTAATATTTCTTTTTGTCTTGTGGTAAACTAATCAAAGTTTAAACTTGGATAGGCTAAAGGAGACAGTATTTATGAGAAATGAATGATTTAATGTTGTTTCGTCTTGAAAAACTCCAAGAAAGTTCACTACAACTCTAACTGCTGGTACTCCCATCAACGGTAAAAACTACCACTGACCTACTGCTGTCTTATATTGAAATTTGAAATCAGATTCTTTACTAGTTAAATAAATAATTAGTGGCCTCTCTTCGCTATGTATTGAAATGATTTCTCCCTTGACTGTGTATTAAAACGAAATGTGACACCTCACAATTATTTTGTCTAGGATAAAGCAATTGGTAAAATGAAGAAACTCTGAGAGGAACGCTTGGAAAATGCTCAAGAAAAAAGTTACAGACACAATATGTTCAGCCATAATTTTAGTTGGTCAACCCGGGATCTCAACCATCTAAGGTGAAGTTTGGTTCAACAATTAGTTTGAAAATATTTATTCGTGAGGATAGAACAGTAAGCAAGTTGTATGTTAAGTCTCATTGTAACATTTAATTGGTGTAAACCTCCCTTGGTTTTGAATTTGTGAACGTAATGTGAAAACAATCTTATTTTATTTGACATCACATTTGCGTTGCAGGATTAAGGAAAACTTTACGTAAGATAGTCATGATTTGTATGAATTTGTTTGGAGTTCGCCATCATCAAAGCTATTTTCTTTGTAGTCCTTAGACAGTAAACTGATAGACTTTGAAGTTCTTCTAAACATTCTACTTGGGAATCGAATCCTCTTATTACTTATTTCTTATTCTTTTGAGTATTTCTTTTATTGGATTATCTGCTTTTGCATCATGTATTTGACTTACCAATTACATTTTAACGAATCGCTTGTTCAAGCTCTGCTTTTGTGTTATTTCGAATTATTAAAACTCAGCTTTTGAATTCTTTCGTGTTATTTATAATAACACTAAAGTCTATGACCATATTAAGACCTACTTGTGAAATAAATGGAAAATGATATTAGAAAAATATAAGTACACATAAAATTTAGATGTCAAAGACATGTACGCTATCCGCTTAACCATACAAACTTTTGTTTCATCTCGTCTCATCTCATAGGCAAGCTAGAACAAAGAGAAAAACTATTCTTATTACTTTTAGTACAGAGGTTATATGAGACGTGAAATCGATACATTGATCATTTAGTGTAATCTCCTTCTTTATGCTCTGTAAGCTAAGAGAAATGAATAATGCTGCCAATCAAAACAAAACAAAATGTACATTTAGAGGAAGAGAGAGATGAATAGAGAAAGGTATAGAGATGGAGAGAGGGAGAGAGGTCCACAGATGAAGAGAGAGAGGTACAGAGAGGTAGAGAAATAGAGAGAGGTCCAGAGAGGGAGAGAGATGGAGGGAGAGAGAGGAAGAGAAGGATAGAGAGAGGTACAGAGATATAGGGAGAGAGAGGATCAGAGAGAGGTCCAGAGATGGAGGGAGAGAGAGAGGTACAGAGAGAGATGAATAGAGAAAGGTACAGAGATGGAGGGAGAGAAAGGTCCAGAGATGGATAGAGAGAGGTACAGATAGGAAGATAGGGAGAGAGAGAAGTTCAGAGATGGATAGAAAGGTACAGATAGGTAGATAGGGAGAGGGAGAAGTTCAAAGAGAGGGAGAGAGAGGTCCAGAGAGAGGGCCAGAGATGGATGGAGAAAGAGGAACAGAGATATAGGGAGAGAGAGGATCAGAGAGAGGTCCAGAGTTGGAAGGAGAGAGAGGTACAGATAGGGAGAGAGAAGTTCAGAGAGGGAGAGAGAGGAAGAGAAGGATAGAGAGAGGTACAGAGAGGGACAGATAAGGATAGAGAGAGGGAGAGAGAGGAACAGATAAGGAGAGAGAGGTCCAGAGATGGAGGGGGAGAGAGTTCCAGAGATGGAGGAGGAGAGAGGAAGAGAAGGATAGAGAGAGGAAGAGAAGGATAGAGAGAGGTACAGAGAGGGACAGATAAGGATAGAGAGAGGTACAGAGAGGGACAGATAAGGATAGAGAGAGGGAGAGAGAGGAAGAGATAGAGGATGTACACTACAAGAAGTTTGTATTCAATAATCTTCATGGTTTTGCGGAATATGTTCCTATCTTTCTTTACAACGATTTGATAGTTCACATCATTTTATTTCTTCAGACTCAACTGAATTCCTCATAAGCAATACGAAGCTAGAACTAACCTAATGATGGATTTGTCAACAATTTCATAGTTCTCACTGTAATTTTTCGTATTATTTTAGAGTGCATATGCGTAGCAGACTCCTTGTTAAAATTGTTTGAACACTAAATAATGATAAGTAAGCACTTCAAAATTAGACCTGATATATAGCTGAAGCTATTAAATACCAACAAGTTGAATGGGCTCAAGTCAGAAAGTATACTTGAACTGAAATCTTTATTTCTAGTGGGCATGAAGAACTCCTCTTAAGACACGCGGGTGAATAAATGAAGGAAAACATGAGTGTTGGGAATCGAATCACAAACTAGCACATCAGAGATGTGTACCCTATTACATATAAAGCTATTTGATTGTACAACAGATAAATAGGCGATATACCACACTTTATCCGTAAAAAATAAATTCCAAATTCATGAAACGTAAGAAGGAAAGGGGGCAGAGGCTGATGTTGGAAACTTTTATAATTTGCTCAGTTTACTTTAAATATTATTAGGAATTAGATTTTTTTTCTTTCTTTGTTTGAGCTTATCAGTATTTAAGGACATGTTAGCTATGAAGGTCTCAGTATCTATTTATCTATAAAAAGTGTACTGCACTGTAATCAATATCAGCATTCGGAGATTTATCAACTGAATATGAGAATTTGTATAAGTTTGTAGCAGAATAGCTGATTTGGACAGCGAGTACAACTGCAACATATATTCGCAACCTACACTAACCAATGCTGACAAACATTCTCGTTCTCCTTAAACATTGAAATAAATGAAATCTTTGAGTATTACGTACCACATTTATGTCGGTTAGGCTAAAGGAAATGACGAAATGAATAAAACTATGAGGGAAAACGGGGAAAATTCCCAAGAAAAGATACGAACACAAAATTGTCCGGCACAAAGTTCACTTCTCAGATCCTTAAACAATTTATTACTCCCATTTGATCTTTCCTATAACCAATATTATTTTAGGTAATCTTTTGTTGTAGCCCCATCCCGGTGTCAACTCTGATGAATTTTACGCGGGAACCAAGTCAAAAGCAATACTAAAAGCAAATAGAAAATGGGGAGTAAACCGCTAAGGCTTCAATGGGTAATAGGATAGGCCGAGTGTGGACAAAGTAGGAAACTCAGCATGAGAGAGAGAGACTGGTCAAAAGTAAGAAAATGATAATTAGATACAGCTTAAGATAATCATTATTGGAAAATAACAAGAGCAAAGGACTACTTAAGAATCGGAAAATCTAGTAGACATTGTTAAAATCTTCCCTTTAACTTTTAAAAGGATTATTTATCGATCAAATCAAACTGTCACATTGCGTTGGAATCCAGTAGTCTAATTAAAACAAACACAGGCAAAGGATTGGTGTTCAGGTATCGTGATTTCTAATTATTAATCTAAATGTCAGTATATAGAAATTCAAGCAAGCGCGGGTAAACGGGGTGGGTGACTTTATCTGTCGTAAAAAAACTCTTGTAAAAATGAAAATATTTTATTGCAAAAAATGTGATATTCAAGCAAGCGCGGGTAAATGGCATGGGTGACTTTATCTGTTGTAAAAAAAACTGTTGCAAAGATGAAATAATCAAGTTAATTTGAATATAAGAATCACTTCATAATCATAAAAGAATAGCAGTTAAAACTAATGGGGGTGGAAACTATGAGTTTCAGGTCTACTTTAAAACTTGTTCAAACCTGTTTTCATTGGTTAATCCAAATAATACAATACATCCTACGATGAAACGTATAAATACCAGGGTTAACAAAGGTACATATAATAATCTTGTGCCGTTGTAGTCGATGAAAAAAGATTTCTTCTTCTTCGTATGGTGGGCAGTGAAAATATTTGTGCCTAGTGTTTTAGAAAATACATAAAAACAATATTTTCAAAACTGTTGAAGATTTGAACTGAAAAATGTCTAATGCTGAAAACGTATGGTTTTGTTTCTGCGATAACATTCGCATAACCACGCAGTGCTTAATAAATGCGTTTCAAGTGTGGGAATCTAAAAGAAGAAGTATGCTTCTTTGCAGTGGATGTGCACGCGGATTAAAAGACGCAATAAACCATGACTGTATTCTGTTAGATAAAAATATATTGAAAACAAAAGTACTAAGCATTGTTATGGAAATTGATATGCAAGATGAAATTTGGTATGAGTTTCAAAAGATGCACGGCAATACTTTTAATAAATTAGAACAGTTTTTTCATATATATGATGATGCCATTCATAATGATACATTTCTTAATCAACTGATAGAAATATTCTTGCAGAAAGATTTTAAGAAATTCTTAATTTGGAATAAAAACCATAGTGATAGTGATAGTGTTTGTGATTGAAAAATATGAAGAAATAATAGACGTATGGATGAAAATGTTACTCCTCTGTAGGCATATTACACATACAAAGTGTAAAAAAAAGGATTTGGTATGACTTGATTTCTTCTGTGGGCGTAAAACTGATAACAAATAAATCTAACTGCTGTAATTCTCTAAGAAACTTGACAATAGTTACTGCATAGTTCGGTATAGTGCGATAATGATGAAAAGAATGTGGTAAATGCTGCAAAGAACTGATTAACACCAATACAAAATGAAAACTATGTACAACCCAATTTAAAATAATGAAAGATACGCTTCTGCTAGAATTATTTGGGAAATAAGTAATAGTAAGATATTCACTATAATACATTTAAGATCCTACAAACAATAACCACAAAAACATTGGGTTACAAACGTTTATGTAAGTTAGTTATCAATTGGTTCTCATACAAGGTGTAAATTTTGTTTGCCATCTTTAATTCACGGATATATTATACTCTTAACTCATTTGTTCTTCTCATAAATAATAATTATCTGGTGTTCAGAGGCTAGTTTGTTTTCGAACTTCTTCGCATCTGCATTAGTACAACCATGTTAATGGTCAATACTAACATTGGGATCAATGCACAAATCCTTAGTCTGTTTTAATACTAGCTCAGGATAATTCTTTAGTTTGTACATGCAGTTACGACGTTGATCAGTCTTACCCATTCCGAGGATGACAATATACATTGTTTCTCCAATGGGATGGAACACTTTTTCCGAAGCGCTGCATAATCTTCATATTTGGCTGAACCATTGGTTCGACCCTTTCCCTTGCATGGATCTCCCTTCTTTCCAAATGTTCATTACTATTTAAAACATTTTCAACTATATGTAACAATACATCGGGTTTCAATTCCTTTTTAGGATGTCATGTCATGTACATCGTTTGTTTAATTTTGACGCGAACTTTCAATAGTAATACCGATAAAAATATCATCATTGACGTCATTTATCCTATATTCTTGTACAAATTCGAATAATGAACGAACATATGTTTGCGGGTCTTCGATACCACTAGTGTGCATACATTCAATGGTAACTTCCTTTCCACGCAGACCAAAATAAGGATATTGCATAGTTTTACTATTAACAATGCGAAAGTAATCCCGAGTGCCTGTACCATACAATGTAGAACATATACTATGTTCTGGTGCAAAACTCGTACTAACCCCGAAAAAAACACCCATTAACTCGTCGGAATCATCAGCAGTTAAGCCAGTAGTCTTCCCTACAGACACAAATTCACTAATTTTTTCACACGTAGCTTTCAGCATATTGTCTTGACGAAAGAAGCCTACACAGTACAGATCAATAATATCTTTTGCGGACTTGCAACTCTTCAACACAATAGCCGGTACACAGCCAAAATGCAGGAATGCTGCCTGCAGTAAGTTTACATATGTTTACCCTCACACCCGTAGCATAGCGTTGCATTAACACCAAGTAAACAAAATCTTTTGTTTTGCAGTAAGTCTGATCGTTATGTCCATTTTCCGTATATAGACGTGTAGATTGTTTTTCCATTATGTTTCATGCAGGGGATCGTCCTAATGTTATCTTCCATTAATTCTATTCTTTCATATACATGATACTCTTTCATGTATTTTTCTTTGTCTCCTTTGGTTTGACATGAGGTAAAAATCTTAAAGCTTCCTGATATATTTAAATGACTAAGCTCAGAACCAACAGTTCATAATTCCATACTTCAATAATTTGCAGAATTTTATATCCAGTTTTTAACGCTTTATGAAGTTCTGGGGTACATTATGTGTCTGTTAAGACATGCTGAGTGTCACAATGTGTGCATTCCATGATACCTTCTTCCTTACATGTGCGACATAAGCCAGACATAAGTCAACCGTTACACGTATATGTCTACTGTTACATGCATATTTCTTTACTTTGTGTATATGTTCTGTATCATGAAACATTACAAGTGGATATAGTACTGTAACATCCAAATACTGAATTGTCATCCAATTAAATCTGTATGAATAAAATCATGCTTTCTCACACTATATTTTCATAAGATCATGTATATAATTAATGTTATTCTTAAGTTAATATTATATTCAATCAAAATAAAAAAGTGCAGTTAGTCTGACGTATCAAATTAAATATTTTTTTATATTTAAAATACACAGAATCTAATTCATTACCTAAACAAATATTGTAATGGTAAAAAAACTTTTAAAATATTCATACTATTTTTCTGCGCATTTGTTTCGCGCATCCCCTACCTTTGCACTATAAATCCTGCGCATGCGTGTACTTGTACTAACACAAATAAAGTGGATGATACGTTGTTAAGATGTACAGTCAAAAGGTAGATGTTTCAGCAGTTGCAAAGCGAGAAATAAATAAAGACCTGCATAATGTTAAACAATTAAGAACATATTCTTCTTTTCATAATAACAAAAGGAAAGGTGAAATTGAAACCAATCTTTCCTTATCGCAAAGTAAACATGTAAAGTACATTTCACCACGTGAAAAACGTTTTGAACTTGAAAAACAAAAGAAAATTATTGTTGTACATCCAAATGATCCTGACATTCCTGAAGAAGACGCTGAAAAATATAGGATTATTTATCCAACACAAGAAATTAGCATAGACGATACTGTGTATAGACGAAATTTCAGATACCCAAATGAAATACCGTTTGAAGAGGAAGTAGTAGTGGTAGATCAAAATACAATTTCTAATGACATTCTGATATTCAATGATGTGAAGTGTGGTTGTACTCCTAATGAAGTAAATGAAGTTTGTGTAAAACAGTTACTAGAAAAATATAAACTTTCTGAACCATTACTTTGTGAAAGTTGTGCAAATCGTAGTGAGAAAGAAACTGAGCATAAATGTGTAAGTGAAAGTGATGAAGAATTAAATACTACTGTGTGGAATTTCCTAATTAAGAAATCAACACGCGAAGAAATATTAAAACAATATCTAAAAATTCATGTGAAATATATAGACGTAAACATTATTCCGCATCTTATAAACAAATTTAACTATACATATCAGGAGATTACATTTAATGATTATCACATTTCTGATTTAAGAGAAACATATCTTGAACACGATAAAAATGTGTATCAACAATCCATACTGTGAATACCAATGTCGTTTCCTAAATACATACAATTATTGTGAATATCGGTGTTCTTCTTTTTCTATAGATGAACAGTGTTTGTTATTATGTATTGACCGTTGGAAACCACAGCGCGAACTTTTGTGTTACGGGTGTTTTCAAAATCGCGCAAATTTAAATGAACATGAGTGTATTACTTTAGACTATGATATGTTATGCTATAATGCATGGCGTAGAATGGTAAGCACACAAAGTTTTGATGACTTATATAAAGATTTTGCAACAGTACATTGTGATACTGAAATTGATGATTGGACATTTACATATACATTATATAACATTTTGTTAAACAAAGATAACATTCAGTTAATTACAGAGTTATTCTTACAAAAAGATTTACATTATAATATGCACAAAAAATAGTAATAATGGAAAATAAAAACTCTTCTGCTAATCAATTACAAAATAATAATAATAATAATGTGTATAAATTAACAAAAAGAAGTGATAAAAGACTTTCAGCAGTAAACTGGCCAATATGTAATTGTACATATACTAATATAAATATAGATTGTATTAAACAATATATCAAGGAATGTTAAAATCACAAATGTATCTGTATGTAAACTATATATATATATATCTTATTGTAATTTGTAAATAAAATTTTATCATTGTATATTACTTGTTTTCATTTATATTATTTCCTTAGATGTATGATTTTAAAACTTTCTTTTGTGTAAATGCGTTTTACATTATCGTACTTAAAATTATTTCATGCAACTAAAAACTTTATCATGTGCATGTAACAAAAAAAAATTCGTATGTTATGATCAGCGTGCCTAAAATTTGTTTGTAAACTTTTATATTGCATGCATGTGAAAAACTTCACATTTTCATTTTGACAAGATGTATTTTCATTTTGACAACTTGGATTTTTTAATTTTGAAAATTACATTTTCATTTTTTGACAAGTTACATTTTTAATTTTGAAAATTACATTTTCATTTTTTCACAAGTTGCATTTTAGTTTTGACAACTTGCATTTTCATTTTGACAAGTTGCATTTTAGTTTGACAAGTAGCATTTTTATTTTGACAAGTTGCATTTTAGTTTTGACAACTTGCATTTTCATTTTGACAAGTTGCATTTTTATTTTGACAAGTTGCATTTTAGTTTTGACAACTTGCATTTTCATTTTGACAACTTGCATTTTTTAATTTTGAAATTACATTTTCATTTTTCACAAGTTGCATTTTTATTTTGACAAGTTGCATTTTAGTTTTGACAACTTGCATTTTCATTTTGACAACTTGCATTATTTTAATTTTGAAATTACATTTTCATTTTTCACAAGTTGCATTTTATTTTGACAAGTTGCATTTTAGTTTTGACAACTTGCATTTTCATTTTGACAAGTTCCATTTTTTAATTTTGAAAATCACATTTTCATTTTTTACAACTTGCATTTTCATTTTCGTAAGTTACATTTTTAATTTTAATTTTGTTCAATCACTTCATATTTTTACGGATCGTATGTTATACATACTCTGAACAAATTTATTTGTGAACGTTTTAAAATTGGTGTTAATTATTTGTTTTTGAAAAAACACTTTTCGACATTTATACCACATGTATGTGAAAAACTTTTTGCATGTTATGATTCACGTTTGTAAAACACTTTCTGCATGTTGTGATTCACTTTGTAAAAAACATTTTCTGCATGTTATGATTCGCGTTTGTAAAAACATTTTCTGCATGTTATGATTCGCATTTGTAAAACACTTTCTGCATGTTATGAATCGCGTTTGTAAAATTAGTTTCTGCATTTTTTTTATATTACATGTATGTATGTAAAAAGTTGTTGCATTTTGTAAGGTAAGTATATAAATCATACTATAATATTACTTCATAGTATGCATATTTAAATTCATTATTAGATCAGTTTTCGTTTTTATATATATTCTTTTTTTTCCCATTGCAAAGTCGGTGTTAATTTTTTTTGTTGTTGTTGTATTATTTAATATCTCGTAATTATTTAATCGAACACTTTGTGTGAACGTATTAAGAATGCGATGAACAATCTTCTTATTTCGTTTTACTTACCGTAATACTCTTACATCAACATAGTTATGTAGTGTTAAATAATTACTATGTAAAATACTAAGGGCAGTTAAGTGTGAACTTAGAAAATCCTTTCTCATTGCAAAGTCAGTGTTAATTTTTTTTATTGTAAATATATTAAAAAGTTTCTGTGGAACTCTGAACAATCTATAATTGTGAATATAATAAAAATTCTTGCAGAAACTCTGCTTACTTTTCTTAACACAATACTCATAAAGTGTAATTCATCAAATATTTGTTGCACAAATTCGTTCTTATTTATTTATGTGGATCTTTCGTTACATAAACTCTTCTTATTCAGGGTATGTTTTGTTTGTTACACAAACTTTGAGGATCTATGTTTCAAATCGCAAACTTGTAAAATACTCATCAAACTTTTAAATACTTCAAAGTATTAGTAAAATCAAGAAAAATATAAAACACTCATCAAATACCAATTTTAAACGATAGAGACCATAAATGAGTTTCACCTTGTAAAATGTCAATGATAGCTTTTATTTAGGAAAGTTTCTTTTATTAAATAAAAATCAAGAAATGAAATTCGTATATATTTATTTGGAGATAAAGATATATACAATCAAACAAGTATAGAAAATAATATACATGTACAAACACACACACACACACACACACACACACACACAGAAATAATATATACAGATTATATTACATACAAAAAAAAGAAATCACTTTGTCGCGTTTCTATCTTTTTCTAATAAAATGTTCACTAGTCCTTCAATATAATTTGGGTTCTTTAATAAGTTGTCATAGGTTTCATGAAATAAATGTTCACTTCTTTTGTTAGCAGAATGCGATTTCACATAATTTGAATACACATTGTCTCTCACATCTTTGCTTGCCATAATTTTCCATGCTTCTGCTTCGAGAGTTAATATATTCACAAGAAGACACCTGTGCCCGAACTGGTTGAAAAAATTTAGGGTACAACCAGGGCATAGTAAAACTGTATCTGGTTCCCACTTTAAAATACTATCTTTAACACATGTTTCACTTACAAAGTTACTATTACACTCGCACTGGTACTGCACACGCAAATCCAATGGAACCTTTTGGGGTGAAGATGAAAAGTCCAACGGGGAAACACTTGGTGATGGCGTGCTGGGTTTGCACTCTTCTATCTCACTGAATAACTTACAAATTTCTTCCTCCTCTTCCTCATTAAATAAATCAGGAGATGTTGATCTTTCTTCTTGTTCTTCTTCTGCAAGTGTCCACTTTATCGCTGGAACTTGAAACTTTTGCTCCGGTGTTCCTGTTACTGGTACTGGTGAAGTTGGAATTAATATTGGCTCTTCTCTTAAATCAATGATTTCTTCCTCTATAATAACATCTGGAGAAGCCGGTGAGCAAGTTTCTTCCTCTATAATAACATCTGGAGAAGCCGGTAAGCAAGTTTCTTCCTCTATAATAACATCTGGAGAAGCCGGTGAAAAATAACAAGTTTCTTCATCAATAAACAAGTCCGGAGATTCTCTATGCAATTTAAACTTTTTGTTGGGAGATTCAACATAGTCAAATGTAGAATCCCAATCTACTTCGTTGCAAAGTTGAATTTCTCGCTGTACTATACTGGCAGACGAATCCATGATGATACTATGTCAGTCTTCTCATCATACCCAGTATATAAGGAAAACTTATGTCGACGTCACATCACGTGGTACTTTAAAACACTCCCCTTACATCATTTAAAATATTTTCAAATGTACTTTCCCAATTCTCTATACAACTTTCAATAGGTATAATGGACGGAGAAATCATATACTTACATTGCATTTATGTTCTCATGTATCATTTACTGATCAAACATTCTTTTGAAACAACATCGTCAATATTATTTACATTGTGTTACGATCATTCACATCTTACAACGGTATTCCCTCAATAATGTTATTCATATCCTGTACTAATCAATTAGATGATATCTACGTACAAAGAAAAGTGTCAACACAATTCATACTGCAAACTTCTTTTGTGTTTTCATTCGGTATCATATCAATGTGACAATCTTCTATTGCATTCAGTACCGCTTCATGTTTCAACAGGATCAACAGTTCTTTTGTATTTCCGTTCACTGTCGCGTCATGTACCACCATTCGTGGTGCCAAACTTCTTTTGTATTCTTCGTCAACAATGTTTTATTTTCATTTCCTATACCATTAAAGTTGTTTTATTACTCTGTCGGTATTCTGTAATGTTTATCTACCGTAACCTTAATCTTCTTTGTATTCACCATCGACATTGTTTTGTGTTCACCTAACGCCGCGCCAAACTTCTTTTTATTACTCTGTCGGCACTCTGTGATGTTTACCTGTCACGACCTCAATCTTCTTTGTATTCGCCGTCAACAATATCTTGTATTCACCTACCCTGGCGCCAAACTTCTTTTCTATTACTAATTACCATACAGGTATAATTCAACATGTTTACCTACCACAACCTCAATCCTCTTTGTATTCTTCGCCGACAATGTCTTGTATTCACCTACCCTGGCGCCAAACTTGTTTTTATTACTCTGTCGGCACTCTGTGATGTGTACTAAACGTGTCGTCGGTTTTCCTTTGTATTTGTCTTCATGTTTTAACACGCACCTGTTAGCCACCAACGCCATCTTTCCCTCTTGCCCAGCCAGTTTCCAAAAAAGCGCGCGAAAAGTTCAGTTCATGTCTTAAGTTCAGCAGCGAAAGACGTACAAGAACCACGCTCTGTATATGTACCAGCAATGCTTATCGTACCGAAGTATACATACATATTCTATACACGAAATTTCTAGTATGCTCACACAGTGTTCGAGAAATAAAGATACGATCCGTCAAATTAAAAAAAAAGTCCCGCATGAATAAAGTTTATTCCCTCCAATTTATTAGGAAAATACAAATAAGAAAGAGCTTTTAATGAAGCGAAAGAATAAAGAATTAATATGATCACAATCAAAGATTGTTCTGAATTTGCTATGCAAATGGTCAAATTAATTAATATAATCACAATCAAATTTAACAACGTGTATGCTTTAGCATACGATTTGGGAAAAATAATAAGGAGCTTGTAGGGCAAGCAATCCAATAGAAATTGTTCCAATTAATTTATTAAAAGAATTAATTAATATAATCACAATCAGAGATTGTTCTATGGAGTATGCTTTAGCATACGATTTGGGAAAAAACATAATATAATCACAATCAAATTTAACAACGAGTTTGCACAGCAAACGATCCAATAAATAAGCAGAGTATGCTTTAGCAAACGATCCAATAAATAAGGAGCTTGCTCAGCAAGCGAACCAGTACAATTGTTCCAATTAATTTATTAGGAGAATACAAATAAAAGAATAATTAATTTGATCATAGCATAGCTGTTAGAAACAACCCTATCAAAATCATGTCCTTCAACCTCTTTTCTAGAAACTACTCCATCCCTCCTAACACTCAACCTTTTCCAGGAACCCGTCTAACCACCTAACAAACAGGGTAATAAAACCACCTCCCCCTAAACCTCTCCAAGGCCGACACGGCCATATTGACATCGAAAGTCGTTAGGTAATAAAGCAATTAAGAGGGCAATAAAATCTATTGTCTGCGACTTATAGCGACAGGTCTACTAAGGTCTACTAAAATGACTAAAAATGTGATTACGTAATACTTGAACAACTTTATCTAATGGAAGAAAGTAAATTAGTGTATAAAACACTTCTTTTCATGTTCAACAGTTCAAAGATTCTTTCTTGTAATTTAGTAGCGTCCTGGATTTTCACTTTTGAAATATGGCAACCATAGAGTATGGCAATTCAAAAGGTAAAAAAAAAAAAAAAAAAACTTGAATACATAAAACATGTATCTAAGTAAGTTCACGATTTAACTACTTTGACATGAATGAAGCATTCGTTTCATTGAGCCAGGGACAAAAGATTTTACTGCTCAATCTTATGGTTATCTTCAGTACTCTGTTTCAATCTGCATCTTGCTTCTGAAATATTTTAATCAATAATCCCTGATCGATATTTTTGGTAATTTTCCCCCGACCATTCAAGAAGAAAAATATATTGTTTTAATTAATAAAACTGAATAGACAACAATGGCAAAATGTTGGAATATGTTTTTTTTTTAATAGAAGCGTATGAGATGGGTAAAAATGTATGTATTTTAAAAATTACTTGCAGCAGATTTTATTTTCCTTCTTTTTACGCAACAATGGTTACGCGTTTCTGTTACCCCTTCTGAACTACCACTTGAATGAGCCTTGAATAAGCTAGAACAAACTCTGAAAGCCACGAAACGTAACAGATCCTGAGAAATTAAAAAAAAAAAAACATCAGGAGAGAATAAATAATCTACTTATGTTTGCTTAACTAGGTAGGAGGTCTAGTAAAATGACTAAAAATGTGATTACGTAATACTTGAATAACTCTATCTAATGGAAGAATTAAATTAGTATATTAACACTTCTTTAAGCATTTCAAAGATTCTTGTAATTTAGTAGCTTCCAGGATTATCATTTTTGAAATATGGGAACTCTTTTTAAGTATGAACCTCCAATATTAAGTGTGACATAATTATCTTGAATTGTGTTAGTTAACCTTATTATACATGGTCATAGTTTTCCACCAAATGTATCAAACTTACCTTTAATCGACATTTGGTCAAATAACTTGACTGAAACTTTATACGCAATTTAACGATCAAATACAAAACTTAATTTTGTTGCTCATTTGTTTACATATCTTCATTCAATTGTTACATTTGTTGGTAGGCATCCAGTACTACGTAATACTCGCTTGAGGCAATTATTTAAAAGTAAAGTGTTTAAATCGTAAATCTTAAAATAAACAAGAAACTGGAAATATGAACCGTGTATGTGAAAAGTGAACGCTCACCAACCTGTAATCTGTCCTTGTTAGCCTAACTTCAACCACAACTTTTTCCCAGACTTCTTTGTGTTTGTATACAAAACCGAATGGTGCTAATAGGTATCAATAAGCATTTCGATTGCTTCCCGTATCCACGTTTAATGCTACGTTACGTAACGCCCTATGGTTTCTTTGAATGGGTGTTCGGTGGGCCAACCTTGTACCCTCATGTTTTAAAATGGGTGTTTGTGATCCTATGCTCAAATATTGATGCTTATGGACTTACTTTTGCATGTATATTGAGGACCAGTTATACAGGGTGGCCTATTTTAATCTTTCCACGGACATATCTTGAAAATGGTTGAACATAAATGAACCAAACAAAAACTCAAATAGGAAATGCAATGGGACACATCAAATGGTGTTCTCAGTGCCTCCCAAGGCCGCCTTTCATGGGACCCAGGGCCCAACTTTAAAATTTTAAATGGAAGCATGTGTTGAGTGATACCTCGTTCGATAGATCTTCAAACACTAAATGGAGCTGTGGCAAAAGATTTTTCATATCGATCGCTGTATTCAAAATGGTCGCCAAGACATAGTGTCCTATCAGATAAAATGTCCAATACCACAAATATGAAAACTGTTGGAGATAAATGAACAGAACGAAAACAGAAAATATCATAGCACACGATGCATGTGGCAAAAGACTAAAGAGCGCTGTGGCAAGGGTTGTTCATATGGGTCGCCATTTCCAAAATGGCCGCCAACACAATACCTGTATCAGATAAAACGTCAAGTACCATTAACATGAAAACGGTTGGAGATAAATGAACAGAATAAAACTTGTATAGGAAATCACAGAGGGTATATATCATTCCGCGACTCGAGATCAACTGAAATACAAAGTAGAAGTTTTAATAATACATTTTGGGAACCTTGGACACATTTTGCCCGCCTCCTTCGCCCCTGAGAATTTAATGCAATGCGTCAGTGGTGCCCACCCCCTCATGTCCATGAAGCACCCCCCTCAATTGTCTATCCGTAGGTGTTCTTCCATGAAAAAAATCTTTTCGATTAATTTTTACACCCCCTCAAACATATTTATATAGATTTTCAACCCCTCCAAATATTTCAATGATGCAGTTGGCGTCATAGCCCCTCCCCCTTGTGGGCACCCCTGCAATGCGTGCAAGATGTTTGAGAAGCATCTGCATCAGTATGTACTGTTTCTTTACTCAAAATCATAACTGAAATTAACGCTGAAAGTTATTCGTAATGTAACTTTGGACAATATCTCAGTGAACCTCATATTCTATCTCCTAAATTTCCCTTGCAGGTGGTATTGGTTAGGTTGAAAATGGGCATGCATCCTGCTTCGCCCATTATAACAAAGATTGTCCTTGTTTTTCTTTTACACTAAGGAAATGTCGGGATAGTATCTTCTGTACTGCCACAGCCATTGGCTTTCCACATCTTTGGCCACTAATTCGCGATCTGTGCATTAGACAACTGCACTTCATAAAATAAAGTCGCATCATTTCAATTCTCGTTCAATCTTCGTGAGGCGAGGGGACTCACAAAGAAAAAAAAACACCCCGGACTCGGACGTGAGAGGTGAGGATATTCACAAAGAAAAAGCCCTGGGCATGACATGCAAGAAGACATAGAAGGAAAAGAATCGAACCAATATCGTGCAGACGATGATTGTAGACAACGTTTGTAGACATTGTTGTTAAAACTGTATTGTTCGACAATTTTGTTTCATTTGAATGTCAGTTGATTCATTTTTGCATCAAATCATTGCCTGCAATAAAAATTGAAGGTAATATTTAACACGAATTTTTCTTATTACAGAGACTTCTATCCAGGTTGCGAAATCATTTGAAAATGGTGGCGGGGGGGGGGAAGAAGTTCAGTTATCCACACTAATGCTTCGTGGAGCCTCCAAAAAATCGAAATATTAATGTATTATTATTATTATTATTATTATTAATAATAATAATAATAATAATAATAATAATAATAAGAAGAAGAAGAAGAAGAAGAAGAAGAAATGCTCAAACTTGTCGTCATTGTTATTTAAAAATACTTTAATGTTATTTATTCATTTAATCAAAAATTGGTAACTTATCTACTGCATTTAATATACACTTCGGTGCGTATGGTCCATGGTTAGACTCTCATGGGAGCACAGTACCCTTGTGTTTACCATCATATTGAAGACAGTAACGACGCCAGCTGTAAGTTCCTAGGGGGGCAAAGGAGGGGCAGATACATTTTCGGGGGGGCGGCTATTTTCCACACCAAAAGCCATTTATTATGTTTGACTTACTTTACATTGTGTATTTCGATGTTGTTTTTATATTAGGCCTATATGATAAACTTATTTCAAGTAAAATTTCTAACTAACAAATAAGTAACGTCTGCATATGAAATATTTTTCAATGTAACTTTTGAAACCTAAATTGAATTACATTCGCGTTTGCTACAAGTAACAAATTCGTCTAGTTCTATATGCTACGTATATATATATATATATAATTTACTAGGGGCTTCTGAAAATCTCGTAATCCAACCTAGAAGGGGTGTAGGTAGTAGGTAGAAAGATGAAACTGTAGTTTTGAAAAACATGTTTTCAACAAATTTTCATATTAATAATGAAAACAAATTTTCATATTAATAATGAAATTCTTATTGCTTTCTCAGGCCTCTGAAGTGATTATGTGTGTCCAAACAGCGAATTTCACGAACATCCAGATCACAACTATTATAACATTTTTGTTCCACCAAGGATAGTCACCAAAGTAAATTAATGAGAAAATCAGTAAAACACTACGGGACTCTCCTCCATTATATACAGTGGTGAAGAAGTGATGGCTTAGTTCAAACGTGGCTGTTTCTCAACAAATTATGCTTTACATCCAGGATGACTTTACATCGAGTGACTGTTCCCGTAATCATGGATGCAATTTGTGACATTTTTCTTGAAAATTGCAGCATTTCAGCTAGTGGTAGATATAACCTGGGGCCGGGTTTCCTACGCCACCCCAGTTTTTGACTGACAAAAAGAATTTAAGCTATTACGTATTTATACACTTTTTAAAGTGTATAATAAACTCACGATATACTTATTATAGTCTGAGATCTGGCTGCAAACCCCTTCCCCAGTTTTTACCGTCTCAGTAAAACTTGTGTCAGAGATTGTGGGCATTTCTTTGGAACGCGTCGGTAGTATAATTCAGAATGGCTTGAGTATGCGCAAGTTCTTGACACAATGGGTTCCCAAAAAATCTGTCAGGAGAATAAAAGAGTGACGACATTGGGAGAAGTTTTCTTCCAATTTGAATGTAATGCTGATCATTTCGCTCACGAATAGTAACCATGAACGAAATATGGTTGTACCATTATGATCCTGAAACGAAACAACAGTCAATGGAGTAGTAGCACTCATTTCTCCCTCGCCCCAAGAAGTTCAAGACACAGAAGTAGGTTGAAAAACTGTTTGCAACATTCTTCTGGGATAAGTATGGAGTCGTACTCATAGACTACCTCCGCAAGAGTCAGATATTTAATCCAGAATCTCTACATTACTCACAAAACTGAAAGAAAAATTCAAAGTTCAACACCGCGGAAAATGTAAAGAAAGGAATTGCGTTCTTTTAAGAAAATACACCTGTCCATCGAACCCCTGCGAACACAATTAGCATTGCAGAATCTAGGATTTCAATGTCTAGATCATCATCCTTATTCCCCAGATTTAGCTCCATCTAACTATTGCCTGTATTTATTTCCCAAACTTGATCTGATTGAACTTTAGATCTGATAAGGGTAGTGTTACGAACAGTGGTGCAAGGAAGTCTCCAGATCTATTTAACTTCTGCAAAACTGGAGCACTGTACAAGGTAGTATATTGACTCTCGGGGGAAGTGTAGAAGAAGTAAAACTTCACCATTCCACGTGCACTCCTGGGTTGGGCTACGAATTTTTCAGCAGCTCCACGTACATTTCTAGTCAATATGGTAGACGTCATGTCAGTACTTTGAAACAAAATAAGTAACGGAGCACTAGTGCATACCAATTACTAACTAAGGATCAACACTCTGACAATACGTTTTATTGGGAGCTAAATAAATAACGATTTAATTCCATACATTTATTATTATTATCATTTGCAGGAAGGGAAAACACAACTTTTTTCCTTCAAAAAATTAAGCCCTGGTAGTCGCAAATTAAGCTGTTATAAGACCATCCTCCGAATATTGAAAGCCGAGAATAATGTTTCAGGAAATAGAAGTATAGATCCTTTAAATAAAACAAAATATGAAACTGAAAACTTCAAAACTGGATAAATACAAACAAGTTATGTAATTGGTTTTACCTTTCTTTTGTTTCTAATCGAAGTTGATCCAATGAGAAGAAAACAAGTCGACCAAATCTACTATTGTTCGCTAGGCACAGTAATTAAAATTCATAAGAAAGAACTGTAACTAAAATTTACCGGAAAAGGCGCTAAATTAAAAAACAGAAATATGCCTATATACCCAGACGCTCAAAGAAGAAAGCTTGAGGACTAATCTGCCACATAATAAATGTATAGTATAGATAGTACGATCTGACAATGAGATTGGTTATGATACTGATATAAAATACTATATGTAGAATGTTTTATGATTGTAGGAGTCTGGGGGGGCAGTCTGGATGGCAGTCAGGGGGGCAGAAGTAGCCACCAGGGGGGCGCTCGCCCCCTTGCCCCCCCTCTGGCGTCGTCACTGATTGAAGACCGCATTCACGAAAATAGCGTTAGAGATCTATAAGTCAGAAATAATTGTCCCTGAGAACCGATGTCCTAACCAAGCATTAGAACTACTAACTTGAAGCGCTTCACCTGGCCAGCCGTAGATCCCCATGAGCTGTAGAGTCAGGGTATAGTTTTTATTATTATTTATGAAATTTTCGTTTCTTCGCTAAGTACGTAGTGTTTCAGTTTGGTCGTTCAGATATCCGGTCATCTTTTGAGCTCACCTCAGGTGCGTGGGATCATTGGCTGGATCCTAGCTAGCGCCAAATTCTGCTTGTGGTATACAAACAATTGTGTGGGAGGTTTCTCGGGACCCTTCCTTCCACTATCTTAATCCACCATTATAATTCATCTCATCATGACCGTCTTCCTTAGCCTTGGTGAATATTCGTAGGACGTTAAACTTTAGAAAATAAAAGCACAAACGCTATAATACGATTGATTTGCTGATTTAAGTTTAATTACCCTTTTCAGCAGCAAGGTTATGAGATGTGGACTTACAGTTTAAGGTGGAATCCTAACCTAACCTAATATAACGTAGACTTATATAAAGCAGCTCAATTATTTGGATTGGATCTTGATACTGCAGTGTCAGAATGATTTGGTTTGATTTAGTTTAACGTCCCACAGTTAAGCCTGCTAGGCTAAAGGAGATGTGGACCTACTGATTATAATGGAATCCGAACCACTTTGGTCGTTCAATTGTACCCCACCGGGAATCGAACCCAGGACCCCGTGCACCGAAGATGGTGCGCGCGTGCTAGCTACTAGACCACCTAAGAGAGACACAATAATACGAGTATTGAATGATTGTGTTACTATATTTATAGACCTAAAATATAGTTTATAATAACGTATCTTACCTTAGAGAAAAATTTTTCAGATTAAACTTCACTTTCTCTCCGTGTGTAACGAGAGTTGAACATGTGATGGCCAGAAGAAACCCACGTATGAGCAGCAGTAACAGCATCCCATAATTTTAATGGAAATCCCCTGAGTTTAATTATCAATAAAGACTGCAAGGTACTCGCCTACATACGGTTTCTTTCGGAACTTTTAATATGAACAACACTGAATCCACGTTCACAGGCAGCAGTTGAACGAACACAGAACGAACTTTCCGCGTTAAGGCTTTAAGAACTTGAAAATCATTTACCGACTTTGAACTTGACTTGTACTCTCTCCATTCTGACACTGTAAAACCCCCGCTTGGTCTATTGGCTAGCACGCTTGACTTCGGTTAGCGTGGTCCCTGGTTCGATTCCCGGTGGGGTACAATTGAACGACCAAAGTGGTTCGGATTCCATTATAATCAGTAGGTCCACATCTCCTTTAGCCTAGCAGGCTTAACTGTGGGACGTTAAACTAAATCAAACCAAATCATTCTGACACTGCAGTATCAAGATCCAATCCAAATAATTGAGCTGCTTTATATACGTCTACGTTACCGTACAAACCACTCATGCTATTACGATCTTTATTTTCAAACACTGAAAAGCACTTTAGCACATCATTAGAAGGAAACCTTCTTTCTACTTCGTCTACTAAACCCTGGATTACTTGCCCCCTTATTTGATCAAACTCACTATCATCACTTCCTGTATCAGATGCTGTCTGCAGTGCATTAAATACTTATCTTTACAAAGACTTTGGTAGACATCATCTTTCATACGCATTTCTCTCAGAGCTTGGATTGTAGATTCAATTTTTTCTCTATTTCATTGTACAAAGCTGCTTTCTTTTGCATCGTTTTTTCTAATATTAGACAGAATGGACGCAATATCCAGAAGAAAACCGAGCAATAGAATGATTTTTCCCCTACTTTTTTTTTTTTTTTGTTGTTGTTGTTGTAAATACCACTCAGTTGAAAACTGTCTCTGTTGAAATCGAGGCTGACGTTTTTCTCACCAGCCTCGGTTGAAATGGTCAGTATTTTCACACTCCAAAAGTAGGAATTGCATTATACAAGAAAAATATGTAAAGACTGCCAATAATGCATCCTTCTCATTTGAAATCCAACGTATGTGAAACAATTTTTTGATTTTCAGCAGTGTCGCGATACTTTGAAGTTTTGCAGCTGTAGATGACTTACTGAACACTGCAAAGTTCGCCTAATAAACATTCAAAGTTGTGAACAGCATTCACAACACCAAAAACTCTTTCAGAAACAAGATCAATTCGATGTGCCATGCAGTGTACGTTAATTAGGCACAGGTTGACATTTCTTCTAATTTGAGCAGCAACACTTTCGTTTCTCCCAGTAAACACTGCATCCCCGTCGAACTAAACCCAACAAGTTTTTCGGATATCCATTGCAGGGTTATCTTGCTCTTGAAACAATGTAAGTCAATCTCTCTTTTTTTTTCTGTGAGAAGTAGAACAAATCCCGTCCTGTCTCCTCGTGTATGGCGAGCATAATCACCACCAAGCTTAAATGTTTCACCCTATTTCCTCATCTCACACCTGCCACAAAATGTTTTTCAGTTACGGTGGGTGTGATTATATTATGCGCAAAGCCACCCGTTTAAAGGACTATTTTGAGACAACAGGAAGACGTTTAAAAGAGACAAGTCAAAACACACGAAAAGGATATCAAATATTGTCACCCATGCTATTGGCAAATAATAGAGATCAATTAGGATTGCGGACTTCATATTAAAATAACTAAAATTTTGTGTTTGGTCGTTCCATATTATACATAAACAAAAGTCCACAACTATTTTTCTAATATTACCTTCGTATTAATTGAAAAGGTACGTGACAAGGCCCATATGTACACAGGGACAGGAGTGCACAATCTTCTTGGGCCCAAAGGAGGGTAAAATAACTGAATGCGGACCTGAACATGACTACAACTGCATTATAGTACCGGTCCTGGACTAGTATAAACGTTAGGCAAATCAAGGTAGCTCTGGAAACAAAGCTGAGAGTGATGTTTAGCAGAACAACATTCTCATACAATATTTTCAAATTATTTTCCATTCTACAATATTAAGATTTCCAATTACTGTAATGAATAATCATTGCCAAATTAAATATTTCCACTAGTTAACTAATCAAGTAACTCTGTAAATACAGAGATTTAAAAAAAGAATGTCATTGAAGAACGTCTATATTCTGTTAAACTAATAAAATTTGGATTATCTAAGACGATCATACTGAAAATATAATAAACAATAATTTTTCATAAGCCAAGTTTTCATTTTATTAAAGAAAAACTCACTACATTTCGATCCACTGATCTTTCTTTACTTTTCAATAACGTCTACACTTCATTGCACGCATTCCTTTATCTCTTTCGAAGCTTGACACTTGTGGAAGAACTCCGTTCCAGTTGCTCGCAGACACTGACGCATTGCCTTTTTACGAGGGGTACCGCAAAAGTCATGGTAGTTTTTGAAAATGAGAATCAAGCAACAAGAAATACTGAAAGATGCAAATGGAAGATTAGTGCATAGGTGAACGTTGCATGTAGGGAGTTGGATCAACATCCATATTGCAAAATTCTGCTAAAGCAGATAGAACGTAGAGCAATTACACATTGGAATCATTTCTCACACATTGGAATCAGTTTTATCATAAAACTTCCAGTTACAAATCAGTATAGACCTAATACAGTTTTGCTACATAAGTAAAAAATTCACTAATAATTAGGGTAAGTAGGTATCCCAAGGCCCTGGTAGCCCAGGGAAAGATTCCTCACAAACTCCGCTGCAAGCTGAATGAGGTGGAATAGGGATTCTCAGCGCTCAGCTGCAAGTGAAGAGAGGTTAAAGTTCCGCGGCAAGCTAAGCGAGAAAGGATACTACGAAGCTCCACTGCAAGCTGAATTGTTTGTGGATAGGAATCTCTCAAGCTCTGCTGCAAGGTAAGAGAGGGATTAAGTTCTCAACAGAGCTTTGCTGTAAGCTAAGTGAGCGGGAGGTCTCAGAGCTCCACTCCAAGCTAAGAGAAGGGAGTTAATCAGCCGAGTGTTGCCACAGTCCTAGCTCTGGGGTGGGCTGAAAAATAGTACCAAATTGAAACAAAAAGGTCTGAATTCATTATTTTATACGAATGTAATGCATGGCTCTATGCTTGTCACGGAAGCGCCCATCTAGCGTCATTTGTTTCCCGGTATAGTTCGAATTACGAATTTTCCACACAACGTTCGTAGTGTTATGCGGTGCAACGTCACAGAATGAATGTTCAACAGTATTTTAGAGTCCAACACACAATAAGAATAACGTGAAATGTAGGAAAAGTCTTACTGACACTTTTGAAAATGTGACAAGTATTTGTTAAATGGCGCTGAATTGGGTAGAATTATACTAGCTTTTTCAGAAAAGGGGCTGAAAATGCCAGCGTGGTACCAACGGACCGATGAATGACAAAAAGGGCTGAATTTGGTACAATTGTACCAAGTGTGGCAACACTGACAACCGAAACTGATATCGGATGGGGTTATCCTCGGAATTTTATAGCTCCTCCTGGGAAGCGGTGGCGCTGCTGTTTCTCTCTCTCTTTTTTTTCTTTCTTACATGATCCAGCGATGACGATGGTTTGTGTCGTCCGCCTATTATAGTAACTTGTAGTTGAAATACATGTGGTGTTATTTGCAAATAAAAGCACATGTTGTTTGTGAATAGAACCATGTGTGAAATATTACAATATTCTTGTCAGAATATAGCACGAGGAAAAAGGAGTACAATAAAACTTTCATTTCATATGTTCGAGTTACATTACAATCCATTACAAGTACAATTACAATCAAGCGTAAAGCCCAGAAATATATACCAGTAATATTTAAAGCTACGAAGTAGTCTTCCAAAGAATCCACTACGTGGCAGGATCACGACGCTACAGTAGTGTGTCTGCAAAATCTTTTCGCCCGATGGGAAGTAATCGAGTATCCACTTTATTTGCCAGACTTATCACCATCCGATTTCAACCTCATACAAAAATTGAAAAGGTCATTGCGTGGAACACGCTTTCAATCGCGAGAAGACATTGACATAGCAGTGAGCCGTGATATCAGATTTGTTCATTGAGACCATGGGTATTTGGGCCTTCCACGTCACTGACAATGTGTTGTGAAATTTCAAAGGGCTTTAGATGCCACTATGTTTTTCTAGGCTTTACCCATAATTGTAAATGTAATGTAATTCGAGGTAAAATATGTATGAAACAAAACGATTTGTTGTATTCTTTCTTTCTCGCGTTATATCCTTATAAGAATACGTATGTCCATCCAACTTCCTATATGAACATGTACTAATTTCTTGCTTAGTTCTCATTTTTGTAATAATTAAAGAAAACATCAGAAGTTGCTATAACTTTTGCGGTGAACCTTATATATCCCGTCGGTTGGTAAGGTTGACCTCGTAACTATTATTACATAAAACCGAATAGATTATAGTCAGAGAGTGCAATGCCGGACTAGGAAGGGTACGGCTGTATTTCCCAGTATGCAATACCCTTCCTAAAGAACAAAATATGTTAAACGATTTTCTTTCCAGGATCGCAATGCACAACTGAACTTGTGAGCTGTTCAAATAACAGCGAGCATTTAAGGTTTCTCCAAGTTCAAGAAATTTAACTGGAATACATCTTTCTCGATCTCAGAAAACATAGCCTTAATTCTGCGACCAGACAGCACTGTCTTCATATTCTATTTTGTCTGCGACATGGAATGTGCCATTCCATACTTTGCTGCTTTGTTTTGGGTTCATAATGAAGAAGCCAGTTTTCATTACGAGTCACAAGACACAATAAAAAAAAAATCTTTCTTTTGATATATCTAAAGTCCTTGAATCGTATTTTGTCGCTATGTTCTGCATCTAGACGTGAATAAAATTTAACCCAGTTGCAACAAATGTTTCGATAGCTAACTTTTTAATTATTCCCTGCGTTGCTCTATCATGTAGCAAGTATTACTACAATTGGAGCCACACTGCCTTGTGAGCTATCTTCTTTAACTGTCAAGTATTTCCATGTTGTGTTCCGAGAAGGCAGTTCATGGGCGACATTTCCAAAGCTAATCTTCGATGCTTGTTTCCATCTCTCTTAAAATGTTTTACTTATCTTCTATTACTGCTAACAACCATACACACATTTCCATATTCACGATTAACTATATTCTGAATTTTAGCGACAGGAATTCCCTCTTTAAATAGGAATTCGTGTCAGCACGTTGTCGAAACGAAACTCACTGTCCGCCATTCTGGAACATGTCTGTGCTCAGGCGATCGAAGCTAGTGACGTAATAATCGACGCACTGAGTGAAATTTATTTTGCGTATATTGATGGATTCTTAATAAATATTGCTGTACGTATATCCTATTCCCCTAAGGTATTTTTTAAATATATTATTTTCCCATATTCTTCTCAGTCTACTCAAAACATTTCCAGTTAGCAGTCTACATCCCGTGTGATTTCCAATATGACTGATGTGACCACCATATCTTAAATGCCTTCATCTAAAAACACTTCTATTATCTGGTGATGAATATATATTAAGTTCCTTTAAAAATAATAATAATAATAATAATAATAATAATAATAATAATAATAATAATAATAATATAAAAACTTTATTTAACTCTTTTGGATCCAAAATAGTCCTCAAGACCTTGTTTTCAAATCCTCTTGGCTTATTTTCATCCCATCGTGTTGATTGCTTTACAGATTACTAGGAGCAATACTACAGTCTTAATGGATTTGCAATTCTAACTTCGCCCACATTAACCTCGACAACAGGTAATTTTGCACTGACTAGCAACATGCACTTTCCCTAATCAATTTACTGTTAAGTTCTTCAGTATTCTTTAGGCAAGAGCTTAAAAGCTTTAGTGGGTGGTATAGAAAATTGACCTATTAGCCTTCTCCTCCCATTACATGGTAGCCAAACAGATATTTTCTTAGAAATTTGGTGTTGCAAAGAAATTCGAAGTGTTTGATAGTTCTTGGCCAGAATAGGGGATGGAAAAAGCTTATCTTCTCCGTCACATAAGTAAGGAATGGAATGTCTTAAATGTTTTGGCGAAGAAAAAAGTAGTCAGGAAACTCCGAGTGTATGATGTTGCTTTGTTATTTGACACTTTAAACCTGCTTTCAACGGAATATTTCTTCTTCCGTTGAGAAGGAACGACCCATATATGCAGACAAATTGGTCAATGTTTGTTCATTTCCCCCTTCTCTATATAGAAAAAAAAGGATCCACATATGTAAGTCATTAATCACAGTGTAACGGGGACCAAAACTATGACAACGTCGTTGACACCATTAAGTTACAATGTCACTAGTAAGAGGATACGACTGTTTGGACAGTTCCGATTACTACTCACTAAGGCCATCTTGTTGTTGAAAGCACTTTAACTTTGTATTTTCTCTATCTTACAGCACTACTGTGAACATATAGTGATTTTTCATCATATTCATATTGATTGGAATCTTATTATTATTTTCCTTTGGAAAAGTACACAAATAATTCTCTGTCTGAGAATGTAACCTAAAATCTAAATGTTTATGTAACCGATGAGTACTGTATATGTTTATGCGCTGACAATAACCTGTTTATGTAACGATTGTCGTCATTACATAAACGTTAAGTAAGACATATTCTCTCAAAAGCCAACAAAATTTCCGCAATTGCAGGTTTTCGAAAATCTAGGTGGCGTGTATAAGGTTATGTGAGTTTCCGCAGCACTGGTTAACCCATTCAGCAATTATCAAAGTATACAAGTATCTATAATTTAAAATAGGAGTCACAGACGAAAGATATCGTCGTTGACAGTCAAATTCACGTCTGAGAATGAAGTTAAAGAGACCGTCACTTAGTTAACATCAGAAAATGTAGTGGCGTCTAGATATTATTTACATTCCATTAAGAGGATCGTAGTTCGATCCGGTACTAAGGCTTTATAATTACAATCATATTTTATTAAGTTCTTGGAGGGCCGAACTTAATGTTTTGCCGCCCCTCACACCGACGCACATATTTTTAACATAACTGAAAATAAAATTAGAAAGAAAAAAACTTTTATAATATTATATACAGGGTGTTTCAAAATAACGCCGACAACGCTTGGGAGGTGATTCCTAACACCAAGATCAGACAAAAAGTATTGACCAACCTGGGTGCACTAATGCTTCCTTTCAGAGTTATAGGCTACCGAAAACATGAAAAAATGAATTTTTAAACGTCCATAGCTCCAAAACTATGGGATCTACCGTAGTCGGGTCAAGACTTCATTTAGGAACTAGTATGCGCCCTATCCAAATATCCAAGTTTCAGAATCCTGCGGTACTCACGCAACATTTTTTATGGAGGGAGTTTGGCTACTGGCATATAAATTGAAGTGCTCACCAACTACTTCTATAAAAATTGTTGCAGAAGTACCTTATTAAATACTCACTTTAATTAAAGCTTGTGTATGAATCATTTTTCTATGCTTACTGCGTATTTTACCACTGTTCAGATAGTAAAGTTTATCCTGCTCTGTTTTACCTCTCGCAATATTTAGTTAAATACATTCCTAAATACTAAAGCCTGTGACAAACATCTTGACATTTCAGCTAAACGAATGAAACGCAAGCTCTGGCGCGACGTTGCCAAGTGGTAAAGAGGTGTAACTCTGCATAAGCAGACAAACTACAGCGCGATCAGATGACGGGATAGACGTGGATGTGTACAAAATAAATGTGGCAATACCGCTGGCAGCTAGCAGCATTTAAAGGGAACTTGGAGCACCGCCTTCAAATGCTAAGATGTTTGCCACGCCGTTTAGTACCACAGAAAACGATAAGATGGTGGAGATACAAAGAACATTATTGAAGTTGACATTACTATCAGTTTGTTTGAAAACAAATTAATGTTCTCGTATCGCACACAACTGTTAACTTTTACAATGAGAAAAAGCATACCTATTCTATTTACAATATTCTCCGCCTGCAGAGACACATCTCTGCCAACGTTTCACAAGGCTCTCAATTCCATTTCGATGGAAACATGGTACCCGTGAAACAGTCAAGTCCTGAGAAACACATTAAGTATCATCTTTGTTTTCTGAACATCCTACTTTTCAAATGTGACTTCGATAAATACACACGGTATCTGTTGAAGTTAAGTTGGGGAATATGGAAGATGTAAGAGTACTCATATTTCACATTTCAGGTTCTCAGAACGTCTTTGATAAATGTTTCGTATGTGTGTTTTCGTGTTGTCTTGCAAACTCAGAACACCCTCTTATGACATCATTTAGCACAATTACCAATGCATTTCGTCAGTTTCTGTACAGTACGTAACAGTGGTAATGGCTTTACTAAGGAACGAATTTCCAATAAACGACACCCAGTGTTGTCCGCTTCACTAATATAATAAAAGTTGTGTTTTCTGGAAAAAATTTGAAAAATGGAGTGGGAAGCATTTCATCAACGTCCAACCACCTCAGCCGCGATTGGCATAGAAGATCCACTTCTCTTCACATTTTACACTATGATCGAGTAACGAGTAATATCGGTGTCAAACCAATAGCTTATTACAGATGTCCATAAGTTGCAATTTGAGATGTTTATTCAGGTTATGTACGAACCAATTGTCTCTTTGTTTCAAATTTCCTTAGTTGATGAAGATGTACGAAAAATAATTGAAACAGAGAGGTTTAAATGTAGAACAAGTTATGAATGAAAAATTTCGTTTAAGATGAAGAAGGCAGTAGATGTACATCAAATGTAGATAACAATGCTTTAAAAGCATTGTTCAGCATTATCCGCACATCACCTGCCTTCTTGATCTTGGAGACTGGTCCTAGACACAATGTTTCAAATCAGTAAGATGCAGTTTCTCTTCTTAAGGGGATGTCTACCCATCATCAGGGGCTTCAGCATCTCCATAAGGTAACATGTAAAATTTAATTCATAAATATCTTACAAAATACTGCACTTAGAAACTTGCAATTTCTTATACGAATGCCAAAGAGCAATACAAAGGAGGTGGTTATCTCAATTTTAAACTTAATGACTTAGATTAATTGTAATAATTATTTCCGCAGTGACGGAATCACTATTTCAGGTAAAGATTCAAAGACCACTTTCATACTTCATAAATTACTACGGGTGACATTCTTTGAAGAACACATGCTGGGGAGGAATGCATTGTGGCAATTTGAGAAGCAAAACTCGTGTCTACCACCTGCATTTTCATAATCATTTACGCCTTGAGCAGCCTTCCTTCCCACCCCTACCCCCACTTCCCTACTGAGTTCCTACAACTTTACGACGGCAACTATAGAACAAAGATAATGATCTTTGAACTTCAGTATTGAACATATGTTTCCGATTGCTTTTCTACATCTTTTGTTGCTTCAAGTGGACAGATTCTCGGAACGGCTTTCACCTCTGCCACTGACAACTATAGTACTATGCCTAGGTTCTAGGTACAACCAAAGAAAGTCTAAATGTTTCTTATTTGCCTATTTGATTTGTTGTCTGGATGGATAGATTTCTTTTCGTTTTATATTATTCATCACAGAAAACCACATATGATGTTTCTGCGGTTAGAATGAATTAATTGTATGCAGGGGTGGCAAAAATCAAATTTTCCTTTTTATAACTAGTTTGGTTTACAAAAACTCCTTTATATATTTACCATACCCGTGTATGCATATCTGTCCGTGTGTTTGAAAAAAAAAAAAAAAACTAAAGAACCACTTCCTGGATCATCACCAAATTTGGTCAAAATATAGAGTCAAGAGTCAGGAATTTGGGGTGTTATTAAAACCATGTACTCAAACCGGAAGGGTTTAAATAAACCATTTCCGGTTTGATCATTGATCACCATAAATCGAAAACGGTAATATGTAGTGAGATCCGGTTTTGTGCTTTGTAAGAACACATTTAATCTCTATTATTAACTCTCTACCAAAACCGAAAATGATTTAAATTAACGATAATTTCTGGTTTCAATAAATATTGATCTACCTAGAGCAAAAACGGTATAAAAAAAAAAAAAGCAATTTCTTCTAATTGAGTAGCTCTCAAGCGTCTCAAGTCTACCTTTCATCTCCTCGTTTGACCTCCAATTGAAACTTGAAGTCGTAGAAATTAACCACTTCCGGTTTCAATAGTGATTTCCATAGAACAGGAATGGTAAAAGCGAGAAGCGGTTTTTTACTTTCTATTCAGCGTTCTAAAAATAACTACTATCTTCAGTCTTTAGCCTCTATTCAAACCAAAAGAGATGGAAATCAACCACTTCCGTTTTAACAGTGATGGCTATAGAATAAAAACTGTAATAGACAACAAAAGCGGTTTTCTGCAATCAATTAGGCGTCACAAGAATCTATTTCGTCTCTAGTCCAGTCTCTCTACTAAAACCGGAAGTGGTAGAAATCTACTACAATTTCCAGTTTCAATATTAGTTGTGAAAATATCGTACCACAGAAACCAAACTCCTTTGCGTGGTGTACACGTGGTACTGCTACTTGTTTTTGAACCATTTTATTTACCTTATGGATAATCGTGGTCTCTATGTTTTAAACCATAAAATAAGTCAAACTGGATGTCATACGTAAACTAGTTGCCAGTAGAGCACAAATTATTTACTAGTCTGCCCATTCAGCACTGTTCAAGATTGACTAAGCCGAACCGAGTAGCGCGTCTGAACAAGGAGGGATTGTGAGTTATGGAAACTAATATATAAAATTATTTGCATGAAGTTAAATCTACTTTAGATCTGTAATAAGTGATAAGAAATTGTATACATCTGAGAGATTATTTGGTTCATACAGTTACAGTTAAGAAATAGACAAGAACCTAAGATAGATTGGGTTAGAGCTAAGTTAGGATAAAGCTGGAAGTATAAAACCTTCCATTATGCTATTCAATGACAACCAATTATGTTACATAATCTTCAATAAAATTCGTAAGCGCTTACACATTTTTGTATTGAAAGTCTTGATTCTGAGCGAAAAGAGCTAGTTGACCTTTGACCTCGAGTTGGACCGGTTTGCGGTTATTAATAAAATATTTATTTAACAAAGTTGTCTGGGTCATGATTTTTAGAAAATCGAAACTTATTTCCAAGAGTAAACTACCCCGTGGATTCTTTGTAGGACAAATGAGTTACACTATACTATCAGGTTACAAACAGAATGGCCTATTTTTGTTTTTAATCGTCAGAAAAGAACAGTCCAAGACTGAAATACTTTTTCTTTCTAAACAACTTATAACACAGTATAGGGTTGTAAATACAATTGATGTATGAAACGTAAACAAAATCCGTTGGAGACGCTTCCGAGAAAATCTTTTTTCTCCCTAATTTTCACCCTTCAGGAAACTACTCTTATTTTTAGAGGTACAAGAAAATGCAACCCCTTTCCTGGAGAATCCTGGAAAACTGACATATTCCTATATGCACTAGAATCTAGGCTGAAAATAATCACTTATCCAACTTTTCGCTCTCTAGTTATTTCTTTTTTGTACCATTACAACCACTGAAATAACGCATTTGTGCACCAAGATTGGTCTATAGGCTTTTTCATATTTACGTGTGAGGATTCACTTCCCAAAGTTATTTCCTAACACCATGTGTATATATTACACTTTCTTACTTTCGAGTAACAAGAACTAGAAATGTTCGAAGCCCTAGTTCCACTCATATTTATGACCATAGTCTGAAACATTATAAAATCGCCCACGTAGTCTAAGTTATGGTGACATTACTGCGTCCGTCCTTTATTAGCTTGGTTGGCTTTGTGGGTTTAGAGTTTAGCTTCACTTTTCTGTCCCAGTGTTGTAAGAGACTGGACATTATGGAGCCTTAAGTGGGATCCGTATCCTTAGTAAGGCATTGAAATTTCAAGGCTCTTCCATCGGGTATCGAACCCGAGATCCGTGCTCCAAAATGTGCGAGCTAGGCACTATACCAACGGGAAGAGCTGCTGTATTTTTGAAATGTTACTTACGTATATTTATCCACAGGCAATTTGGTCCATCGTTTCTGTTAAATGGATCTTGAAGTAAAGTTGATTTTTTCATTACTTCCTGAAAATTTGAATAATGTTGCCAGGAAGCGGAAGTAACTACCCGCCACAAATTTCAAATCCTGGTCACTAGACTAGAGGGAATTATGTATTTTGTATTCATGTAAATGTCTCATACGACAAACTTAGTGCTGCAAAAGAACGCTAAATTTCAGTTCAGCCATGATCTGTATCGAACTGTTGTTCCTACTACCCAAAGTATCATTTTTTTACAGTTGAGGCAATGCTATTATAAAGTTGGAACTAACTAATGCAGCAGCAGGAAATCGTAAGAAGCAAAGAGTTCAAATTGTCGTGTTCTTTCTTTCTGGCGTTTACCAGAAAATCTACCTGCTCTGCAGAAACGAAGGAAACAAATAGGATGAGGGTGGCATCCCGGAGCGTTCTACCACACCCACTGAAAAAGGACTTGAGAGGGGGAGGGAAATTCTGCCTGTCAGCAGCACATCTGTTCGTGAAGACCAAATTGGAGCAGATACCTTCAACCACTATGTAATATATAGTCCACTACAATGTTACCAAAAAAAGTTCATTACTCGCGATCTACGTCAATAAGCATGAAATTGAAACAACTACTTAATTTCTATTGATTTTCTCTATTCATATGGAAAATTTTAATTTGTTATGTACCATATTTCGTTAGATATTCATGAAGAAAAATTTACATGTTATCTTGTGGGAACTAAGAAACCAGTGGTAAAAGGCATAAGATCCCCTTAAGTTCAGTCTATTTTCCATGCTCCCACTACATTAAGATACATTTCTGCCGCATTCTATCCCAGTTTGAACTTGCCCAACAAAATCACTCATAAATCTCTCTTTTGCAACACTGCACTGGAAGTCAGGGAGGGTTAATATAGCCACTATGAATTTCGGTCATTTATTTCCAAACAACTTAGTAGTGTGTGTTTCAAAACAATACCGACAACGTTTGGGAGGTGATTCCTGACACCAAGACAAAAAGCATAGACCACCTGTGCGCACAAATGCTTCCTTTCGGTGTTATAGACTGTCCAACTTGAAAGGTTCATAGCTCCAATACTATGGGACGTACCGTAGTCGGATCAAGACTTCACTTAGGAGCTAATATGTGCGCTATCCAAAAATACATGCTTCAGAATCCTAAGATACGTAGGCAACAATTTTTATAGAGGGAGTTTAGCTACGGTCATATAATTCGAAGTACTCACCAACTACCTCTGTAAAAATTGTTGCGGAAGTCTTGACCCGACTACTGTAGGTCTCATAGTTTTGGAGCTAAGGACCTTTAAAGTTATTTTTTTCATGTTTTCAGCTGCCTGTAACTCCGAAAGGAAGCATTTGTGCACCCAGATTGGTCTATACTTTTTGTCTTATCTTGGTATCAGGAATCATCTCCAAAACGTTGTAGTAGGTGTTGTTTTCAAACACCCCGTATAAAGTCAATAAGCTGAGAATATGTGCTAAGATAGTAAAATAACTCATCTAGAAGTTAAAATTCGAACATTACTTTTACATGAGTCACATAAAAGGAAATGAAACTCATGAAATAAATAAATAAATATCGCATTTATTATTAAAATTACTTAATGTACATACGATTATTTCTCCCATAAGGTTGTTGTATATTTCCAGCATTATTTCAATAATACAGACTTATTCAGATATATCTATGAAATCCAAATTATTCCTGAGAGCTTTGTATTTATAGCAGAAATAACTTGATAGTTTGATCATTTTAAAACAATGTTTTCTATTCGTAAAAATTAAAAAATAAAAAAAAAAATCAAACTACTGCCTTTGAGTGTTGTAGAACGCATGGAGTAATTGGTCAGCTGCATTTCCAGGTGTGACTAAACCATCTTCCAGTTTCTTCTCCAATTCAGACACTAATTTCTTCACTTCTGGTTGTGACTTCAGATCCTGATAAAAAGAAAACACAATTAAAACATACAAGGAACATCTGCAAATCGAGCTTTACAGTAATAACAATTGGCAATACTATTACTCGACTTCAAATAGAATGATACACATTTCTGTTGAGTATAAAACATAAGAGAGTATAAGATTGAACTCTAATTCACGTGTGCACGAATCAATCTTTAGCAGTAATATTTTCATTTGTTAATGCTGTTTTCGTAGTTATTTTTTTCAGGCATCCTTCAATTTCAAAGAATTTAAATTCCTCTAGTTATAATAGAAATCAACCTTAAGAACGGCTCTTCACTATGATGCTGAAAACAGTAAGACTAACTTTTCCAATGCACAAATTCTACTCAATGATAACACACAGACTGAAAAAGTGAATGACTGGATCTAGACTTGAACCCGGGCTCTTCGGCATAGCGTGCCAATGCGTTAAGAGCCTGATACAAAATTTATCATTTTCCTTTTCCTTTTTTTCATAAATGGAAGGAGGTAATGAAATGCAACTTACCACAATCATAGATAATATTATTCTACAACAAAAAAATATGAACTTCAAGAATTTTCAGTGTGGCTACCCATAGAAATTACAGTGTTGCCAGAGTAACATTTCCCCTCAAAATTTAAGTTAAGGCAGCGACTAGAGGAACGAACTCAACTGCATATGATTATATATCATGTTGTCTTGGAATCCTGTGAACTACATTTTAAATAACAGTTGCATTTAGTTTGTAATAAACAAAGTAGTTTTAATATACAGTTATTAAAATTAAATAATAAATGTTATTTAAAAAGTAGTTCACAGGATACTAAAACAATATGATACGTAATAAAATGCAGTTGAGTTCGTTCCTCTAGTCGCTGCCTTAACTTAAATTTTGGAGGATATGCTATTCTGGCAGCACTGTAATTTCTATGGATGGCCACACTGAAAATTTTTCAGGTTTATATTTTCTGTTGTAGAATAACATTATCTATGATTATGGTAAGTCACGTTTCATTATCTCCTTTCACTTATAATAAATAAGGAAAAGGAAAATGGTATATTTGGTATCACTTTTAGTAAATCAGGCTCTTAACCGCTATGTTACCCAATCGGCATCGAAGAACAGCCACACACTCACTAACTCCCGAAGTCAGTGCTTCCCACTCAGACCACAGCCTAGCTGCTGTGCTTGGACAATCTAGTGTCCGTATATTGAGAACACGTCAAACACTGCAGCTGGGCTGTGGTACAAGCCATGTGATCTGAGTGGAAAGCACTGACTTCAGGAGCGAGAGAGTGAACGTTCTGTGAATCCGATTGGATAACGTACTGGTTAAGGCATCGGCACAGTATGCCCGAGATCCCGGGTTCGAGTCCCGGTCTAGCCATTCACTTTCTTACTCTTTGTGTTATTGAATTCGGACTTACAGAGGATCTGATGTGTAAAAAATTCGGTTGTTCCTCCTTTCATTAATATATACTCAACGATGTTTCAGGACCTCTCGGAGACCTTGTCTTCAGATGAAAGGATTAAAATATAGTATAAAAAAAGTTAAAAACATACTTATATAATTCTATAAATTTATATTTATTTACCTTCTAGAGCTAAGTACTGTGTGGGCAAAATTTGGACATTACGCAAAAGCGATTAAAAAAGACTAGAAGCTTTCGAGGTGTGACATTGACTGAGAAAGAACTGTACCATGACGGATGAGCTAACGTAGAGTTCCAATCGTCCGGTCTTTTACCGGATAGTTCGGTTTTTGACTTCTTTCTTCGGTGCCCAGTACCTCAAAACCGGACGTTAAATGTCTGGTATTTTTTTTTCTCTTACTAGTCTTATTCTCTGTTCTATTGAGATTATTTTGGAGTGACGAAAAGAATCGTTTGTCGATGAATGTGGTTAAAGCAGAGCTTGTAACTCCCTTTGAGATCGACCTGTCGTTAGTAGAATTTGCTGAAGAGTTGAAGGTAGGAAAATTTACTGAACTTATCAGAACTGCTAAAGGTCAACAAAAGTACATCTTCAAGAGCGCAGCTAGCCCTGCTTCATCCTCAGCTACATCTTTCAATTAAATAATGCATCCAGATCCAATAAAAAATATGTAGGCATTATGAGACATTACCATCCTCAGCGAAGATGGTAAGACTAATTTTTCAAGTATATTTTGGACATGCCATAATTATACTGCCAATTACATTTGCTTTTCTGTTTTAAATATCATGTATTATTGATGGTAGACTACAAAAATTACGTGTACCGACTCAACCAAAACTGGAATAAGTTAGTTTAATAAATGCTTCAAAAGTACCTAAAATTATTAAATTCGATCTTTGAACCGCTCACTTTTATGTGTAGTCACTTTCAGGCAGTTCACATTTTTGAACAGAAATAATATCACAATCTTAAGAGTATATGTACTCCAGGAAGGTGTCCGGTATTTCAATATTCAAAAGTTGGCAACCCTAGCTAGAGGGTATGGTGGCTACAGTTGATGTACGGTATCAAAACAGAAAAACCATGCGTAAAGATGAAGAAGTAGAAGTTGCAACGAAGCTTCTTAGTTACAGTAAGTGACCTACAAAAACTGTTATTTTTTTTAGGTGAGTATTAGCCTTTTGTTTGTTTCTTATCAAATATCATCACCGCTCGCAATATTGTGATAGATAGAGCTAGAATTATAATAATGAATCGGGAAGCGTTTAAAAAATGCATCGAACTTAGAAAAAGTTTGTAGATATGTAATGAATGAGTTTGTTTTAAGTTCGATTTTATACTTCTCTCATATGTAGTTTTTTGTGAGTCACTTAGAAGTTCTTTACATGAAATGAAAACTGTTCCAGAGAAAAGAACTATACAGTTCAGTCTTTTCATTCACTTCACACAATTAACGAAACTACACTGATCTGTCTTTCTAAGAAAAAAGCAAAATGCCATTTTACATGTTTGCCTCTCCTCTATTCTCTTCGTATGTAACGTCTTGAAAGAGAAGTGCCACAACAACAAAATGTCTTCCTATATTCTCCCTCCTCTGTGTTACTGAAAGATCCAAGTGTTTAAAGAGATGACCTAGTTTTATACTGGACAATAAATGAGGAGAAAAATTAAGAGTAGTTGTATTCTGCAACGCAGTTTGAATTCCTTAGTTTTTTCGGGTTTCCAAACAATATTTTCTTTTTTGTAATTATTTGAAATGGGGCAATATCACTGCTCTCTGACACACATTAATAAATCCGTAGGATATTTGCAATTTCCAAACAAGTATCTTTTTACTTACATTTTAAATACATCATTACTTTGTATCCTTAATGTTATGTTAACTGATTCATTGGCTTTGCCGTCAACATCATCAAAAGAAGACAAGCACATAACATACACTGATAATGCATAACAATTACAATCAATCTCATATGCATACCAGATATATATACGGTATACAGGGTGATTATAATTAAAGTACAACTTTGAAAATGCTGTATAAAAAGAACTCTGGTCAGACTTACTTCAAATTTCAACTGAATATACTTGAAGAAGGGGAAACGGTATGGCATAAGAACAAAGAAGTTTCAAAGTGTATCAATAGATGGCACTGTAGGCGGGCGGTCTCTATGTGCTGTTTCTGGCCTACGGATAATTAAAACCCGAATCATTATGTGCTTTTTATGCTGTTTTTGGCCGAAGGACAATTAAAAACCGAAGTACATTCAGTTCAAATTTAGAGTTATTCTGACTAGGTTTTTTTTTTTTCTTTTTTTTTCAGCACTTTGAAAATGGGACTTTAATTATAATCACCTGTACATATAAAACTGGATCGTAGAGAAGAAATATGTGACGAAATTTTTCACATTTTTGAAGTTATACTAAGATTAAGTTCATTAATAATTAAAGCCTTTCTGGTTGGCCATAGCAGCTCTCCGAGGACTACAAAGCCAGAAACTTTAATTTTAATTTAATTCTTTCTGGTATTGATACAGAAATGAAATAAGAGCTTTGTTTCTTCAGCTTACTTATACAAAAGCAACAGAAAAATGTAGTAACTCATAAAATCGATAAGAACCAAAATATATCAAATTATATTTAAATGCTAATTCTTAAATCATCTGGCACATAAAAATGTTATTACTATGTTGAGTGAAACTAGTGTTTTTTTTTTTTTTTTTTTTTTCCCTGAAGATAATCATCATAGGTATTCTGTCACTATTGGTAGGTCACTTTCCGCAACACCTCTTTGTCTTCATGTACAATTTTTCTGTTTTGATATCGACCATAAACTGTAGTCTCCTTTTTCCCCTCCCTCTCCTTCCTGTCACCATACCTCCTAGCACACGTCCCTTATGAAAAGAGAAAGAAAAAATAAACTATCAGTACCTACATAATGAATGTTATCGCTCGCGTTCTGATTGACTACGACTACTATCTTCGAAATCTAACCAAGGGGAAGAAAGTAGTAGATACTGTCATCTATTCATTGTATTGCCTTTTAAATGAATAGAATATACTCTTGTTTTAGTCTACAGATCAATTTAAATTGAAAAATTCATTTCATCTATTCAAAAAATATAAAATGTATAGTGATATAACAATTAAAAAAAAAATTCCGAATATCGGTTTTAAATTCCGGCTATTTTAGGTAAATTATATAGACTCTCAGTCAAGCGGTTACAGTATCATCCCTATTTATCGTAGGATCATGGTTCATACCTCGTTTGTTTCATAATAGAGCAGCCTTTACACGGTACCACTCGCTTGTCCGTGTCATATACCAGAAACGGGAAATTTTGAAGGAAACCGAGATCTTTCTCTGATTTTTTTTTTTTTTTTTAATTTTGAGCCCCTCAGGACCCCCTGTGTTAACGCAGAGATCTGAAAGTCAACTGAAAAATATTAGGGGAGTATTAAAGGTGTGTACAAAATTTCAAGCTTCCATCTTGAATAGTAAGGACGGGAAAAATATTTATAAATGATCCCCGCAATGCCCTAGATTACTCAAAAAGACCCTAATCTCAGGTAAAAAATTTCCTGATACATCCCTATTTACCCTAGAATCATGTTTCGTACTTCATTCTCTTCAGACTAGAACGTCCTTTCAAACGGTACTACTTATATGTTTCCATCATGTATCTGAGGCAGGAAAATCGCGAAAAACGTTTTTATTATTATTATTTTGGTCCTCTGGACCCTCTGTGTTAACGCAGAGATCTGAAAAAAAAATGATAAATACTACTCGGTGGACTGAATGTTTGTGCAAAATTTCAATCTTCCAGGTGCAAAAGTAAGCCCGCCAAAAAATAGTAAAATAGGCTTTTAAAAAAACTTATGACGTCAAAGACGAAGTAAAAAGTTTTATTGGTTCTTTTTTCAATCGAATAATACAGACACTACTTTAGGACCTAAAAATAGGTCCTAGAACTCCAAAGGGATATAGATACTGGTACTACGTACCGTTGTGTATTGACAGAGCAAAGAATTATATGAAGCTCTCCCAAACCTCTGATTACTTCAACTTAATCTAGAAGAAGGAATTACTCACAGACCCACGTTATTACTTGAAAACTATCTGTTCACATGTATTACCTGCAATATCATGGAAGTAACATGGTTCCACAACCACACTGTTTGTTGTCGTTTTCTTCGTTCGAAGAAAGTTCCTGACTCCTTCATCACGTTAAAAAATTCCTGCATGATTTCCCATAACTCAGGAAGACCTTCACGCTGTAATGCAGACACTCGGACTACCTGGTTGAAGTAATACGCAAAAGTAATAAGAAAAAGGTTATTTTCATACATGCATTGTTAAAGCAAGCTATATTCCCTCCCACTCATAAGAACCCCATACTATAGGAGTAAGTCTCTAATCTTCAATAAAAACACGTACAATGTTCTATCTATAAAAATCTGAGTGCTTGTAATAAATGCTCAGTAAAATATGTTATACAAAATTGAGAACAACTCGCTCTCTCATTCAACTACAAGCAATTGAAACGATTGGAAATTCTTACAAAAAATAGACCATATATAAATTTTATTTTTAAAAAAAATTAACATACAATTTTTACTTAAACTTCGGGGGGGAGAGAAGAAGGAGGTTAAATGAGTGCTCGTATTTGATTGGTTTCAACTACAAGAGTGGGGATTATGAAATACTCAATAAACACATACATCATACTCTTAAAATCGAATAACATTTATGAAATTTATCGTAACATCCTATATTTTTTTCAACTCGGGTGAGGGAAATGATTCATTCTGCGTTCCAAATTGATTTTAAATCCAAGTAATGGGAATGGATTGTGAAAAACATACGCCATGTTTCATGAAATAAAATGAAATCAAATCAAATCTTTAAGTTTTACGTCCCATGGTTATGCCGGCTAGGCTAAAGGAACGATGATGGGAAATGTATGAAATGGTGGAATGAACAAAATGGTGGGAGGAAACGGGAGAACTCCGAGAAAACCCCCCATACACGGTGTTTGCCCACCACAAAGCACACTTGGTGCGAGCTGGAATCGAAGCAAGGACCCCCATACACCAGAGATGAATGCTAGACCACTAAGCCGCCGCGGGCACTGCCATATTTCATGAAAATGTAATATTTTGGATCAAAATGTGATATCTTGGATCGTATTTTCTAATTGAGAGGGGGAAGAGTAATTCATGTTACATTAGGGGGCTAAATTCAACGCTCATTTCCTGACCGATTTTAATCCCAAGTACTGAGAATTACGGAAAAGAGACAAAAAACATACATATGATATTGTATCAAAACCGAATGAGTTTTAAATTATCGTGGAACTCGAAAAAAGTCTAGAGGGATAGTACCACTACTCTATTCTTTACTACTGCAGAATGAATGATTGGGAGCCTTAACGGAAATGTACGACATGTTACACCAAAATCAAACAGTTGTAACGGAAATTATCATGGATCGTATTTTTAAAATGAGAAGGGGAAGGGGGCAGTGTTGGAAGTAATCCATCACACATGATGGAGGGAGGGGGATGAATTCACCGCTCATTTTTGACGGAGAAGAGTCAAAGAACATATATAATAAGACACTGTCAAAACCGAGTGAATTTCATGTAAGTTATCGTGGAACTTAAAAAAAAAGGGGGGGGGCGAGGGAGTAAATCCACTATTTTATTCTTTATTTATTTTAACTTCCTGTGGAGGAGATGGTTGAAAAGCCTCTAACAACACATACGAACATATTACACTAAAATGAAACTTTTTTTTTTTACAGGAAAAATTATCGTGGAACGTATTTTTGAAATTGAGGTGGGAAGGTGGGGTGAACACACTCTTTCGTTCGTGACAGATTTTCTGATTTTTACGTAGTTTATACTGGAAAATTGTTTTGCATGTTCATGTGCAAACTTGCATCATGGAATGAATTTTAGCCCCTTTCATTCCTCTTATACTTGATAGATTGCAACCCTAAACAACAGGATTATTTCTGCATGTTGAAGGAAGGTACACACCAAGTTTCGTTAAAATCGGGTTAGCTTTACGAGAGTTATCGTGGAATAGACAGACAGACACACAAATGCCAATCGAGTCGAATAGTAGAAGCTTCGCTTACGCTCGCTTCAACAAACACACACAACAGAAATATACAAAGTTTTATAACTTGTTCCGTATTCGTAAAACACTTTTTAAGTAGTCGTTCGTTTACCAACAAAGACTTAGTTTAAAAATTCGTTGTTTTTAACGGTACTGAGAAAAATGGGTGTTTCGATTGAAAATTTCGGCCATTATTACATGAAAGATACATACCAACATCAAAATTAGTCCAAATTAATACTTGTAAGTGTTAGGTTTCTTTACAAGAAAGGAAAAAAAAAAAAAAAAAGGAATTTAGTTCTCCAAAAATATCTGAAGTAAAGACTGGTTCTAAGTAGTCAATAAACTACAAGCGTTAGACTCCAGATTGATTATTTAATTCCCATTTATTGTGCTTTGAATTTCTTTTCTTTTCTTTCTTTTTTTTCGTACAACACTGCACGCAAAAAACTAATTTTAATGTTTAATACAAACACTGATTTAACATCGAAAGGTTATAGGTACTCAAAATTCAAACACAATGGACCAGGAACATACAAAGAGTGAGACCGGAACTCGAAACCGGAATCTCGGATATACCGTGACAATGCGTTAACCACTACGTCACCCAGTCCGCTTCCCAGAACAGCCAAACACCCTCTCACTCCTGTAGTCGGTGCTCTCCACTCAGACCACATAACTTGTAGGGATGGCCACATTTTTTCGAAAAATACTTTTTCGAAAACGAAAAATAAAGAACGAAAAATTTTTTGAAAACGAAATATTTTTCGAAAAGCGATAAATGAAAAACGAAATTTCCGAAAATCGAAAAACAGATTTTTCGAAAAAGACCATCCCTAATAACTTGTACCACAGCCTAGCTGTTGTGCTTGGACAATCCAGTGTTGTCCATCTATACACTGGATAAGAACACCTTTTGAAGATTATGGTTTCATATATTATGAAAAAAGGAAACAAGAGATTTAAACTTATTTTTACACACCAAATTCTCTGTAGATACGAATCCAATAATATACAGAGTTAAAAAGTGATTGATTGTACCGGGACTGAAACCCGGGACCTCCAGCATATCGTGCCAATGCGTTAACCACTATGTCACCCAGTCCGTTTCCAAGAACAGCCAAACACCTTCTGACTCCTATAGTCGGTGCTCTCCACTCAGACCACATAAGCTCAGAATTTACTGTATATTATATTTGTCAAAATATTTTCCATTACAATCAATATACTTTTCCATCTGCTCACACCGTTTCTGCAAGTAACGGGTCCACATGTGTGGAGGCACTTTCTGACTACATTATACGTGAGGAACTTCAATGGCTTTGTTCAATCCATTTTGGAGATGACTGCAGACCTGTATAGGCCCAGTACCCATAAGAAAGGTTTGAGTGGATAAGAAGATGTCTCAACGGATATGGGAAATATTTAGGAGCAATGTAATATGCACGCTTCATATTTATCGTGTTTAATTTTTGTCTTGGCTACAAACTTTCACCATTACCATGAAAATTATTTCATCTAAAAAAAGTTAAAACTGTTTAATATATATGGAGAACGAAAAATTTTATTTTATAAAGTATAACTTTTCTTAAAAATCACTATCCAAGAATAGCTGCAGTAAAATCGCAACGACGCTAGCGCTCTCGCCTTTGGTGCAAGCGGTCCCGGGTTCGATTACCGGTCAAAAAAAGTGTTACAAGGTTTTGCAAGCCAGCCATCCTGAATTAGGTTTCACTCATTCACACCAGACAAATGTCGGGGTGGTACCTAACATATAGGTCCCAGGTCGCTTCCTTCCTTCTCTCCTTCTTTCTTCCTTCCCTTTCCCCCGATAGTATGCTCGTCGAGGGACGTCGTTCCTCATAAGTGACAGGCTAACATGGACATAGATGCTGAAAGCCCAGAAATCTAATCCTAAATCCTAAAATCGCAATGAAGCTGAGTTGGGCACTTTACTCCATAAATAAATTTATATGTAAATATTGTGTCGTACCTTATAAAATTATAGATTGTACTTTATAAAATTAAGATTGTTTCTCTTGATTTAAAAGTAATGAGATTTTAATAATTAAATGGTTAAAATGATTAAGGAAATGATAAGGGTAATATTCTAGCTATAGTACTTTAATTGACAATTATACAGGGTGTTTCAAAACAACACCGACAACGTTTGAGAGGTGATTCCTGACACCAAGATAAAACCAAAAGTATAAACCAATTTGGGTGCTCAAATGCTTCCTTTCGGAATTATAGGCTGCCGAAAACATGAAAAAATTAAGTTTAAAGGTCCATAGTTCCAAAACAATGGAACCTACCGTAGTCGGATCACGACTTCACTTAGGAACTAATATGTGCGCTATCCAAAAATACAGGTTTTAGAATCCTAAGGTACTTATGCAACAATTTTTATAGAGGGCGTTTAGCTACAGGCATATAATTTCAAGTACTCAACAACTACCTCTAAAAAAATTATTGCAGAAGCACCACAGGATTCTGAAACTCAGACATTTGGATAGGGCACATGCTAGTTCCTAAGTGACGTCTTGACTCGACTTCGGTAGGTCCGATAGTTTTGGAGCTATGGACCTTTAAAGTTAATATTTTCATGTTTTCGGCAGCCTATAACTCCGAAAGGAAGCATTTGTGCACCCAGGTTGGTCTATACTTTTTGTCTTATTTTGGTGTTAGAAATCACCTCCCAAACGTTGTTGTTGTTGTTTTGAAACACGCTGTATATTGGATTTACAAAACAAATGGACGAACGAGAATGTTCTTTATGTAAGGGTATTAGTAAAGAGTACATTCAAATTATCTTTATGCCTTTTTGTGATACGAACATTTATATAATACAAATAACAAATTGTGTTTACTGCTAAACAATAAAACAGGTAAAGACGAGAAACAAATCTAACTTAAAATTTAAACTACATAATCTCATTAACATGAGAGTATCGGTAGTATAGTGGAAATATATCTTTAAGAAAACAACATACATAATGAAATAACAATAAATTTTGCCTATCGGGAAACCATCCTAAATCATAATCAGCCTGGTCAAAACCAAAATATCTAGCAAGGAATAATGAAAGGAAAACTTACGTTATTCCAGCTGAAAAGACCATATTGGTGGTGACTGTTGATGTGCGTTCTAAGAGGAAGTCAGCCAAGATCCAAAGGATAAAGGATAACATGTGATTTCCAGGTTCAGTATTTATACATAACAAGACTACGCACTTTCACTTTCACTTCCAACACGTCACCTGTTGTTTACCTTTCAGTATTCTTGTCTGTTTTTAATTTTTACATACTCACGTTTTCTGGCTATGAATTATTATTATTATTATTATTATTATTATTATTATTATTATTATTATTATTATTATTATTATTATTATTATTATTATTATTAATATTACAAATAATTGTTCTGGAATATAAGACAATATGCCTTCAGCCCGTATCAGAAATTAGACTAATGTTTCACTATTGCGGAAAAGATTCGTCCTTCACGGAGGTTTTTCTAGCAAATCTTTAATACACATATACATTTACATTTGCAACAGTTCTTCCGTTTATTCTCACTTTCATCATTCCATCATTATCAGCCATCTCATCATTATCACCGCCTTCCTTAACCTTGTGCATAATCAGAGATATTAAACTAAAACAAATACAGTGAAACCTGTCTATGTTGGCCACCATCGGTTCCATCTAAAAGTGGCCAACTTACAGAAAATAAGTGTGATTTGTGTATTTTCAGAATAGGATTTCTAGTATTACTTGATTGTAAAATTTTAATAAGCAGTGGTCAGCTACTTAATAATGTATATAGAGCAATCATAAAAATATACAGTACTAGAAAATATAACTATAGTATGTTTAATATATATGCATACCTTTCTCTTCCTGAAAACTAGTCTGGTACATTGGATTATTCGGATTGAAAACACAATAACACAAACAACCATGAAATAGAAGAGTTTGTACGCAGTTTATTGAAATTGATATTATAGCACACTGAGTTATTCAGATTGAAAACAAGAAAAGCTAAGTTGTAAATTGAGAAAGTCATATGCAATTTATATGACTTCTTTTCAGTTGTTACTGAATGGTGGTTCATTCTAGACGTATTTGTTTTATTCTTTTTGGCAGATATGCACATTCTAATATTGTAGTTAACTACTACTTGTTAATGAGCTAGAAGTGTTTCCCTCGGAGCAAAAGATGTTTTGAGAAAATCTCCAGGGAATTAATACCTCAAAAACTCCGCTATCTTTTGACAAGCCGACAGGTGCCAATAGTTGACAATTGAGATGGTTAGTTTTAACCTTGAGAATTTTCCGGAATTACTAAAGCTCCCCACTGATGAGAGGAGTTGATATAGCTAATGGTTTTACCAAAACAGACAGGGTAAACAAATACGTACAACCATTTCCTGAATTCCTGTACGTGCTTTTTCTTATTCACACCTTCCTTCACTATCCCTTTATGAGGGTAGTGTTCTGGCCATTGACCTCCAAGAACAAATCGTGCAAATCTATGCTTCTTTGTGTCCAGTCACAAATACAGAACATCTGGCTCTCATATGGGAATTCGAAAGAGTTAAGAAAAATAACAAAACTGTATTTTGCGTGGCCAAGATACACAGGTAAATTTATCATTATCATCATAGGGTAAACATTGCTTCAGTGTGGCCAACTTCCAAGATAGACAGGTGGCCAACTTATAGAGTAATAAGTAACGAATTTCTTATGGGAAAACGCAGGTTCAAGACGAACTAGGCCAAGATAACCAGGTGGCCAAGTTAACAGGTTTCACTGTAAATAAATAAAATGAAAAGCTCCTTGGCTAAACATACATTTTCACTCATGAGATCTGTATTCAGCCATTCAGAGTCACTCTATGAGATCCACATATCGAGGATAAGGCGTGAAAAAAGGCACTTTCCCCCATTTAACATACACAAGCAAGAATTACATTAGTTTTGTACCTTAGGCCTCCAAACAGGAGCTCGTGGCCGTATAAACTTTACAGCTGACATATACTCATGTTGAATCCGACGAGCTGAGGGAACGAGATCTCCATCGGATTTTGTAACCACCACAACATCACTATGTTCCATTATACCACGCTTTATGCCCTACAACAAAATGAAGTTATCTCAATGTTTTAAACGAGTTTAGAATGAAGATCACATCCTTCAAAGAAACATGAAACATTTAAAGAAAATTGGAAACATGAAGTGAAGTCACAAATTAAGTACCAATGTGACAGAATTCTTAAAACTTTTTAATTCCTTTTAATCGTTTTTACTTTTTTATTTTATTACAAATTATATACTGAAAAAGCAGCATCAGACAATACATGTTATTTTCTAGCTTAAAAGCTTAAAAGTCTTAGTGGGTGGTATAGAAAACTGACCTATTAGCCTTCTCCTCCCACTACATGGTAGTGAAACAGATATTTTCTCCGAAATGCGGTGACTCCGAGAAATCCGAACTGTTTGATAGTTCTCGGCCAGAATAGGGGGTGAGTAAAAGCTGATCTTCTCTGTCACTTGAGAAAGGAATGCAATGTCTTAAATGTTTTGGCGAAGAAAAAAGTAGCCTGAAAACTCGAATGGTTTGTGTTATTTTGTTATTTGACACTTTCAGCAGAAATTTTTTCTTCTTCCGTTGAGAAGGAATGAACCATATGCAGGAGTTGGTCACTGTGGTCATTTTCGGGCATCTACCTTTCGTTGGTGCCGAAGCTGGAGAGGAAAAAGCAAAATGGTCAATGTGTACGGCCCACATGTGTAAGTCATTGATCACAGTTAAAAGGTGACCAAAAATACGGCAACGTCTTTGGAGACACGTTAAGTTACAATGTGACTAGTAAGAGCATACAACTGTTTGGACAGTTCCGAATACTACCCACTCAGAGCCATCTTGTTGTTGCGAGAACAGTAATGGTATGTATTAGTCCCTTACAACATACTGTACGATTTGTTTCAAAATACATTAAGAAGTTGGATGGATTTCATAATATTGATATAATGCCTAATATCTCAGTCGCTACAAAACACCACCCTTGATCAACAGTTATTTACCTGAAATTCATCCCCTCCTGCCGGGGGTAGCAGTAGGATAAACATGTCTACCATATCAACCACATGGTATTCGGATTGTCCGACACCTGAAAGTAGAAAGCCTAACTACATTGCGAAGATCAAAACACTCCTCTGTTTTCACACATTAGTACTTACTAAGTAAGAATCCAAGGAAGAAATAAAAACAGTGGCGATCTACTAAAGCAACTTAACGAAGGGTGATCATGAAATACGGTGAATAATTTTATTAGAAACAAAGTAATAAGCTTACATGGAATTTGATTTAATCTCCTTCAAAGTAATGTCCTTGGCTAGTAATGCACTTAACCCACCGTTGAATACATGACTGGAAGCATTTCTGGAAGGCTTCTTTTGAAAGGGCATTCAACTGCTCTGCCGTGGCCCTCTCAATATCAGGAATGGTGTCAAAATGGTTTTCTTTAAGCAGGGCTTTGATTTTTGGGAAGAACAAAAACTCGCGGTTCAAAACCACGGTGTGGCACGGCGCGTTTTCGTGGTGAAGAAGGAAGCCATTTGCCCATTTAATCGGCGGTTAAAATGCTTTTCACGGACCCATACGAGATGTCTAGTTCTTAGAAAAGCTCTCCAATACCCATTCGTCTGTTTGAACAAATCATTTGTGCCACTTTTTACGTTTTCATCTATTTTTGACGTCGAAGGACGTCTCGATCATTGCTTGTTTCCAACCGACTCCTTGCCGCTTTTCAATCGCTCATACCACTTGTAAATACTCTCCAATGCCACCGGTTCATCGCCATACACGACATTTTGTGAGCTTTTTTAACACTTTTTGCACCTTAAAATAAAACTGAAAGTTGGGGTTCGACAGACACTATTAAAACGTTGTCACTCTTCTGCTTCTGGAAGCCAACTAACATGTCATAACTCGTTCAAACTCGACACTGACTGTACCAAAGGTTTAGGCCACCGGGTTTATTAGCTGAAATGGATACAACATCGAGAGATGGCACTGTGGAACTACATTCACCGTACGTTTTGATCACACCTTGCACCTTGTACCTCCGTGTTTTTATTTTAATTGGATATTTCCTTCCTCTTTGAGAATATCATCAACACAATTTTTGCTGCATTACCGGATTCTTTCCTTTTACATCTCCAACTGTAGTATCTGCTATCCTATAAACAACAATTTCTCCAGAGTAGGAGACCAAATACTACAAGAGATGTAATGGAAATAATCCGATAAGGTAGTAAAAACGATTACGCTCTCAAAGAGGAAGTAAATATGTAATTAAATGAAAAACACACAGGCACAAGATAAGTTGCTTTGTTATGAATATGTGCCCTATAGCTTCTATCAGTAGATTGAGGCGATCTATTTGTCTGCTAGCATGCAAAATTAAACAAATACGCACTTCATTGTATGGAGAGAGAGAGAGAGAGAAAAAAACGAAATTAAACAAAATATATCGTGCCTAAATACAGTACGACTTAAATATAATACGAAATCAACTTTAAATATAAACTAATTATTTGCTGAGCAAAACTATACATTTTCATTAAAATTCAACACGTGTTACGGTTTCGCCAACTAACTCTTTGGCTTCATCAGACACTATGTGATACAGGATAACTGTACAATCGCATATACATACAACGGCTAAGATATCTTTCTTCTCTTTTTAATTTTAATGAAAATATATAGTTTTGCTCAGCAAATAATTAGTTTATATTTAATTATAACAAAGCAAAGCTTCTACTTATGAAGAAATCAAATTTTTTAAAGACGATTTTAATGGAAAAATAAAAACCGAAGATACATTAATTCCGTACTGTGGTGCTTACATATAATTACTTTTTTTTTTTTTTTTTTTTTTGGTCACAATCCATCTTTATTTTGTCAAGAAAGGAAGGTAAATTAACGGAAAAATTGTTACCAGTAAAGAAGAATGAAAGAATATTAATTACTAAAGTTAGTCAGCATAGCAATTAATTTTTAAATACAATAGATACAATGTAACTTCTGGTGGGCAAAGGAATTAGGAATCATATTTCTGGGCTTTCGGCATCTATGGTTGTTTTAGCTCGTCACGTATGGGGGCTGAAGTCTCTCGACGAGCACACCATCCAGAGATATGGGAAAGGAAGGAAGCAACCTAAAACTTGCAGGTTAGGAACCATCCAGGCATTTATCTGGTATGAATGAGATAAACCTAAAAAAAAACCTCTCTCAGCGTGGCTGGCCTGAAGAAGCTGTTAAATTTTTTCCGACCGAATGACCTCACCGGGAATCGAACTCGAGTCTCTCTAGATAGATAAAATTCACATAATTTCGAGTGCATTACCCCAGAGGTAAACGGGATGACAAACCGAATACACCGAGCACTTTTTTTTTTTTTAATTATTACTAGTTTGTTGTCTTATACTTGCCAATGGTATACGATTCACATTTAATATTGGAGATTTAAAAAAAATACCTAATAGAAAGTTCATGTTTTCTGTAGGAAGATAAGTGCAACAATTACGAGGAAGTGTTGAAACGTTCCTGCTTTGCCTACAGAAAAAAATGAGTTGCAGAAGAGAAATTACATTCCCCCTGAGCCTGCTGCATTTTGCATTTGGTACATGTATGTTGCACTTTTCCTAACACTCGTAAATAAAATTCCTTTGGTTGAGCCTGAAACCAGGTTTCCACAGCATGTTGGACGTTAGGGATGTCCTCAAATGATGATCCTGAGGTTTTTCTTCAAGTTTGGGAACAAATAGTAATCAGAGGGAGCAAAGTCAGGCGAATAGGGAAAACTGCACAATTGAAATCCCAGGGTGCTCAATTTCGCGGCCACAACGTGCAACATGTGAGCTGGGCAATTGACATTCAAAATGACAAGACGCTTTGGACAACTTTTCACGGCGTTTTGTTTTAATTGCCTCGTGCGGCTGGTGCAATAGGATACCATAATGCCAGTGATACTATAGTTCCGGGGTAGGAGTCACTAACCGGACCAAAAATTGCGGGGCACTGGCCTCAGAACGCGTCAAAACTGCCTTGGATGTTTCAACTTGTTCCTTCTTCTGATTACTGTTGAAACATTCCGGAATCCGCTTTGCTAAAATCTTGCTCATGTCCAGTATATTGGTGATACTTGTAACGTACATACATTAGCTTATGTAAATATATTAAAATCGTGATGTGCATATAATTAATTTTGCCTAAAATTTACATATTCACATACACTTTCCGTATATTAATTTGCATTTAAGATAGAATAAGTAAAGGATTAGTTGTGGAAGTAATTGTGTATAATTTATTTCATTTTTGTGTGTATTATTATTATTATTATTATTATTATTATTATTATTATTATTATTATTATTATTATTATTATTATTATGATGTGTGTTATATAAATGTAAGGGTAAGGATTAAATCAAGATAGAAGTTGAATTAAACACCTCGATTGAGAATAATATGTGCAGAAAGCAATGCTTTGGAAATCTTAGGAAGCTAGACGGTACATCGCATGAACCCAGCACACAGAGCAAAAAAAAAACAAAGTTGGGAGATTCTTTGTCTCAAGGAAAAGAACACCCAAGACTTAAGTGCAGCTGGTCCAGGGTTGCTAACTAAAATTTTTAGAAAGAAGAGAATATGGATGAATCTTCAGTGTGCATAAACCTGTGATAAATACATATGGGAAAATTACTATGGTCAGAGACGATGTGTACCTGTAGACTCCAAGTCGGGAACAGCCATTGTTTAAGTTTGCTTGCTGGAGTTCGTAAGTACATGCGAAACTTCGATTACAAAGAGGTGTGATAATTTTAGAAGTTAGCCAGAAGTAACACTTTTTGAGCAGCTAGCGTCCCTTCCAACGGAAATTCGGCCAGCTAGAATCCAACCTCGAATTTCGCAGCTCCCCTCACCTCACCGGAGAAAAACCGAGGAACGGAGCATTCCATGTAGAATCCTTCACCCCTGTAGATAATTTTACTTCCACAATTCTTTCAATATTGTAAAGATTTTCTTGGTATTTCGTTATTGTAGAATATAGCTTAGGTTAGTCGCTGTATTGTGTTATTTTTGTGTCGTATCAAAAAAGGCTTATTTTAGTACAGGACGGCAAGTCCGGCAGTACTTCATGGAAGGAATGCATGATAGATGTAAGAGCATAAACATCGTTTATGTTAGCAGGCGACGTCCTGAGGGGAGAAACTGCACCAACATGGGAGAAAATGTAAAATTTCTATGTTTTTAATATATGACAGCATGTCACACTTACAAATAAGCTGTCTTCTTGTATATAGGTGTTAATTCTCGTGTGTGCTATGTTGACAAACACTTTAATTCAACAAAAACAATGAAGATATGACAACTTCACATAGCAACCCCTCACACAGGTGAGTGGTCGCGGAGAAATCCCGCTAGGTGTCAGGACCGTCAGGTCTGCATGAGAGCAGCGTGTGTTATCAGCTGAAAATTTAACAATTTTGGTGAGAAAAACGTGAAATACATTTTAATAAGAACATGATTAGTGTAGTGCTAGGCATCATTTTAAAGCTGGACATTTCAGCTACACTGTAGATACATCAGTTTGCGAGTATCTATTAACAATTTTAAATGATGTACATTAGAAACAATGAAAGTGTAAATTCAGGTCAGAGGGGACAATGACCTCTGTAGGCAACCCCTTTTCTTCCCCACTTCACCCCGTCTAAGACTCGCAAAAGCTGTGATGCGAGCCCATCTTTTTATGTGGAAGGTGGTTTTGACAAAACCAAGGAGGCAGGGGGAAGAAAGGCAATTCGTGTCTGGTGATCGGGAGAGAGGTATCACTCTTCGTGTGCTCGCATAGAAAAACTCGGGTTTTGACGAACAGAGAAATTGGTGTCTCTGTTATACTAAGAGACAGTGTTAGCTACAAACATTTAAGCTCATGGTATGAGCTATGTACGCAAACATTTTGTAAATACTTATACTATTAATCATACATATAGTCAATATATATCTTAGTTCAGATATTCTTCGTAAAATGTGTATATATAGTATCTCTTGTTCATAATCCTGCACGACGAACTTTGCAAATGTGTGCGCTTAGTACAGCACAGTGGTGTACGAACATTTTTTTTTATATATGAGCAGGATATTATAATCCGTGAAGCGAACCCGATAGTGTCATCTTCCCTTTTTCTATAAGGGTGATAAAGTTAGCTAGTCGAGCAATAGCCACCTAACAGGCTGGATCGCGTTAGGTTAGGCGAAACAACCTGTGCCAAGATCCACCGCAGACACAAGATCCAGAGATTGTTTATTATTCTCTGAATATTCGACTGGAGACAAACCAGGAGGAAAGCAGAGTATTGTCATGTTCAATGTGGAAGAAAACGTGACCTCCGCGGGACCTACGTTCTGCTAAAAAGGGAAAACAGCAGAGCCATCGGGAGCAGCAAGAAGATGACCAGGAAGACATCCAGGAGAAGAGGAGAACCATTGAAGATGCGATAAAGCGTGCACGAACATTTAATACAAACAAATAAGATCTTAGTTTAAAAATCAAACGTTTCGGCGAAACAATTTTGAAAATTTCAAAATTATTTTTTTTTATTGTAAGTCACAGTGTATAGTGTTGTTGCGTGTGTTATTACACCTAATTAAAAGCTTATCCAATGAATTTCGTGTGCACATCATTCTCCACAGGAAGTCTTACAAGGTATGTGATCAGTGTGATATTATCGTGTTTTTCCTTTCAGCTGCCCTGGAGTTGTCAATGTCCGGTAAAATGCGGTCTCCCAACAACCAAGTGTTGTTGTGGGAGTGAGAATTAGTATTGTCTCTAACCACCTGGAGAAACAGTAGACCTGGAACTTAGTCTCTCTCTTTTGATTTGAAATGCTATCCTAAATTACTCTCATTTTGTTCATTAAATTACTTTATCTTTTATATTACATATTTTGCTCTACCGACATTTTAAACTTAAAAGCTCTACCGACTTAGCTAGTTATTTACATATTTTTCAGAACATTAGCATTTCAAGAGTAGCATATTCAAATTTATTTAAATTTTGATTCAATTTGCATAATAATTAATTTATTTTTCACGCTACGGCCTTCCCCTTCACATACTGAACCCAATACGATCCCGCGAGATGTTCAGAATCTAGGTATTCGCCTATCCTGAAGAATCAGTTCATGAACAGCATCACATGTTACCAGGTCATTCTTAAGTTGGAGAGCGCCCACTGCGGAACTTATCTTGAACGGCGAAATGGCAGTCTTGAAATACGTTATCCACGTTTTGGTGGTGCTGCAGGAACAATTTTTCACTTTACAACCTCCAATCCTTCTACCTCTAGTGTACTGCACTCAGAATTTCGTACATTGCATCTGTCCAGAAGTTACATTATCTATGTATTTAAAAAATCATTGTAGAGGGGGTGGAAAAGGCAGAAACTACTACTGAAAAATACAGATAATCTGGACTTCTTTAAATTTGCTCCTCTCTTAAATAACTTTCTAGCGATGTCCGCATTTATGTGCTAGTTACAAAAACGTTAGTTTTCATTGTATGAATCTTGACATTCAGGAAAAAAGAAAATCCATAAATTAAAAATCCATACACAAAAATCCATCAAGGGATAAAGGTATGTAAAGCACACTTCACATATGGTATACTCACCCACTGTTTCTACAAATATTATATCATAGCCAGCAGCCTCACATAACACAATAGCTTCGTTAGTTGATCGAGTGACTCCACCTAAATGCCCTCCAGTGGGAGACGCGCGAATAAATGCATTTCGATCTCTTGACAGCTCGGGCATACGCGTTTTATCTGCTAACAATGATCCTGTCATAAAAACAACAAAAGGCATTAGCATTACTTAATTTTACTTTCCTGAAACGTGTTTTTAATAATATCACTGTCTTAGCAACGAAAGAAACATCTATGAAATGTGCTCCCAATAATGGATCTCTGAGCAACGAAAGAAACATCTCTGAAATGTGCTCCCAATAATGGAATGCTCTTAGCAACGTAAAAAAGAAATATTTCTGAAACGTGCTCCCAATATTGGAACTCTCAGCAACGAAAGAAACATCTCTGAAATGTGCTCCCAATAATGGAATGCTCTTAGCAACGTAAGAAAGAAATATTTCTGAAACGTGTTCCCAATAATGAAATTCTCTCAGCAACGAAAGAAACATCTACGAAATGTGCTCCCAATAATGGAATGCTCTCAGCAACGTAAGAAATAAATATTTCTGAAACGTGCTCCCAATAATGAAATTCTCTCAGCAACGAAGGTAACATCTCTGAAACGTCCTTCCAGTAATGAAACGCTTTCAACAACGAAAGAAATATACTATCAAAGAACTGCATGGATTATTTATTTACTAAACTTGTCTTTGCGCAGAGTTTGAATATTCATATAGCCTATACATATCGTCACTATTTTGAAAAAGGGGATAACTGACAAATTATAAATTTTTCAGAAGGCCAAATAGGTTGACATTGCTTATTTCCAAATTATGTATGAGTCATAACAACTGTAAACTTATATAAATGTTACTGCATAATGAGTCACACAAATTCCAGGAAAAATAGGAACTTTTGCAACATGTGCCTCGCGGCTAGATTTGTTTTTCTAAATTGTCCATATAGTTACCTCATTTTTGCATAACATATTTGTTTAGGTCAAATGCATCGTTATCTGGTATAATAATGCACAGACTACTGAGTCACACTTGTTATTGGCAAAAACTCACAAATTTAAAAAAGAAAAGAGGAGTTTTTGTCCCAGATACCTTCCGGTTACATTTTTTTAAAATGTAGATATCTCCTTTTTGCGTAACATGTTTTTAAGGCCAAATTCATGGTTATCTGGAACAATAGTGCAAAGAAATTGACAATCTGTATTTACCACAGGGATGCTCTTTACATAGTAACTATAAGGATACTAAAGTGAGCAAAATAATAAAATGTAAACGTAAATAGATCAGGTTGTACTACTGTGGATAAAAGTATATTACCACCTTCATTTTGCATATCCTTCAACGTCAGGCAACAAACCAAACATTTCTGGTTGCTGGGGAATTATTAGATAATGATGAGAGAAAAGTTAAGCGAAAAAATGGTAAGTGGTATTTATCCCCTTTTTGCAGGTTACAAAGTTATAATGATAATATGTAATAAGGAGACATCTGCCACTTATACACTTTTTACAGAACCACAGTCTACCTTTGTGTCAGTTATATCTTTAGGTATCTCTAGATTGATTGGGTTGTAGTTATAACCGTTTTACATGATGAAAGGGTCTTTTATTTCAAGTTCAAAAATGCACTTATCTCAATTTCGTCAAAAATGTCAGTTACCTCCTTTTAATACCGAGGACATTATATATATATATATATGTGTGTGTATGTATATACGATTCCTTGCATACTAATACAAGGTATCCCAAAAGTAGGTATACAGTACCGTACTGCATTTTATATCATTTCTTATTGTTATTCATCAGGTAGATTTAGTTTCTTTATTATTTGTTCTTAATGTGTTTTTACTTACATATTAAGCTCCGAAAAGCCGAAGCAAATAAACTCATAAACCAGAATTTTATACTTAATCAATGCAGGGGTGTATACCTACTTTTGGTCCACCTTGTATATATGTCCGTGTGCCCGGCTTTACTTATACAAGATTAATATATATTATATACGATTCAGATCCCGCAAGTCTACTTAATCCCAAATCATAAGTCATAATGCTATATTAGTGACAAACTAAATAACTTTATTTGTAACCAGGAAAAAATCTAGTTTAAGTACATTGATTAAGTAAGTACAAGTATAAATTGACCCTGTGGTTACCTCCTGTGGTGGATGAAGATGGATCAACAGCTAACACAGCCACCTTATACCCGTTCTCCGTGAGAAATTTCCCCATTGCCTCAATGAATGTTGACTTGCCTGCACCCGGCGGTCCAGATAATCCTATACAGAAGGAGCGGAACAAGTATTAGTATACAAAGTTTAGTCATATTTAAAAATTTGGTGAGCTACAATTAACTTAAGCAGTACTTCTGCAAACGACAGCCACATAACCTTCGTCACTTTTACGTCTTTACTAACTTATCTATCAGAATATAATTACGTACGAATACGAATAGATTTTGTTATAAGTTTTTCATAAGACTTCGTCCAATTCCCGACACCATTACACTATTAACAGACAACTTACCCAAATATATTTAATCTTTAGTGAACAGTTCAAAGGTTTCTCGCCCGACGTTCTCTATAAGATGTTTTTACCTAATGCACTTGGGCAAATACGCATAAATACGATGCAGTTAGAACTCGAAGTGAAACAATAACCTTAGATACCAATTTCCTTCATTCAAAGTGTAGAGCTTGCCTATTTTAATAGCTAGGCCATTTCAACAAAATAATGTAGGTCTAGAATTCTGAAAGTTACTACGAAACAAGATTATAGGACTGCCTAAACCACAGAATAGAACTTTTTTGAAACTTAACATACTAGGATACAGAGACATATTTCAGCATGCGTCTCAAAATTAGTTTCCATATAATCAAAATGAGATACAACAACAACAACAAAAAAAAAAAAAAAAAAAAAAAAAAAAAATTGTAACTCTGAAACAAAAGCCCATGGGACAAATTCAACTTAACCTGTAGCTGTTGACCTATCACGCTTCCACCAACACCCATTGGTTTCACAATAGTGATATTACCGCACGAGTAGATATACAATTTAATGGTAGGACTTCAAATTTCAAAACAAATTTTTCTTAATGAGTTTGCTATTAAAAAAAAAAAAAAAAAGTAAAATCCAAACTTTTGTAAACTGAAACATAAAAATGTTGACAGAGCATTGTGAAGGATGTTACTAAATGCCTGTGCTCTTAATTTGTATTTATCTACAGTGGTTGAAGATCAGCGAGGGGGTCTCATAATTACGCTCACTGACCCTATGTATACCATTTTTTCTCTTCTTAAAATTTATAATTGTACATTGCAAGACGAAAAGGTATAGAAATCTACTAAACTACGATCGTAAGGGCTGAAGTTCTCCGAACACAAGAGAGAATGTAGTATATCTCTTAAATGGACATGAGTATTTAAAATTCTGTTCTTGCATTTTCTCTCCTGTATGTTTAATATATTGAATACAAAATATCGCTTTCTTTTATTTTGCTTTTATGTAAGAAAATGATTGTTTACCACTGGGGTCGTAAAAGGACCCAAGGTAGTACCCATGCAAGTAAACAATTATTATTATTATTATTTCTTCTTACCAAACGAGCAAAATTAGTAGTTTACACAATGCTCAACAAATGGCAAAAACTACTAATATATTGTTTCCGAAAATTACTGCATTATTGACATTATAAAGTAAGTTGGGTGTGTAGCAAAAATAAAGTTCTCTTACATTACACTAGAGACCTGCACGGGCTTGGACGGGCCGACACTGTTATTTCTTTGGACCGGGCCGGGCTTGGGCTGGCCGACACTGATTTTTCTTCAGGTCGGGCCGGGCTGGGGCCGATCAATTGTTATTCTTTAATAATTATTGACTTTCGTTAAACGATAATTGGAATAAAGCCAAACGTTGAAGAAGTGTGTCCGTGAAAAATGTTACAAAGGATGGAATAGCTATTTACAGTTTGTGTTGCTTAGCAGCTCCACTTTCACTATAGAGGATTGCAGGCATTATGCGGTAAATTGAGCTCTGATCTTGACCTTCACTGAACTCAAAATATAACAAGAAGGGGTGGGAATATTTTGCCTGTCGCTAAACAATATTGCCATCTTCACTTTATGTTAAAAATCAATTAAATTAGATGTTTGTTACAGGGAATGGAGTTTTTGTTCTCTCGATGATAGACAAAGTTCTAGGAGGCAATGGTACCATTCGGGAGGCAAGCGTGAGGTTGTGAACCAGAGTTTAGAAAATGTTTCTGAGGGTTAGGTCAAATTTAGTACTAAATTTTGAGAAAGATTGGTTCTAGAGCTAATTTTTTTAAAAAAATTTATCGGGCCGGGGTCGGGCCAAAAACTTTTAAAATTTATCGGGCCCGGGCCGGGCTTGGACCAAGAATTTTAGAAAACTTATCGGGCCGGGCCGGGCCGAAAATCTTCAAAACATTTCGGGCCCGGGCTGGGCCGGGCCTAGGTACCTTCGGGCTGGATTGGGCTCGGGCCGAAAAATTCGGCCCGTGCAGGTCTCTACATTACACTACATTGTGACCATGTCTCTTTCTTCCTCAGGTTACTATTTGAAGCGATAGATAACTTGAAACCTGATTACTTATTTGAACAGCTTGTGAGTAACACAGTCTCTAGTTTCAAAGGGCTAAAGCCAATCACTTCAAGCAACGATTCCAAGAAGATGACATGACTTGCCTTTGTGGGTTGTAGTTGTGCCTGTTACCTGGTGACGAGGTCATCAAATATTACTTTTCTAATTTGGATGACGATGGTGTCAATAATGTTAAAGATGACAGCCTGAGTTACAGTGCAATGCAATAAAGTATTGTTTTTAAATGTATCTGAATAAAATTTCTGTCTAGAACATCAATATTTTATTTATTTTTAATTGTGGTCTATAAGGGACCCATGGTATTGCTAAGGTAAACAGGAAATGTTCTAAAATGGTTCAAATCTTTCAATATCAAATCCTTCCAGGCATTACTAAAATGTTGTGATAATTGTATAACTGCAGCACAGGATTGTGTGGAAAAATAAAAGTTCCCATTCCTTGACTCTTTACAAAAAGTCCCTGATGAACTTGAAAGCCCCTCGCATTAATGAGAAACCAAATAATATACACACACAACGGAAGAAGCATACTTTTTGAAGGGAAGAACTGTAACCTCCCACATGAGTAATAGTGAAATTGAGAACATCCAGGCCACCACACTACGACTACAGCAAAAATCGACTCATGATGCCTTGAATTCTTTCAGAACCTGTACAGTTTCCTACCGATTATTACACGTATTAGCAATATGTCGGCATATAATTATAGCTATTAATAAAATGCATTTTGTCTAATATGGCTCCTAATGTCGTAAATCTCTTATCAGTGACTTTACACTTTTATTAACTGTAAGTATGCAAGAACAAGGGGATACGGTAACATTCGTGACTACCGGGTAGTGCTAAAGATGGGGAGAGCGAATGAAGAACAGCTCAGAGATTTGATCATCTCGGACACAACACTAGAATGTATGTATAGGGTTAAGTGCCGAAGAGTAGGTCCAGAAATATGAAAATACGTAAAACTTACGCGAAAGATTTTTTTTTTTTTTTTTTGCGAAATTCATGCTAACTAAACGAATTTAATATGGTATTTTGAAATGTGTACAGCTACGTTGTTGGCACTATTTTGAGTGGAAGTATGCTGACGTGAGACATCTAGTTCCCCGTATTCAAAGATGGCCGCTCGATGTACCATTTTAATTTTGAGTTTTATAAGAACGCATGCTGGTGAAGAAAAAGAATTATTACATTTTTTGGAGCAGCACGGAAAAACTGAAATAAAGCAGAAAGTGTTGCAAGGCATTGAAAATAATGAAATGGAGGAACGATGACATTGAAACGTGTTGATTGTGAAAAAAATTTTAAAAAATAAAAAAAAAAAATAAATAAAAATAAAGCACATGGAAGGTTATTTATCAGAGTACTTATTCATGTCTTCTAGCAGAAACAAGTCAGTTGTCTAGTTTCCTGAAGGCAGTGTATGAAAGTAAGTACTCGCAGTGAATTTATTAAGGAACGAATGTAGTGATTTTAGCGACATCCTCGTTTACATCCATACGCACCATCGCTGCCGCGCCTGCTCTCTACTGCTAGGGCTCCCTGTTGCCCTCTTTCCTTCATTCGGTTAGCATAGTCGTGCTTTTTTAGTGTCCATCTAGGACAGGTTGATTTGTGATTTATGGCATATTTCCGGACGCAGTATTCACAGGCAAAACAGTGAAGTCTTTTTAAAGTGAATGTGCACCGAGGAACACTTACTAAGGTAGTGACAGTGAATTTCCTGATAAATGACATTTTAATGTTGTTAAGCCTGAAAATACTGGACCTACTCCGCGACACGAAGACCTATGTATGTATTGAACTCTAGTGGTTTATTACTAATTCCTCTACAACATTTCGTGCTACTATATTTCTTTGCATGTTCTACTGCAAGATGCTATTAACTTGTGACATTTTTACTAATACTTTTACTAATGAAATTTCCATGTCAATGTCGCAGATAGCGGCCCCGAAATACAATATTTACAAAGGAAATTATCGGACGAAATGCCATCGGAGAGTAACAAAAAAGATACTAAAGGTTACTAATCTATGGTGTCATTAATTAGGGAGAAAAATTAAGTTAAATTCTGGACTATATGAGTTCGCATATTGATCCAATATTAGGTAAACAGGCAGTACAGCACAATGTGGCAGCGTTTCAAATCCTCTGTCTTCTTAGCTAATCTAGGATGTGTATAGTGCAGTAATGCAGGGAAAACAGAAATGTAGAGAGGAAACTAATGAAAGGGGATTTGCATCTTAACGAAATGTAGTGAAACGGGGCAAAATTGTGGGTACTAACCCATTTTATGGAGGCATAAATTTGTAAAATCTACGGAAGAAATGTGTTACTTGATTTGACAATATGATTGTACAAGTAATGAAAATGTATCAGGATCTTGCATTTTTCATGTATACTAAGGTAGAAATTCGAAATAAAAAGTATGGTCTTTAGCATGTAATACTCCCTAAGTAAGACATGAAGTGATGTGTTATGCGAAGGCAATATACAAACTAATCATAGAAATGTCGCAAAGTTCTGTCAAACACAAGGCACGTGTTTTTATGCCATATGAAGTGTTTTCTACTATTCTCGTTTATGTGTATATACTCAACATTGCTTACACCCCAGCTCCCTACAGACGTATCTCCTCGCTACCGCTCGGGTCCCCCTTCTTCGCTTCTAGCTGACTCGATTAGATAGTTTTTCGTATTCTTTAGTGGCCACGTAGCAGAAGCTGGTTTAAGTTAATTCGTGTTTTATAGACTGCAGTTTTAGCTAAGTTATAATCAGCTCCCCTAAAGACAATCCGCATCTATTAATGCAACTCCTTCCTTACACGCTTTCTACGGCAGTTCCTGCTATTTCCTGCTAAGAGAAGCTTATATTTCATGAATATAAGTATCTCCTTGTGCGACAATCTAGTAAGGCAAAGAAGTATTTTTTCATCAACCCAAAACATAGAATAAGTATGTTTTGGAATTTTTGAGCTTCCAGGGAAAAGTATTTGATAGGACCTCCGCCCCCAATTCTCCTCTAATAATTTATTTATATAATACTGTTGTAGGGTGTTGATAGTGCTCGTTGGGAACATAAGATAAGGATTCATTATTTTTGTTATTTCTAAATAGCACATAATTTACAACATTTAACTGTTGAAAGGTAATGTGCAGTAATACAATACAGATCAAAATGTACCTAGTGATCAACGGAAATAAAAGACTAGTAACTCTTAGTAAATGTATAAAAATAACAACAAATAACGTAATAAAACTCTAAAATTAGGTTAATGCGGCTCTAATTTGGAACCACCATCTGCGAAAGATTAGCCAAATTCCCGTTTAGATGGTCTGGATATTCTCAATTTGAACAACCCTTAGGATTAAGTCCAGTAAATTGTACTCTTGCTTTACACTAACCAGCACGAAAGGCAAATTTACTGTTCTGTTTATTGTGCTTTAAAACCAAATCCAGTAGTAACTGAGCGTGAGCTATTTTCTGGGGATGAACAGATTCCACTAAAGTAATTGCTTCTGATAAACAACTTCTCTTCCCTTCTACCAGTCCCTTGAATAGTCCTTGTACTTTTGTGTTATGCTGTAAAACATGTTGAGGTCCACCCGACGACAAAGACCTATTAATGAGTTTATTATATTCAATTTTTGTATGCAAACTTTCACTATCTAAACCAGCATTACTACAACTTTTTACTAACTGTGCTTGGTGAATGGAGCAACATATTGCATTACAAGATTGAATATATACACTTTGCATTTTTCTACATTTGCACTGTGTTAATGATTTGGTCCAATATTTACTGTTACTAGTTACAGTCCGTTTAAATAGGTACAAAATACAGTTTTTATTCACAAAACCATTTGCTAATATTGGAAGCAATGACGAAGATATTACATTTCGCGCACACATAGAAGAATGACGAATTGAATTACACGTCTTTGCAGTTCGAAGGTAAAGAATATACTTAATGCACGGCAGATTATTCACAGTTACACGAACTAATTCCATATTATTTTTCTAACGAAATAATCTTGATCCTGCGAATAAGTAATCTTAAGTATCTGTCTCAATAAGATTATCTTTCCTCAAGGTGCCTCCTATTGTACATAAATCATTAAGTTTCTATTTACTGTTTTCGTCGACCCTTGCACTTAACTAAATTAAACTTCGTCACTCTCAGGATTGCCAACTCCAGTAAAAATATTTTGGAAGCTCTACTCAAAGTTGCCAGTTATAATAATTTCTTTCTCAACTTAGTTTTTTATCATCGAGTTTAATTTAGTGCATACTTGGTTAAATTTCTAATATTAAACTGTTTCTCGGTTTATTTCATATTCAAAATTATATGTTATGAAATTTTCCGGCTGTCATATCGCAGCCTCAGATGACACGGAAATGAACCTGTTTTCAACGTTGTATTATTATTGTTACTTGCTGTTATTTTAATATATCAGTAGTAATGGGGTGACGATCGTACGTTTGTGCTCCGGTTCCTGCCCAAGGTCCATAGCCTAGGTGTGCATAGAGAACAACCCCCTCTTTTTGGCAGAGCTTGTTGACCTACTCCTAAATTTTTGGAGGGATACCTAGGATCACCACATTAAATTTTGAAAATTGTTTAACTAAAAATGTGGTGTGGTAGTATAGGACCGAGGTATGTATCTCTGTAAGTTTGCTTAGTCCATCTCGTTTCATTCATGGGTATAAAATTGCCAAAGAAAATAATAATAAAAATAAAAATCGAAGATTTTTTACTTATTTTATCACCTTTGATGAAATATTATATGATTGTATGGTTGTGTACAGGGGTCTATTCCATTTTATAAGACGTGGGTACATTGATGCATTCCTCTTACATTTGGGAGAGTATCTAGGAACATCCCTTAAATTTGAGAATTGTCAAAAATAAAAATTGGTACTGCTAAAGCTATTAGTTATGATACTGACGACATTAGACTAGCAATGGATAGAAAGCAGGTAACTGCTCTTCTATTAGATTTCACTAAAGCTTTTCAATCAATTACATATAAGATCCTCTTTCATAAATTGGTGACAAAATTTAACTTCTCCGGCGTTGCTGTGAAATGGGTTCAAAATTATCTACGGGGACGGCAGCAATTTGTAACAATATCCAACACTTCTTCTTCACTGCGAAATTTCACTCACAGTGTCCCTCAAGGAAGCGTCCTTGGCCCTCTCTCGTTCTGTCTATACATTAATGACCTTCCTCCTGTTTTACAATACTGTATCACCTATAAGCGGATGATTTTCTCTATATCTCAGGTCAACCCGAGAACTTGAAAAATTAATTTCAACAAATGAATGAGGATTTCCACCGTATTTGCTTGTGGTCAAAAGAAAATGGGTTAAACATAAATTCACTTAAATCTAAATGCATTTGTGTCTTCTCTAAATGACTTTTACAAATATTCCGGTCGAATATACCAGCAGTACAGATAAATGGAACAGGTATTCTATTTTCTGAAGCCATCACGAACTCGGGATAATAATAGATCAATTTATTGAGTGGAAACGTCACATCAACGCTATATGTAAGAAAGCGTTCTGGTCTTTGGATTCACTCACTAGACTAAAGAAAATTCTACCCACTGACACAAAATTACCTCTTGCAAAATGTCAAATATTTCCTAATCTTGAATATTGTTTTATAGTTCTATCAGTTACAGTTATGAAGAATTAGTGTATCAGTTACAAGTTATACAAAATGCCTGTATACGGTTTGCTTATAATCTCAAACTATCAAATCATTTAATTCCATACTACAGAAACCTGAGGCTTCAGGAACTTGCCGATAGACTAGTACATCGCTCTCTTTGCTCTATCTATTACCGTTTTCAAATCATCATTGAAACCAGAACTGGTTGATTTTCTGCCATTTCAGGTTTTACTCGAGAGATCAGAGTAAAAGTAGAATGACTGACTACAGAAATCCGTTTCTCGCTATCATTTATGGTTTTTATTCTACAACGATTAACTGTAAATTTGGAAGTAGTTGATTTCTGTCACTTTCGGTTCTTGGAACGCTTAATCAATCGCAGAAAACAGATTCTTGCTATCTATTACCGTTAGGGTTGCAGTAGTAGGCCCCGACGTTGGCGCGAATGACTCATCCTCACTCTCTTTTATGACCGGGGTGAAAGGTCAATGACCTTGGCCCGGGGTCAATGACCTAGGGGTACATAGGAACACCCCCTCTAAATTTTGGCAGGGGTACCATGGCCCACCCCCTAAATTTTGGCAGGGGTACATAGGACCACCCCCCTTAAATTTTGGAAATTGCCAAATCTAAAAATTTGGTGTGGTAGCCTAGGACCGTAGTATGTACCCCTATCAGTATTGGGTGTCTATGTCGTTCCCTTTTATGAGTAAAAAATTGCCAAAAATTCAAATTTCGGGGTTTTTTGACCTAATTTATCCCCTTTGATGAGGTGTTATTACCTTATATGGTTATATGGGCGTATACAGGGGTCCATTACCTTTCATAAGACATGGGTATATTAATGCACCCCTTGAAAAATTTGGGAGGGATACCTTGGCCCACCCCTTAAATTTTAGAAATTGCCCAATTTAAACATTTGGTATTATAGTATAGGACCCTAATATGTATTATGATAAATTTGGATGGTCCACCTCGTTCCCTTTTAGGGGTATCAAATTGCCAAAATATAAACGTAAGCAATACGTAGTACCACGTGTTTGGTTTTGACCTAAGTTATCCCCTTGGATGAGGTCCTATTACCTTATATGGTTATATGGTAATGTATAGGTGTTCATTCCCTATCATAAGACATGGGTATATTGGTGCACCCCTTTAAAAATTTGGGAGGGGTACCTTGGCCCACCCCTTTATTTTTAGAAATTGCCCAATTTAAACATTTGGTATAATAGTATAGAACCCTAGTATGTATCACTATAAATTTGGGTGGTCCACCTTGTTCCCTTTCATGGGTACAAAATTACCAAATTTTAGTACAACCACGTGTTTGGTCTTTTCACCTAATTTATCGCGTTTGATGAGGTGTTATTATCCTATATGGTTATATGGGCGTATACAGGGGTTCATTACCTTTCATAAAACATGGGTATATTGGTGCACCCCTTGAAAAATTTGGGAGGGGTACCTTGGCCCACCCCTTAAATTTTGGAAATTGCCCAATTTAAACATTTGGTATAATAGTATATGACCATAATATATATTACTATAACCTCGTTCCCTTTTAGGGGTACAAAATTGCCAAATTTTAGTACAACCACGTGTTTGGTCATTTGGACCAATTTATGCTCTTGGATGAGGTCCTACTACCTTATATGATTATATGGTTATGTATGGGTGTCTATTCCCTATCATAAGAAATAGGTACATTTGTGCACTCTGGGAGGGGTACCTTGGCCCACCCCTTAAATTTTGGAAATTGCCCAATTTAAACATTGGGTATTATAGTACTGGATCCTAACATGTATAATGATAAATTTGGGTGGTCCACCTCGTTCTCTTCTAGGGGTACAAAATTGCCAAAGTTTAGTACAACCACATGTTTGGTCTTTTGCCCTAACTTATCCTCTTGGATGAGGTCCTATTACCTTATATGGTTATATGGTTATGTATAGGGGTCCATTACCTATCATAAGACATAGGTACATTTGTGCACCCCGGTAGGGGTACCTTGGCCCACCCCTTCAATTTTAGAAATTGCCCAATTTAAACATTTGGTATAATTGTATAAGACAATAATATATATTACTATAAATTTGGGTGATCCATCTCGTTCCTTTTTATGGGTACGAAATTGCCAAATTTTAGTACAACCACGTGTTTCGTTTTTGACCTAATTTATTCCCTTGGATGAGGTCCTATTACCTTATATGATTATATGGTCATGTATAGGGGTCCATTTCCTATCATAAGACATAGGTAGATTGATGCCCACCGGAAGGGGAACCATAGCCAATCCCTTAAATTTTGGAAATTTTCCAATTTAAGCATTCGCTATCATCGTACATGACCTCAATATGTATCATGATAAATTTGGGTGGTTCACATCGCTCCCTTTCATGGGTAAAAAAAATTGCCAAAATATAAAGATAAGCAATATGTTGTACCACGTGTTTGTTTTTTGGCCCAATTTATCCCGTTTGATGCGGTCTTATTATCGTATGTGGTTATATGGTCATGTATATAGGTTCATTTCCTATCATAAGACATGGGTACATTGATGCACCATTTAAAATTTGAGAGGGGTATCTTGGCTCATTCACTCAGTTTTAGAAATTGTTTAAGGGCCATATGCATAGTCGACCACGTAGGGGTCCCCTAGACGAACCGTACCTGTGGGCTTCCTCAACCTTCCCCTTGACTGTGCAATGCATAAAGCTTCCAAAGTGATCCCTCAGGTACGGTTAACACTGAGAGCTGATTGGTCTAGTACACCTCGAGCGAGGCTAAAATTTTGTCAAAAAAAAGTTGAAGGTAGAACTCCGAAACTCAATTCTACTATGATAAAGAATTAACATCGAAGCAGCAACTGCATGGATACAACGTATGCTATATCAAAAAATGAAATAAATGTCCTGAACTTTGTTCTTGCCAAGGCGGAAAAATAATGGTGTAGATTAGGAATACAGTTCTTTTTTTTTTTTTTTTTTTAATTTTCAGATAAAGTCTGTTAACTTGAAACTAGTTATAAAGTGATATAGAAAAGCGGAAAATATCGGTGTAGATTAGCAATACATTTCTTTTTCATTTTCAGGTAAAGTCTGTTAACTCGCAAAAAGAAATATGGATATGTAGCTAGAAAACGTGTGGGGCTGTAGCTTTACAATAGAGATCCCACTAGAAATAAATTACATATACACTGTAATTTTTTTGGACAAAATCAGCCCATAGTATTTTTGTGAATGTATTTTCTAAACAATTTGCCAGTAAAAGTTAACCTTAGGAGGGCATAAAAGTTATGGCTATAAATACAGTATTTTTGGGAGGATATTCCATGCAAATAGCGTAAAACTTCTTATCTACTTATTCCTAGAGTGTTATCATCTAATTGCGTACAATTGTATAAGACATACATACATATAGTGAAAGCCAGACGTCTCAAAACCACGCACCAAACTTTGCAAGCTGCTTATTACAAACAACTTTTGCATCTACTACGGTTTAATGCCAAGGTGAAGCTGGAGGGCTACAATCGAGGTCCGTCCGTAGGGAACGGGCGAGTTTGCGATGGTGTGTAAACGAATTAGGGGTTCACTCGAGCAGACACTTTTACGAAATAGAAAATTTATAGGTAAAATACGATGTGAAGCCATACATTTTTCGTGAAGGAATGAAAGAGTAAATATAAGTAATTACCATCAATGGCAGCATATTGAAATGATTTAAGTGATAATGAAAGTATTGTATGTGTAAGTGTGCTCTTCCACTATCCTCGTATATACGTATAACCCCATCGCTGACGCGCCTGCTCCCTATGGACGCACCCGCTCACTATCACTCGGAGCCGCCTGATGCGCTCCTACCATAACTCAGTTAGGCAGCATTCGTGCTTTTAACCACATAGCACAAATTGATTCGTATCTTATGTACTGTAGTTTTTGTTATACGCCCACACTGTATTTATACTGAGCCCTCCTTTAGTTAATCTGCAAGTAGTAATGGAGCTCTTCATATAGACATACTTTGCTAAAAGAAATGCAAAGCTCTAACCTAACCTGAAAATGTAAGAAATGTGTAAAATTTGATAGAACGGTTTACTAGAATAATGATCAAATTAGTATAAAAATATGCATCTATCTGTAGTAGGTGGTCACTAGAACCTAGTTTTGCATTATAATTGCATAATTATGAGCCATACTTCTTAACACTGTTTCCATAATCACGTGAACCGATGCATACTTTGAGCAATTACAGCGCGTCGATAAACACGAGTTCGATGATTTCCACTTGTCTTTCCTTATACGCATATCACCAACACTAATGTGTCTGCTTCAGCGGACAGAATCATGCGTGATCCCTCAAATTGTGCCCAGCTTGGAATCGGAATAAATGCAAACTTTTCCTGTGTTAGGCATGGTTTTTCGCACTTATTTATTTATAATATATAAGTTTGCAAGCATATTATAAATGTGTACGCAGCTGGTGGTCAGGTAAGAAACCAAGAATGCAGAAGACGTTAGATCATTAGTGAAAAAAAGGGATGTTAGCGCTCCTCAACTTTACCTATGCTAACTGAGAAATGTAGGAAAACACCAACAGGGAGAAGGATGTAAAACACATTAGAATAACGTTTTCACGATGAAATATGTGTAACTATTGAGTCAATTTTTCCCATCAGTGATGATTCCATTTTTGTGTGTGTGTGTGTGTGTGTGGCGATTTCAATATACTGCGGATGAAATGTATTAGTAACGAAAATACTGAGAATTCACATTGAGCACGATAGGCTATGTGGTCCTGAGGGAATGTCATGGTTCTCGGGGAGAAATTTATCCCCCCCCCCGGCCGATCCTTGGAATCACCACTGGACCCCTAGAATCAATTCTGAAGCTAATCTACAATCTAATCTAAAATCTACTTCAGTACCAATACTGTAACAACAAGCATGTCTCGCTTATTTTATTTCAGGTAGAAGTTGTTAGTCCATTCTTTGACCTTGTATTCAATATTTGTACGAGCGGAAGCAAAATATCCTGCAATCTTCTTTCAGGAATTGGTATATATTTTTAAATTAGTTGCCATCAATATGTCATTTATTATCGCTTAATCAGCTCAACGAATTCGGTAAACTCATTAACATACTCAAATATTTTGTCAGCATGGAGCATATGCATTTTATACAACAACAGAAACTGCTACGGGCTAGCAAAGGGTGCGTTGAAGCACCCCTAGCCATCCCCTTGACTTACGGGAAGGTTGCAGGCTTGTTTGACCCTGCAGGAGAACTCTGCAACGCAAATTATCACGTGTCCCGTACGTAGCCCCTAAGTAACCCGCAGAATAACTATGCATACGGCCCTAATATAAGCATTTGGTATCTTCCTTACAGGTCTTCAATATGTACCACTATAAATTTGGATGGTCCACATCGTTCCCTTTCATGGGTAAAGAACTACCAAAAATAAATTTTTCGGAGGTTATTGACCCCTTTGATAAGTATTTAGCACGTTATATGGTTTATTACCTTTATATGTGTATGTGCCCTTTTAAATTTGGGAATTATCAAATAACAAAATTCGGTACACGTTTTTCTAGGACCCATTGTAAATGTTGGTGTTCCTTTATGGCCAAATATTCAAAATTTAAAGGTTATTGACCGGCTTTATTATTGAATAACTACAGGATTTATTACTTTTTCATAAGACATAGGTGTATTTGTGTACCAATCTTAAATTTTGGGAGAGGTACATTTCTTATTGTCGTATTAATAATTGGTAATTGTTCTTAAAATTGGATAGTATCTCATTCATTGGATAAATCATTGTCAAATATGAGTATGATCACGTGATCAGTTATTGACCTATGATGGGATTAGGATTCCAGGACAGTGGTACATTTAAACTTTGTAGGATAATTTGAGAATTGTCAAATGAAATTGCGTCATTGGTTTCGATTATTACAACCTATGGACCAAATATAAACGTAAGCAATACGATGTACCACGTGATTGACCTTGATGAGGTAGTGTACAGGGATACATAGCTAACCTTATTGAATCTTATGACTCATAGTCTTAAGGAAATACATGCTACATCACTGGCAAAGTTATTGTTGATGCAATTTGATTGGTTGATCACTATCTTTCGTGCAATCTGATTGGTTGCTGATTTTCAAATCTTTGCTGCATTCAGTTTTAAGTTTTGTTTAACATTTAAAAAGTTTTTGAAATTTTTGTTTGAAACTTTGGTTTGACATTTTTTCGTTTGATATTTTTAGTTTGAAAATTTTTGTTTCGAAGTTTGTTTGAAATTTGTTTTGAAAATTTTTGTTTCAAAATTTTTTGTTTGAAACAGGTTTGAAATTTTTAGTTTGAAAAATTTGTTTCGAAAGTTTTGTTTAAAAAAATTGTTTGAAATTTTTATTTCAAAATTTTTTGTTTGAAATTTTTTGGTTTGGGATTTTTGTTTCAAAATTTTGTTTGAAATTTTTGTTTCAAAATTTTTTTGAAATTTTTTGTTTTGAAATTTTTGTTTGAAATTTTTGTTTCAAGGTTTGATTTGACATTTTTAAAAGTTTGTGCACTCATTAGTAAAGAACTGGAACTGTTTAAAACAAAAACCTCTGGCAACATTGTTTATCATGATGCAATAGTACTCGTCAGAATATGGGGTTGTACTTGAAATGAAAAAACACAAATCATTGAAATGGATCATTTTATTACACTCCACATACATCCATACCAGATAGTGGTTCTGGATATTGTCGATACAATGTATTTTGAACTTCTTGCACTAGTTTATCTTTAGCGTATAATTTTAATTCCAGTTGAAGTCTTTTAAGGTCTATTGCAATATCAATTGGTGGAAACTCAATGTCCATTTGATCACAAATAAACTGTTTATCAATACAGGTATGCACCCACGAACGATGTTGACAACCATCACAATATCTAGATACATGTTGTACAATATGTATGATACATTTTTCAAAATAGTACTTTTTCAGGAATATACTTGTTTTGTTGCACACTTCCACTGCATGTTTAACACACTGAAATATGCTGATGAATTTGTTCCATTCCGTTTGCGTTAGATACACCATGTTGCGAGGGACATGGAATGTACTCTTTTTACGTAACAGCACCATCTTCTCTTCGAGGACTGTACGCAGCACCACTTCATGATTTGAGCCTAATGATTTGACTATGGTCACATTTAGCTCATCATGAAAATAATCGTTCATTTGATCGATTCGTGAACATAATATTTGCCATTCTTCACAGATCAGTTGTACACCAAATTTTTCTGCTTTGCCCAATCGAATCACTGGTTCAAATGTTCTAGCACTGATACCAATCATCACATGTTTTGTTTGAAATATATTTATTGGATAATAGCTTGCGAAGATGAACTCTTTATCGTTAGAAGTATACATCTTTCCTCCTGAAAAGCACTTGCTCAAATGATTACATGGGCTGACACTGTACTTGTTGATTTATAGAACTACGGCTGACGTCATTGGAAAGAAATGTGCTGACGTTTGAATTCATGATTTCATCACAGTTGCTGACGTCATGCTGACCAACCAAATTCATACAACTATGTCTAATGTGCTGACGTTTGAATTCATGATTTCATCACAATTGCTGACGAATCTGACTGTGTACTAAATTCAAATTGATGACTTCGACCCAGGAATCCTTTGTAACATAAAGATACAGATCCAGTATTTAAGAAACGCAGCAGTTCTTCTTGTTTTGATGCTTCCATGGATAAATATCTTGCTGGTAAAATTACATTCTTATCATTTTCAAGCTTCACTACGATTCTTAATCCAAACTTTGTAGGGATCATTTGGCTAGCTAAGATTCTATAAGGTACATTCTGTTGTAAACCAGTAATCTTGGTAAATGATTTCATCACATCACGTGTATTTAGAAACTGCAGACAAGTAGCCATGATGATGTTATCATGAATACTAACTCAAACGATGATGCAAAACTGATGACGTTGCATTATCATGTTCTGACGTGTACTATTGCACCACAATGTTGCCAGAGGCTTTAGTTCTAAACAGTTCCAGTTCTTTACTAATGAGTGCACAAACTTTTAAAAATGTCAAACCAAACTTTGAAACAAAAAATTTGAAACGAAAAAATTTGGAAACGAAAAATTCAAACAAAATTTTTAAACAGAAAAAAATTCGAAACAAAAAAAAATTAAACAAAAAATTTGGAAACGAAAAATTTCAAAACAAAAATTTCGAACAAAAAGTTTTAAACAAAAAATCTTCAAACAAAATTTTGCAACAAAAAAATTAAAAATTTTCAAAAAAAAGTTTCAAACAAAAAATTTTGAAACAAATTTCAAAAATTCAAAAACAAAAAAATTCAAACACAAATTTGAAACAAGAGTTTTCAAACAAATACTTTCAAACAAAAAATTTTCAAACTAAAAAATTTTACGTTTCACGGTTAACCGTCAAACTTTATCCGATTTTTAAATATTCGATTAACAAATAAACGGTTTTGACCATATTTATCAGAGTGCAAAATGTTGAACGAAACCAAGATTTTTAAATGTTAAACAAAACTTAAAAATGAATGCAGCAAAAATTTGAAAATCAGCAACCAATCAGATTGCACGAAATATAGTGATCAGCCAATCAGATTGCACGAAAGATAGTGATCAACCAATCAAATTGCATCAACAATAACTTTGCCAGTGTTGTAGCATGTATTCCCTTAAGACTATGAGTCATAAGATTCAATAAGGTTAGCTATGTATCCCTGTACACTACCTCATCAAGGTCATGTTGATATTGCAATAGACCTTAAAAGACTTCAACTGGAATTAAAATTATACGCTAAAGATAAACTAGTGCAAGAAGTTCAAAATACATTGTATCGACAATATCCAGAACCACTATCTGGTATGGATGTATGTGGAGTGTAATAAAATGATCCATTTCAATGATTTGTGTTTTTTCATTTCAAGTACAACCCCATATTCTGACGTGTACTATTGCATCATGATAAACAATGTTGCCAGAGGTTTTTGTTTTAAACAGTTCCGGTTCTTTACTAATGAGTGCACAAACTTTTAAAAATGTCAAATCAAACCTTGAAACAAAAATTTCAAACAAAAATTTCGAAACAAAAATTTTAAACGAAAAAATTTCAAAGAAAATTTTGAAACAAAAATTTCAAAACAAAAATTTTCAAAAAAATTTTGAAACAAAAATTTTCAAAAAAATTTTGAAACAAAAATTTCAAACAAAATTTTGAAACAAAAATTCCAAACCAAAAAATTTCAAAAAAAATTTTTAAACAAAAATTTCAAAGAAATTTTTTTAAACAAAACTTTCGAAACAAATTTTTCAAACTAAAAATTTCAAACCTGTTTCAAACAAAAAATTTTGAAACAAAAATTTTCAAAACAAATTTCAAACAAAAACTTCGAAACAAAAATTTTCAAACTAAAAATATCAAACGAAAAAATGTCAAACCAGATTCAAACAAAAATTTCAAAAACTTTTTTAAATGTTAAACAAAACTTAAAACTGAATGCAGCAAAGATTTGAAAATCAGCAACCAATCAGATTGCACGAAAGATAGTGATCAACCAATCAAATTGCATCAACAATAACTTTGCCAGTTGTCACAGTTCTCACTGATACGGATAGCCTCTTAAATAGATGGAAAGATTTCTTTGACGATTTGTTGAACACGCAGCCAAAAACTAATGTGCGTGGAGAAAAGGAGATACACACCGCAGAACCGTATATTCCAGAACCCAATCGAGTAGAAGTAGAAACCGCTATAAAGAAATTAAAGAAACACAAATCTCCGGGTGTAGATGAAATTCCGGCTGAGTTAATTTTAGCTGGAGGCGAAAAATTGTGGAACAAGATACACAAACTCATTCTCCTTATCTGGAACAAGGAAGAATTGCCACAAGAGTGGAAAGAGTCAATCATTGTTCCAATTCACAAGAAAGGCGACAAAACTGACTGTAATAATTATCGAGGCATTTCTCTTCTGTCAACATCCTATAAAATCCTTTCAAATATTCTGTTAGCAAGATTGACCCCATACGCAGATGAAATTATTGGAGATTATCAGTGCGGATTTAGACGAAATCGATCAACTATCGACCAAATATTTACCATTCGCCAAATACTCGATAAGAAGTGGGAATACAATACCCCGGTACATCAACTATTTATTGATTTTAGAAAGGCTTACGACTCGGTTAGGAGAGAAACATTATACAACGTTCTTACAGAGCTTGGAATACCGAGAAAGCTAATTAGATTAATTAAGATATGTTTAAGTGAATCCCAAAGTAAAGTCCGGGTAGGAAAATTTTTGTCCACGAGCTTCCACGTCGAAAATGGCTTGAAACAAGGAGATGCGTTGTCGCCATTATTATTTAACTTTGTGCTGGAATACGCCATAAGGAAAATCAAAGATAGCAACCAGGGCCTAGAGTTGAACGGCATTCACCAGGTTATGGCATATGCTGATGATGTAAATTTAATAGGGGATGATAGGAGAACAGTAGAAATAAATGCAGAGATATTATTAAACGCTTGCAGGGACATGGGTTTAGAAGTAAATGCAGAGAAAACTAAATACATGGAAGTGTGTCGGGACCGTAAAACGGCAAATTGTGGAGGCGTTAAAATATTAAATAATACTTTTGATAAAGTGGATACTTTCAAATATTTAGGATCAATATTAACAGACGAAAATCATATTCACGAAGAAATTAAATGTCGACTAAAAGCAGGGAATTCGTGTTACTATTCGGTTCAAAATCTGTTGTTGTCGCGAATTCTGTCGAGGAATTTGAAGCTTAAAATATATAAAACGATAATCATGCCTGTTGTTCTGTATGGTTGCGAAACATGGTCGCTTACTCTGAGGGAAGAACATAGACTGAAAGTATTTGAGAACAGGATCCTGAGAAGAATATTCGGACCCAATAGGAACGAGAATGGGGAATGGCGGAAGCTCCATAACGAGGAACTACATAGTTTATACGGTTTACCCAACATTGTTAGGGTCGTCAAGTCTAGGAGGCTTAGGTGGGCAGGTCATGTAGCTAGAATGGAAGAAAGTAGAAACGCTTTCAAAGTCTTGACTGGTAGACCCATAGGAAAACGACCATTAGGAAGACCTAGGAGCAGATGGGAGGATAATATTAAGATGGATCTCGCAGAGATAGGAATACAAAGTAGAAACTGGATCCAATTAGCTAAGGATAGAAGTCAGTGGAGAGCTTTTGTGAACGCGGCACTGAACCTCCGGGTTCCATAGGCCATAGAGTTAGTTAGTTAGTTTTATAACTTTGCCAGTGATGTAGCATGTATTCCCTTAAGACTATGAGTCATAAGATTCAATAAGGTTAGCTATGTATCCCTGTACACTACCTCATCAAGGTCAATCACGTGGTACATCGTATTGCTTACGTTTATATTTGGTCCATAGGTTGTAATAATCGAAACCAATGACGCAATTTCATTTGACAATTCTCAAATTATCCTACAAAGTTTAAATGTACCACTGTCCTGGAATCCTAATCCCATCATAGGTCAATAACTGATCACGTGATCATACTCATATTTGACAATGATTTATCCAATGAATGAGATACTATCCAATTTTAAGAACAATTACCAATTATTAATACGACAATAAGAAATGTACCTCTCCCAAAATTTAAGATTGGTACACAAATACACCTATGTCTTATGAAAAAGTAATAAATCCTGTAGTTATTCAATAATAAAGCCGGTCAATAACCTTTAAATTTTGAATATTTGGCCATAAAGGAACACCAACATTTACAATGGGTCCTAGAAAAACGTGTACCGAATTTTGTTATTTGATAATTCCCAAATTTAAAAGGGCACATACACATATAAAGGTAATAAACCATATAACGTGATAAATACTTATCAAAGGGGTAAATAACCTCCGAAAAATTTATTTTTGGTAGTTCTTTACCCATGAAAGGGAACGATGTGGACCATCCAAATTTATAGTGGTACATATTGAAGACCTGTACGAAGATACCAAATGCTTATATTAAACAATTTCTAAAACTGAGTGAATGAGCCAAGATACCCCTCTCAAATTTTAAATGGTGCATCAATGTACCCATGTCTTATGATAGGAAATGAACCTATATACATGACCATATAACCATATACGATAATAAGACCGCATCAAACGGGATAAATTGGGCCAAAAAACAAACACGTGGTACAACATATTCCTTATCTTTATATTTTGGCAATTTTTTTACCCATGAAAGGGAGCGATGTGAACCACCCAAATTTATCATGATACATATTGAGGTCATGTACGATGATAGCGAATGCTTAAATTGGAAAATTTCCAAAATTTAAGGGATTGGCTATGGTTCCCCTTCCGGTGGGCATCAATCTACCTATGTCTTATGATAGGAAATGGACCCCTATACATGACCATATAATCATATAAGGTAATAGGACCTCATCCAAGGGAATAAATTAGGTCAAAAACGAAACACGTGGTTGTACTAAAATTTGGCAATTTCATACCCATAAAAAGGAACGAGATGGACCACCCAAATTTATAGTAATATATATTATTGTCTTATACAATTATACCAAATGTTTAAATTGGGCAATTTCTAAAATTGAAGGGGTGGGCCAAGGTACCCCTACCGGGGTGCACAAATGTACCTATGTCTTATGATAGGTAATGGACCCCTATACATAACCATATAACCATATAAGGTAATAGGACCTCATCCAAGAGGATAAGTTAGGGCAAAAGACCAAACATGTGGTTGTACTAAACTTTGGCAATTTTGTACCCCTAGAAGGGAACGAGGTGGACCACCCAAATTTATCATTATACATGTTAGGATCCAGTACTATAATACCCAATGTTTAAATTGGGCAATTTCCAAAATTTAAGGGGTGGGCCAAGGTACCCCTCCCAGAGTGCACAAATGTACCTATTTCTTATGATAGGGAATAGACACCCATACATAGCCATATAATCATATAAGGTAGTAGGACCTCATCCAAGAGCATAAATTGGTCCAAATGACCAAACACGTGGTTGTACTAAAATTTGGCAATTTTGTACCCCTAAAAGGGAACGAGGTTATAGTAATATATATTATGGTCATATACTATTATACCAAATGTTTAAATTGGGCAATTTCCAAAATTTAAGGCTTGGGCCAAGGTACCCCTCCCAAATTTTTCAAGGGGTGCACCAATATACCCATGTTTTATGAAAGGTAATGAACCCCTGTATACGCCCATATAACCATATAGGATAATAACACCTCATCAAACGCGATAAATTAGGTGAAAAGACCAAACACGTGGTTGTACTAAAATTTGGTAATTTTGTACCCATGAAAGGGAACAAGGTGGACTACCCAAATTTATAGTGATACATACTAGGGTTCTATACTATTATACCAAATGTTTAAATTGGGCAATTTCTAAAAATAAAGGGGTGGGCCAAGGTACCCCTCCCAAATTTTTAAAGGGGTGCACCAATATACCCATGTCTTATGATAGGGAATGAACACCTATACATTACCATATAACCATATAAGGTAATAGGACCTCATCCAAGGGGATAACTTAGGTCAAAACCAAACACGTGGTACTACGTATTGCTTACGTTTATATTTTGGCAATTTGATACCCCTAAAAGGGAACGAGGTGGACCATCCAAATTTATCATAATACATATTAGGGTCCTATACTATAATACCAAATGTTTAAATTGGGCAATTTCTAAAATTTAAGGGGTGGGCCAAGGTATCCCTCCCAAATTTTTCAAGGGGTGCATTAATATACCCATGTCTTATGAAAGGTAATGGACCCCTGTATACGCCCATATAACCATATAAGGTAATAACACCTCATCAAAGGGGATAAATTAGGTCAAAAAACCCCGAAATTTGAATTTTTGGCAATTTTTTACTCATAAAAGGGAACGACATAGACACCCAATACTGATAGGGGTACATACTACGGTCCTAGGCTACCACACCAAATTTTTAGATTTGGCAATTTCCAAAATTTAAGGGGGGTGGTCCTATGTACCCCTGCCAAAATTTAGGGGGTGGGCCATGGTACCCCTGCCAAAATTTAGAGGGGGTGTTCCTATGTACCCCTAGGTCATTGACCCCGGGCCAAGGTCATTGACCTTTCACCCCGGTCATAAAAGAGAGTGAGGATGAGTCATTCGCGCCAACGTCGGGGCCTACTACTGTTGCCAACCGTCCGGTATTTTACCTCCTTGGTTTTTGACCAGACCGGTTTTTGACCTCCTTGGCCGGTGTTCGGTATGCAGGCCCGTATCCAGGGGTCTAGGGGGGACCGGCCACTCCTAAAATTTTGTTGGCCCCTTAAAATTTTCACGGTAGACTTGCAAATGAACTATAATATGGTGATGAACTATAATATGGTTGGATCGGCCCCCCTAACTTCAGCCGGGCCTCCCCTACATTTTTGGGCTGGCTACCGGCCTGTCGGTATGACCTCAAACCAGGCGTTAAATATCCGGTAAATTTTTACTCTTACTAGTCCTATTCTGTATTCTATTCAAAATATTTTGGATTGACGAAAGAAATCGTTTGTCGATGAACATGGTTAAAGCAGAGCTTATGACTCCCTTTGAGATCGACCTGTCGTGCGCGAAATTTGTTGAAGAGTTGAAGGCTTCAAGAACGCAGTTGGCACTGCTTCATCCTCAGCTACATCTTCCAATTAAATAATGTATCCAGATGCGGTAATGTAGGAATTATGAGACATTACCAGCCCCAGCAAAGCAGGGAAGACTTATTTTTCAAGTATATTTTGCACATGTCATAATTACCCGTATATTGCTAATTATATTTGTTTTTCTGTTTTAAATACGATGTATTATTGATGGTAGACTACAAAAGTTTAATAAATCCTTCAAAAGTAACAAGTTATTACATTAGAACTCCGAATCGCTGAATTTTATGTGAAATAACCACTTTCAGATTGTTCACATTTTTAACGAGCGATGATGTCACAATCTTAAGTGTATATGTACTCCAGGAAAGTTTCCGGTATTTTAATTCTCAAAAGTTGGTAACCCTAATTACCAGTTTTGCTCTATAGTGATCACCGTAAAAGCCGGGAATCATTAATTTCAACTACTTCCGGTTTGAACATTGCTTCCATCAATAAACTTTAGTCCTAACTTTTGATCCTCTACATCCGGGCCAAATTTGGTGCTGGTCCATTAAGAGTCTTCATCCCGGCGAAATTAAAATACCGCTAATTTTACAGTAATTATGTGATATCTTCAAATAGATAAAAGATAATTGAAACATGGAACAAGAGCGCCCTAGACAATATTATTTTGCGTGAGGTACCATTATCACAAGTCACCTAGTGGCTTTCCGTTTCCAGCTGTTTAGAAACGCGAAAATAAATGCCGATTTTCAAAATGGCTGGAAATCGAAAGCAGATAAGTGAGTCGTGATAGCGGTATCTCATGTAAAATAATATTGTCTAGGGCGTTCTTGTTCCACATTTCAATTATCTTTTATCTATTTGAAGATATCACATAATTACTGTAAAATTAGCGGTATTTTAATTTCGCCGGGATGAAGACTCTTAATTAGTTCTTGAGATTTAGTAGTGTCTCTTGGACGGATAGACGGGTAGTGTCAACATATAAAGGAGGTTTGGGAAACCAATATCCTTCGAAATTACGCCGAATCGACGATACATGTGGCTTGGTTAAACACTTTATATATACACAGTGGTGTATGTAGGATTTTGTTTTGGGGGCTATGCACACAACACGGGGAAGCAGGGGAGCAACTGCCCACCCTAGTTTCAGAACTCGATTGTCTACTAATATACTAGGAAAGAAACTTGAAACTCGTATGTCGGTGGAGGATCTTACCCTCCAGGCAAATCTGAAATGTCGCTCCTGCAAACACACGTTAAATACTTGTAATCATATTTCAGTTTAACTGATTTCATTTTAGAAAGAAAAATATGGAAATACTCAGTTTTATTTGTCTACGTTTTTACCCCCCCCCCCCCCCCAAAAAAAAAAGTTTAGACAAGTTGAAGCTGAAATATACTGATTGCAGTTTTAATGGCAAGAATTGCAGACTTGTGAGCCTTATGTGATATCATACACACAAAAATTTAGCAGTGAATCTAACCTTTTATTCTATTCATACAAAAAAAGGAAGCATCACCTTGGCCTAATCTCCCGTACTACATATCCTCCCTCCTCTTGATTTTCTTTAATTCAAATATTTACCTTTCTTTATAACTAAACGACGTAAATATTCCTTTGTTATAATAACTTAAGTTCCGTTATGTTGATATCCGTTCAAGTTGGTATGGAACACCAGTTTTGCTTATCAGCTTCTCTTAGTTTTGGTGTTACTGACGACGGCCGACTTGAATCACAACTAACAACGGTCGAAGGTATGATAGAAGAAACGAAAGAAAGTAACAACTATGAAAAAGAAACAGAAGAGTAGAATGGACGAAAGAAAGAAAGAACGCAGTTCTTACATGGAATGAAATTTGACAAATACAGTATTATTTATGAACAAAGAGCATAAGAAAATAGAAAGTCAATGAAATTCTTAGAAATGGTAAGAAATATTATTGCTATACGTGGAATGCAAATAACTAACAAATTTATTTCGGGGACTTGAGCCCGATAGCTCCCTAATACGCCACTATTTATCCTGTAGCAATTAAAATCTGTTATATTGTTTAAAATAGCCTTTTCTTGCTAGCGAACGTTGTGTTACTAACATTGTTTTGATAATGATAGTAAAACAATAGACACACTGTAATTTTTGTGTTTTCTTTTAGTTAAACTGCATTTGAACAATAGAGGCTTTTATTTTAATCATCTTTCTAAAAATTTCACATGAAATTGTAATTGTCAGTTGTATTGTTTAAACACTATGAGATTTTTTTCCTTTTAATATCCATTTGATGAATTTCCCACAAGTATCTCTCGTTCCCTTTCCAATTCTGCTTGTGTACACCCCTGCGGTGAGGGATGAGCCACTATCCAATTAAGAGTCCACGTGGCTCGTGGTTTGATAAATACGAATTGTTTCTTTTCGTTCACATCCGTCGTTTAAAAGATATTGAGGACACATACAGCGCCTAGGGCGAAAACCATTTTATTATCTAAACGTTCATTTTTTTTTTAAGTTTCGGTCAGTTTCATAGCTTGAGTTTTAGAATGAGATTTCTCACCATTGCTAATAAAGATGGAAAAAGTGAAATGAAATGAAAGCTTTTAAGTTTTACGTCCCACGGTTATGCCGGTTAGGCTAAAGGAGACGGTGACGATGAGAGAAATGGTGGAATGAAGAAAGTGGAAGGGAACAAGAGAACCCCGATAAAACCCACGAGCACGGTGTTTGTCCAGCACAAAGTCCACACGGCGCGAGCTGGGATCGAACCAGGGACCCCAAGCACCGGAGGTGAACGCTCTACCACTGAGCCACCGCGCCCCCTAGTAAAGATGAAGGCTACAAAAATGGATAGTATTCAAAATTGTGTTTGATGTGCCTAAAATAGTTTCACATAAAATTAATGGTAGTAGCAGTGTCATGTGTACACCATGTCAAGATATTTGGTTTGCACGGCTTCATATTTTTTTCCAACTAATATTGAAAGAATCGTAAGTCGATTCCAATTTCTAGCACTTCCGGTTTTAGAAGAAAGATTAAAGTGAAGCAGGACCATGTTCTTTGGACGCTCAATTGATTGCTTAAAACCACTTCTCACTATCTATTACTGTTTTAACTCTTAAAGCGAGCGACATTAAAACTGGAAATGGTTGATTTCTGACACTATAACGAAATACTTTAGTTTGCATAATATTTACCTGTACCGTGGGCAAAAAGTGTTCATAAATATGTAATATACTTAGTAGAATGTTCATTTTAAATTAACAGAAAAGAAGAATGTTTTTAATATCTGTAAGAGAGATTATTATGGGATAGTTGTGACTACGTACATGTTATGTGTTGACTTAGTCAAGTGAATTTATGTATTTTACGGTCTTAAAAAGAATATTAAGACATATCAAGCAATAAAGGTGAGAATAATAATCTTTAAATATCTGAGTTGATTTTTGCATTGAGAAAAGTAATTATCGCTTCGTAATTTATATGTTACAAAACGAACCAGGTTGACGACGCTTTTCTATAGAGTCGTTATAAAAATTTGGTTTACCAAACCCGGGACTTTTGAAAATTCAGTTCCCGAAGAAGGAAAGTAGGGCTGAATTTACTTGGATATTACCATTTATGAATACGAACTTAACCGTATTACGAAGCGGTAAGGTCATCAAAAGAAAAATGGATAGTGAAATAGTGCAACAGGAATCTAATACCAGTAATCCAGATGAAATTAGTGCAACGCCAAGTTTGTCATCTGAGGATCGACTTTTGTTAGCTGTGCAGCGACAAATTATGCAAATGACGACTGAGATAAAACAAACCATGGAACAGAAGCTCAATGAATCTAACGCAAACATGGAACAAAAGTTCTATGAAGCTAACCAGACCATGGAACAGAAGTTCTATGAAGCTAACCAGATCATGGAACAGAAGATAGAATTGAAATTCAACGAAGCTAGCAAGGAGTACGAAGAATTAAGTAAACGAATAGAACGGATAGAACTGAAATCAGACGATACGAAACAAACAATCGTCCAGGTGATGAACGACATATCCTCGCAGTTTGAAGAGAAGTTAAAAAGGTTAGCCGATGAATGTCAAGAAAAGCACGATCATCAAAATCATGAAATCTGTGCTGTAAAAAAGGATTTAACGTCAATAGAATCTTCCGTTAAGCATCAAAAGATCCAGTTGGCTACTATGCAGGAAGAAATTAAAATGTTACAGGCGAGAGATAACATTTATCGCAATAATCTGGGCAGTGATCGCTTCGAGTTTCCCCGATCACCGGATATAAATACGCCTTCGCCGGAATCTGAGGAGGATATTATATTAGAGGAAAATTGCCCGAAGATCACTGATGAACGAAATATAAATGGTATCATGACACAGCACGCTACGGACCGGAACAATCACACCACAAGAACAAGGAGTGAGAAAAGAAAGGTTAAGTTAAGTGTCAAGATGAGCGAAATCAAAGCCATGAGTAAATTTAGTGGTAAGTGCAATGAAAATGCTAGTTCTTTCTTAGAGAAGTTCCAAGACGAATGTAATATAATGTCTATCGACCGATCACAATACATGAAATTAATACCCCATGTATTACTCCCACCTTGTTCCTTATGGTTTAAGGCAATACGTGATCATATTAGTACATATGAGGAATTTAAAGCGGCATTGATCGCGAATTACGAAAATGACTTTTTGCTGGCAAACAGAGATGCCACTCTTAGAAATCAACATTTCAATCCTCGATTGCACAAATCTATTGTAGAGTTTGTTGTAAATGTCTATAATGAATTAAAGGTTGTTAATCCCTTGCAATCGGAATCAAGAATAATTGCATCGATTCGCAATTTGCTTCCATTTAAATTACAGCAGATCTTATTTTCCACACAGTGTATGAGTTTCAGTCATTTATTAATGCTTGTACAATGCTACGAAACTCAATACCATGCTATGAATCTAACACAATCAGGAATGGGTAAAAATAAGAATAATTCAGATCATTTTGTCCCTATTCGGAATTTGAATATCCGAAGTGTGAATAATAATGAACCGAACCTAAGACGAATATACTCTAGCAATCAAAATGAACAAAATAGACAAGGTTATGTAGGGAATCCGCCTAACCTAAGCAACCGAAGTAGACACAAAATTAATAGAAATACATATCGAAATCCTAGAGATGCTACCAATCCTATGTATAGATATAATCATTGTTCACGAGATGGTACTTCGTATCCAAATTCAAATCACGATGAAAGACATGTACAACCTAATGTAGAACCTAACCACGATTGTGCGGTACAATGCACTTTATTAGATTCATATGCCAGTGCGAATGTAACATGATTACCGTTAACGAAATTAGGTTACACCCATGTTGATTATAGATTCTTGTGAATTTTCGTTTTAAAGTTTGTGTTAATATTAATAATGAAAACGATGGTTATAAATATTTGAAATGCATCTAGTTAAAGAGTTAGTATCACCCAACATTCTTGATCAAATAAATAAGAATGAAAAATAACAATAATAATGAAAAATGCGTTTATTTAATAACAAAAGGGTGTCTTTTGTTTCTGTAAAATAAATTTATTTACTTCCATTTGATTATTCAAACGTAGGTTATGTTTAATTTTTTATTCTTTCTTATTAATATGAAGAATCATAATTCAATTTATAATTAGTTAAAGACAAAAATTATTTTTATATTAGATTGATTTGTGTTTAATTATCAAAGATTATGTTAAGAATAAGATCCATTCTATAAAATCAATTATTCAATGACTACCTTGAGTGAAATTCTTTTTTTATTTTGGACATCTTAGTGCTACTATGTATACATTACAATTGCAACATCTAACTTATTTGTTATACAATGCGCCCGAAAAGAACAAATATTATTTGTCATATCATCGTTTGTAATAATGATCGAAACTAGTAATCTTGATAGTTTGTATTTCACCCTCGTTAATTATATTTATAAGCGACGATGTTTTTAATGATAAAGAATAAATAATAATGCAATAAAAGAGAAATATTAATGAAATCAAAGATTTATTGTAAATGTATTTATGTGAATGATAATAACTAATATTTTATATATATATATGAGGGTTAACCAAAATGTAATGAAGATATGTACGAGGTGTGATCGAAATATAAAGAACATACGTAATGTACGAACATTAATCTAATCTGACCAGTGATTCTTGAATATAAAAGCCAAGCCCACTCATGACTTTTATATTCAGTCCCTTTATCGGGCGACATTTTCTATAACGAAATACTTTAGTTTGCATAATATTTACCTGTACCGTGGGCAAAAAGTGTTCATAAATATGTAATATACTTAGTAGAATGTTCATTTTAAATTAACAGAAAAGAAGAATGTTTTTAATATCTGTAAGAGAGATTATTATGGGATAGTTGTGACTACGTACATGTTATGTGTTGACTTAGTCAAGTGAATTTATGTATTTTACGGTCTTAAAAAGAATATTAAGACATATCAAGCAATAAAGGTGAGAATAATAATCTTTAAATATCTGAGTTGATTTTTGCATTGAGAAAAGTAATTATCGCTTCGTAATTTATATGTTACAAAACGAACCAGGTTGACGACGCTTTTCTATAGAGTCGTTATAACACTTCCGATTTGAGTAGAGGGTTAAGTGATAAAATATATATCGTTTTAGTTCCATATCAATGTTGAAACCGGAAGTTGCAGCTATGAATGAAGATGAAATGTATGTTTGAAACATAATCGATCATAGGTAACCGCTTCAGTATCCATTACCGATTTTGCTTTTTAATAATCAATATTAAAACTGGAAATGTTTGATTCCAACCATTTCCGGTGGACGGATCACCATCAATGACTTCGATTTCTAACTGTTGTCCCTCTGGACCTCGCCGAAATTGATGGTGATCTATCAATTCCAGACGGACTGACGTATGTACTCACAAACAAACAGGACATAAATACAGGAAAAATGAAATAAAATCTTACAGTTTAACGTCCCACAAACATGGGCTAAGGAAGACGGATGATTAGAGTAAGTAAATGATGATGGAATATTTGGTGGAATGGTAATGTGGGAGAAAACTGAACTACCTACAGAAAACCCACAGACAAATGTTATCTACTACAAACTTACTTGACCGGAGATCGAACCATAGGTCACACACACTCTACTACTGAACCACTGTGTCCCCCACCCCCTACACACACATCCTAACTACTGTATATACTGTATATAAATCTTGGATAAACTCCGATCTGATAATAAATACTCGAATGTAAAATCTCAGCGAGAATATCGTGGTTAAATTCTAGGAAAGAGATTTATATGAGCACGCACATGCCATGACTGTTCTTCTGACAGTTTGCTACTTCGCGCTTTTCCTCGCCAACCATCTCCACTGTAGATGCTAGATGTATTCTTTCATGCACTGTACACAGTTTTTTCTTTTTTCTTTCTTTCTTTCTTTCCTTTTTGCTAATTTATAAAGTACCACACAAGAATTTTTAGAAGCTCTTTAACTCTTTCCATCCTTATACTGAAGTATACTGAAATGCTTGCACCTTTTCTTTTTATTTTACTTGGTGCGCGGACGTTTTTGTATGATAGGAATCTTAGAAACATTCTTTAAAATATTAAAAAAAACGAAAAAAACTTTGGTCAGAATTTCCTAGCGAACAAAATTGTGTGACGTTGTTGTTAATTTATGTGAAACGACACTTTTCACACTCAACTTTTCTAGACACTTTTTAAAGAATAATTTTTCCTTCGTCTATTAATGTACTCTTTGCCTGTTAACGTGCACATTTTTTCTTCCATTAATCAGGACAAGGTTCCTTCCTTCTACTTTTTGCTACACTTCCTCTTCTCATTATCATTTCCTTGTGTAATTCAGCTGATGACAATACAAACAAATTAACCGTGTCTAGACAAAAATCAGTATAATTTTGTCCTTATCTCATGATTGTGTAACAGGGGTCTTATCCATCTTGTAATATTGATGGATCGGAGTCTGATAGTACGTAACTGGGTCTTATCCATCTTGTAATATTGATGGATTGGAGTCTGATTCAAGTAAACTGCTACTGTACTATCTTCATCCGCTAATTGAAGTATTTCGTAGTTAAGCGGTTAACATACACGCCTTTGGCGTAGGAGACCTAGGTTCGATTCCAGGCAGGTACTCATGTGGTTCGGATTCCACGTTAATCTGTAGGTCAACATCTCATATTGCCTCACTGCTGAACTCAACTCAATTTATCCGCTAACTTGTGTAAGACGCTTTGCGCGCAACATCTTCCAAACTACACTTAACAGACATGACAGCTTATGATTGTTTATTAGATTATTCTATCAGAAGTAGACACGAGAGAATTTATTATCTTTGCGCAATAATGTTACATTGAAGTTTTTCTTTCCTTCTGCCTTTTCTTTAACTCTTCCGTTGCCAGTATCCCAACTCAATGTGCCACCTACACTTTTACAACATTTAGTCTTATGCAACAAACTAGCTACATCTAGCGGAAAACAAGCACACTACAGAAAATGACCAGGCCAACACCATGTGCCACCAGAATAGTATACCTGCGTGCCACTTTACAGAGAATTCTATAATGAGAACTATCTCTTGACGCCAAATGGCGTCGATGGCACACAGCAATAGGTATGAATGACATCATATGGCGTCAAGTGCCAGCGAACATATAATAAAGAAGAAAATTATGCATTTTTTTAAAAGCGGAAATAAATTTGGAATCAGGGTCTACCTGCAAAAAACTGTTATAGAATCATCCGTTGTGCTGATTTGGTATATTACGCGTAGTATTTGGAGCACAGTATATCGGAAAAGTGATGGAACTTTTCTTTTTTTTGCAGATAACAACTAGCTCCATCTATTGAAGCAACGAACCATCGGAAAGCTGAATATCTGTTCAACAAAACGAGACCACAATCATGAAAACCGATTAACGAAGTGTCAAGTTACAGCGAGAAAAGTTAGTGTATCTGGTGTCACCTCGTCACAAAAACACGATGGAACAAAGAGTCAATACTAAATTTTATTTCAAGCTAGATAAAACATTTACACAAACATTGGAAATGGTGAAACAAATGTATGGTGATGAGTAGAGCCCGGATTTCCATGTACAAAAAATCTCAAGATATGCATACAAATATGCACGAAAACTATCAAAAATATGCACTAGAATATGCATTTAAAATTTTAGCATATGACTGAAATGTACACAAGGAAAATATAATTTCAATTTTGTGCAAAAACATTTTATCTTAATGACCTCTATTGCAATGAACTATGAAGGTCTTCCTTAGGTTTTCTTTTGTAAACCCTACGTTTAACAGTGAGAAACGTTTTGTGGATCGAAAAGTTTCTTTCTATATAAGTAGAAACCATTCGTGTATATGAAAAACACCAAATGTCTTCCTGTATTAAGTCCTTTTCCAATTCCATGTTTTCACCATTAAGTATATTTGCAATGTCACAGATGTTTTGTACCAGGGATTTTTGCATTATGTTTCGCGAAGTTTATCTGAGGCTATTTTCACTGAACAAAGTCTGTCATAATTCGCGCGACAAGGATAGTGAATGCTGCAAAGCATTGTTACGGGATTCCAACTGTCTGCTAGTTTCAGATATTCAATAGAAGCGGTTGTGTATGTACTTAATTTTGTTTCCAAAGCCACTTGTAGAGAAACATTTTTGTGTCACATAAGTATCGGTTTTATCATCGGGATTTAGTGGGTATACAACTGCCTTTACTTGATTTAAGTTATTTGCATAATACGACACAGCTTCTTGCCACAAGCACAATGATGTTAAAACTAGTTGCGTTGGTATCGGAATCTTTTGCGGAACTTCTCGAAAGATACGTACGCGCTATGGAGCTTTCACAAATACTTTCTTTACATTCGATACAAGCCCGTTCTAACTTCCAGATATTGGCATTTGATTCTTTCTGGTACGCGACGAACATCGTGTGCAAGACAAGTCAGGTGAACTAATTTAGAGTTGAGTTGATTTTAGTTTTGCGTCTCTTTCAGCAGCGAGGCTATATGAGACGTGGACCTACTGATTAACGTGGAATCCGAACCACATGAGCTCCCGCCGGGAATCGAACCTGGGTCTCCCACTCCAAAGGCGCGTACACTAACCGCTTAGTCACGAGGGAGTTCAAGAACTAATTTAGAATGCAACACTTTACTCTAGAGATGCAAAAAAAGCCGGATTTTTTGAATCGATGGTTTTTTTTAAAAAAAAGACGGCTTTTTTTGGGGGGAAAAAACGAGAATTTTGGAAATTTTGGCTTTTTTCATTTTCATGATTTTTCTATCTAAATAGCTTTCTTATAGTATATTCTATAGTTAGATAAGAATTCCATGACCTAAATGCCATATTTCGCTCTGAAATTCACCATCAAGATGGATGGAGCACATGTTTTACGAATTAAAGCTAACATAAAGAATGTAGTATTTGAGGGCAATTTCAGAGACTATTCAACTTTTGAGTTATCGACATTTTTTTCCTTCTCTAGATCATTATAGTTTGTCATCCGTGTTTCATTTCTAAGAGCTTAGTACTCTACCTTCTAGCGCAAAAGTTAAACTTATGTTTCTCTATATATCCGTCAAACCGTACGTTTTTAAATATATCCGTCAAACCGTACGTTTTTCAATATATCCGTCAAACCGTACTTCCACATTTCTGTTATACTGTAGCTGTGCAACGATTTGGCAATAATTTTCCGGATACAATCTTGAATACAAATTTATACAAATAATCAGTAACGGATTGAAAAAAGTACTTTGGGAGGGGTTTCTCTGATTGTTTCGTTTTTTAAAATGTCCTAATTTTATTTGGGAGGAGCTTGAAGTTTATGAGTACAGGCAAAACTAATACAGTATTTCGTTTCGTTTATATATTTAGCTATAATCTTCCGAATACAACCTTGAAGATCATTTTGTACTGAGAATCAGTGGCGGATTTAGAAGAGTATTTTGGGAGGGGTTTTTCTTACTAATGTTTAGTTTTTCTAAACATTCGTAATTTTTATTTGAGGGGAGCTTAAAGTTTATGAGTAAAGGCATAACTAATAGATATTTCCTTTGTTTTAGACATTCCGTAATTTTGGGGAACAGGCTTGTCCGAAAGACCACCCCTCTAACATTCGCAAAATCGTCACTGCTGGTAATTAGTAATAATAACGATTTAAAAACAATAAGAAAGGAAGTCGGCCAACTCACAGTACACGCACTATTTCTACTTCACATGAAGGGTTGAATCCCGAACTTCCCGATAGAAGCGCAAAAGCTCCACTCAGTCATGTTTGTTGTGCAGTTCTATTTATCTTAACTTAAATATATTCCGTAGTCCTTTTTTGGTGGTAGTGGGGTGGGAGAGTTCGGTAATGATATGAAGCAGAGTTGGCTGGTTTAAACCAAGGTGGTTTAAACCGGCTGTTTAAAAAAAGAAACTGTTTAACCAAAAAAAAAAATTAATTAAATCTTTAAGTTTTACGTCCCACAATTATGCCGGTTAGGCTAAAGGAGACGGTGATGAGGAGAGATGAGTGAAATGGTGGAATGATGAAAGTGGGAGGAAACGGGAGAACCCCGAGAAAACCCACGAGCATGATGTTTGTCCACCACAAAGTCCACACGGCGCGAGCTGGGATCGAACCAGGAACCCCAAACAAACGCTCTACCACTGAGCCACCGCGCCCCCCCAAAAGAACGAAAAATGCTTTAAATCGTGTGAATTTTATGGTGACGTTTTCACATATCATACCATCCGCATTACGTTTATCTACTTTTCACCTTTTAATCAAGGGGTCCCGTGTTCAATTCTCGGTCGAACCACAACTCATCTTTCAAGTGTAAACCAAGTAGCGATTCGAGGTGTCCCTTTAAACGAAAGTCTTCTCCGTGATAATCTTGGTATTTCATAAGGATCTTAAGCCTAAACATACGAAATGAAACCAAATTATATATTTCTACTTGAATGAATGCCTGTTGTTTTATAAAGAAGCCAAGGTTGCTTAAATATATTGATAGAAATTGGCAAAATTTATCAACTGCCTACGTAGTTTCCAACGTCAGCTTGAATTTGACTTTGTTTTTATTTTATTGAATGATATCTACATACCAAGTTTGTAATTTAATACCTCTGTTCTGGCGTAGTGATTATGATACGTTGACCTTAAAATTTTACATACAAATACATTTAAAGCAATAGCAGGATTTTCCCAATGGCTAAGGCGGGAGTTTCCCGATTTGTATATAATTCTGTATAATGTTTTTACTTGTGTAACTGTTTATCTTTATGTCCTTCTGAAATGACTCTTGACAATTATATTAACAAATAGGCCTATGTAAAGATCAGTACAATGTATTTTTATCAGGAATCCTTCGTGAGTGAGTCGGCAATAGCATTTGTGACCAATTAGTCCCGGTTTCGTGTCCAAATGGACAATTTCTTTTGGATGTAAGCCGAGAAACGGTTTGGATTCCAGCATAACCTTGTTGTTGCATAATAACACCAAGGCGAAACAAGCAAATTTCTGTCCATATCTAATATAAATACGTAGAGTAAATTATTTAAACCAAAAAACCTTTTTTTTTTTTTTTTAAATAAAAACCATGGTTTTTGCCAACCCTAATATGAAGGGTGTGAGCCAAGAACATGGTAACCAACAAATTTTCAATTGCTGAGTCATGCAGCAGATAAGACAGCAACGCATACTTCTTCGTTTAGTCCTTTATGTATAGTCTTATGTGAAAAATCAGCTTTCCGACTTTCAAAATGGATTGTGCAGCAGAAAATCTCTAATTTCTTAAAATAGTAAAATTGTGGGTTACCATGTTCTTACCTCACACCCTTCATATGTTGAATCCCTCTTGTTAAAGTTCAGAAAACTTGAGGACTGAGTAAACCGTGAGGGTGGTCATACAAAACTATAGAATTTCAAGAATATACAGAACCAAAACCTCTAGATGTGCAGCCTGTAAGTGTATTATATAAATCTAAGTCCTTCTCTTATGTTTTATTTTAATTTTATTTTGTTCCAAACAGAGGGTATGGAATATTTTAAAGTAAAAATACTACATAGAATTTTGCTAGTTATTTGTGTATTTTATTTAAAGAAGTATTTACTTTTAGGGTTGGCTGGTTTACACCAGCTGCTTTTTTCTGTTTTGTTTTTTTAATAAACAACTGGTTTAAACCAAAAAAATAAAAAGAATGAAAAATACGAATCGTGTAAACTTCATGGTAACGTTTCCACACATCAAACAATCTGCATTAGTTTTATTTCCTTTTCACCTTTTGAACATGGTGTCCCATATTCAATTCTCGGTTGAACCACAACCCTTCTTTCATGCGTAAACAAAGTAGAGGTTCGGATGTAACTTTAGGCGAAAGTCTTCTCCTTGATAACCTCGGTATTACGTAAGGATGTTAAGCCTGAACATACGAAACGAAACCAAATTGTATAGTTCTGCATGCCTGAATGCCTGTTGTTTTATAAAGAAGTCAAGGTTGCTTAAATATATTGATAGAAATTGGCATAATTTATCGATTGCCTACGTAGCTTCCAACATTAGCTTGAATTGGACTTTCAATGATATGTACATGCTAAATTTGTAATTTAATACCTCCGTTTTAGCGTACTGATTATGATACGTTGACCTTTAAATTTTACATGCAAAGCAATAACAGGATTTTCCATTATTGTTTTACATTTAGAGTAATGACGGGATTTTCCCGATGGCTAGGGCGGAAGTTTCCGAATTAAGAAATTTACTGACCGGGCTTCTTTAAGCTTATGTGACCTCTTCCAGCATAACCCCGTTGTTGCATAATAACACCAAGGCGAAAGAAAATTATTTGTGTCAATATGTAATATAAATACATAAAGCAAAATATCTACCCCCCCCCAAAAAAACTGGTTTAAGCCAAAAAAGCCTAGTTTAAACTCCCCCCCCCAAAAAAAACGAGTTTTTGGCATTTTCAAAAACAACCATGGTTCTTGCCAACCCTGCTTACTTTTGTATGTAGGAGGTTAAAAAAAATCTTATTATATACATTGGTTAATCCTTTGGAATTCATAATGTAAATATGTTGAGAAGTAAAATTGTTTGAAATATCTTTTCGAAATTCATGGTTTATTTTCGAGGTTTTATATTATTATCGACATCAACCACTAATTAAATGACTTTTTGTGTTATAGAGAAGCGAAACAAAATCTGATTTATCAATTTAAAGCAGAATTTTGAAAAAAAGCCCAAAATTTCCCAAGCAAAAAAGCGAAGCAGAAAAAAACGAGTTTTTTTCCAAAAAAAAGCCGGTTTTTTTTCCGAGCCCTTGCATCTCTACTTTACTCTATTACTCTATACGTTTTATTCTACATCTGCGTTTAGAAAGTGATTCAATTCACTTCAAATATAACCTACTTTCTTATGATATACTCTGGAGTATGTAAGTATGCAGCAATAAACTTTTGAAATACGTAGTATCCAGGAAAGTTTGTGAAATATGCATGCACATTGAAATTCACTCAAAATATGCACTTATATGCGCTATCATATGAGTCACAAATGAATCTTTACAAGTCCGTTGGAAAGGAAAAAAATACTTTCAACACGTTTCTGCATGTTACTATAAACATGCATTTTGCATATAAATCCGCACTGTAGTGATGAGTGCTTATCTCATGCACGTGTGTTCGAATAGTATAGGCTACGTGATTCCGGGACAGTCGCGAGTCCTTGGAAGACGATCCAAAGCCAGCCAGACCGAAAAAACTAAAATCACGATGAGTTTGTGGAACAAGTGCGTGAAATGGTCGCTTACGATGCGAATTCGACTGTAAGATGTATGGCGGAGGAATTAAATACGCGACGAGAGACATAATTCACGAAAGTTTGACAAAGGATTTAAAGAAACGGAAAGTCTCTCCTCGATTTGTTCCGCACACCTTAACTGATGACCAAAAGAGATCCGTCCTAGTTCGTGACTTTTTGGCTTAAAGAAAACATGTGTGCTTCCACATCCTCCGTATTTGCCTCATTTATCGCCGTGTGACTATTTCCTATTCCAAAAATTAAAAATGGATATGAAAGGAACATTTTATGACAATGTTACACATTGTCGAGCCTGCCGTGACGAGGGCCATTGAGGCGATTCCGAAAAAGGACATTAAATACTTTGTGCCTAGCGGTGTATTGATGCGGAAGGGATGTATTTGGAATAAAAAGAACTACAATTGGTACAATGCCTACTTTGTTTTGATTAATTTAAAAGTTCCCCTATTTTTTCGACATACTGTGTATGTCCCATATGACAAAGAATATGAAGGAACTAAAATTCTATGTCCGATTTTACAAAAAAAAAAAAAAAAAAAAAAAAAAAACTTTTGATAGGATATAGAACAAATTTTCATTCATTGGTTATTGTCAACAGTAGTAAATTCGCAAAGTTCCTTAATGCCATGTAAAACATTGTATGATATGACATCTATACATACATACATACATACATACATACATATATATATATATATATATATATATATATATATATATATATATATATATATATATATATATATATATATATATATATATATAAACTCAATTTGGAAGAAAATTGGACATGGAACCTTTGCGCTCTAAGAACGCGACCTGTGTAAGATATGGTGTTAATTAGATTTTAAGTAGAGGAAATGCTTTATCTTTTCTTTCTTTCTTTCTTTCTTTCTTTCTTTTTATACGCGTTTCTACCATGACATTTAGGGTTCAAAAACCTTGCTTTTGTTGAACTGTCAGTTGAAAAACAATTACTGAAAACTGGATTTGATTTTCCGCTTGTTACTGCCCCTCCCTCTGCCAAAGAACAACCATTGTTGATATATATATATGACATAAGACGTTTACTTTTCGTGTCCTAGAACATGCATGGCGAACATTTCAACTTTGAGTTTTTAGAATGTTTTTATTATTGTCAGGAATGAACTGTTTTCCACTTACTCTGCTGTCGACTGACTGTGAGTTTCGTGGTAACTTCTGACAAACTCAAAAAAGTGTATGTTGTTTCAGTTTATCATAACACAGTAAAATGTGTTAACTTGACCACCTCTCTAAGTTGGCTAACATGCTTAAGACACGCACTACTTATTTCTCTATGAATTGGCCACCTATCTGTCTTTGAATCTGGCAACACTGATAGCAATTTTCGTATGCTGCCAATGTTAAATTCACTTCTGTATGTTGGACACCTACATGATTGCGAATTGTACTAACTATATATTCTTTGTGATTAATATAAAAATTAAAATGAAGAAACACATAAGAAACAAAAATAAAAAAGTAGGTGAATGGTAATGATGTATATTAAAAGGTACCATATCAATAATGTACCTCGCCCCTTCCCTCATCTGGGGCTAGGTAAGTCGAATAAGAGAAAGAGAAACTCTAACAAGAATTTTAGGAATGGTCCCAAAATATGCATCAAATGTGCTATTTTGGCCAATAATTAGTTTTCGGATCAGGTGCTACAAAAATTTTGAAGGTTCCCTAAATCGAATTTTCGTATTTTCTACAGAATAAGCACAGCATACTGAGTTAAGTGATAGTTTGGGTCTGGCTACACCATATGTAGTTCTCCAGATATAAGACATACAAGGAAATTTTTGATTGAAATAAATGTATCGGATCTTTTGATCCAAAAATTTCAACGAAAGTATGGAGAGACTTAAATGATGAAAGAGGCAAGTGGAGGCTCTTTAATAAGACTTAAATAACGAGCAACAACAGTGGGAAGTGGAGGCCTAAAAGAAGAAAGAGCTCGTGATCTTCATTTGTTAGAAACTTTTCAGAACATCTTTCATTGTAGTATGTAGTAAACCGAATGGAGAAAGGTAAAAAATTGAACATTGAAAGTAGCTTCCTCTAAAATACAATGGTACTCTTTATTGCACTTACGTCCACTGCAAATTAGTTTGTAGTTCAGTTCAGGAGGATTTGAGTGTTCTGTATCTTCAATTCCTTTTCCTTCTGGAGAGTTTGCAGAAAATTTAGAACAAATGATGAAATTCATGTTGCACTTTCCCAATGAAACCGTTGATGACCAACATAGAAAGATTTCACTGCACTAGCAAATGTGTTTGTGGTTAGTGTTTGGTGCTCCTTCACCTTCTGTGTCTTCTATATGGAACTCGTACAAGTGAATGACAGAAACAAAAGAGTAAAGAAACCGTATATCACAATGTAGATTTATTAATGGAACATTTACGAGGGCCATTTCAAAAGTTCTGCATACTGAAAGATAGTTTGGAAGTAAATAATTTATTGTACAAAATACCTTTACAGGTCTTCCATATAATATCCACTCTTGCATATGACAGCTTCCCAACATTTTGGTAAATTCTGTATTCCGGATAGGGCACCTTCATTGTTGAACTGTTCACTCGAGTCACCTCACTGGAAGCTTCGTCAATTGTATCGAAACGTTTTCCACGGAGTGGTCCCTTCAAAATATTAAACATTCTATACAGAAGAAATCACTACTGCAAGAAGGTTTGGTCCCGCGAGATTTTAGATGGCTAAGTTTTATCCCGCGAGGTTCTGGCCAGGCTAGATGTCGTCCGACAAAATTTTGACTATGCGAGGTTTTCGCCAGGCGTGATTGTGGGCCACGAGATTTTGGTTACGATGTTTCACCCGCAAATCATCAACATATCAAATATTAACTCTGTTGTGATGGATGTCAACTACAAAATAGAAGTATTCACGAATGTGGATATATGGACTAATATAGCTTTCTGTGGATATATTTTTTATTGATTCCTTGTGATTCTTCATCATTCCAACTTGCGACAAGGCCGTTACTGTTCATGTATCGGACAAATTTGATTGAAAGTTTCAAGGCTCCTCAGCCGAAAATAATAATTCCAGTTTGCGACCAACCGGTAATTAGTTCTTTAAATGAATCAGAAGAGTAGAAGTGATACACGTTGCCAGGTATTTTTCCCTAAAATTATGAAATGTTGTGAGCTACGTCGGGAAAACAAGGATAAACGTCTCTTTGTTCAGTAGTGATGCAATTGTAGATTCCTATAACACACACACACACACACACACACACACACACACACACACACACATAACGATTTATTGTAACACTTAAAATGAAAAGATTTTACACTTTACTTTAAATACAGAAATAATTATATATTAGCCCATGAATGATTTATAAAAAGTTATAATTTTAAATTATGTCATTGCTGAAATACACTGATTAATACACTTTGAAAGAAGAAACACAGAACCAATATAACATTAATTTGAAATATATAATGTATTCACTCAAAATCAAGTGAAAAATAATCCTTGGAATACCAATATTGGGTCCAAATGATCTAGACCCTCAGAAATATTGTAGGCCTATACTTCTTTATTTCTTTTGCATATTACTGTTACGCACATACCTGAAATGTCATGATTTGTTCTCTCATCTTCCCAGATATTTCTTTTAAAGTTATAAATTTTATTTTTTTTAAAGTTTACATTCCTTATTTTGGAAAGCAAAATATTGATGATAATGCTTTTAGTTTAGCTGAACACAGTAGCGCATGATAACTCCTTATTTACGGCAAGTGACACGTCAGTGATAGCCCAATATTTATTATGATGGGTATGAAATGACAGTTGTTTCTAGGAGATTCTTAACTAAATAAATAATCTATTTGACTTACAAAATCACCAACAAACACTGTTTCAATTTTGCAGGTTCCAGAAGGATATGAATAAATTAAAACTTCGGTGAAGTTGTCCGAGTGTTGCCCAGAGTAGAACATGTAAGAAGTAAGATAAGCAAACTGTGTCAGACAATTAGATGTGTAAGAGACAAGATTGATGTAAAAATAGCTAAGTGTATATATTACTCAAATGTCCAATCTATAATAAAATATGGATTGATGCTCTGAGAAGGTTACCTAAAAGTTTCGTCATCTTTAGAACACAACAGAAAGTGGTAAGGATACTAGCAGGAGTTCTGCATAGAACTGTCCATACAGAAATATTTTTGTATCAAAAGATCCAATATATTCCAGGCAAAAATTTTCTTGTAGGCCTATATCTGGAAAACTACATATAGTATAGATAAACCCCAACTATCACATAACTCAGTATGATGTGCTTAATTCAAAAAAAGAAAGAAAGAAAAAGAAAAGAAAAAAGAAAATTCGATTTAGGGGCCGTTCAAAAATTTTGTAGACTCTGATTGAAAAAGTATTTATTGGCCAAGATCACAATCTTTTGATGCATTTTTGGATCATTCCTAAAATTCTTGGCCAAGATCGCAATCTTTTGATCCATTTTTTGTATCATTCCCAAAATTTTTGTTTAAAACTTTATATATCTATATATCTATATATATATATATATATATATATATATATATATATATATATATATATATATATATATATATATATATATATATATATATATATATAACATTTATATTTTAAACATTCTATACAGAAGAAATCAGTACTGCAAGGTTTGGTCCCGAGAGATTTTAGATGGCTAAGTTTTATTCCGCGAGGTTCTGGGCAGGCTAGATTTCGTCCGGATATATATAGTAGTGAATTTATTGTCAATGAAGATATTCACAATTACAAGAAAAAAATACTCACTTGCACACACACATACACAACCAACATATATAATAATTAATAAATAAGTCATTCGCAAAGGTACTCTATTATACAATCTACTTCAATCATGTATTAAAAAATCAGTTTTCTGCAAACAGATTTAAAATCAAACTCTAAAGTATTTGATTTTACTCTGTCATTGAACAATATGTTCAACATAATTCGCATAAATACAATTGAATGTATAATAAGGTAATTATATTAGTGATTCTAGAACAATTCATTGTAATAATTGTATATTTTATGTATAAGATTCAACTGAATTCTCTATGTCTGTGTGTCTGTCTGTCCGTTATTTGCGAATTTTTCAATTTTGAACCATGCATTCGATAGAGCGATCAAAAACTATCTCAAAAAGTGATTAAATTTTTTGCGTCACTCTTACCGTTCCCGAGATATTGGCAAAAAATGGCCGATTCCCATAGATTTAAGGAGCCTATCTCGGGAACCGTAAGTCATAGAGAGATGATATTGGTGTTAATCAACACCTAAGAGGATGGTAAATATGTAGGTACCAAATAACCGCTGGCCACTGTCCAACTGGTCACTGGCTTGGCCAATAGTCACCAATTAATATCGGTACCAAAATGTTTGCCATCCTCTTAGGTATTGATAACACCGATATCATCTTTCTATAACTTACCGTTCTCGTGATATTGACCCAAAAATGGCTGATTTTCAGATATTTAAGGAGTCATATCTCGGGAACCATGAGTTATAAAGGGATTATATTGGTGTTGATCAATACCTAAGAAGATGGTGAACAATTTGGTACACTCCGCATCAAAAAAAATTGCGACAGCTAACGCCCTGCAGTTGGGCCACCCAATATACACCATCTTATCCCATAATCGAGTCAGGTAAAGAGACCCCCTCTCTCTCCTCCTTTCTTCTCTCCTATACGAAAATTAGCTAACAACATGAGCGCAATTTTTATTTCAAACTACACATGTAATAATTTCGATAAAATGAAATAACAAAACCGAGACGAAACAGTATTCATAGGTTGATGTTGGGAGAAACTGAAACACACACACAATGAAAATTTGAAACCAATGAATGTCTATTACACAGAGATTTATAAATGAGGCAGAGAGAGAGAAGAGGAGAAAACAAGTAAAAGAAAAGGGAGAACAGATAAAACTGTGGAATTTAAACGTAGTAAGAAAAGAACCTAACATTATAAAGTTCCGTTTCCAGAAATCCAACAGTAATATACAAATAACGTTTGTTTTTACATATTTTTTCAGAACTATTCGAATATATGGAGGATGCTTTAAACATCCATTATGTAACTTTCATAATGGATAGCATACTCAATTTCAAGTAGAACTGTAAATCTCCGAGACACATATGGGATAATGTCAAAAGTTTAACACACATGCTTTGTTTCCGCGTGGTTCGATTACAAATTCGGTAGTGTTCATTGGACGTAGTTCCAAAAGACATTCTAATATACCCAGTAGATAGCATTGGTCATATCCTCCATATCAGACTACTAATGTAAACTGAACAAAAAAGCAAAAAAGAAAGAAAAGAAAGAAACGAAACAAAAAGAAAGGAGAAAGAAAGAAAGAGAAAATTGAATATTTCTATTTTACTATTAAATTTCTATCAGTATATTACTATTGAATATTAAAAGTCTAAACTGTATCGTAATGAAAAGTTACAAATGTTGGAAAGGAAAAGTTTATATTTCTCATAGATGTAGCATGTTTCAAATTTCAACCCCCTTCCAAAAAAAAAAAAAAAAAAAAAAGCATTGAATTATAGGATGGGAACAAATTTTGTGTCGAATTAGTATAAATAAAATTTTGTTTTCAAATAACCAAAGAGTTACCATTTTCTAGTCTTTTCCGAAGATTTATCTGTTCCGAACATCCAGCATTGATTTCATCTCTTCCGGATATAACATAATTTGCACAGATAGAATGAACACGCTAAGAGCTCAAATGGATCATCTTGTCAGTCGGATGATGTTGGTTAGGTTACAGACCACCACTGGGTCGAGGATTCAAATCCGTAGTGACTCGGTAATTCGACTGAGATTCGGTAACCCAGAGGATAAAAAAGAGATTTTACTTATTCCCTTGCGTTTAAACAGTATTTCTGTTAGATATGACCAGGACTGGAGATGTTATCCCCAGAGCACGAAAAATACGACGCCGAAATTAACAGTTAATTAGATTCTCCAGAGCATGTATATCGAGCTCTTGCTCCGTTTTAACTTTGGAACATGAAGTGCGTGTGTGAGAGAGAGGGGGAGAAGTGAAAGATGCAAAGACAGGATAGGGAAACGTCAAGACACAGAGAGGGGGTCGAATATAAATATGAAACATACTTATCATTACAGTGTATGATATAGAACGCACTCACTGTTTATTTGAATTATCGCTAGTGATGCCTTGTAAGTTCTCCATCAGAAGATAAGCCATTATTTTATGCGAAAAAATGATACTACCTGATGGGGAATCGAACCTAGATTTTCCATTTGGAAGTCTGGCACGTTACTACTACACCACCGATTGCTTTAGCCAAGTTTTGTTTAACAAATGGTGTAGTGTTTCTTTCTTAGAACGATAACACGAAAGTGTATACTGCAGATCAATGATATCTTTGGAATGTCCTGGTAATTCCCTTGCCCTTTCCCAACCAGCATTCGTAAATCGTCTCAATCATGACACAGGTGTTTGCTTCCACATTCTTATGCATTGCTTGTCCAGCATGATAAGTCGATTCTTCACAATCACTTTGTAAAAAGTTTAACTTCTGCGTGAACAGGATTTGAACTTACGTTCGATAGGTCTATAATTCATAAGGGCATTACGTTTCCCCTACACTATCACGCCATCTGAAATGATAAACCAAATAGTACTTACTTTAGCCCTGATCTTTGGAAAGAACCAGCTTCTTCCTGTAACGTTATTTGCACCAAAGTGCAGAACGAAATTGATTTATTCGACGGCCTAGAGAGAAATTATTGTCCACTGATAAACGAAAAACATAGAATCGAGGAAATAATAAAGAAATAAAACATATTTTGCAGTAATATTTCGCCATGCAAGTTCAAAAGTACGCAAACAATAATAATAATAATAATAATAATAATAATAATAATAATAATAATAATAATAATAATAATAATAATAATAAATGTTCAACATTCAGAGTATAGTAGTCTATTATTATTATTATTATTATTATTATTATTATTATTATTATTATTATTATTATTATTATTATTATTATTATTATTATTATTATTATTAACATCAATTATAAGCTTTGTTGGGTTAAATTGAGAAAAAATAGCAATATGTTCCGTTACTCAGTCACTGTTTAGGATTTCTAAAGCGTTCTTTGATGTCGGTCATTTTCGATGTGTTTTATATATCCCCTCCTCACCCTATGTTGTGGAGCACGGCATCTGCAATGTCATTGTTGATCTCAGCGAGCCGGAAAACTATTAATTCGACACTGATATTGGTTATTTCGATTATTTTATATGTATCCCCCTCCCCCAAGTTGAGGAGCTGAATTTGGATTCAAACAGCATAAAATGTGTCACTGTTAATCTCAGCGACTCCGAAAATTATAGATTCGCCACTTATATCGGTAATTTTTCGTTCTTTTTTAAATGTTGCTCCCCTTCCCTTTGAGCTCTTCAGCGTGTTCATTCTATCTGTGCAAATTACGTTATATCCGGAAGAGATGAAATCAATGCTGGATGTTCGGAACAGATAAATCTTCGGAAAAGACTAGAAAATGGTAACTCTTTGGTTATTTGAAAACAAAATTTTATTTATACTAATTCGACACAAAATTTGTTCCCATCCTATAATTCAATGCTTTTTTTTTTTTTTTTTTGGAAGGGGGTTGAAATTTGAAACATGCTACATCTATGAGAAATATAAACTTTTCCTTTCCAACATTTGTAACTTTTCATTACGATACAGTTTAGACTTTTAATATAGGGTATTTCTGATAGAAATTTAATAGTAAAATAGAAATATTCAATTTTCTCTTTCTTTCTTTCTCCTTTCTTTTTGTTTCGTTTCTTTCTTTTCTTTCTTTTTTGCTTTTTTGATCAGTTTGCATTAGTAGTCTGATATGGAGGATATGACCAATGCTATCTACTGGGTATATTAGAATGTCTTTTGGAACAGTACGTCCAATGAACACTACCGAATTTGTAATCGAACCACGCGGAAACAAAGCATGTGTGTTAAACTTTTGACATTATCCCATATGTGTCGCGGAGATTTACAGTTCTACTTGAAATTGAGTATGCTATCCATTATGAAAGTAACATAATGAATGTTTAAAGCATCCTCTATATATTCGAATAATTCTGAAAAATTATGTAGAAACAAACGTTATTTCTATATTACTGTTGGATTTCTGGAAACGGAACTTTATAATGTTAGGTTCTTTTCTTACTACGTTTGAATTTCACAGTTTTATCTGTTCTCCCTTTTCTTTTACTTCTTCTCTCCTCTTCTCTCTCTCTGCCTCATTTATAAATCTCTGTGTAATAGACATTCATTGGTTTCAATTTTTCATTGTGTGTGTGTTTCAGTTTCTCCCAACATCAACCTATGAATACTGTTTCGTCTCGGTTTTGTTATTTCATTTTATCGAAATTATTACATGTGTAGTTTGAAATAAAAATTGCGCTCATGTTGTTAGCTAATTTTAGTGTGGGAGAGAAGAAAGGAGGAGGAGAGAGAGGGGGCCTCTTTACCTGACACGATTATGGGATAAGAAGGTGTATATTGGATGGCCTAACTGCAGGGCGTTAACTGTCGCAATTTTTTGATGCGGAATGTACCAAAAATAGTAACCGGTGGCCACTGGCCAACTGGCGACCGTTCCCCAGATGTGTCAAAAAATTCGAATATCGGGAGATTTCATGAGCCATATCTCTGCGAAAAACAGAACAAGGTGCGGATCCCACTCCATACCTCCATTCTTTTTAAGTTTGTTCTGGCAATGCTTTTGGAGCATTCTCAACTAGTTTAAACTGATATTTTCACTTTTGTTGTATAACGATGAACGAATACAATAAATTATAACCATGATTATGATTAAGAGTATAATTTATTAAAATGCTATATGAGATTGAATTGTGCAAGATGTAAGGTTAAAGTATCGTAAGATTCCAAAACGAGGATCTAGTCAATTCGTTATACAAACATGAATTGTTTAGAATTACTTTCCTCGTCACCTGACTGATATGCTGAAAGCATATAACAAGCATACGAGAAAGAAGAAGAAACAGAATCACGATGTGCATAGATTTGATCATGTAAATATGATATTATAACATTAAAATTATAATATTTATTGCTGCCTGCATATTTGCGGATCCCAAACGTTTCAGATATCCTCTGATTTTATTGGCCGATACTGATAGACATCACGAGCCATGACTTATATAGCTTAAAGTAAACACCGAATACCTTATGCTCTCGTAGCCGAGCGTGCTAGCGCAACATGCTAACAAAAAAAAGCCTTTTTTGGCGTGGGTTCAAACCCGGTCCAAAGAAAGTTTTATTTTTACTTTTTAGAATTTTTATAACACTTCATTCGTTAAAATAAGATTGAAAATAATACTCTAAAAAGTGATTTAACGAATTTTTAAAAATTTTCATAACACTTTTTTCATTAAAATAATGTTGCAGTTTTACTATACAGATCCATAATAAAAGTAGTAGTAGTAGTAGTAGTAGTAGTAGTAGTAGTAGTAGTAGTAAAAGTAGTAGTTGTAATAGTAGTAGTAGTAGTAGTAATAGGAGTAGGAGTAGGAACGAGTTAGAAGCCCTGCACGGGTTGGTTTGGTTCTGTTCTCGACATCAAATAGGCAAATTAAAGACGCCCAAATTTTTCTGTACAGTTTACATGACCAACTTAAAATAGCTGGCTAGAGTAGCGCGCGAAAATAATACAGGGTAGCGCGCGAATACTGAAACGTTTAGAATTGGCAAAAATGCTTGCTACCCCACTTCGATTAAACTTACTTTATTTGATAACAAAACTTTCTACGATAATTAGTTCAAGAAATTAAACTATTTATTTATTCTGTTAAGGCACTGAATTTATTTAATACTTATCATTTATTAGCTGTAATTCCGAAAACGCATCCTTCTAAGATGGCGTTCTCACTTATTATGTCTTAACAGCCTAAATATACAAGTGTGTCCACAATATATAACAGCATAAATATACAGCTCTGTCTGTCAACAAAAGGGTATCTTATGTACCGGACCATTGTCATTTATAACACACATATTATCATTGCAATATATTCAGCAGAACGATATACGGAAGGAACGAAAAAAGAATCTAACACAACACGCTATGAGAATGATTGTCATGCCAAGATAGCCAATGCCTACATTCCTCTTGAATGTTGTTACCAGTACGATATACTACGTTAGGAACACAATATATTTAAGCTTAGAAAACGTGGACAAATCAGGGAATTCCAAAAGGAGAATATGTACGGAACATTTTACTCTCAAAATCGGGTTTGTCCGCATGAATGCTGACGTATGCTACCTCAGCAAAACCGATTACTTTTAACACCAGTATGAAGTCAAGGTTCTGAAGTTAAAAGTTCTTTATCAGATTTGTGTTATAAACCTAAAGTCTTTCCAACCTTAGAACAAAGTAGACGTAAACAAAGCGAAATGTATTACTCCGCGGCTCACACGTGAATAGCAAGATCGTCTGGTTACTTACTGTCGTCGCATAATTTGCAAAGTTTAAGGCTCTGTTGGTTGGTATATAATTAACGCACAGACACTGACTACTGCTATGTTGGAAATAGCATTTTCTTAAATCGTTATATAAACGAGATTGTCTCTGTTCCTGTTGTTATCTTTGGTGTTCTATAACACGACAAGAAGGTGGATTATTGTAACACTTTTTCGCCATGGAACACTTTGCATTCTACAATTTCAAATGAGTGGGATCGGCGCTCGAACGCATACGCGTGCGCAGTAAATACTATATGACCAAGGACGGATGAGGTTGAAATAAAGCTACATCTGTTGTTAAATATTATATATATTGCGTTTATTATTACAAAATACAGGATAAATTCGGATATTTTCATTTGAAATTATTATTTTAGTAGGGATTATATTGCGGTAGGATATTAGTACAGTGAGATCAACAACCAATCACTGGTCATCGATCCACTGGTAGTCAGGTGGGTTTGTTTACATCCACTTTTCTCTAAGGCTGAAAAGAGATTAGACAAGGTCACTCCAAAATACTGAAGAATGGATTCTACTTTGAGTAAAATCAAGGAATACAAATACTAAGGGCAGAGATGTATGTAAGGATGAGTTCTGGGGATCCGAAATCCCGAAATTTCTGTAAATTCATTTTAGTTTCAGGGATGATTTCCCCCTCAGATTGAAATTGGCTTCGGACCCTTTCTGAAGTAAATTCCTTTATGTGCTTGTCCACAAACAACCGTAGCAAACATGCGTTGAATATTGTTCTTTGTGAGTTGTCTTGATACATGTGAAAATAAGTGGTTCAGGTAACTAGTACTGTTTTAAAGAAAATCCTCATTAACAGTTTACATGAAAGCTCATGAACTTATTCGGTAGTCCATATATTTACACAGGTTTAGCAACATCATTATATCTAATTACTATTTTCTTACACAAAAATTGCTGTGATATTTTCTTTCATGAACTTGTATAAGAAGAAAACTAGAATGACATTTAGTTCTTTTTTCTCACACTTTATATGAGGTATCTAATAATCATATCTTTCTAACTTTTGTTTTTTAAGAATTTGTTTAATTCAACAAAGGCTTATCTACCTTGAAATGGTTCTAATTCTTTTTATCTTTCTCAGAACCTTTTTGTCGTTTTCTCTTCCAATGTTGGGTAATTATAACTTTTTTCTTAAAGAAACAGTAAAACATAACAAAAGAATTGTCATTTCTACATTTAACATTATAAAGAATCAAAATGTCTTTCTCAGCTTTAAATTATAATTATACACTCTTCTGAATTTTGTTCATTTTTAATCATAACTTTAGATCTTACAAGTTCCATTTATTTTACGTACCATCGTGTTCAAAATACATACACACTCTCCATGCCAACCTCTCCAGTTTCTAGTCTGCTGTTGCCGCGGACCGTTTACGAAAAGTTGAGTTGAGTTGATTTTGAGTTTAATGTCCCGTTTAGCAGCGAGGCTATATGAGACGTGGACCTACTGATTAAAGTGGAATCCGAACCACCTGAGCTCCCGCCGGGAATCGAACCCGGGTCTCCGTTTACGAAAAGTGTTGCAGGATCTTACCATGAACCACATAACGCGCAGCGTAATACAATAGTTCGCATTTCAGAAGCAAAGCAGAACAGTTATAACTGATTTTTTATATAAACTACAACCATGAAGCAGAGACTTCTACATTTCGCTTCGTGACTACAATTACTAATTCTAGGACGAATCGTAGGGTGAGGGAGACAGGGGCACATCCATGGGGGACTCCCCAAACTTTCAAACTCAACATACCTGTGTACACTTTCTCAATGAAACTATACATGTATAACAGGGAAATGATTGGTGCAGCATGAAAATCGATCTACTACACTTCACCTATAGTCTTTCTCTTATAAAAACGATTTACTGATATCATTTTTTTTTCTCTCTGAAAGTATAGGAGGAACTATTTTATAATTACTTACTGTTTTCTGCGGGTGGAGAAATGTGCCTTTTAATACTACATAGGAATAGTGGCTTTTAGTATTGGAGCCTGTCCTAAAGATTGGACCTCCTCCATACAAAACTTTCTGAGTGCGCGCCTGGAGGAAGATATGAATGGATCAAGATATGGAAATTTAGGGAAAAGTGCTGGACAGTTTTCTCTCCATATTTAATAAGTTCAATTTCCAATTTTTGATTATTTCAATACGTTATGAAATACAAACATTTAATACCGGATACATGCATAATTAATTACATTTACTGAGTGGGAATCTGTGAGGAATCCATGGAAGACCCATCCAGAAGATTCTATTTACAAACACAATTTCTACTTATAACATTGACTATTGAATACCTTATCTATAAAGTAAAAAGAAAAAAGTTGTGTCAATTCAACACAATGGTTCTGTGTCACTAGAATATGTGTGATCCGATCCTACTTTGTAACGTATATTACACAAAGTTTCATTGAATATATATAATTGAGGATCTGCCTTACAAAAATATATGTTCCACCTGCAACAATTTTTGGTAATAAATCCTCGGCGGCTATGATCTGATTACATGCAAACTACAATTTTGCAAGAGATAAAATATACAGATAAGTATTTTTTTTCTGGTTGGAACTGTATATTGCATTCGATAGAGATGCAACCGAAAATTAATATTCAAATAAAATTTCAATTTCGAATTTTTGGTGACGTGTACCCTTTTAATTAGCAACTTTCTCAATTATTGTACATCAGTTATATTTCTGGACTTCGTGATTTGCATTTACTTTGCAACTTCTCTGATATGCAGTAGCAATGACAGCTCCTATTATTCAATATGTCGTGATGGAAACAAACAACCTAGCTGCTCAACTCTCCATTAAACTATAACCAACTGTTACCGGTTACACTTTCTAAAGAATGGTTAAAAAAAGAGAAAAGAGAAAAAACGAAACTGACAAAAATTATTTTCTATTGGTTAAAAAAGAGAAAAGAGAAAAACGAAACTGTCAAAATTATTTTCTATTGGTTAAAAAAGAGAAAAGAGAAAAACGAAACTGACAAAATTATTTTATATTGGTTAAGAAAGATAAAAGAGAAAGAACGAAACTGGTAAAATTATTTTCTATTAGTTAAAAAAGAGAAAATAGAAAGAACGAAACTGACAGAATTATTTTCTATTTCGCGTATTTATTTGTCTTTATTTCATAATGGTTTTAAGAACGCAATAAGTCTACCTCATCTATTGTATTATTAAAAGAATTTTATTCTTAAAGAATAACAGTTGATAAAGATATTTGAGATGAAAGAGACGAAGTTGGTAACTCGTTCCGACTGTTCAGAAAAAGAAAAATGACTGTTGATGATCTGTTTAGCCGCAAAAGACCTTCTATTGAGAATTCTAAGGACGTTGCATAAAGGTGTCAAGGAAAATCCAGGAACCAGAAAAGAGTGACAAAGTATTTTCAGTTTGGGGAACTTTATGTAAAAAGCCGTGTTTGGTCGTTCATGGGTTCCTAGAAGATCCAACAGTGGTGAAGGTGTCAACCAGCTTGCGAATTGCCTCTGGGAAAAGCTCCTGATTGTTGCGTTTTCTCTAAAACGTTAAGGAAAAAACATCATTGGTGTGTGTAACAATGAATTCAGGAAGAGTCCAAATTTTGCCCGAAGAGAACAAAAATAGACTCAAAAATGACTTCTAAGAGGACTCCGAAGGGAATTTTCTGTGAGGAAACAAATTTTCTTAGTTAATCTGTAAACATTTTAATGAGAGTTCTTACAGGGATAAATTTTCTTTCCCTCCTGACTGAAAAAGACTGAGCTATCTATTGCGTAAAAAATTACTTTTTTTTATTAAATGGTTGAGAAACTTCCTTGCATTACAATCCACGAGATGATGATTTGTTATTATTTTTATTATTTAAGCGATGTGTGATCTGGCTTCTTGGCTTTCTACACTAGAGTACGCTGTATTTTAACTCAAGTACCTTTCATTCCTCACGATTTTATTCATTTAATATAGATACCGACCCTAACAAAAGTAAAGTTCTCCCTAATTGTCTTACACAGGGTACAATGCCGATTTCTTGCTGTAAGGGTAATGCTTTTTTCTTTTCTTTTATATTTGTTTAGCTTCAACATTTTTCATCATACAGTTGAACGACTAGGAAGGCATTTTGTGATTGGCTTCGATTACTAGACGTAGCAACCTCACGAGCAGCCAATGAAGAGGCTATTCTATCTGTTCGTTTTTGATACTGCTGCTACATGATTGGAGACTGTTTCGTAAGATACTGTGGTCTTAGTTAAAAGTTCACACAAGAGATTGGTATAGTTTGCTTTAGTGGGGAAAAAAATGTGCCCATCACAAAATTGTCGCGTGTTCTACTGTGGGTCCACAAAAGAGAAGAGAATCAAGTGCCAAATTTTTGTGCAGATAATTCCGACTGAAATTAGAAAGAAACGATAGAGGTTTATAAGACTAATGTATTGTTTAAATAGTGAGGTGCTTAGGGTTTTTGAGTATTTATCCTCGCCAATTAAGTATTTCTGCCTGTCAGATATCGAATTAATTTAAGGATAATGTCTATTATCAGATTATTTTTTTTTTAATAACTAGCAAGGCTTTATTTTTATGAACTAAAAGACTAAAGATACAAAATAATTTTCTGTTTTTACTTGGGAAACCAATTCGCTGAGCTTGGAGTCTATACAAATGACAGTCTTTGATATACAAAATGAAAAATACAACTTACTGTAAGAATAGTGATGTCCACCCATGTTGTCCAGCAATCATTGGATTAAGACTTGACTAATTACAAGGTGAGTTACTGATTGATTTCTGGATGATGACTGGATCTTTCCCTTACCTTTTTATATTTTATAATTTTCGTCATCCAGACCCTGAGGTTCTCCATAACAGCTTTGTTTGTCCTCCTAATTACTCTTCACGCTACGTGACTGCCGGAGAACCTCATTAGTCCACGATAAGTGTTACTGTTCATTAAAATTCCTTTTTTAAATTCCTTTTTTACTTAATTAAGTATTATCTTATACATATATTTTTTACATATAATTGCTAGTTCTACCAGTAGAAAACAATATTGGTTGTTTGACTAAGAATAAAACTTTTTGATATATATAGTTTTTTTACAATATGATGAAAAAACCTTTTTTAAAAAAAACTCAAGTGTTATAAATTCATTAAAGTATCGACTGTAGCAGAATAGACAGACAATTCAAGTTCTTTGGCGATGACGAAGTAAACCTTACCAATTCGCCTCACTCCGGTCGAGTATAACTGCAAGACAAATCGCAGTTAAAAAGCAACTTTTACTGAGCAACAGATCCATCTGCAAATATTGCCACGGAAATTAACATTCCATAGTATACTTATTTCTCGATTTATCCTCGTATTTCTAGAAGATCATTTTCTCACTTCGAAGGACCATTTTTAAAATTAAGTTTTAAGATATGAGTCTAAAAGTCATTCATGGCAAAATATTTATCTTTCTTAAAGATTAAAAGGAAATACTAACTATGGTCGTCGCCATATAGCTTTATCGACCATGTCACTAAAAGTTGTTTTGTTCACAGATTGTTTTAATAGTTTATACTGCAAAACAAATATGAAAATTTCTGTTTACATACTGTTTTCCATCAGTAGCTAATTGTTAAAACACTGGTATTCTGACACAAAATGAAGCCGCTTCAAAACTAAATTGGTCAAAAATTTAAAACGTTTCCAGGTATAAAATGAAAAATGAAGATGTTCTTGAATTTGTTACCACAGTGCCATCTTGATTCCGAATCATTTCAAAGTCTGTTTTCTTTTTTCTCTTTAATTCTTTCCTATAGAAATCTAGATCCATAACTCATATAATAATAAAAGACCTTCAGATTCATTGAAGCTATGTTTTTGAACTTTTTCACACAAATGGTTTCTTTTCTTCTCCCTCTCGTGAAAATGTTACTATCTAAAGGACTCGAAAATGCGAGTAAATGGTTCACAATTAAAAGTACAGTCATCATATGTGAACTATAAAGGGTATTAGCATAGGCGTAACTAGAGAGGGGGCAAACTCCTTCCAGAATACCGTTAGACCACGGGCTGATAGGTACTAAAAGGTTTTTTCAATTCTCAGAAGTAAGGGACCATAGTTCCTCCTACCAAAATATCCTAGTTATGCAAATGGATATCAAACTGTAAAATTATAAAAACATAACGGGCCCGACTAAATACTGATTTGCATGAGCACAACGCAATATTTGCGATCAGTTTGCGACAAACGGCATTAAATATCACTTGCGATCAGGGGCGGCTCTAGGAATTTTACACCTTAGACGGAAAACATGTCTGCGCCTCCTAATCTCTTTCTTCCCCCAAAACCAAACCAAAGTGAAGCCTTGTCTTCCCTCACATTTTCACCACATCATCACATTGTTACCATTTGTTTAAGCATTAAATAAAAGAAAACTCACTCCCAATGCCTCTCTCTATGGTATTAATAAGTAATCTATAAGCCAATTATTTTTTAAAAACATTTTTATTGAAATGCCATTTGGAACAAAATTTTACTAATATAACCACAGGGCAACAGGAAATTAAAGTTTTATTGTAATGTAAACCATGTCCATTGTAAATATAAAAAAGAAGATGGTGTAATTCCTTCTTTTAAAAAAATAATTAAAAAAAAGATTCCATTGAAAACGTGATTAGTGACTGCAATGTGTCCAAAAATTTAATTTTTCCCTGTTTAAGGAAATCAAAAGTTAACAGGTATACTATAAACAGCTTTGTGTTTTGGATTTGTGAAATTATTCTGTCAAATGCTGAGTAGCTTCAAAAATATTCACGTCAACTGTTATGTGATTATATAAAGTCTCCTCAATTTCCTGTCACTGTATAATTTAACTATGTATAATAATATACAAAATACCAATAACCGTACACTGGACCTAGTACTCTCGAATGCATGCGAGATTGAAGTAAACCGTGAAAATTCACCATTGGTACCTATAGACAATCACCATCCCCCCTTAATTATAGCGCTTTCAGTTAAACGTTTTCCGAAACAAAAAGTAAACAATAGATCATCTGGTTTTAATTTCAGAAAAGCCGATTATCATAAATTGTATTTAGAACTTTCAAAAGTTAATTGGAATTGCCTTTCATATTTAAATGACGTAAATAAAGCTGTAGAAACTTTTTATCAATTAATTGACGACGCATTTAAACAATGCATTCCAACTAAAAAGAATCCCAGCAATAAAATCTTTCCTGTCTGGTTTAACTCAGAAATAATTCGAAAAATCAAACAAAAATCGTACTATCACAAAAAGTGGAAGAACACAATAGACAATAATACATATTACCGTGATAAATTCTGTAGTTTAAGGACGGAGGTAAAGACAAAAATTGCGAAAGCATACAAAGAATTCGTAGCTAACTCCGAGAATTGCATAGCAGATGATCCAACAAACGTTTGGAATTTTATCAAAAATAAAACAAGGCATTTGACTAATGGCCCCCTTGAAATGGTGAAAGTCTACAGTGTAACAGGGATATTGCGGAGGCTTTTGCACATTATTTTAAGTCTGTTTACAATCATGAACCTGTGAGTTATAACACTGATGCTCTAATGTCACACGAACCTAGAAATATATTACTCGATATTTTCCAAATCACTGAAATAACAATATCAGAAATAGAACATGCCATTAAAAGGTTGAAATCTAGAATAGCGTGTGGCCCTGATGCTATCCCACCTTACATAATAAAGGGAACTATTGATATCATAAAACATCCTATACATATACTATTAAACATGTCCGTAAATATATAATGTTTTTCCAGACCGATGGAAAGAAAGCTTGATATGTCCTATTCCAAAAACTAGCAATGCTAAAAATATAGAAAGCTTTAGACCAATTGCAATTCTATCCCCATTTGCAAAAATTTATGAATATATAATACACAATGGTTTACTTAATCATGTTAGATCCAGTATCTCTGTATACCAACACGGATTTCTCAAGAATAGATCCACTTCAACTAATTTGACAATTATAACAAACTTTATAGCTTCAGAACTAGACAAAGGAGGGCAGGTGGATGTAATCTATACAGACTTTCAGAAAGCGTTCGATTGAGTTAACCACGACAGTTTGCTTGAAAAACTAGCTCTTATGAATCTTTCTAAGCAAGCATTAGCACTTTTCACTTCATACTTACGTGATCGTAAACAATCTGTAGCTTACAAAGGTCATATCTCGAACAATTTTAATGCTATATCGGGAATACCGCAAGGATCAAACCTTGGACCTTTATTATTCCTCATCACTATCAATGACATAACTAAGCACATCAAGAAATCGCATACTTTACTCTTTGCAGATGACTTAAAATTATATGCTCAAATTAAATCACTTGAAGACTGTAAAAACCTCCAGGAAGACTTGGAAAATGTAAAACACTGGTGCCACGTGAATAAATTTAGCCTAAACATAACTAAATGTAAAGCTATTACATTTACTAGAAAAGGAAAATACATAAATTATGATTATACTATTGACGGTATAAATCTTTGTAGGCCGGAAACTGTTAAAGACCTTGGTGTTACCTTCGACCCAAAACTGACTTTCGCAAATCACATTGAAACTATTGCAAACAATGCTTATAAGAGTCTTGGATTTGTTTGTCGTGTAAGTAGAGACTTCCGTAGCCACATGACAATTTTAAAACTATATTATTCGTACATCAGATCCCAACTGGAATACGCTTCTGTTATTTGGACTCCTCATAATGGAAAATATATCCAGATGGTTGAAAGAGTGCAGTGTAAGTTTTTGAGATTACTAATGTATAAAAAAACTGGAATGTACCCAGCATACATATTACACCCAGAACTAACAAACAATTTCAATATACCGATATTAGAGCAACGTAGGTATGTTAATGATTTAGTTTTTCTACATAAAATAATAAATAATAAAATTGATTGCATAGAACTAAGTTCTAATATATTTCTGCATGTTCCGACGTCTAGAACGAGGTTAAGCAATAGTAGTACCATGTACTGTAAGAAAGCACGCACTGACATCCTGTATAAATCCCCTTTATGGAGAATGAGCTCTCACTACAATAATATTGAAGAAAAGTGTGAAATGATAGACATATTCAATATGTCTGAAAAAATGTTTAGGAACACAATTTGTAGTATGATGAGCTGAGTTAATTAATGAAACAATAAAAATTTCTGTATGTTTTTATTCTGTAAAAATAATGATATTTTATCATATATGTAAACAAACACTGTAAATGGGCAGGACGCCTGTTGTGTTGTTGTTACAATAAATAAATAAATCACATCAAATAAATTTGGTGCTCTGTGAAGAAAGGACCTTTGAAAAATCGACAGTCTAGGGCGGGAAAGGTGGAAGAGGAGGGTATTTGGTGCTACACGGGTAGAAATGTGAAAAGATAATTCTTGAAGTAGGGCTTAAGACCTTAAGTTTCCATTGACTACCTTATGTAGAAACTTTAAGTCAGCGTATTTCTCCGAGCATCCGGAGTCTAGATATTCAGATAATGCAGGAGATCTTCTTTAATCATAGAATGAACAGTAGAAATACGGAAGCGTACTATGGCCAGATAGATGTTCCCCCACTTCATATAGGTGACCAGTAATCAATCTTGGGTGATCCAACATTTCATTAACTTCCTCTTCCTAAACGTGTAGAGCGCTGGCGCACGTACGTTTTGGCTAATGTTGATATCCGCACAAAAAAAAAAAAAGCCTGCCGTTCCGCCCCTACATGTTTTCGTTCTAGGCAGCCGTCTAGGTTGTCTATTCAGTGTTATTCAACCGGGGATACGCGTACCTCCAGGAGTACGCGAATATGTTTCTGGGGTACGCAATCCTAAAATAAGCATATTTCCAATATTTACTGAAAGATCAAAGTTGGAGATTTTTTTCTTTCCAATGGACGATTTTCGAGATGACGTCACGCACGTCTAATATTTTCAAGTAGTCAGTTATTATTTATTGCATACAGTCTCAGAATTTGTTTTTCCACACACACGAATCCATTAACTACTGCAAATCATCCCATGTTTTTGGAAACTTGACAAAAATACCTGTCATGTAGCTTGTAGTCTTTATATTTATATCTGAATATGTGTATTAAATTTAATGAGTTCATTTCGATTTAATTTCTTTTAAAGAGCTTCAGGGGTACACAATTGAATAGCGAACTGTGTCTAGGGGTATACGAGAAAAAAGGTTGAGTATGGACGAGCCGGCCCTGCTCGCGATGCGACTAACATCGGTATATTTAATTACACGAGAGGTAAAATCGCAAACTAATGATAATTTTTTTTACGTTGCGCTACGATCGCCAAGTTGCGAGTAGACGGTCCCTTCACATCCTTTCCTTTTCTTTCTTTTCTTTTTTTTTTAAAAAAAAACTCGATATGTGGGATTCCTGGGGCTTATTTTTCAAAACTAGTAGTATTCTAATACTAGTGTAATTTTTTTCTAAATCAAATATTTTACAATTGTACACACTATGAAATCATGACAAATTAGAGATACCAGGATTCGTATTTAGAAATAACTTTTACTATCTGTACTATTCTAGAATTTGCACATCATGATATTTTACTACTTGCAAAAACCCATTGTAAGATTTGTTGCTTTGAAAAGTAGGCCCCTTACTACCCAGAACACTTAATACAGGGTGTTCCGAGAGCAAACCAACAAACTTCGTACACATGTTCCTGGCTTCAAAACAAGAGGAAAGTTTATTTTGCACTTTGCTTAGAAATGCCTAGTTTTGGAGATACAGGCAGTTGTAAGCAATTTAGTGATAATGACCCCAGATTGGCTACACTGCACTATCAAAAAGCAAACTGAGTCAACTTGTTCCTTACATCGAAACAAGAAAAATATATATATTTATCTCAGTAGCCTAAAGTAGAAACTAAAGTTTTCACTTTTTTAATGTAAGGAACACGTTGACTGAGATTGTTTGTTGATGGTCGTAGTGTAGCCAACCTGGATCATTATCACTAAATTGCATAAAATTGCCTCTATCTCCAAATTTAGTCACTTCTCAACAAAGTGTAAAATAAACTTTTATCTTATTTTCATGTGAGGAACATGTACAAAGTTCATCGGTTTCCACCCGGAACATCCTATATGTAGATTAATCTTAGCAGTATTAATCTCAGCAAAATTTAAAATGTTGCATGGTAAATACATCGCACGCTTGTCCTTCTAGCTGTCTGCTGGCGTATAAGATGAACTTTTTTTTTTTAAAAAAAAAAAAAAAAAGTCAAAATGAGTGCTCCTTATATACCAGCATACAACAGTGTTTACATACTTATTTTATTAATAAGGAAGCTAGAAACCACATTTGTAGGCAATGATTTTTTTCCTGTTTAAAAAAATGTGTGCACTTATGCTCCGGATAATAAATATTTAACAATTTCATACATGCTGTCGACAGACATAAAAAGGAAGGAAAACAATAAGCAGTTCTCAGAACTATTTGTATCGGACTCTTGCGAGGTTTTGAAAACTGTCAACATCCCCTTGTGTGGTGTGCAGAAGAGGAAGGGGATTAAGTAAAAATTTCACATGTTACATTATTTACACACATTTACATTTATTCACAAATACATCTACATACACTCACAAACACTTTACACATCTTCATTTCATTTGTTTTTCACTTTTACACTCCGACAATCTGGGTAGCTGGCCCTCTTCATCCCGTTGGAACTCCTTCCCGATTTTGACCTTGATTCATCCTTATTATGACAATTCTGTGATTCCTTGATTTTGACATGTTCTTTTCCTAATCATGACTATACTGAATTCTATTTTAAACCTATGTCAGTTTCTTAAATACACGTATATAATTCAGGCACTTCGACTCTCATGTCAGCCAACGATTGCAAATGGCGGCGTCCGTCATTTGTAAAATTTTTAATCATTTTTTCTATTAAAAGTATTTCATTTTCTAAACAAATAATTCAATTACAATTTTTTTTAGCACACTTGACCTAAGTTGCTGGTTCACCTAATTAATAAACACCATTAATGGTGACGAAGACAAGACAAGACTATTGCGGTTAGACTCTTGAAATAAAACTGTGTCCGCGGATAACTACCAGACTTTTGAAGTTATCCTTAATACGCTTTTATCGTTTGATATTTTAAATAATGGACAATTTATAATTTTACGTACATTTTCATAACATATAGATCAAATAGAACATATTCGACGCGAAAATAACTACATTTGGTACATGTACTTTGATTGAATTTACAATTTAAGACATTCAAATTCAGATTTATGTTCGTACTATTTTAGTTGCAGCTTGTGGTGTAACTAATGAATACTGTTTTATGCAATTTCATACTTAAAATACATTTTTATCTTTATGACAAATTTAAGCGATGTAGTTGGCTTGACCAAGGACTACAATCTTTGTTTGCTTTTTCTTTTTATAACCCATTAGTGGCTGAGAAGAGTGGTTATGAAAAACTTAATGGTGTAATATTTTATGAATAATTGGAGTAATTACTGTCTAGTAAATTGATCTAATAGTAAGTATATGCTTATGAGTTCTAGTATTAAGTTGAGCCAGAATTGAACTGCACCAAGAACATGTTATTCTACACATTCTTATTGGCTGTGAAGGCTAGCGTCATAATCTAAAGAAGTTTGAGGAAATTTGGAGGTGACCCAATCTAAGAATTAAGCAGTCATTTAAATGCATATAATTTATATTCTCTTGTTCGTCTTCAAATCGATTCAATATGAAAAATTCATCTCATATATACAATAATTTTAAAAAATGGATATAAAAACAGCAATTTAGAAATTAAAAAAAATGCCGTTGCGTATAATGTACTTCAAAATGTAGCACACCGCCAGAAAAAAAGCACTGCATGACTGTCGAAATTATTATTTTTTGTTTTGTTTCCTTATTATCATTAGAAAATATATGAATTCCTTGTGAAAAATTAGTTTTTTTTAGCAACCCTTCTTAAGTTATTAATTACTTATAATTAGACACAGTCACGTAAAACTCCATAGGTCGTCAACAGGGCCGGCCCGAGACAATTTGTCGCTCCGTGCAGTGGCGTCATTTGCCATCCCCTTTTTCCAGAAAGAATAAATCTTAAAAGCCACGATTAAGTATGCTATCGTATTATGAACAACGAAGGGGTGGAAAAAGCACTCGTACTCAGAAAGACCTAAACATTACAATCTCCTAGTGTTTTTTTCATAATAATCTATTATATTACTGAAAGATAAAGCAAACACACCTGCAGAAGAAGGATGGTAATCCTTTTTATAGAATTCAATATCGAGCTTCAATCTCAATATATCAGTTTGTAATTCCAGTGCATTTAGCTCTTTTATCTTTACTTTTTGATTTTCCGTCTACATCTGTTAAAAAAAATTGAAACAAACTTGTTTCTATCTTCAATGATAAGAAACTTGTTTGTGACAAAGACAAGATTAGTTTTCATATCAAAATTCTGGAAACTAACTAAATGGAACAGGTGTTTGCAACTGTTTGACAATTGAGTTCTTGCATTTGACAACAATAAAGCACTTCATGTTGGAATTTGTTTGACCATTTGCTTTAGCACTGTCCTTGTGACCTTAAACTAATGCGTCCTGAACATGTTCAAATAGAAGGTCAGCTTAGTAAATTTAACTACCTTCATCATGAAGTCTGTTTCCAACAAGAAATATTCCGCCTTATGCATAGTCGTTTTGACGTATGATTAGCGTCATACTAAAGGCCTGACTACTGCACGAAACATGTTAGTCGAACTCTTTCGTATGACACTAATCATGCGTCAAAACGACTCTGCATAAGGCCCATTTATTTTAACTAATATAGTTATGACAGATTTTGCCGCCCAGTGCAAATGCACGTGTTGCACATATGGTAGAGCCGGGTGTCGTCAGCAATGTGTTAATATGAATAGTATCTCTTTCTGTCTTCCCTTCCAGCACTTTCCTCGAATTCATTAATTATATGAAAATGTTCAACCATACAGAGAAGCGTAAATCTATTAATATAAAATCAAGAATTTGATAATTGTTGTAATATAACGCAATGTCAATATTTTTGATTAATTATGAAGCCGAAAAATTAATTAATAACCGTATAAGTTGAATAAGTGGTCCGTGTTATATTACATTCATGTTATAATAAATTACCATATATTATTATATTAAGTTCATATTTGAGTGGAATTGAATATTAAAAAAATAATTTTGAAAATTTAGAATTAATTTCAACAGTTAAATAATCATTAAAAGTTCAATTAATTAAAAGTTTATTAAATTCAGTAAAATGAATTGGAAATATACTATGAAAAAGTTGTAATGAGATATCCAATTACAGAAAAATAGTCGTGTTTCCTTAATTTAATCAACTATTTATTATAAGTACACACTGGACTGAGTTAACGTTTAATCTGAAGTTACTTATAACATTTAAAGGTTTGTTGCATATATTTTCCCCCTCATTCGTCTTCTAAATGTCAATTAGGGAAAGTTTCTGCAAAAATTTGTCTACGTCGAAACTTAAGTTTAAGAGTCCATAACTCGGAACATATTTTACATGACTTACTGAGCAAGTATCAAGATCTACATCCACGCCAAATTTGTTAGACAAAATTTGATGAGTTCTGTATGATATATATATATATATATATATATATATATATATATATATATATATATATATATATATATATATATATATATATTATCCCTGTAAATGATTTCTTAAAACAAGTCGAATGAAGAACATATACATTGTAGTCGATTTGAATTGTAGTTTTTTTTTTACTCATAAGTATGTTAAAGATCAAAATCACCTTTATGAACCAAGAGAATTTGGAAGTTGTTAAGGAAATAATCCCTTCAAAAGCACTTGCCACAAACAAATTGTTTTTCCCCGAAGCTCATACACACATTTCATGATATTATTGTTTGAACAGAAAATATCAATCTCATAGTTCTTCTAAAATTCAATTGACTCAAATAGCCCTATTGTTTGCTTTTGCCACTCACAGACGTTACGGACAATGGCGACAAAATGGCGTCCAAAGCTATGCAAACATTGTGTCTTACACATATGCAAACGTTTCAATTAATATATGACTCACAAAGCTTTCGTGCCTTATTTACTGTATAGATAACATTATTAGTCCAGTCAAATTACATTAAAAACGGGCCAAACCTAGATATTTGGAGTAAAAAGATGGAAACTTCTGGAATTTGTTCGTGATCTCATCCTCATTAGCCTCCAGAAAATAAAAAAAAAACAGTTGCGGGTTTTCCGCCATTTTGAATAAATAGTCTGTCATCTTGGATTTCTCACATGCACTTAGTTTATGCCACATAACTTCTAAACTAATTAACGCAAAATGATCATTCTTTCTTTATTATATTTCTAATATTATAGGCAATGTAACAAGTTATCACTTTTCTTCGAGTAACCATGTTTACATAATTTTAGATAAAGTGAAAAATTGGAATCTGTATTAGGGGACATATTGTTCTCATTGCCTAATACAACTTAACAGAGTACAAATATGAAACAAGTACTCGAATAAAAGTTGTCGGAAATTTCATAAGCTTTAAAACAATGTATATATTGTAATTATATACAATATCAGAGATGCGCAATAAAACTTCAAACGTCATTGAACTGCGCACAATTTCTGTAGAAACATATGAATGAATCATTTAACATGAAGAAAAAGAGAGATTATTTAGTGATTTGGGACGACTTTTCATTGCAATTTCTGGTATGTATCAACAGCTTTGGAAGTACGGCTAGTTTAATAAATAGTTCGTAAACAGTGGCGTCGGCAGGGGGTGCTCAAGAACTCTGAAAGTAGACTTTCGCACTATCTTTCTGTATATATGGTAAGCTTGTGTGTTCACTGAAATTATTGTTTGAGATAAACGTTTCAAAAAGATGATGAAATCTATTGAAATATGTTTTACTGATGTTATCCTGCAAAAAAAAAAAAAAAAAAAAAAAAAAAATCCAGTTGCGGGTTTTCCGTCTTTTTTAATAAATAACCGTATTCCAGTGCATTTATGACAAAAATCGATTAAACTTAAAGATTTTTTTTTTAAAAAAAGAATAAAGCTGTTAGAAAATGTTATATGTGTTGGTATTATACTAAAAGAGTCCCAAAACTCTAATTGTTGGTTTTCCATATGTTTTGCGGCCAATTATATGAGCAATATGTGAGATTTATCACAAAACACTATGGTAAATAAATTATTGTATTTGATGGTTATGATGATCGACCTAGCGTAAAGGATATAAAACAGTGGACATGAACAAAGAAACTATGAATATGCGTAATCCTTGAGGATAACATCCACGTTGTTCGTTTATCTCAACAGGAAGTTTTTTCTAACGCAAAGAACAAATCCGAATTGATATCACTTCCGACGAAATATCTCGAGAAATCTGGTTGTACCGTATATCAATCACATGGAGATGCACACATATTAGTTGTGTTAATCGCAACAAATCTTGCAAAATCTGGCTAGTCAGCAATAATGGAAGAAGATTCAGATATTTTGGTCCTGATGGTAGCACTCGCAACAGCTGAGACTTACATGTTTATTCCTGGCTCGAAGCCACCGCATAAAATATACAACAGTTCCAAACTTCAGAGAGCATTTTGCAATATGATGAACTGCATTTTATTTCTGTTTGTCTTCACTGATTGTGATAGAACTTCTGCTTCACACAGTAAAGGGAAGAAAGTTGCGTACAAAATACTAGGAAAAAATGAAGAACTGCGTCGAGAAATGGATGTCTTCAGCAACCCAACATCATCTGCTGATGATGCGGCAGCTGCTGGAGAAAAAAAAATGTCCTTAGCGTTATATAGATGTGCAGAGAAAGAAAATCTAGATTATGCAAGATTCTGCATGTAGAGAAAGAATATATCCAAACAACGCATTAGTGCTTTCAACTTAACAGTAATATCTCCAACAACAGCTGCTGCAAATCACCATAGTATCCATGTGTTCTATCAAGTTCAGCAGTAGAAAAATCAAGAGATTACTCCAATTGAATGGGGATGGAGAATTTGTGGTGATTGCCTTTTTTCTGTAACAACATTTGAACAACCTGTTCCAGAAGATTTATTAAAATTTATAGCATGAACTGTCAAGCGAACTGCGGAAACAATTGTGGGTGTAAAAGAAGAGAGCTAGATTGTACATCATTTTGTGAGCAGAGTAGTGGACATGAATGTGGTAATAACATCACTTTAATTGAAGATGCAGATGAAAGAAGTGATGATGAAGCTGTCACCAAAACCAACTTCTTTGAGAGGGAAGTTAACAAAAACTGTGGACATTCAACTGCAAAACGCCATCGAGGAAAGTAGGTCTCAAAGTACACTGGTATATTTAGAACTTCTGTTTAAGTTCATTTATCGTCGCAAGGCTTTTTACTTTGCCATTATACACTGATCAGCAGTTGAATTAGAGACCGCAGGAAAGTTGCAGAAACCGCCCTGCAGATGTTCAACCAGTGCATGTGAATGAAACATATCGCGCGTGTACTGCTGTCATGTGCTTCCTCTCTCGCTATCCCTGTCAGTGCAGTGTGCGATGGGCAAGACGAACGACCTGAGTGCACTTGACCGTGGTCAAATTGTAGGGGCCAAACGACTGGGTGGCTCGATATCGGAAGTGGCTGCGGCACTCGGATATTCAAAGGCAACTGTGTCAAGGGTGTATCGTGAGTACCTGGCTTCTGGTAAAATACCCACAGGGCAAACTGCTGCGGTCAGTGGAGTGTTGACGACAGGGGTATATGCTGAGTGGCTCGTATCGTAACAGCCGATAGACGGGCCACAGTGCGTCAAATCGCGGAGAGGTTCAATGTAAGACAACAACGCAGTGTCAACAGTCACACAATTAGCAACCACCTGCTCGCCATGTGATACAGAAGCCATCGACCCACACGAGCCCTTCTAACAGCACAAACAGGAAATAACGTCTAGCATGGGCAAAGGAACACTGCCTCTGGACCGTGAAAATGTGGGAAAAGGTTTCCTGGACAGTTTCACATTGGTACATACCGATGAACCGGTTAAGATGTGTCGCCAACCCCAAGAGGAAATTGATCCATCGTGACAGCAGGGAACTGTGCAGGCCGGTGGTGGTAGTATTCTCATCTGGGGTATGTTTACATGGAGTGAAATGGGTCCCCTAACACGAGTAACACAGTCCCTCACAGGTAAACGCTACCACAATATCTTGGACAACCATGTCATGTCATTTGCTTGGGTGCTACATCCAGGTGGTGACCTCATATTGCCGCAGGATAATGAGCCGGCCCACCGCTCTAGGAGTGCAGTAAATTGATTTGATGAGCACTCCTCTGATTTGGCAACACGGTTATCGGACCTCAATCCGATCTAACACATCTCGGATGCCATGGAACAACGCCTTCGGCTGTGGACCCTCTTGCACCTAACCTGCAAGCTCTGTGGGACACTTTGCAGCAGATATGGATTGAGATTCTACAAAAACACTTCAGGCACCTCGTGGAGTCCATGCCGCAGCGGGTAGCCTCCGTTATCAAAGCGAAAGGTGGTGTTACAGCTGTTAGATAGGTGTCTATAATTCAACTGGTGATCAGTGTATATTATCTTCCTTTTTATAAGTACAATACTTTTAAGTTTAGCAGTTTAATAGATGCGCAGAAGAATCTAAGCACAATTATAAAAGCTAGTACGTATAGCGAAATAGTGAAAATCATGAAACAGGATATGATGGTATTTGCTGTGAATAGGATACAAAACGCACCTCAAATAATTCCAGTGAGTATATTTTTCTTCATTTTTAATAATTAATCCTTTATTTAAATCACTATGTTTAATTTTTCCTAAATTTATATTTTCAAGCACTAGTAGATAGAACTTTTGGTAACGACAACGTGAAGAAAGTGATCACTTATTATATAACCTATAATATTAGAAGTATAATAAGGAAAGAATGATACCTATACGTTTATTGGCTTAAAAGTCATAAAGCAAAAACTAAGTGCTGGGGAAAATTCAAGATGGCGTACTGCTTATTTAAAATGGCGGGAAACCAGCAACTAGAGTTTTGGGACTATTTTAGTGCAATATCAATACATATAACATATTCTAACAGGTTTAATATTTTCTCTTTAAAAAAATCTTTAAGTTTGATCGATTTTTGTCGTAAGTGCAATGAACTAGGGCTATTTATTCAAAAAGGCGGAAAACCCGAAACTGGATTTTTCGCAGGATAACAACATCAGTAAAACATATTTCAATAGATTTCATCTTGTTTTTGAAACGTTTATCTCAAACAATAATTTCAACGGACACGTAGGCTTACATACAAAAAGATAGTGCGAAAGTCTACTTTCAGAGTTCTTGAGCACCCCCTGCCGACGCCGCTGTTTAAGAAATATTTACTGAACTACCCGGACTTCCAAAGCTGTTGATACATACCAGAAATTGCAATGAAAAGCCGTCTCAAATCACTAAATAATCTCTCTTTTCCTTCATGTTAAATGATTCATTCATATGTTTCTACAGATATTGTCCGAAGTTCGATGAATTTTGAAGTTTCATTACGCATCTCTGACATTGTATATAATGACAATATATACATCGTTTTAAAGCTATATGAAATTTCCAACAACTTTTATTCGAGTACTTGTTTCATATTTCTACTCTGTTAAGTTGTATTAGGCAATGAAAACAATAGTCCCCTAATACAGATTTCAATTTTTCACTTTATCTAAAATTATGTAAACATGGTTACTCGAAGAAAAGTGATAATAACTTGGTACATTGCCTATAATATTATAAATATAATAAAGAAAGAATGATCCTTTTGCGTTAATTAGTTTAGTAGTTATGTGGCATAAACTAAGTGCATGTGAGAAATCCGAGATGACAGACTATTTATTCAAAATGGCGGAAAACCCGCAACTACAATTTTTGGGATTTTCTGGAGGCTAATGAGGATGAGATCACGAACGAATTCCAGGAGGATTCATCTTTTTATTCTAAATGTCTAACTCAAACTTTATTTTGACTGCACTGTATACCAGGTCACGGAAATAGGTGTTGCAAATCTCCTTGCTAGGAAAATATTCACATTCTCGGCAACTGTTGAATAAATTGAGAATAATTAAAACATCAACTTATTATATGAGTAATAAACTAAAAACTGACCAGAAGTTTATGACGGTGCTGTGCATGGTAAATGTGTAATGAATGCTTTTTCTTATTTTGACTCAAATAGCCCTTGACTCAAATATCCCCGGTCTCCCCTATTACGTAAGTCGTTGCATACAACATACGGGATGGCAAAGGCGCAAAAGACACCAACAAAATTCATACTCACCAGTTTTTTTTCCGTAACTGTGAACTGAGATAAACTAGCTTGCCATGCTGTAAGAATTTTGTAGCTCTAACTTAAAAAAAAAAAAAAAATTGCAACCTTACAAAATTTCTGCATGTAAACATAGTCTTGAAAGGGACATGCAAGAAATTTTTCATCGTGCAAGGAGTCAAACCATGTGCAATTTTCTGGGACGTCTTGCTTGCTACCTGCTATCGCCCTCCCACTGACATAAAGAGAAAAACGGTTTCGCTGCTTCCGAAACGACGGATTCTTTTGGATGGGGAGGGGAAGAGCGCCAAAATACATGTTTTTAATGTGGAGGTTCATTATTTGTCCATTAAAGTGCAGTGCTGCATGGGTGGAGATATCTTTCTTGCTTTCAGAAAGTTGTAACGTGTAAATAGTAAATAGAAAGATCGGGTTGCAAGATTTTTAATGACAGCTGCAAGATTCTTGCAGCATGGCAACCCAGCTATAAGTCATAGGGTTACCATATATGTATGTATGTAATATTTTAACATACTTTATAACATCCACAACTTTCTAGTATATCTACTTGTAATTTCTTATACGTAGTGTTCTGTTAAGCAGCTACTAAGATATCTGTATCTCAACAGAACCTATGATAGTCTGTCAGTCAATTATTATAGACCACAACAACAGATAGTCACAAGGGAACTTTGTGGTGGACAAACACCGTGTATGCGTGGATATTCTTTCTCGATTTTTCTGCTGTTTTTTTTATCACTTTCGTCATTCTACTATTATCACCCATCTCATCATCACCGCTTCTCTTAGCTTCGGTGCGCGCGGTCCCGGGTTCGATTCCCGCTGGGTCGAAAAAGTGTAAAAGCTTTCTCAGGCCAGCCATCCTGAATGAGGTTTTCCTGGGTTTTTCTCATTTACACCACGCAAATGCCGGAGTTGTACCTAACTTATAGGACCCAGGCCGCTTCCTTTCTTCCTTCCCTTTCCCCGGACAATGTGATCGCCGAGAAATTTCATCCTAGAGACCTGCACGGGCCGGGCTTAGGCGGACCGACACTGATTTCTCTTCAGGTCGGGCCGATTAATTGCAATTCTTTAATAATTATTGACTTTCGTTAAACGATAATTAGAATAAAGGCAAACGTTGAAGAAGTGTGTCCGTGAAAAATTTTACAAAATGAAACTTTTAAAATTTATCGGGCCCGGGCCGGGTTTGGGCCAAGAATTTTAAAAAAACTTATCGGACCGGGCCGGGCTCAGGCCGAAAATCTCCAAAATTTTTCGGGCCCGGGATGGGCAGGGCCTAGGTACATTCGGGCTGGATTGGGCTCGGGCCGAAAAATTTCGGCCCGTGCAGGTCTCTATGTCATCCTCATACGTGACAATCCTAAATCCTAAATCCTAAATCCTTAGCCTTGTTGCATAATCATGAAGAGCTTTTTTTCTTTAAACACACATTAGCAATCCACTCCTCACACGTAGAATCTGGCATGTGACTATACCATCTTTTTTTTTTTTTAAAACCCTGACCAATCCTTACCGTCTATTTATCTTTGCAAGTAATAATCAGTGAACCAACAGGACGTAAGCGCTTTTTTCATCAGATTACAGATGGTTACGAAACAGATACTAACATTTTCATATATTCTATATTTATCCTCATTATTGCGACGTATAATCATTTCTGTAATAATGTTAAAACCAATTCTGCAGTGTAATTATAAATAAAATGTTAGATATTGAGCTTGTCCAAACCGCAAGATTCTCTCATAATTGGAAAGATGAAGATAATGAAAGTATGTTTATGCCAACGCAATATATATATATATATATATATATATATATATATATATATATATATATATATATATATATATATATATATATATATATATATATATATATATATATATATTGTTTCTTTTGTGCGTTTTTTTCCTTTGTTTTTGTTCTGAATAACAAAAAATAGGAAACATTACATGAGATAAAACTGATATTCCTAGCTTAGCCATGACCTTACTGAAGTCAATGTTTGTTACGGTCTGAACGTTTGTAAAAGTTCGGAAGATAATACTTGTTGAGAAAGGTCATATAATGTAATCTACAAACGGAAATAGACACGGTAAATTCGGTAAATTCGTCTCAAAACTATTGACTAAAAGTTAACCAAAGCGTGACTATCACAGGGTTCACTAGACTCTATGATGAATCATAAACAAAGTACAAATGGCGCCTTGTTGGTGTGGATAAGGACCAGACAAATATGTCTGTCAACGTTTCCATTACAAGCAAGGAATGTTAGAAGCAGCGGAAGTATAGTTTAACTCCCTTGCTGTAAAGGAACATTCAAGTGATAAAATATTCTAATAAACCGGTTAACATAAGGTTCACCTATCTGATCCTTCAATCAATCTGAAGCCAAACATCCTGCATTTTTGTATGTACTGCAGTTCATACAGTATGTGCATTTAAATATTTGGTTCGCTCAGAGCACAAGGGAATTAAGTCAAATTACCATAGTTGTTAGAAAAAGAGACAAAGAGGTTGCATGCTCTGCTTAAGCATATAGATGGGAAAGTGAACACTATTTTTACATTACAAGAGTTATTTGTAACACCTGGACATAAATCTTTTAAGCTGTGAAAAGAGCTTCAGATACTGAACTTAAAATGAAATATATCCAAAATGACACAAACGTTTACTTGACTCCATGGGCGGCGATTAGGGGGGGCAAAAGGGGGCAGTTGCCCTTCCCCCACTTTTCTGAAATGGCCTATTAATGTATATAGTTTCAACCAGGGAAATTCGTATATTAACATTGATATACAAATATTCAGATCATGTCTTGCCCCCCCACACACACACACTTTTAACGTCCAATCGCCGCCACTGCTTGACTCCCTAGTGTAACCTTAATACAGCGGTTGATTTAGCCAAATACTTTCATGTCCTATCAGTTTCCTACAGGATTAAAACATGTCCCGCATTATGATTTTTGGTGTCATACCAGATAAAATAATATGAAGTGCGTTTTACTTAACCATCAATTCTTTGTCAGGAAATGCAATAGCACCTCTATTGTAACAAACTCTGGATCGTAACTTTAATTCTGGATCATTTATAATTACTAGCGTCAGTTGAGACACCACGCAGCGCAACTCTGGACCATTTATATTTACTACTGACACCATGCGACGAATGCTCTAAAGTATTTGATTCCACTGGAGTCAACGGATAACATTCTTAGTATTTGACCGATTAGTAAGTTATAGCTACAGCTTAACATGTTATCCAAACCATATGAACTCCAGCCGTGGCTCCGTGTAACGTAGTTGCTAATGCTCTCGTATTTGGTGTGAGCGGTCCCGGGTTCGATTTCCGGTGGGAACACTCGGTCGAAAAAAGTGTAAAGGCTTTTTCAGGTCAGGCATCCTGAGTGAGGTTTTCCTCATTTATACAAGGCAAATGCCGGGGTGGCAGTGGCGAAGCGTACTATGAGCCTCTGAGGCCGGGCCTACCCTGTTTCCTATCGTATATTTTCTTTATATTTGTTTCCTTATAAAATAAAATCAAGATTTCAACATTTCGTTTTTTCGGTAACAAAATAGTGGGTTGGAAACACTTGGAGACCCTTTCGTCTGAGCCTCACCAGTTCGCTAGACAGGTTTACGGATTATGCTGCTGAGAGAATGAAGCTATTATCGCTGCGGATTGCACGCGTTAATGGGAAGTTGCGAATGCTCGCCTCTGGGTGTTTAGTTTTAGCGTTGAAGTCATCTGTCGATGCTAATATGTTGTAAAATGATTACCTTAGCACAGAGTAGAAGTTTTTGTGTAGAATTATGTATTTTTATTAGTGATAACTTGTTTAATTTCGGTATATACTTTCAGAAGTTACTCAGAGTAGCTGTTATTTTCCTCTGCATGGGGCCTGGTATTTAATAGCATATGGAATATATGTCTGATACATTAAACACATGTATAAATTTACAAACGTTACCGAACAAGAATACAATAATTATTCGTGTGTAATTTTAGTTGAGTTTTCCATTTCATAGAATCAGTGGCGTATTTATGAATTTTTGGGGGGCTTTATTTTTTTCGGGAGGTTCTTTGCTAACTTTATTCCTAGAAATATTAAAATTCTGCAATACATATAAAGCAATAAAAAGTTGCGATAAAATTTCGGTGACTGCTCACCCCCTTAGATATACCACTGCATAGAATACAATATTAAATATCTTGCGTTGCAAGGAACTTCACTTGAAATGAAAATTTCATTCATTTTCATTTCAAATGAAGTTCCTTCTAAGTATTGTCATTTCTAGTGAAGTCATTATTAATTGATGCATTAATTAAATGCAGTCTACTTACTTTAAAGTGGGAGATGCAAGTAACAAACGAGTATCCAAGAAGTTTGACAGCTAACTGTAAGAATGTACTTTCTTTTTCTGTCCCTCCATTTTCAAATATGCAGGAAATAAAAACAGCTAGTGAGGAGAAAATTCCCCTCATACTCCCTTGCAAATCCCAGACAGAAGAAAATATTAACTGCACTTCAAAATATTTGAAAAAAAAAAAAAAAAACTACTACCTATACATGCACATAAATTTAACTCTAAACAGTGTTAAAATACAGCTAAGAAAGTTCTTTAAAATAAATAGATTTGATAGTTTTTTTAACTCAATAAGGAAAATAGAACTTTGACTATAATTTTAAACATTTTATGATACATTAAAATTTATTTGTGTTATTAGTTTATCGGTCTTACCCTACTTGTGGGATTATGCTTCGCCACTGGGGGTGGTACCTCACATATTGGTCTCAGTCTGCTTTCTCCCTTCTTCAATCCGTTCGTCTTTCCCTTTCCGCGTATAGTGTGATCGCAGAGGGACTTCATCCCTCATACGAGTACATGAAGGGCCTAATATGGCCTTAGATGCCGAAAGACCAGTAATCTAAATCCTAATCCTAATTCTAATGAACTCCCGCCAGGAATCGAACCCGGATCACCAGTGTTCGAAGTAAAAGAAACTTCACTCCCTTAGTTTTTAAGACATCAGATTGACATTTTGCATACGGATTGTGTGCACCTTTGAATATTTCTCAACTTTTTTTGAAATCCTTACGTGAACCTGGGCCCGAGGGGCGCAAATATTCCGAGAGGTGACTTTTTCAGAAAAAAATCCGCTTTTTCCCGAATGTTCCTGTTCAGGTGTATGATACGGACATATGAGTGGTGCTGTTGGAAAGGGTGTGTTATACTGAAGAAAATGACGTTTGAACCATGATTTTAGACTAAACAGTAATGTTGTAGGAAATTTTTAGAGTCAGACTGAAATTTCGCACATACATTGTGTACATAACTGCATATTTTTCAAGAGATTTTCAGATCCCTAAGTGAACCCAAGCCCGGCCAGAGGGGCGCAAAAATTTTGAAATTAGTTTTCGAAAGAACTGGTTTTCTCCGATTTTACCGTTTCTGGTGAGTAATACGAACAAGCAAGTGGCACCATTGGAAAGGATTCTCTATTTTTTTTAAAGGAATGAACCATGATCCTACGATAAATAGTAAGGAAGAAGTAGCTGTTTTCGTGAAAGTCTAAAATTTACCTCAAAAAGTGGAAATCCTAAAAGAGTTAAAAACAAAACATAGGAAAATTATAACAAAAATGTTGATGTTGCCAACTTGAAAGTATTTTTACCTAAGAAATAAAATCTTTGATCTGCAAAGCAATTTGTCAGGTACTGTGTATAAAACTTGATTTATGAAAAGTATATTAGCATTGACTTTCCAGCGACGGTATGTCTTGATCACTAAAGAAACAGAGACTGTATGTCTTTATCACTGAGAAACCAGAGGCTGTATGTCTTTATCACTGAGAAACCAGAGGCTGTATGTCTTTATCACTGAGAAAACAGAGGCTGTATGTCTTTATCACTAAAAAACCAGAGGCTGTATGTCTTGATCACTAAAAAACCAGAGGCTGTATGTCTTGATCACTAAAAACCAGAGGCTGTATGTCTTGATCACTAAAAAACCAGAGGCTGTATGTCTTTATCACTGAGAAACCAGAGGCTGTATGTCTTGATCACTAAAAAAAACAGAGGCTGTATGTCTTTATCACTGAGAAACCAGAGGCTGTATGTATTTATCACTGAGAAAACAGAGGCTGTATGTCTTTATCACTGAGAAAACAGAGACTGTATGTCTTTATCACTGAGAAAACAGAGGCTGTATGTCATGATCACTAAAAAACCAGAGGCTGTATGTCTTGATCACTAAAAAACCAGAGGCTGTATGTCTTTATCACTGAGAAACCAGAGGCTGTATGTCTTGATCACTAAAAACCAGAGGCTGTACGTGTATGTCTTTATCACTGAGAAACCAGAGGCTGTATGTCTTGATCACTGAGAAAACAGAAGCTGTATGTCTTGATCACTAAAAAACCAGAGGCCGTATGTCTTTATCACTGAGAAACCAGAGGCTATATGCCTTTATCACTGAGAAACCAGAGGCGGTATTACATACCACGCATACCGTCTCACTTAAACCATTACGGATCTCCGAAACCAAAGGCTTGTACTGTAAAGAAACTCTTTTAATTTTTATTTAATTATCTTATCATCTAAGGAGAAGACATGTATCAAACAATATATCACATGTTTAACAAAATTACATGTTTGAGAATGGATTCTTATGCGTATTTTTTGAGAAAATCGAAAAAAGTGTTTTTTACGTGAAAGATGCATGTCGTTCCTTGACTACTGAAGCATTTTGATAGTTTTAGTCTGATGGAATAGATCATTTATTTATTTATTTATTTACTGTATCTATTGGTTTAATCTGATGGAATAGATCATTTATTTATTTATTTACTGTATCTATGGTGTTTAATTTCTCTTGACAGTGACACACATAATCCTACCAGTGACACACACTACTTATAAATTAGTTCTTCTAAAATAAAGAAACTATGTTGCAAATAGAGAGTGACACTGAAGAAACCCAAAAGATTTTTCCTTGTCTTACGCTTGAGTTTTCCTTACTGAAACCATGGTGCAGAATGCAGTTTTATTAAGTGGAATGTAAATTCTTCAGGGAATGAAACCAATTAGTTCATTCTCTGATTGAAATGTTCAAAATACCTTATGGGAATCATCTTCGAGACAATTATTCCTCTAGGCTCTCGTAGAATCAATCCCTAATCGAACTAGCGATGATACTAAGCAACAGAGATTAGCAGCTGAAGTTCGTGATGCTTGATGATAATTTTGAATTTTTTATATACTTAAAAACTTATTTTTTGTATAAATTGATTAATTTGCAACTTTTCCTCCTTTGGACGAATTTCAGAATCGTATATTAATATATATATATATATATATATATATATATATATATATATATATATATATATATATATATTATATATATATATATGTGTGTGTGTGTGTGTGTGTGTAACTTAAAGAGTGCGGTTTAAAAAATCACTCTCGAAGCCATACCTACTCTATTTAAATACACGTTTTAAAACCTGTGATGTGTGCGCAAGGGATTCCCCAAAGGGACGTGGAGATTCCCGGATAATCTGCTAAGTAAAAATGAGTCAAAATGGGTATGGATGGAGAGGTGATCCCCCTGGTAACAATGATTCCATCGCAAACAGATACAAAATGGTTGACATTTTCATACTTGCTATGTGTGGTTGCATAGCTACCAGGTACTGACGGTAGCCAACAGGGAAGTTATAAATATGAAATGCAGTGAATTTGCAAGGTGAATGGTTGTAAAGAAACATCTGCAGTGTAGGTACAGCACAACGCATGAGAAAGGATGTTTCAAACTGTGGAAACAGGTAATGAAAAACAAAACCGATGTGGAAACGGAATTAATTGTCCACATACATGAGATAGAAAAGAGATACCACCTCATAGGACACGTTAGTCGCAGAGTTACCATCGAGAAATCCGTCAGACTTAACTCAGTGTAAACTGTTACAAATAGGAAAATTTTCTGGAACTTCTGATCCCAAAATACATTAACATAAGAATAACCATTTCGTGTTCTCAGAGGTTTATGGATGTTGATAATTAATCTTGAAGTGTTTTCTTAAAATATGAGGCATCTTAATGGGATTTCCATCATGTGATAGGGTAGTCCTGATACTTTCCTGTGACAACGACAGTTGAGGAGATATAGCCTCAGAGAGCAGCGTTGGACGATACTAACAAGTCTGGCAATGTGGAACTGGCGGCTCCACTGAAGCAGAGCTGCATAATCAAGTTCCTCCTGAAGAATTGCGTTTATCTTGCTGAAATCTTCAGAAGATTAAGTGCGTAAGATGGTGAAGAAACTCTCTTTTCAGTCGCAAGTGTACGAATGAGTTCAAAATTCAAGGCAGGAAGAGAATCCGTTCTTAACATGGACCGTACTCCACGCCGAGCTACTGCAGTCAACGAAACCAACATTCATCGGGTGGAGCAGCTCATTCTAAGTAATCAACGTATCAGTGTGAGAGATTTGAGTGCGAAAACAAACATCAGCGTGGGAAGTGTGGAAACGATCATCCACGAACACCTGCACTTCCGGAAAATCACAGCCAAATGGATTCTCAAAATGCTAACGTTCGATCAGAAGCAATGTAGGGAAAACATATCATCTCAGCATCTGCAGCGATTTCAGAGAGAAGATGAGAGCTTCCTTGCAAAGATAATCCCCTGCGATGAGAACTGTGAGCATCATTTCACTCCGAAGTCAAAGCGCTCCAGCAAGGTGTGGAGGTATCCAGACCCGCCGTCACCGAAAAAATTCAAGGCACAAGTGTCCGCTGGCAAAGTGATCCTGACGGTATTCTGGGACAAAGACGGAGTTATACTGATTTCCTCGAACGTGGAGTTACAATCAATACGGCATACTACAGCAGCCTTCTCCGGATCAAAGTCAAAGAGGCTTTGAGGAGAAAACAGCCTCAGATCCACATAGGGTGAAGGGTGGCGTCATCATCCTGCATGAAAACGCGCGTAATCATACGACCAAGACAATGGTTAAAGCTATCACCAAACTCGGTGGGGAGAACCTAGATCAATCCCCCGTATAGCCCCTATTTGTCTCCTTGCGACTTCTATATCTTTAGCCCCTTCAAGGAGTGCTTGGGAAGACAAAAATTCCACACCAACGACGAAGTGCTGAAACGGTTAAAAGGTTGTCCCAAAGAATTCTGTGCCTCGTGGATATGGATGGGACAAGTGTGTGTGTATGTGTATGTATATGTGTATGTGTATGTGTGTGTGTGTGTGTGTGTGTGTGTGTGTCTGTGTGTGTGTGTGTGTGTGTGTACATGGGGAATACCTTGAACAAGAACAGTAATTGACTCGCGTACTTTCTCTATGAAACAGAAAAAAAGAAATCCCGCTTATAATTTGAGAATTTCGCGTAGTATTTCAATCTTACTGAGTTCAACTGCGTGATCCTAATAATTCAAGATGTAGGGATTTAGAAAAAAAAATACAAGGAAATGGAAATTCTGGCCCTGGGCAGTAGACAGTTGAAAGGTGGTAAATCCAATCAAGAAATTGCAGATACAAAAATAGGAAAAGTGCAAAATCAATCAGAGTTGGAACCAGAATATGAATATTGATGGTCCACTGTTTGTGCATCTGTGCCTAATGGCTAAAAATTACTATTGTTTAAAGATGTAATTCATTCTAATCAAGATACTTTTTATCTTTTATATCGTGATACACAAGTATCACAATAGAGCATAACTTTGTCTTTCGGTATCAAAAAACTAACAAATCATATAGAAATAACCAGAACAGAATCAAATCTTGTGCATTTTCTTGTGCGACAAGCAAAGTTAACAATCCATTTGTCCTAATTTGCAATTGAAACAAATTTATCAATTATTATTATACTATACATTGCTTTTATTTGCTTTTTATGTGCATACACTAATTACTAATGTGCAATATAATTTGGTGATATTTTATGGCTGTTTCTTTATAATTTTTCCAGGTTATTGCTCTTAATTAGCACTTTGGTTAACATCAAGTTAATCCACGTGTCAAAAGTACGTGTCAATTGGTAATAGCACTTTGTTTATTAAGTCGTTAAAAAAAACATAATTTTACGAGATTATAAATGAGTTTTTAAGAACGTACTATAATACATTACGGTCAACCATAAAAGACAACTACAATGCGAAAATATTATTATTATTATTATTATTATGGAACAAAAAGGAATACTATAATTAATATTTGAACTATTGAGGAAATAGTCCTTCATTTTGCCGAATATTAAACTGCATGGAGGTGTCATGTTTAGAAATAAAGGTGCCTGAAATATTTATGAATTTTCTTTTTATAACTAGCATGAAATAATATTAAAGTATCTCATGAATCAACAAAACAAGTTTGTTCCTGATTTATGTACAGATTGAAGATAGTTGTAGAATTATTTATATTATAACTTGAACCATTCTTCATTTTGAATTTATTTAGTTTCCAAATACCTGTAGTGCAGGTACTGTACTTTAGGCTTAACAACTCTTAATTTATTATATACATATATTTTTTATCTATTTTCCTCATGCAATTTCTGATATACATTTTTATTGCTACGTACCAGTTTCTGCAGGAACAAGAATTTTCAGTTTGACAGCGGTATATTGTACAAATATACGATATCCTTATGTTTACTACGGAAATCATTACGGAGCATACGTTATTTATATACTACACTGATTTAAAATATTACATTATGTCCCTGTACGATTCTGAAATCTAATAGTCTTCGGAATATTACATACGTCAGCTATATGTTACATACGTCCATCTGTATGTGAAGTACTGAAAGCCTATATACCGTACAGTTTTCTCGTTTGTACGGAAAGTACATTTATTCGGAACACTTAAAAAGTACATTTATTCGTATAAATACGTTTTCAGCTATACATCTGGTGCTGGATGTTACATAGGATTGTACGTTAAGAGGCCGTATCACTACGAAATTAAAATACCGCTAATTTTACAGTAATTACATGATATCTTCAAATAGATAAAAGATAATCAAAATGTGGGACAAGATCGCTTTAGAGAATATTATTTATTATTTATCGCTTTAGAGTCACTAGTAGCTTTTCGTTGGCAGCCATTTAGAAACGCGAAAATAAATACCGAATTTCTAAATGGTTGGAAATCAAAAAGAGATAAGTGAGTCGTGATAACGGTATTTCATGTAAAATAATATTGTCTAAGGAGCTCTTGTTCCACTTTTTGATTATCTCTTATCTAGTTGAAGATATCATATAATTACTGTAAAATTAGCGGTATTTTAATTTCGTAGTGATAGGCCTCTTAAGTCCAAAAACTACAGGATTTATGAATGTAACCTACGTTTTATGCGTAGGTTTTTGCGTACACCACGCACGTTTTTTTTTTAAAATCAGTGTATATGAAATGAGATAGCAAAATTTTAAAGACGGTTCATGATTTTAACATATTGCAGTCCATTAAATTCACATTAGACTGTATAGTTTTATAGACGCTGAGAACCTAAAGATTAAATAAATTTATTGTATTTATTTCAATTTTACTGATTGTACTACAACTATGGAGTTACAAACTAGTGTATAACACTAATCTTAATCCCACAAACGAATAGAAAAATAAGGTTTTCTCGTCTCGTCTCGGAAATTTTGTCGAGGTCTCGTCTAGATTCTCGAAGAATCCTATCTCGTCTCGATTCTTGAAAAGATTTTCAGGTCTCGTATCGTAAACTAATGTCTAAATTTAAGCTCTGATTTTTGTTCTTAGTTTTATTTAGAAGTTCCTTCCTCGTCACGAGAGTTTGACGAAGGCGTGATGTAACAACATTTAAATTAGTAAATTATGTAATGACTTGCTCATCGTTAAACGTTGTTAAATGTTCTTCGTTGTGTTCGTGCAGGGGCGGACCCAGGACGGACTTCTGGGGGGGGGCGGTGGATTGTAATACAGCTACTTAGAGCTACTTTTAAGAGCTCCAAATTTTGGGATGGGTTTTATTTATCTCTCTTCTGGGGGCTTGTGTTCGTCGTGTAATCAATTTATATATATATATATATATCCAGTGGCGGATCCAGGGGGCTATAGGGGCTATAGCCCCCCCCCTTGACACTCAGGTATACACTGGATAAAATGGGCTTCAATCCTGCTTTACACTGGATAAAACGACAAAATATGGTTTAGCCCCTCCCTTGATCATATCCTGGATCCGCCCCTGTATATATATAGGATTTGACAGTTGGTTTTATTGCATGTAGATATGAGTTTTCGGATTGCCTTTCTCACATATTACTTCTCTTTGGTTTCAGATACAGCTGAGAAGTCAAACAAAACTACAATGGACGAGTGGGAGCCACCAGAATATCCAGAAAGAGTTATCTGCATCATGATGATTCGTGCCGGCCAACTAAATTCTCCAATCAAGACAGCTGGTGAGCGCTCCTTGAATACTGTGAAAGCGATACGAAGTGAAATGCAGAAGTGCAACGGTCACAGCAAAACCGTGGCTACTAGAAAAGCTCACAGAAGACGATCCAATTGTCGCCGCACACAGGAATTCATGCACCAATTGCAAGAGAATGTGCTGGGAAATGCAGGAAAGGGAACCCGAGATCTAGCGCAAGAAATGGGTGTCGCCCCGTCAACCATGAACGAGAATATTCGTTATCACTCCTACGAGAGGAGTAAAGGCCAACTCTTGACTGAAAAGGCACAAGGCAATTTGTACGACTTCACCAGTCCCGACACCTGGCCCCCTAATTCCCCTGATAGCAATCCTCTGGCTTATTATGTGTGGTTCGTGGTGGAGCAACACCACAACCACACTGCCTACAACACAAAGACCCAGCAATGTATGCGGTTTTTTCTACTTTACGTATGTTCTATATTCTATTTATTATTATTATTATTATTATTATTATTATTATTATTATTATTATTATTATTATTATTATTATTATTATTATTATTAATAATAATAATAATAATAATAATAATAATAATAGTATACTAGTAGTTTAGTTTAACGTTCCACAATTATGCACTGATTCTAAAGCAGACGGTGGTGAAATGGATGACAATGGTGGAATGATAAAAGTACGAGGAAACGGGAGAATCCAAGAAAATCCACGCTTAAGTATTTACCCACCACATAGTCCAGTTGAAAGGAGTTGGAACCAGGGACCCATACGCCAAAGGTGAGCGCTGTACCGCTGTGAGCGTGTACTTAGGCACCGCGGATCAGATATTTATGTCTTATTCAACAACATTGGTATAGAATTTTTGTATATAAATAACATATACAGGGTGTTACAAAAATGTGTTACAATGTTTTGGAAACAGATTCCTGACATCAAAATAAGAAAGAAAGTTCATATGGACCTGTGCTCAAAAGTGGATAGTTTCGGAGTTATAGGATGCCGCAAACGTGAAACAAGTGAACTTTAAAAGTTCATAGTTCCACTACTATTGGATCTATCGTAGTCGGGTCAAGACATTACTTAGGAACTGGTATATGAACTACCCAAATATCCATGTTTAAGAATGCTCCAGTACTTGCACACCAATTTTTAGAGAGATAGATGGAGAGTGATCAAGTACTCCCAAACAATGTCTCTAAAAATGATTGTGCAGGTACCGAAGGTTCTGAAAGATGGATATTTCGATAAATCCCATAGTTCCTCAGTGATATCTTGACCTGACTACGATCGGTCCTATAGTAGTGAAACTATGGAACTTTAAATTTTCTCTTTTTCACGTTTTCCGCACCCTAGAACTACAAAACTATGCACTTCTGACTACAGATCCATATGAACTTTATTTTGATGTGAGAATTTTTTCCCCAAAATATTGTGACAAATTTTTCTAACAACCTGCAAACGTACATTGAGAATAATTGTTGATTTTGCTTGAAAAAAAATCAGCCGTGTATTAAATAATTATTATTGATTGTACTTAAATCAATTGATATAAAAATTGAGCCGGAAGCCGTTTTCCCTGTTCATAGGTTCGAAATATTGTTTGCATAAGACTCAAGAGCATCAGGAAAGGGGACATTCAGGCCTATTCACTCGCCTACGGTGCTTCTGCAATTCACGAGCCATTCAAATAAAGCAAAAATTGAAAATGTAGAATTTATATACGGAAGGAAACAAACAAATAAAAAGCAAAAATACGACAGGTAAATGAAAACTTGTTCGATACAATACGGTTTGTAGGTGGCATGGCATTAGAAGAAAATAATTATTTAAAATTATTATGTAATTTGAGTGAGGAACTGAGAAAAATAAGTGTAATACGAAAATGTGTAATACGAAAATCAACAAGATGAAAATCTTTTAGTACCCGCTGAAAGGTTGAAACATTGAGAAAGTGAAGATGTTTAAATATATAAATTCGTATAATGATAATTTCAAAAACAAGAATTCAAACAGGCGTTCTTCCATCACTTAGCCCTTCAAGTATGACATATTTAACAAATGACCACTAAATATCTATGAATATTGCGGTTTTCTAATTCTTATCACAAATACACATTACATTAAAGCCCAAACTAAACAAGTAACCACCTTCATAGTGTCAAGTAACTGTTGGAGTTGTTGAATAAGCTGTTATTGCAGCTATTCCCTTCACTGAATGCTGTTTCCAGGAATTCCATCTTCCAATATAACGGGGCACCCCTTTCCCGTTGAATGTATCTATTTTCATGCATCATCCGTCTTGGTACGTTGTATGCTTATAAATAAAAGTGTGCTGAAACGCGATGAATCATTTAGGCTAACCCTATAGATACGTCGATTGAAGTTTAACGTTCTTGTTTAGTAGCGAGGTCATGTGAGACAAGATCTAATTATTAGAGTGGCCTCCAAACCTGTGCCGGATTTACGTGTAAGCTAAACAAGCTATAGCTTAGGGCCTCACTCGCTTGGGGGCCCAAAAAATTAAAAGAAAAAACTGATTGTAATGTAATTTCCAAATAACAAGAAAAAGCAAATAAGTTGACACGCACATAAAACAATGGTGTTTTTTATTGTTATGTACTAGACTTTTATGAAGCAAGTAATAGGGCTCTATTTCTAATGAAGCCCCACTTGTAATGAAGCCCCTATTATCCAGCTCTGCTAAAATGGAGCCCCCCTTTTCCCAGCCTTGCTTGTAATAGGCCCTTGTTTCAATTTACATATCCAGTAGGTCCATAAATTAGCACCGAGTAATTCGTGGGAAGTAACCATAGGGGTGAAGTGAATAGACTTAAGGTTAATGAAAAGTGAAATCTTTGAGTTTTACGTCCCACGGTTATTCCGGTTAGGCTAAAGGAGACAGTGATGATGAGTAATGAATGAAATGAAGAAAGTGGGAGGAAACGGGAGAACCCTGAGAAAACTATAGGGTACATCGAGTTTTGCGTACACGATGTTTGTCCACCATAAAGTTCACTTGGCGGGGTTGGGATCGAACCCGGGACCCCAAGCACCAGAGGTGGACGCTCTACCACTGAGCCACCGCGGCCCCTTAAGGTTAATGATATGTGACAACAAAGTATGATCGGCGCTGACCTTGCAAAGCCCCTGTATGTGCAGTATTGAGTCTGAGCCGATGAAGAAGGTAGTGTACGGAGGAAATAAGCGAATTATTGAATACAACAAGCACGGACAGCAGCGAAGATGGATAGATTTGTAGCCTTTTTTGTTGTTGTTGTTGTTGTTGTTGTTGCTATTGTAATATGGAACAGTAAGGAAGTAAGACAATTCATTCCTCAACTAATCGTGTTGTACCCAATACTTCTACAGCAGGGTGAGATGATTATTAGGTACGCATGTATATAGATATGCATCAATATATTGCGAACATAAAGATACAAAACATGTTTTGAAAAAAGACGACGAGATGGGGTGAAGTGACGTGACGGGAATGATGTGACTACTCCTGTTAATTATGTCATATATCATTAATCATCATCATTCCATGTATACAATATGGACCAAAGAACATATTTACACATCTAACTATTTCTTGTGTCTTCCAAAGCACAGTTACGTATAAGAGAAATCTGGATTCAAGACCTATTGGAAACTCAAATATTATGCTCTTTCTTTTAAAATCAAATATCTCAATGCCCCCAAGACGATACTTTAGACACGATCTCGGGTTGGTACGTCTATTTGCTTCTTAAGTATTTCTGCAACAATAGCTTATCATGGACCTTAACATCATGTAGGTGTTCTTCGTTAGCTGTATACTCATTATATAGCAGTTTATATTTTGTCATTTACATTATGTCAAGGACACTTCTTCTCACCACTTCACCCCATGTGTATATTCACATTACCCCCACGTGTGGGGTGAAGTGAATAATTTACCTTGTACGAATCATTTCTTTCTGTGCACGTTACTTGAGATACGATATGAACCATACTTGTATTTTCAGAATGCAGAAGGTCTGTCCTATTCATATATATCAATCAATCAGCCGTGCTACTATTTCTGTGTAAGAGTTTTGCACTTTCCTACTATAGTAAAGTAAATGAAATATCTTGCAGAATTTTCACATTTCCAGGCAAAGCCCCGCCCCGAAAGTTAGCCCCCCCCGAAACAAAATCGTAAATACACCACTGCTTACTACGTTCACTTCCCCCCGAATTACTCTATAGCTTATATTCAAACCTAAAAAGCTGCCAGCGAAAACCATTTCGTCGCTGAGAAAGAAAGCTTGACGTATATGACGCGTAAAGGGTTTCTGACGTATAAATGACCCCTTTCAATAGCTTCGGTCCCATCAAATCTAAATCCGGCACTGGCCCAAACTATTACTGGGGCTGGTATTCGAGGCAACAAAGATTGAGAAATTAAGAAGTAGACTAATAGCGTCAAACGCGATACTAGTCAATGTAAAACTTATCGTGATATTACTATCCCATGTCAGAAATCGAACACGGGAACAGGCGCATAGAAAACACAAGCTTTAATCTCTTGACTACAAAGAGACACACGTTGACCCGCATGGGATATATATTAGGGGTGCACAGTGTTAATAGGAAAACTTATGGAAAAAGGTCTTTGGGTGGGTGGGAAATAAAATTATGGATGAATAACATAAGATACTATCTCAGGGAAGTGCAGGAATTCTTACAAGGTGGTAGCTCATTCTCAATGTGCATCACTGAAATTTTAGAGGGTCGAAAACAAATACCAATGGGTGGGAGAGCCCAGACAGGGGGTATGACGAAAGTAAGTCTTTGAAGTTTCACAGGGCAGAGGAAAAAAAAATAATTGAAACTACCTACTAATAAGTACGGTCCGGACTTTTTTTTTCTTTCTTAAATGCACATGCCCATTAGCAAATGTATATTTTGAAGGTTAGAGCATACTCTAAGAATATTCGAATATTTCTATATATAGATATTTGAAGTTACGAATCAATTTAATATTTTTAACGTCCTGAATCGGTAGTTTCGTTTATGTTAGACCATTTAAGAAAATATCTTGCTTACTCTTTCCTAGCATTACAAAAGATACATATATTGTCTATTAAGATATTAATTTTACACATATTTTTCGACAATAATAATTTTAAAAAATGTCGTCTGGAAACTCAAGGTGCATCACTCTGCGACAGCAGAGCCATTTGTTATTTTGTTTGTAAGGCAAGATCAGCCGGCGTGAGTAGATTGGTCTATTATTATTCTGTCGATTAAAATGTATACAAATCTTAAACTCAGAAGGGTTACAATTGACTCCAATGGAGCCCCAAATGATACTTCTGCTCTACGATTATTCAAAATAGTTAAGCAAACTTCTTTAAGTCCATCCCATGGTAAAACTGGAGAAAGGGTTATAAAGAAATTGAATAGGGCGTTTAGCTCACACTCAGGATTAGCAAAGATTCAAGCAATACATGTGTGGGATCAGTAAATCTTTGCCGAGAGAATGTTCCGAACTTTCTAAGCCATTCCACAAATATTGTCCAATTACGTTATTTGATTTTGTAAGTTCATTTTGACCTAAAGATTTAACAGTCAATATATGAAGCTTGGGATTAGATCGTACTCTCAAATTTTTTTCTGCACTCAACATTAGAAAAAAATAATTTTGAAATGAGTAATGTGTTTAATAAGCGCATGTTAAGTAATTTGTAGTGCATATTTTCTAACGTTTTAGTGCATTTGTGCATGCATATTGCAATACCCCTTTTATATATATTTACGAACAACACCAGGTGCTTCTCCACAAGGATCACTAAGCAGCCGACGGATGTCGTCTCCGAAGAAATACGAGAAGGACAGGACGAGTCATTAAGAGCTACAACCCCTTCATGGGATTCGCCTCCAAAACTGGCTATAAAAGCAGACGTCAATAGGCAGAAGACATTACTTCCAGCTGATTGCTTTCTACCTTTCTCTGCAAGTTGCATTGGGCTGAAGAGACTCCCCAACATTACAGATCTCCGCGCTGCATTGGGCAAGAGATAATAACCCTCGTCTACCCTGCTACGGGCAGAGGTTTCTTTCCCATCTCCGTGCTGTATTGGGAAGGAGATAATAACCCACGTCTGCGCTGCTACGGGCAAGAGGTTCCTTTCCCATCTCTACGCTACTCTGGGCAGGAGATTCCTAACCAACAAACCACAAGAGCTCCACGCTGCTCTTGGCAGGAGATCCAACTCATAGAGAAAGGATTATTAGAAACATTACTTATTGGTTAGTTGAGTACACATACTTTCATAGTACTATAACGGTTATAATAAAAAAGATTAGAGATAAACCAGTTATCGCTTCACTATCACATTTACAATATATCCAGTTTTTGTTAGTCCACACAAATTTAGGACCTAATAAGAAATCTAAAACATACATAAGAAGACAGATTTTCTACAGGAATATAATGTTTCAAGCATGGCTGTACCTTAAGTTCCTCCCACTGAGTAAATTTAAAACAGAATCCTTCTTGAGGGAACATATCACATGAAATTATGAAGTGTTTTATGCATCAGAAGGCTCCGTGTCGGTTAGTGAAACATTTTAAACGTCTTATTAACAAAGATTTGTGCAAAACCTGTATAATACACATATAAACAAACAAAATTTTAAATAAAAGTGGGGCTATTAGAGCTCAGAATAATTGAGTAAGCAAAGAAGTGGACTGCTCTGTGAAGTAAGTGAATTTAAGAACTTTGCTATATACATGGTCATAGTGTTGCCAAGAGATGGGTCGAGAAATAAGAGTTTCTTGTCTCGTCTCGATTCTCGAAGAAGTCTTTCTCGTCTTGTTTCGATTCTCGAAAAGCTTATCTAGTGTTCTCTCGATATTTCTCCCGTCTCGTTTTGTTTTATGTACAAAATTGTGATAACGAGGTGACCGGTGTAATCCATGTAATATATCCTGCGAGGACCTGGCGAGCATGACGCGAGTAGGCTAAGAGCTCCCATGGCACAGAACGCACAATGGTAAGGTAACGAGGCAACACCGAGAGAGTATTGTTAAGAAAGTCCACTTGAATACCGAGAAAGGTCAAAGACTTGACCGGTTGAAGCACTGACTTATCATAGTTAATTGACCACGAGAGATCACACAAAATACGCACTGAATCACAGAGATCATCATACGATCCTAGCAAGAGAATATCATCATAGTACACCATAAACTTCACTGATTGAGGCAAGTGGTTGCGCAATTCCTGTTGGACTGCTACCTGCATGAATAAAGGACTCAAGGACCACCCCATCGGAAGGCGGCAAAAGCGGTAATAAAGACCTGCCAGGCGAATGCCGAAGTACTGGCGGGTTGCGGGATGGAGCACCAGATTGTAAAAACCTTTAGATAAGTCCAGCTTCAGCATGTAATTACGCTTTAGGCCTGGTTTTTCTTTTAATTTCATTTAGCAGTGATTACAATCCTTCCATGTCGTGAGAGGTCCACGAAGAGTGATATACAGTATAACCATGTCGGTCCCGGTGTCCCCCAGAGGGGACATAAAATATGACGCAGTTATTATTTCTTTACAAGTTTAAAATCAGACTGGTAACATTGAAAACTGTTTAGTGCAGGATCATAGATAGATCATCCCCTATAAACAGTTTTCAATGTTGCCAGTCTGATTTTAAACTTGTAAAGAAATAATAACTGCGTCATATTTTATGTCCCCTGTGGGGGACGCCGGGACCGACATGGATAAGAACATTTCAACCATAGTTATTATTATTGAAGTATATTGTGTAATTGCTTCTATATCTTTAGAAGTTGATAAATACTCTTCAATGTGTTCGTTGAATCATTTTATTAAGTTACAGTTTCTATAAATTACATCACTCTGAAACATTGTTTCTAAGACTTGGTTGAACTAATGTTTTCCACAAGGCTCGTGAAATTTCTCGTCTGGTCCCGAAAACAAGACGACAATGGTTATGTTCTTCGTCTCAGTTTGAATTTTAAAATGCACTTCTAGTCTCATGGTTAACACTAAATCAATGGCGGCTTTAGCGGGTAGGCCAGGTAGGCACGAGCCTAGCCAAAAATTTTGAAAAATATATAAACGCTAAAAGTTACAATAAAGAGTAAATATATTTTCCACTATTTATATTAATGGTATATAAGTATTTAACAAATAACATCAACCACTACTGTAAAAGTAATTTCCTACTGTTATTATTAATTAATCAAATGTGTATGTGTGTCCATTAGCGAGAAACGGGCCTACCCAAAATTAAAATCCTAAAGCCGCTTCTGCACTAGATGGGAACCTCTGAAGACGTACTTAATACCAATTCTAACTGGATAAAGTCCAAAAGTGAACTTTCGTCCCTGCAGTGTTAACTCTACTATATTTTATCAAGTCATAGAAAGACAGTAGTAAAAGATGTCCCATTAAAAAAAAAAAAAAAAAAAAAAAAAAAACGAAACATTTAAAATACCCACCATTTCTGTTCTAGGAAGTTGGCAGCACTGAACGATTTTCATTTGTTGTATTTGTGGTTAGTAAGCATGGAACGCCGAATAGCGCATGATCGTCAACTGTTTTCTGCACGGGTAGGAACTGTATGACATTTTACGAGAGAGATTCGATGACCGGGTGATTTCTCGCAATAGTGATGTGAATTGGCCAACCATAGATTTTGTGATTTGACACTATTTGAGAGTATTTGAAACCTTGTGTCTACGCCAAGAAACTAGAGCTCAAGGATGAAATTCAGCGTGTAATTTCAGAGCTAGAGGTGCAAATATGCCGGAAAGTAATGGAAAATTTAGGCCTAATCGAAAGAACTAAAGTATGCCTGTAGAGCAGTAAAGAGCATTTGAGTGATGTCATATTTCATACATAATTACAGGAAGCATACACTGCAAAAATATGTAAATATGTAAAGTACTTAATTTCGTCAATAAATTTGTAGCTTATATTATTATGTACTCAAAAGTTGTGTTCTTCATCGGACACCCTATATATGTACAGACCCCGAGAAATAGGTTTATTGCCATATATACACACGAATTTACAAGCAAGACAGGAAGTCTTAGAACTTATACAAGTAGCCTTGGCCTAAATGAAATTATCGTATAGAACAATTAAAAGAGTAAAAAGGTGAGATCGTCAATTATCAACAAAGAGGAGAAGCATGTTGTTCGCGTATCAATTATCTCATCGTATTTCAGTAAATGCTAGTTTTATTCAGCATACAACAAACGAATCAAGGTCACAAGTTGTTACCTCTCTATCTGTCGGAAAAAAATGCAGCGTTAAGCATCGGTAAGATGTTAGTTCCTTAAGTACAAGAGTATACAGTGAAACCTGTCTATATAGGCACATATTATTTCCAGTAAAAAAAAAAAAAAAAAGTGTTCAAATTTTGAAGGAGAAACTATTATAACTAGGTAGATGATTACTACTTGCTGTATCCATATTTCGAAGCGAACATTGTAACTTTTCACGCAATCACAGCCGATGAATAACACAGCCATACGCACACACACAGAAAAAATAAATAAATAAAAATTCCGTCTACAGGACCTCAGGGTATGAATTCGATGTATTTTGTTACACAGAATCCAAATTTCGAAACCCCAGGAGGATCGATCATGTCAATTTCTTTTATGGGCGAAAAACTTTAGCGATTTTGAATAAGAAGTTCGCGCCAAGTGTACTTTGTGGTCGACAAACACCGTGTGTATTGGTTTTCCCACGGTTCTCCCGTTTCCTAGTGAACTTTGTAGTCGACAAACACCGTGTGCATGTGTTTTCTCAAGGTTGTCTCGTTTCCTCCCACTTTCTCATTCCACCATTTCATTTATTTCCCATCATCACCGTCTCTTTTAGTCTAGCCGACATAATCGTGGGAGTAAAACTTAAAAGATTTCATTTTGGAAAGGGAATATATACGTAACACAATCATATGAAAAAAAAAAAAAAAACGAAACTTCTGTGTAGTGCACATCAGGGTACGGATTCGATGTGTATTGTTACACAGAATCCAAATTTCGAAACCCCAGGGCGATTGATAGTGCCATTTCTTTTTATGGATGAAAAAGTTTAGTAATTTTGGATAGGAAGGAGACATATAAAACAAAATTGACACTATTGATCGTCCTGGATTCGAAATTTGGATTCAGCGTAGCAAAATATATCGAATGCATATCCTGGAGTCGTATGCACAGAACTTTTATTTTATTTTATTTATGTATTCTGTGTGGATATGTTATCATGCTACTGTCGGTAAATATCTGAACATGAGTAGAAATAAAAACTAAACAAACAGAAAATACGAACAAAACATATGGGACTTACTTTAAAGTTAGATTTATAGTTATATAGAATATTTAAATTAAAAATACACTGAATAAAAAGTAATAAAGTGCAATAAAAATAAGGCAAAATTATAGAAAATAAAATAAAATAAATCAACAAGTAATAATATCATGTGTATACCACATGAAGGAGTTTGCTTAGAATAGCGAAAGTAATGGAATGATATGTATGCAACCAACCTGACATTTACGTACAGTTGGCTTGCATACTACAAAGCGGCAATTAATCTATAGTAACTCTTTTATCAGAATTCAACATTGGAGAGCTATATCTTGAGATGGATCAGCTGCATCAGCTAGCTCGGTTACTAACTATTGTCCCTCTAAAGTAGTTCTTGATAATTTTTTTGTCTTCCAGACGGACTGACAATATAAAAACATAAAAGAGTTTTGGGAAACCTAATATAAAATTGAGATCCTAATATTTGTAAGAAGGTATTATCCACGAGGTTGCTTTCCGTTCCTATAGGAACTCCATGGACATTCGGTGATCATTAATATCAACTCATGTTAACTGATCTCCAAGGTCTCTCCATCTATACTATTTAATCAAAATCGGTTCGGTCACTTTGTGATAGATCCCTTTCACTTTCAGTTTTAATGTAAAGATAGGGATGGAGATAAAAACATTTTCTTACCATGCTGAATCCAGATTTTAAAACATCGTTATATCTTATCGCTTTCTCTCTATGATAATCCTATATCCAAACCATAAGTGATAGATCCCTTCCACTTCCAGTTTTAATAGAGAGATAGAGACTGAGATGAAATTTTCTTCCTATGCTAAATCCTCATAAAAAAATCTCGTTATATTTTATCGTTTTCTGCCTATGATAATTCTATATTCAAAGCGTAAGTGGTTGATCCCTTCCACTTCCTGTTTTACAGAGATAGGACATGAAATGAAACCTTTTCTCGTTACGCTGAATCCACCTATAAAACTTTTCTCGCTATATCTTATCATTTTATCGCTATGAAAATTCTATTTCGAACCATAACTGGTAGATCCCTTAAACTTCCAGTTTTAATAGAAAGATAGGGGTGGAGATAAAACGTGTTCTTCGTACCCTGAATCCATATTAAAAAATCGGCTATGTTAAAGAAGACGGTGATGCTGAGAAATGAATGAAACGGTGGAATGAATGAAGTAGGAGGAAACGGCAGAACTCCGAGAAAACCCACGCACACGGCGTTTGTCCACCACGAACTTCACTTGACACAAGCTGGGATCGAACCAAGGACCCCATGTACCAGAAATGAACGTCCTACCACTGAAGCACCGCTACCCTTCCTGAATCTATATCATCAAACCATTTTTTCTCTCTCTCTTAAACGGAATAAACCCTTCTGTAACAACATATTATAGCAAAATACATTCATTAGGTTAAGATATATACATGCATGTATTGTGGCGCGGTGGCTCAGTGATAGAGCGTTCACCCCCGGTGCTTGGGGTCCCTGGTTCGATCCCAGCTCACGCCGTCTGGACTTTGTGGTGGACAATCACCGTACTCGTGGGTATTCTAGGGGTTCTCCTGTTTCCTCCCACTTTCTTCATTACACCATTTCACTAATCTCTCATCATTACGTCTCCTTTAGCCTAACCGTCATAAGCATGGGATATAAAACTTAAAGATTTCATTTCATTTTTATGCATGTATTGTATATTCTAAAATCACGCTTACTGTAAGGGAACGGACAAGCGTGTGAGAAATTTGATATATTTCAACAAGTCATACAAAAACTACATTCAAGTGTTGCTCTGAAGACAAGTAACATATATTTAAAAAACAATTAGAAAGGATAGAAAATTTGCAATTACATTACGTTATAAATTATTATTGTTGTTACTTTATTAGCAATTAACAAACATAACGCTTGTGTTAATGAACTGCATGTGCGACTCTGCGTTAAATTATGCGAACACTGTTGAGCTATACACGTGTTTCCATATAGTCACCTTTTTAATTTAAGTTATTGCCTTATATTGAACCCATTTATTATTTCTTTAATGTTCAACACTGGCACAATACATGTCACTCTGAAATTGAATTTATAAATATTATTATTATGCGTCTGTTGTATAAATAACGGCAGTTCCTTGATTTTATGTTTTAAAATAGCTGAGTCCGTACGGTTTACTGAACAAAAATAAATTTTAGTTAAAAGTTTATTTTATTTTATTTTATGTACTAGCAGGATACCTGTTCTTCGCAAGGGGAAAATATGATTCATTTTGGACATAAAATACTAATTGAGGCTAAATTTGGATTTAAACGGGATTGGAAGTGTCACTGTTCATCTCAGCGACCCCATAAACTATGGATTCGACACTAATATAAGTCATTTTCGATCATTTTTATATATCTTCCCCTCCTCTTCCCAAAGTTGACCGTCAAAGTGAAATGAAAAATAAAAAATCCCAGGCCCAAACCTCACCTATGTTGAAAATTTGATCGAGATCGGTCGGGTGGTTCAAGAGTTATTAAGTCAGAAACCTAGTCACTTTCAATTTTATTTATTTTTATATATTTCCCCCTCCACCTCCCCTAAGTTGTACCGTCAAAGTGAAATGATAAAAATCATCCCGGGCTCAAACAACCTCACCTATGTTGAAAATTTGATCTAGATCGGTTGAGTGGTTCAAGAGTCACAAATATTGTTACTTTCATATATATCTTTATTCCCATAAATATATTGTCCACTAACTTTTAAATATATACAAATTTATGAATGAATGAAAGGTAATCTTAAGCTGGTTGATGATGTATTGGGTAAATGAAGAACAGATGACAGCTGCTAGGTAATGAAATGAAGTGTTCCTTTAACGTTATGCATGAGTTTCTCGGTTCATTTCACATTGCGTGCTACGTCATGAATGTTATAAACAGCCCAACTTGAGATCTCATTATACCGAATCAATCTCCCTTTAACTGTAGATTAACTTCAGTGTCAAGGTAGAAAAGACAGAAGGGAGTGGGTAACACAGCCGTCCCCCCTTTTTCCCGAACCATTTGCTCTGTGTTCAACGCGATATGTGTATAAACAGTAGAACACAAGATTCTGCTGTGAAGTCACAAAATTAATGTTTAATCTATAATAGCCATATTTGTGATATATTCCCTTTTTTATTTTGTAAAGAGTTTTTCTTTTTAGTCTTATTATTATGTGTGACAATTTAAGGATTTTAGTCCTTCAAACTTACTAAAAGTCCGTATCTTTTTTGTATTCAAATTCTTCTAACTTCACACTCTTCTATACTATAATATTATACAGTTCTGCATCGTATTAAACAAATTTTCTTCCTTCAAAGAAATATTCTTGTAAGCTATTTTACAGCTCATACTGTAATCCTAATACTTATATCGATTTCTTCTAAACTTGGAGCAGGAATAGTGGATCACACTTTATCTTTATGATGCTATGACTCATCTTCTCTTCAGGTCAGAAATATTTCGATTGCTTTAACGCAGCTTTCTACTCTTTCCTATCCTGAGCTACACTTCTCATTTCTCTGTACTTTTTCTTCCCTATATCTTGTAGTATTGTTTGACATAGCTTTCCATTCATCCCTATCCTGAGCTACACTTCTCATTTCTCTGTACTTTTTCTTCTCTATATCTTGTATTGTTGTTTGACACAGCTTTCCATTCTTCCCTATCCTGAACTACACATCTCATTTCTCTGTACTTTTTCTTCTCTATATCTTGTAGTATTGTCTGACACAGCTTTCCACTCTTCCCTATCCTGAACTTCTTCTTATTCACTTCAACCATAGGTTGGTGAGCAAATGGAAATTTTATAACTTTTTTCTCCCTTGGGAGAGCTGTTTTACACTTTGATAAGGCCTCTTCTTCGTAACTGCATCTAGATATTCTATTCTTTGTCTTCCTCTTCCTAGTTTTCCTTCTGCCTTTCCCTCTATCAACACGGTGATCCAACAGGAATACCTGATAAGGTGGCCAAACATGCTGTTTCTTCTTTTTCCTATTATCTTCATGATTTGTCGTCCTTAATTAGCTTCCTTTAGTACGTCTTCATTCCTTTTACTTACGGTCTATGATACGGGCAGCATTCTGCACCAACACCACCTTTCAAATGCTTCGAGCTTGAATATTTCAGCTTTTCTCAGTGTTCACGTCTCTGATCCGTAAAGCGTCACACTCCGTACTAGAGTCTTAATAAAACGTTTTCGAACGTCCAACCACATATCTCTTGATGTTAGCAGTCCCCTTGTTCTATTGAATGCTTGTTTAGCCTGCGCTATTCGGAAACTTACTTTTTTTTTTTTTTTTTTTTTTTTTTTTTTTTTTTTACTTCTTCCTAAATAGCGGAACGTCTTAACGTCTTCGATTTTCTCACCATCTAGCCATACGTTTTCCCCTTTCTGTCCTGCTCTTGTGCACTTTATCGCTTTGGTTTTCTTCTTATTTATCTTCATTTTGCACGTTTTCTCCAGTTAGTCGTTCAGGTTTGAAAGTGCTTCCTGCATGTCCTCATCGTTCTCCGCTATCAATGCTATGTCATCAGCAAACCTAATTGTGCTGAAAACCTTTCATTTACTTTTACGCCTTTCTCGTTTTTATCAAAGAATTCTTTCATAGCCTCTTCTATATAGGCGTTGAACAGGAAAGGTGAAAGTCCACATCCTTGCCTTACTCCTTTATTTATTCTTCCTTCCTTCTGATCTCTTCCTATAACAGCTGTCTGGTTGCTACAAAGTTGGTATTTTATTCTTCTGTTTCTGTAATCCACTTTCAGATTCTTCAATGCTCTGATAACGATATTCCAGTCTACGTTGAACATTATATTCCTGAGCTAGAGTTTTATTTCCGTGTACTTTTTCTTTCCTATGTCTTGTATTATTGTTTGACACAGCTTTCCACTCTTCCCTATTCTGAGCCAGACTTTCAATTTCTCTGTGCCTCTTCTTTCCTATATCTTGCATTATTGTTTGACACAACTTTCCACTCTTCCCCATTCTGAGCCAGACTTTCAATTTCTCTGTACCTCTTCTTTCCTATATCTTGCATTATTGTTTGACACAGCTTTCCACTCTTCCCTATCCTGAGCTACACTTCTCATTTCTCTGTACTTTTTCTTCCCTATGTCTTGAATTATTGTTTGACACAGCTTTCCACTCTTCCCTATTCTGAGCCAGACTTTCAATTTCTCTGTACCTCTTTTTTCCTATATCTTGCATTATTGTTTGACACAACTTTCCACTCTTCCCTATTCTGAGCCAGACTTCATGTCTTGTACTTTTCTCCCCTATAGCTTGTATTAGGCCCCATCATTTGACACAGCTTCCTACTCATCCTATTTTCCATTTATCTGTACTTTTTCTTCCTTATATCTTGTATTATTGTTTTGACACATCTTTCTCCTCTTCTCTATTCTGAGCTAAACTTTCCATTTTTCTGTACTTTTTCTTCCCTACATCTCGCAGCGGCCGATGGGTATTTAACTCGAGGCATGAGGGGTTAAGCCCGAGTTTATTCATGAACATGCATTTCAACTGGTCCGGCAATTGACAGAGGCAACGCGTTTTTCATGGATATTTATTTTACCCAATTCATTACTTTTGACACAGGGAACGCCGAAGGCAGTTGGATCGAAATTGACAGGGACTACGCCTGCTCTTCTTCATTTATTCTACTCATCTCTATGTTCTCAAATATTGTGCCTAAACATTATTCTTCCCGTGCAACGCCGAGCAGGAAATTTCAACTAGTACAATATATACATGACTTAGTGATATTTTAGAATCAATAGCTGGTCTTGCAACAAGATTATACAATAAAATAAACATTATACAAGGGTAAATTATTGTCAGACGTAAACATATCCATTCCATGTAGAGGAAAAATAATTCACTTCATGCCTGCATGTGTGTTTGTATAGAGAGGGGGAGGAGAAGTATGTCCTCTTCCTTCTCATAAATTATCTTATAATGACATTGCATGACTCATCTTATTACCTAGTTTTTCTTTTTGTCTCTCTCTCTCTCTTATTTTCATATGGAATGTTATGGGTAATAAATGGAATTATGCTTACATGAGGGACGTGGGAGTCTTTTTTTTCTCTCTTGTGTACAAAGTTAAAGTATTCTTCCGTTCTTTCCGTCTCTCTCTCTAGTGTAGAAATGGCATTCTTTGGAGGGACTAGGAAGATTATAATAAATACGAGACCCACAGATGCGCACTCAATAAAAAAAAAAGAAAGAAAAAAAATGAAATTATGCACATAGCATTCTGTTAATAAATCAAATTTGTATTTATTGTTCTGTTGCAACCAGATAGTAGGCTATACATGAATTCTTTCTGTGATTCTTTTGAAGATTGGAGGTAAATTAGGCCTACTAAGTTTTCTTAAATTTAATTCTAACTACCTGAACCTGTGCTCTCAACACAGTGCATCATTCACATATGAGCATAAATCCCCTTGTCACTCCTCACAACATCGGTACATATTGCTTTACAGACACAAGTGGTGGACGTCTTGATAAAAATCGGCAAGGGGTACCATAAAGGGAAGGTTTTTCCCATCATTTTTTTTTTCAATATCTCGTACCGTTCGGAAGATTTGAGCCTACTTCCGGTTGGAGTTTCTAATTCATGTATGATCAGAATTTTCTTTCTTCTTGCATGCAGTATGTAATAAGCATATTACTTACACACACAATTAATTATAATGTCAGTGATATATGGAGTTCATTGGCCAATAAAGATTAATCTTACAAGGTGCATTCACGAAGTGTCCCCTTGGGATCCGTGTAAAATTGATTCAAATGCAAAGTTCTCCTCACCTCAATGTGTATTGTACTAATTTTAGCGCCTCATAAGGTTAATATGCATATTTATGAACCTTCATATATTTATATATATATATATATATATATATATATATATATATATATATATATATATATATATATATATATATATATATATATATATATATATATATATATATATATCTGGAATTCAATCTATATCTCGGACACAAAATTGATTTTAGTTTCCTTAGATCTAACTTGACATGAATGTAGGCATATGCAAAACAGATTGAATCAAGTACTGTTTCTCTGACACATGCTACCCACCCCGTCTGCCATCTTGGGTCCGCCACATTGGATTCAACTTTCATTTTTTCAAGTGGGAATAAGTGCAAGTGATACATCAAATTCATGTACAATTTTCTTGGAAATTCATTGGTGTAGAAAATTTTACCGTAGCTTGTACCGTTTGGAAGGTATTGCATGTTAGATGTCAGGCACTTCACGAATATTGAACCAAATAGAAAGTTGTGCAGGATCCTGTGTGTGTATATGTAATCTTTTAGTAATTTATCGTTGACGAAATATTCTCAGAACGTACATACATACAGACACACAGACGTCGATACGGAAATCGTAGGTCTTCATCCAAAACTGGTCGTATCTGGATTTACATTAGGTATTTTGAACCTACATACTTCCTTGTTATAGTATAACATGTAAGTAATAACAATCACTCAAAGAAATGTAATAAGATTATGACACCAATGTTGTTAAGATTTTGTTTATACCCACAGTCAGGGTCGGATCCAGGATTTTCTGAGGGATGGGGTGCATCAAATAACAGCCAGTACATTTGAATTAAATTTGAGTTTTTTAAATGCCTTTAGGAATCTATTGTGTGAATGAGGAATTGCTCTGGAAATGCTCAGTGTCTGCTCTCGATTAATTCTTTTCCTTTAACTTTCAGAAAATTGACTTAAAAATTGATTTTGGAAAACTGACTGCTAGCTTCTCACTTTAGGTAGTGTATATTTACAACGAAGGGGGGTGCACGTGCCCCTTTGCACCCTCCTAAATCCGGCCCTGTCTACAGTATTTTTCTGTTAGAAATTGTTTTGATTTGTCAACATCAAAAACGTAAGCGTAATTGATATTACTCTGCAATGTCTATTCGCAAAGTGCGTGGAGGGATTTAACATGTAATACCTCCCAAACGGTACAAGCTACGGTAAAACTGACTACACCAATGAATTTATGAGAAAATTGTACATAAATCTGATGTGTCACATCCACCTATTCCTATTTGAAAAATCGAAAGCGGAATCCAAGATGGCGACCGAGGTGGGCAGCATGTGTCAGAGAAGCAGTACTTGATCCAATTTGTTTTGCATATACCCGCGTTCATGTCCAGTTACATCTAAAGAAACTAAAAGCAATTTTGTCCGAGAATTATAGTAGTGTATGATTGAATTGCGGATATATGAAAGCCCATAAATTTGCTTATTACCCATATGGGCCGCTAACATTAGTACATTACACATTGGGGTGCAGATAACTTTGCATTTGAGTCAATTTTACATGAATCCCGAGGGGACACTTCGCGAATGTACCTTGTTAGACTGGAGAAATGGTTATCCTTCGTTTTTCATTATCATTTGGCCATGAAACAAACGCCGGAGAGATACTAACCTCGTATATAAATGTGTGGTGTTGGAAAGTATAACTCGTAGATTATGATGCTTTAGTTTTCTAAAATTTCAACACTTCCAGTGTACCCCTAAAAAATGTAATAAAGATATAACTACCATTTATATATATATGGTACTTGTACCGATTATGGCCCGGGTGTCTAATATGGCCCACAGACAATATCTCTGCAGATTTACGTTGGTGCTACTAGATAACAATATAAAATATGTCGTCATGACAAGCGTAAACATATTTGCGCGGCTCAGAGGACATAGTTTATATTGTCATCTAGTAACACCAACGTAAATCTGCAGAGATATGGTTGGTGGGCCATATTAGAGACCCGGGTGATAATAGGTACAAGTACCATATATTCAATTGGGACTGGAGAATCTACACAAAATTTGCAATCGATCAGTGAAAACGGCATTTTTCTAGAGCTTTTTGTTTCCGAGATATCGTTGTCAAAAGAATCGGCTACAAACATAAACCTTTGAGTTTTACGTCCCACGGTTATACCGGTTAGGCTAAAGGAGACGGTGATGATGAGTAATGAATAAAATTGTGGAATGAAGAAAGTGGGAGGAACCCGAGGAAACCCACGTACGCGGTGTTTGTCCATCACAAAGTTCACATGGCGTCAGCTGGGATAGAACCCGGCCCGGGACCCCAAGCACCAGAGGCGAACGCTCTACCACTGAGCCACCGCGGCCCCCTGGCCACAAATATATAAACCTCCACAAATAAATAAGCTTATCTAGCATTTTAATATATACTATAGATGATGCAGAGCTCAAGCGAATGACCAAATTAGAAAAGCAGTAAACGTTTGTTGGTTAATTGAAATCGAAAGTATTCCGTATTTTTTTTCTCAAATATATATGACCTCTTTCGGTGATGATAAGAACCACTGCCCTTATTTCTGGTTTCTTGGAGCGGAGTCGCTACTCCTTAATTGAACCACCCCAATTGTCTCACGATACTGGGTCAACACTGATAATTTTCTTCTACCGGGAATGGAACGTACTTATAGCATATACGATCGGCCAAGTGAAAGCGAGTATTAAACAAAGTACTTTAAAGGGGGGGGGGAGCTAAGAGATATCCTCAAATGAAGGTATGGAACTAATGAATATTATTAACAGAGGGAAAGTCATATTAACAGAGGAAGAGATTTTTATCTTTGTACATATTTTCTTATGTATTTATTTGATGTGGGCTAGGCGTCAAGAGGGTAGAAAAAAGGGGGAGATGTTTGTAATCAACTAATTAAGGAGACGTTCGTTCTGCAGCTGATGGAACCTCATTCCCTGCAACATTTGTTTTAGTTTCTAACATTTGTAGTATTATACATAACCCAGGTGGCGCTATTCTCTCTGTAGTAAGTACATTAGCTGCGGTATTCACATCTTTTTTGCTTACTCCTATGTAATCAGTGTTTCTTTGTTTTGAGTTCCACTAAGCGGATATCATTCATGGCATTTAGATTGCCCTTGCTAGCAAATACAGGAAGGCAAGTATTCGACGGTATTTCTTTTGTCTTACATTTTGTTTCAGCTGTGAACAGATTTCCAGTTACTAGAGGTTGAAATAGTTGACAAGTCAATTTATTTCACTTCATGGAGGCGGGATGAAGTAGGATAAGACTTCTAACTTTTGGCCAATTTCTACAGGGTGACCCAAAAATAGAGACTCTTAGTATTGTGTTGGAAGCAAGGTTCACCACGAGTGTCCGGACCATCCCAAAATATCCGTACTCAACACATTGTACGCTATCTCAATAAAACCATACTTGTTTAACAGGGAAATGATTGACGTAGCATGAAAATTTTATTTTACACTTCATCTGTACTGTTTCTCTTATAAATGCAATCTAGTTCTATCATCTTTTTTCCTGGAATTATTTTATAATTACTTATTGTCTTTTCAGATACAGAATAATGCCCGTTCAATACTACATAAATATAGTGCCTTGTAGTACTGGACTAACTCCTAAAACCTTGGGCACGTTCCAACAAGAATTTCTGGATGTGCACCTGGTTGGAAGTCTCAAATCTGTGATGAGTGACTCAAATATTTCTTTGTGAGTCCCAATAAATTGACCTGTTCTTCTTCCAATTCTTTTCTCCACAGTAGTTGACTGGTGTACCGTCCAATTTTCTTCCTTCATTTTTTCACTGCCTCTGCTATTCTTGGATCCATGGAAACAATTTGATTTTATTGTGGCATTTCGGATGGAGATAGTTTAATTGATTTTGTTACATCTCTAGAGTAGTAGTTTTCAATAGGTCGAATTAGTCAGTGTACATGAATAGAACCTGAGAAACAGTAAGAACAAGGAAGCTGAGAGGTTTACACGAGGTAAGTGTTAAGAAGTTTTGGCAATAGTTTTGCCCCCGAGACGAGAAGTACATTTTTAAGTTCGATTACAAGAGAAATTACAAATTCTCTTCTATTGTTTGAGCTCCCAAAAGCGCAGAAATCTAACTCTTAATCCCTGTCCTAATAAATTTCTCGAGTCTCACGGGCACCACTAGTTTACCCAATTCTTAGATCTAAAATCTTACATGATTCATAGTATAAAAACTGTAAGTTGATTGTAAGAACACAATGGAGAGCATTTGTCAAGGTTTAGACACGCAAGTCATTCCACAATATACTCCAATAATAAATATGGTCTATAAGTTATTATATAACACCCTTCGTGGACGTCTCGTAATCCGAAAGTATTGTGGTAATTTCTCACGTAATGCGGAAGTATTGTGGTAATTTCTCTCGTAATATCGAAGTATTGTGGTAATTTCTCGCATAATGCGGAAGTAGTGTGGTAATTTCTCTCGTAATGCGGAAGTATTGTGGTAATTTCTCACGTAATGCGAAAGTATTGTAGTAGTTTCTCTCGTAATGCGTAAGTATTGTGATAATTTCTCACGTAATGCGGAAGTATTTGTGGTAATTTCTCTCGTAATATCGAAGTATTGTGGTAATTTCTCTCGTAATGCGGAAGTATTGTAGTAATTTCTCTCGTAATGCGGAAATATTGTGGTAATTTCTCTTGTAATGCGGAAGTATTATGGTAATTTCTAGATGAAATTAACATCAAAATCAGGGCGAAAATTTTGTACATTTTGCACAGTTAGACGAGAAAAATTCCGAGACGAGAAAGGGTTCTTCAAAAAATTTACATCAGTCGAGATTTCTACAAAATTTACGAAACGAGACGAGAAAATCTCATTTTTAGTCTCGTGGGCAACACTAATTTGTAGTGTGTGGTTGATCATAAATTCTGGAGCCCACTTTGATATGACGTCACTCAAGCTCACGCTCACGCCATCAGTCCAACATCACGCTTACAATCTGACATCTCAAACTTTCATTATGGAGTCATCACTCTCATTCAAAGCTCAAGGTAAACAATATGACATCTCGACCTCAGGCTCACATGATGATTTGGAACTCGAGCTCACTTACCTCACGCTCAGTTCTTGACGATGAGGTTGAGGTAAACGTGAGTTGATATCTCGTGAGTGCATACATCACGAATTGGGTCAATTAGGTCTACAAGTGATTTAAGATTATCAACTCTGATCGTTGATATTCTTGTTTGCCTGCCAACACTGCTTCTACAACTGTAAATTGCTCAGTCTGCTCAGCGTCTCTACTTTTTGGACTTACAGGGAATTTAACATGTAAACAACGACGTCAGAGTAAAAAACAAAATTGTTATGAAATCAAACCTAATCTTTTCAAAACGCTTGGAAGTCAATAATTCAAGAACCAAATACCTGCACACCACAGTTTATCACACACATATTAAGTTTGTTAAACTCTGCCAATATTTCAAATTTTCGTCAAGTAGAGATCTTTAGTTCCCGAGTTATTGGACATCAAATTTCGGCCCGAACTTGCAAACTTACAAACTTGTTACTGGAAGTAAGTGCAGTGCTTAGCTATTTATAATCAAATTTGCTAATAATCAATTGATCGGTGTTTTTTTTTTCGCTGTATGAAAATGTACTAATCTCCCATCTTTACCACATTACGCAAAAATAAAGAAATGATGAAAAACGAACGGAAGCTTTTGAAATCTGGGTATGAAGAAGAATGGAGAAAATTAGCTAGGGTCGAGCGCAAAAGGAATAAGAGGATGTTAGAAATGAGAAAAAGAACAATTTTAGATATTATTAAGAAGAGAAAGGGACAATTGCCTAAGAAGAAATTGTATCATGAGGGACGTACTAGAGGATATGGTGGCAGGAAAGAGAGGGAGGGGGTGAAGGAGGCTAAAATTAATGGACGATATCAAAACACAAACATCGAACGTGAAGACGAAGAGGTTAGCGGAAGACCGTGGAGCATGGAAGACTTTATAAGTTAAACTTCATGGCAGCTACGAAGAACTTAAACTGCCAACTGGCGATCTGGAGCCCTTGACGTCACATTTTACGTACAAGTAGCACCTCCGTTATTTTCATGACAATGAGTGAATACCACCCTCTCACATCACTTGATTTTCCCCAATATTGTCCATCAAAATACTGACTAGACCAGACTCTCCTTTGCTTGCCGGGTCTCTAGATAGGCCGCACCCATGGAGAGGCCAGAATAACCCAGGCTTAATACTACATAGACATATTGGACCCCCCAGAAAAAAAAACTTTAGACCTCTCCGAAATAAAAGTGCTGGGTGTGCGCCCATATCGAGAGTAATCGTAGATCATGAGGCAAGGCACTTAACTCATAGTATGAACTAAGGTTACATGCGAAATATAATTTGGATAAGATTCGAGACGAGACAGAGCTCTTCCGAAACAAACATATACATTTTTCTAAACCAGACAGAGTTATTCCGAAAGAAACAGATACATATTTTGAAACGAGACAGAGCTCCTCCGAAAGAAACAGGCATATTTTTAGAGACGAGACAGAGAACTCTCTCGAAAAAAAAAAAAAAAAAAAAAACAGAAACATTTTAGAGAGGAGAGAGAAGTCTTCCGAAAGAAACAGAAACATTTTTTGGGACGTGACAGAGCTTTTCTGAAAGAGGTAATTTCTTCGAGACGAGACAGGGCTCTTCCAATAGAAACAGACATTTTTTTCGAGACCAGAGACAGATTTTCTGAAACAAACAGATACATTTTTCGAGACGATTTTGGCCTCTTCCAAAATAAACAGATACATTTTTCAAGTGAAAACACATTAATGATTATAACACCATTGAAATATCCCAAGTTTGAGAAATGGTTCCTGACACCAAGATAAGACAAAAAGTAAAGACCAACCTGGGTACACAGATGCTTCCTTTCGGAGTTATAAGCTGCCTAAACATGAAAAAATAAACTTCAAAGGTCCATAGCACCAAAACTATGGGAGCTACCATAATCGGGTCGAGACTTCACCTAGGAACTAATATGTGCCCTATCCAAAAAAAAAAAAAAAAAAAAAATCAATGTTTCAGTATTCTAAGGTACTCACACAACAATTTTTTAGAGGCAGTTTGGCTACGGACATACAATTTGAAGTACATACCAACTACCTCAATAAAAATCGTTGCTGAAGTGCTTCAGGATTATTGATGCACTCGAGTCGAGTCGAGTCGAAATTTAAGCCTGTCTCGACTCGCCTCTAGAAAATGTTGTTTCAACTCGTGTCTCGACTTGAAAATATGTTTGTCTCAACTCGTGTCACAACTCGACAGTTTCTGTCTCGAATCGATTCGAATTCGAGACAAGACGTTCTAAAATTCGAGTCAAGGCAAAATGTACGATTTAAAATGTACGCACAAATCAGCCAGAACATTATGACTACCTACCTAATTGTCAGTATGTCCACCTTTGGCACAGAGAACAACGGCATCGCGCCTTGACATGGACGCAATGATCCCTGGTAGGTCGCTGGAGAGAGTTGGCATCATATGTGCTTACACAGGTCACCTAATTCCCGTAAATTTCGAAGAGGGGGGGCAATGCACTCTGACGTCGCATTCAATCACATCCCAGATGTGTTCGATTGGGTTCTGCTCCGGCGAGTTGGGGGGCCAGCACATCACTTGGAACTCGTCCTTGTTTTCCTGGAACCACTCTATCACACTGCTGGCCTTGTGATATGGTGCATTATCTTGCCGAAAAATGCCACTACCGTTGGGAAACATGGTCGTCATGAAGCGATGTACATAGTCTGCAAGCAGTGTGTGCTCACGTGTGTTCTCCAGAGCATAAGCCGCCGTCAGCTTGTCTCCTTCTGCAGTGCAGGTGTCAAGGAGCTGTTCCCTTGGAACAAGACGGATTCTCACCCTCCCATTGTCATGATGAAGAAAGCATCGGGATTCATCAGACAATGCAACACTCTGTCACTGCGCCCAGGTCCAGTCTCGATGGTCACGTGTACATTTCAGTCGTAGTTGCCAATGCCGTAGTGTTAACATTCGCACATGGATGAGTCGTCGGCTGCGGAGGCCCATCATTAGAAGTGTTCGGTACATTGTATGTTCAGACACACTTGTACTTTGCCCAGCATCTGATGTTAGTTCCGCCACAGTTCGCTGCCTGGCCTGTTTTACCAGTCTGCCCAGCCTACGACGTCCGACATCTGTAATGAGATGGGAGAGGGGAAGTTATGTAGACCTATTGCGTTCATGACAACGAAAACACAATAATTATAACTATGCTAAATTACTATAGACTGCCAATTGCTCATTCAGAGAATTTATGAAGTTCACTTCATCGCAATAGTTTTATACAAACTAGATACAGGCTACGGATAATAGTTTTCTACAAACTAGAGAATCAATTGCTATTATTGTTGTTATTATTATATTTGAAATATAATGAAATATCACGACATAAATTATTAGTTTTAATTAACTGAATTGAGCTGAAAATTAAATCTTGACCTCGAAAGATTAACGTAAGTTTATGCGTTCTGTACCTTTCTAAAGTAATAATTGCTGGAATTGTTTTCGAGACTGGTTCTGAGTGAATACTTTTTTCGAAATAATATTAGAAATTATAGAAAGATTTTCGAGGCATTCGAGTCCAGTCGAGATTTTTATGAGCAGTTTCGACTCGAAAATTCAAGTCGAGAAATGCGTTTGTCTGAACTTGTCTCGAATTTTACAAAGTGTGTCTCGACTTGAATTCGAGTTAAGTCGAGTCGAGATTCGAGACATGTCTCGACTCGTGCGCATCCCCATTCAGGATTTTGGAACATGGATATTTGGATAGGGAACATCTTAGTTCCTAAGTGAAGTCTTGACCCGACTACGGTAGGTTCAATAGTTTTGGAGCTTTAAAAAGGTCCAAGCTAGTGGACCTTTAAAGTTCATTTTTTCATGTTTTCGGCACCCTATAACTCCGAAAGGAAGCATTTGTGCACCCATGTTGATCTATACTTTTTGTCTTGTCTTAGTGTCAGGAATCATCTCCCAAATATTGTCGGTGTTGTTTTGAAACACCCTATATATATATTGTAGTGACTCAAACATGATGTTCAGGCTTGGGATGGTTTTTATTATTTCACTTTGACGACCTATCAAAGAGGAGGAGGAGGAGAGGAGATATATAAAAATGATCGAAAATGACAGATATTATTGTCGAATCCATAATTTTCGGGGTTGCTGAGATGAACAGTGACACCTCCGATGCTGTTTAAATCCAAATTCAGCCTCATAACTTGGGGGAGCTCGGAGATATATAAAATCATCGAAAATGACCAATATCAAAGAACACTTGAATAATAGTAAAAAGGAAGTAACTAAAGCAACATATTACTAATTTTTCTTATTTTAATCCAGAGAAAGGAGTAATTAACGTTAGTGATCTTGTAAAATGATCGCAGATAGAAAATCAATGTTACAAGAGAACGTCCTTAGACTCATTCGGGAATTTTACGGAAACTTTTCAGAAAAAGAAACAGGAAAAATCACGTAGAATATGAGAAAGTGAAATAGTAGATAAATTGTAATTGTAAGAAATTCTCCGTAATTGCCTATCTGAGACCCATGCGCAAGAGGAGAAAAAAAGAAAAGAGAGAGAAAAGCGATTAAAGTGTTTGAGATAAGAATCGATTTTTCATTAAAGGAGCCCTTCAATTGAAGAAGACGGTTTTAAAGAGGACTAAACATCAAATGGTCAGCTCAATAATCTTACAGGCCAGAGAGCACTCCCGGCGAAATTAAAGTACCGCTAATTTTACAGTAATTATGTGATATCTTCAAATAGATAATTGAAATATGGAACAAGAGCGCCTTAAACAATATTATTTTGCGTGAAGTACCGTTATTACAAGTCACCTAGTGGCTTTCCGTTTTCAGCTGGTTAGAAACGCGAAAATAAATGCCGATTTTCTAAATGGCTCGAAATCGAAAGCAGATAAGTGAGTCGTGATAACGGTATCTCATGTAAAATAATATTGTCTAGGGCGCTCTTGTTCCATATTTCGATTATTTTTTATCTATTTGAAGATATCACTTAATTACTGTAAATTTAGCGGTATATTAATTTCGCCGGGATGAAGACTCTTAAGAAGAAGAAAGTTCAAGGAATACTTAAACACAGAATTCAAAATAGTCTTCAGTGCTATGCTAATCTACAGCAAGTTAATATTATACGTTAGAATAGTTCAATATACAGCATAGGAGTGCTTTGAAATGGTAGTTCACAAAGAACTACGTGCTTTGCTATGGATTTGTGTGGTCAGTACATTGACTGACGTTGCTCATAGCTGCGGTTTTCTAGACTGAAATGCACTACTTCTTGAAATGAAATCTTTCAGTTAAACGTCCCACGATTCTTTCCTCTAAGCTAAGACAGATGACTAAGTCAAGTGAATGATGAAGGAAGAATTGATCGAATCAGAATGTTGGAGGAAACGGAAGTACCCCGAGAAAACTCACGGACATATGTTATTCATCACAGGCTTACTTGAACGAGGATCGAACTAGGGACCCGACACACCAGAGGTAAACGCTCTACCGCCCTTGACTACTTCTTAATGGATTGGTCAAGCATTACGTACAGCTCAAAGATGACGAGAAAGAACCCTAGCAGGAGTGTGACGTAGGTATGGGCTCGCCCACTTTTTGCACGGGTGTTTCAAATGACACCATGGAATAGCACACAGATAACTACCCGGAGTAGCAGACGACATCTAAGCATAGACCACACCTCAAAAACCGAAAATGGACTTGACCATGTCGTTGACCTTTCCCCGCTAGCCCTGTTTTAGGGTTCTTCTCGTCATTTGTGAGCTGTACTTCGGGCATCGAGACTGTTTCGTCTCACTAATGTGTTCTACAAGCATGGCCGCCCATAAAGGGGGCAACAATGCCAAATGTCGGGAAGCCCGTCCCTTTGAGAGCCTGTCTTACTTTAAAAATAATACATTTACCATTTTTTCTTTTGCTTGTTTATTCATAAGTGAAAGGAGATAATGAAATGTAACTTACCACAATCATAGATAATGTTATTCTACAACAGAAAATATGAACTTGAAGAATTTTTAATGTTGCCATCCATAGAAATTACAGTATTGCCAGAATAAAATTTCCCCCAAAATCTAAATTAAGGCAGTGAATACAGGAACGAACTTAACTGTATTTCATTATCTATTACATTATCTTGGAATCTTGTGAACTACTTTCTAAATAATAGTTGTATATGGTTTGTAATAAACAAAATAGTTTTAACATACAGTTATTAAAACTAAATAATACTATTATTTAAAAAGCAGTTCACGGGAAATCAAAACAACATGATACGTAAACAAATGCAATTGAGTTGAGTTGATTTTGAGTTTAACGTTCCGTTCAGCAGCGAGGCTATATGAGACGTGGACCTACTGATTAACGTGGAATCCGAACCACATCAGCTCCCGCCGGGAATCGAAACAAATGCAATTGAGTTCGTTCCTCTAGTCGCTGCCTTAACTTAGATTTTGGGGGATTTCTTATTCTGGTAACATTGTAATTTCTATGGATAGCAACACTGAAAATTCTTCAGATTCATAATTTGTGTTGTAGAATAACATTACCTATGATTGTGGTAAGTTGCAGTTCATTATCCTCTTTTACTTATGAATAAACAAGTAAAAGAAAAATTGTAAATTTTGCATTATTTTTAGTAAGGCAGGCTCTTAGGCTGTTTGACACTTTTTTTTTTTTTTTTTTAAGTTCTTTTCATTCAATTGTGATTATTTCAAGTTTGAAGCTCTCAACAAAATCATAACTTTTCTACGATCAAATTAAACAAAATTATTTTTTTAATGTGTATTTAGCTACATTCTAAAGATCCTTTGGTGTCAGGAAAACAATTAATCCATTTTTACACTCTCCTGATGCAATATGTCACTAATCTAATCATATACACCCTCCATTCCAAAAGAAACCGAACTTTTAAAAACAAATAGTACCACTAGTGCCATCTGTTGTAATATTTTACCGGTAGATGGCGTAGTCCCTCATTGACAACTGGTATAAATGTCATGACGTTTGGATGCACGGCAACAAAGTTATTGCGTTTCAACTGTCAGTGTGTTGTGTACATCGGTCGGAAAATGAGTTTCAAACAACGAGCTGCAATTGAGTTTTGTGTTAAACTGGGTAAAACTTTTAGTGAAACGCACCAAATGCTACAAAATGCATATGATGATGAGTGTCTATCCCGTACGCAAGTTTACGAGTGGTTCAGGCGATTCAAATCGGGTAGAGAGACGCTGGATGATGACGAAAGATCAGGCCGTCCCAGAACCGGATTATCGGAAGAAAACATCGAAAAAGTGCGTGAATTCATCAAACATAACAAAAAATCGTCGGTGAAAGTTATTGAAATGGAATTAGGCATTCCTCAAACAACCGCATACCGCATTTTGACCGAAGTTTTGGGCCTTAAGAAGGTTAATTTGCGGTTTGTACCACACAAACTCACCGAAGACCAAAAAGTTGATCGAATTGCGCATTGCAAAGACATCATTAAAAGTGCTCGGCAGGATCGAAACTTCTTGAAATCGATTGTAACTGGTGACGAGACGTGGTGTTTTGAATATGAGCCCGAAACAAAGCAGCAAAGTGCTGAATGGAGAGCGCCGGATGAAGGAACACCCAAAAAAAGTCGCTTGGTGAAGTCAAAAGTTAAGGTGATGCTGATTTGTTTTTCCGATTCAAAAGGAATTATCCGCAAAGAATTTGTTCAGCCCGGCCAGACAGTCACTGGAGAGTTTTACTTGAGCGTCATGAAGCGTTTGCTGGCAAGAATTCGTCGTATTCGGCCCGAATATCGCGAAATCGGCAGTTGGACTCTTTTGGACGATAATGCACCATCACATCGTTCGCGACTTGTAACTGAATTTTTGGTCAAAAATCACATTATTCGGTTGCATCATCCGCCCTATTCACCAGATCTCGCTCCGTGCGATTTCTATCTGTTCCCGAAACTGCATTTGGCGATGAAAGAAAAGTGGCACGCATCGATTGATGCATTGAGAAGGCGACGACCGCCGTCCTAAAGACCATTCCAATAAAGGACATGGAGAAGTCGTTTGACAACTTGTTGGAGCGTGCAAATATGTGTATCGATGCAGAAGGGGAATACATTGATTAATAAAAATGATTTGTTCCAAAATGTACATTGCTTTTTTGTTTTTTTTAAAACGTTCGGTTTCTCTTCTGATGGTTCTTCCCGGAGTAGTCCTCACCCGTAAATCCGAACGGGGGACTATTTTACCTCCGGAATGTTTTACCTCAGGAAGAACCATCATTATATTTATTTATCCTTCTCCTTCGTCTCTTCTGGGAAAAAGATAATGTGGTATATTCCCACTTTCTTTCCACTTCTCCATGCCGTTGACCATCTTGTGATTCATCCGCTTTTTAGGACTGTTGCCCTTCCTAGGGACAAAAATGTGCTTTGACCTCCATAATACACCACCCTCTCATAATACAGCCTACATATGTTATATACAATAGTATCCAAAATAGAAAGGGGAGTGGTGTTTTAACCCTTCTTCCTACTTGAGCAAGATGTGCAAAAATAAGCATTTGTCATGTAAAGATACGCGTGGGTTTTCTCGGGGTACTGTTTTCTCCAGGGGGCGCGGTGGCTCAGTGGTAGAGCGTTCACCTCCGGTGCTTAGGGTCCCTGGTTCGATCCCAGTTCGCGCCGTGTGGACTTTGTGGTGGACAAACACCGTGCTCGTGGGCTTCCTTGGGGTTCTCCCGTTTCCTCCCACTTTCTTCATTTCACTCATCTCTCATCACCGTCTCCTTTAGCCTAACCGGCGTAACCGTGGGGCGTAAAACTCAAAGATTTCATTTCATTTTCTTGTCTTCTCCCACACCCTCATTCCACCAATTCTTCCATCGTCATTCACTTGCCTTAATCATCGTCTCCCTTAGCCTAAAAGGCATAATCGTGGGACGTTAAACTGAAAGATTTCATTTCATTTCATATAAAGCTCCGTGTATACACAACTGAAATACTATGTACTTGAGAGGTTGAGCCCCCCCCCCCCCCCTTGACGACATTCTGCGTATAAATCCGAGCAACTGAAATAACGGGAGATCAAGTCGACAAAAACAATATCAAGGAATTTACTGTTGGAAAAATGACAACAGTGCAAAACTGAAGATAAAGAATTCATTCCTAACATTAAAGAAATATTCAAACTTTAACATTTTCAATCAAATGATGCACTCATACACTTGTTATGAGGACATATGAAGCAACTCCACACAGGTTGGGACTCAGAATGACACCTGTCTGTCACCGTCGAGGCATTGGGACCCCAAAACACAAAGATTTCTTTTGCCAAGATATATCTAACACAAGACTTTAGTACCTTAGAGCAGAACTATAAAATATCAATATAAATTAAAGATTAAGAAACGAATTGAGTTATGAGAAATTCCAGATTCTGAGTACTGTGGTTTCATAAATAATGAAGGAATGTTTTGTACAGGAAAGGAGAGGAAATCATAACTAAAGTCTACCCTCTTCCCAGTTATTTCCACATCAAGAACCAATCAACACGAAACAAAAGAATGGGCGACGAAATGGATTAAAAAGAATGAAAACAATTAGTCTATACGTGTGCTCTTTTTTGTGGAGGTCTGTGTTCAATTGGCCCTCACACCGTGAATTGAATGCGAATGGAGATAAGGTGAAGGGCAGTTGTTGGTGTAGTATATCCAACATACTATCTGGTTGTGGCAGTTCAGTTAACCGTGAACTTGCGGAAAGCAGAGTGAAAATGGAACCTCCACAGAGCGTCATAAAGACGTATATGCTGTACGAGTTCAAACTGGGGTCAAACGCCGGTGCAGCGGAGTGGAAGATATGCTAGGCCTTTGATGAGGGTGTCGTGACTACACGGACAGTGCAGCGGTGGTTTAACAAGTTTAAGGACGGTGACAAAACATTCGAAGATGCACCACGTGCCGGAAGACCAACACATGTGCAAAATGAAGATCTTCAGGTAACAATTGAGACGAACAGTGGCCAGACATGTGAGAAACTCAGACTAAAATTCAGTATGAGTGGAGAAACCATTCGCCAGCATCTCCATCAACTTGGGAAGCACTACAAGTTGGGTCGATAGGTCCCACATGATTTGACTCCGGGCCAGAAAGCAACGCGAGCAGACACCTGTGTTTCTTTGCTGTCTCGTCAGAGGAAGGACCATTTCTGGATAGGGTGTTGACATGTGATGAGAAGTGGGTCCTGTACGCAGCTCCACAGAGCTGTCATCAATGGTTAGCATCCCATGAACCGGTTCCAAAACAGACGAAACCAGCACTGCACCAGAAGAAGGTAATGCTGTGTGTTTTGTGGACTGCTTGCGGCATCGTGCAACGGAAACTGCTATCAGCTGGTCAGACGAGCATCAATGCAACTGTGTACTGTCAGCAGTTGAGCAATGTTCAAGAAAAACTCAAAACTCTGGAGCCAACACTTCTGAATCACAAAGGTGTCCTCCTGTTAGAAATCTGCACGGGCTGGAATTTTTAGCTCGGGCCTGGGTCCGGCCGGGCCCGTGAATTTATAATGTGAGGCCTGACTCGAGTCCGAAAGATGTTTTAGTATTTAGGCTCGAGCCCGGCCCGAGCTCATGTGATAATCAAATGAGCCCGAAATAAGCCCGAATTACAGAAACTCTATAATTTACGCAAAATTGTATTTTTATTTACAGCAATTAGAAGTTTAATTTTCAGTTGTGCTTTAAAAGTTCTGCAGAAAGAACGGTCCAAACGAATAAATATCGTTGTACGGTGCGTTTACAAACTTAGGTCCAAAAAGGCCCGAGAAATATGGTTGCATATTTAAAAATTTATGGCCCGAGTCCGGCCCGGGCCCGAAGTGATATATGCCTTGTAGGCCCAAGTCCGGCCCGCGTAGATCTCTACCTCCTGTTACAGGACAACGCTAAGCCCCACGTGGTTAGGATGACCCGGGACATCATTCTACGCCTTGGATGGGAAACACTATTGCATCCGCCATACTCCCCGGACATTGCAACGTCCGATTATCACCTGTTCCATTCGTTGGACAATCGCCTTAGAGGTTGCCAGTTCAAATCCCTACTAGAGATGCAAAATGCACTTGATACCTTCTTCGCTTCACGGCCTACCAAATTTTATCGCGATGGAATCCATGGCCTTCCAGAACGTTGGCAGAAGTCGTCGATGCTGATGGGGACTATTTTTAATCTTCCAGGTACATCTTAGGTGACATATCGATGTTCGAAGGTGGTGGGTGGAAAAGCGACAGAACTTTCTTGGTTGGTTTTATATATATATCGGGAGTTCTAAAAATAGTGCCCATGGACAACATAGTACTGTTCTACAGGCCAAAATAAAGAGAAAATGCTATGGGATATTATACCCTCTGGGGCCTCCTTCAGCTGCTATGGGAAATTTGGAAAATCACTATGTGGCAACATCGTAGATTAACTTGGAACCATTAGCATTGTTCTACGAATCTATGAAGCAGTTACATCTATTCTTACTCTAATTAAGTGGTGTTAATGTCAACATCTATCGACTTTAACTGTCATCTGAAAAGAATGGATGTAACAGTTTGATGGATTGGTGGAGCTAATCTATAGTTCTTTGCGACGTTGCCACATAGTGCAATTTGTGTCTCCAGACGAGGATCCGAAATAATGATAGTGGATATGTAACTGTACAACAGGTAAAGTGAGTTAAGGCCTGTGACAAACATCTTGGCATTTCAGCTAAACGAATAAAACGTAAGCTCTGGCGCGACGTTGCCAAGTGGTAAAGGGGTGTGGCTATGGGTAAGCAGACAAACTACAGCGCGATCAGGTGACAGGGGATAGACGTGGATGTGTACAAAATAAACGTGGCAATACCGCTGGCCTCTCATTTGCTATCAGCATTTAAAGGGAAACTTGGAGCGCCGCCTTCAAAGGCCAAGATGTTTGTCACGCCGTTTAGTTTCAAGAAGCGAAATAGTGTATTGTGTTCTCTCAAGGGAGAAACGCAAGTCGAAATAAAAAATAAATCAAGAGATAAACTAAAATTATTCAAGAGATAAAAACTAAAAGAAAGAGGAATGAAAGGCATTTCAAAGAACCAAACAAAGTAACGAAGGTTAAAGTAATTAATTAATACTTTTAAAAAATGTAAACATATATTTTAAGAAACAATTTGAAATTGCATGTTCAAATTTTATTCTAAATTGCACGAGGCAGGATCGTAATAAAGATTAGTAAAAATAATAAAAAATAAAAGTCATCCAGGCACCATTTTCTACATTTTATCCAGGTTAGCGAATCAAAATTAGGAATTAAAATATTGCCCTTATTTTACACGCTAAAGTGAATTACAGAAGAAAAAAATAGTTAAATACGAAATTAATTGGACACGTTTAAAGTTTTGCGTGTTTCCTTCCAACTCGAAAACATTATTTCATGTATACAAGAAAGAGAATAATTAATACCCACAAAATACGAGAATAAACTTTTTTGTTGTGTCATGTACTCCATTGCTCATACTCCCGAAATAGTAAAAGATTATCATGGTTATATTGCGTGTGTGAGGTTCCGGTGTTGATTCAAGGTTGGGGTCTAGTATCATTAACAGTGCATAACCATCTAATATAAAAAAAATAAACATGATTATAGTTTTGGCCACGCTTTTGCTACGATCGTGTAAAATAACTTCTTCGCCTCCGAGTAATTTTAATACTAAATTCAATAGTTCAAGGATTAAAAATGTTTATCATCACAGAAACAACTTCCCCATTCATCCTATCCTATGCTGAAGAAATCTCTTCAACTTGTTTCATTAAAATTATAATATTGCTGCCACAGTTCAATTAAGCTTACTCTAGTTACCACCACAACTTACTACGATAATTGTTTCAAGAAATTAAACTATTTCTTATTCTGATAATACCCTGCGTTTACTAAATACTTATCATTTCTTTGTAATTTATATACACCTCTATCGAAGATGGCGGCCCTGGCGTATTATATTTTTAACAGCATAAATATACAAGTATGACCACAAAAGATGTTATATTAGGCAGAGGCGGATCCAGGACCGACTTCTAGAGGGGGCGGTGGGTTGTCATACTGCTACTTTTAAGGGCTCCAAACTTTGGGATGGGTTTTATTTATATATGTAAAATAAGAAAGTTTCCTCTTCTGGGGGGGAGGACAATCGCCTCGATCGCCCCCTCTGAATCCGCCCCTGATCCTAGGTACCGGCCTATTGTCCTTAACAGCAAAATTAACAAACATTGACATCTATTTACTGCAGAGGTAAAAGTGAATCTGGAAAGGTAGGGGGCGGTACGTAGCGGCATGACGTCACGTCGTCCCCCTAGCTATCTTTGTGCATTGTAATTTTTTAGAATCTGGGGGACGCCGTACTTATTTTCTGGAAGTGGGGGGACAGCGTTCCCCGTGTTCGCTATCACTTTTACCCCTGATCTACTGTAAATATTGTAACGATTTTATAGGTAGAGACTAAATGATGATTTGGGCGAGATTTATTTCTTTTATTAAAATATATTGTAATGTTTTTGGTAGAGTCAATAATGGTCCGAGATTTATCCCTTCACCAATTTTATTATAAAATTTGATAAATACAAAACGTCTTTGATTACAAAGAGAATAATGCTGTTTCCTCGTTAATGTCCAAGTAGAGGAGTATAGGTGTTTTGCACGGTGCCCCTTCTCTCAAAGCAGTCTCCAAGGCGCCTGCCGGTTCGGTGAGTTTGGAAGGATAGCCCCCTCAGCTCAAGGTAGCTTCGCAAGGCTTTGTTGTTGAAAGGATCCCTAGTCCAGTGCGACCTCGGGAAGGATGGGTGTCCCCTAGTCCAGTGCGACCTCAGGACGGTGTAGGTGATTTGATCAGTTGGACGACTGATGCTGGGTCTCTCGGTGTTCCTCCTTTTATTTGTCCTGCTCGGGTCCTTTCGTGAGGTCCGTCTGCTTTCGGTGTTCCTCGGTGTCCTTCCGCGTTGGCTTGCTGTCTGCTATGTTGTTTATAAATAATAGCACGTGTTGAGTTGACACGTGCGTCTGTTGTGATGTGGGGATCCTTGCACCCCCCACACTGGAAAAAAATAATCTGGAAGATTATTTTGAGAAAGTACACAATTGTAATTAGTAAAAGGCAACTGTACCAACGCTGAAACACTTGAGATACTGTTTATGCACAAGGAAACACTATAAACACTATAATACACCAATATCACTATGAAAAACTTGTTGTGAAATATACTCATAATGGTAATAACACTGTAGTTCTTTCCCAACTAAGCAGGATCAAAAACAGTTTATCATTTCCCTCAAAGTGGGTAGAAGTGTCATCACTGTGATGAATAAATATATCAGTTTATTAAGGATTGCTCACATCCGGTATGAATAGTCTATATCAGTGAAGTCTCTTTCGTAGTATTAGTAGGCGCCAGTGAATTGTGTGTTCCTAATAGTGAAGGTATGTTTAGCCAATTGGTTAGTTTTGTTTTGTAACGGGACTTATGAAGATTAAGGCACATTTTAATTATTATTAGAACGAATGAAAAGAGAAGAATCAGTTTTGGAATTTAATAGCTTCTTTTCTTAAAAAAAAAAAAAGAAAAAGAAAAAGAAAAATAGAGAATTTGAATTTTGGTCACTCTATATAATGTTGTGAAGAGCCTGATTTTATGAACATCCTGTATAAGAAGAAGTGACGTAATAAGCATTCATCTACGTTTGTATTGAAGAAAAGATGTTGAAGACAAGAAAGTATTGTATTTCGACCTTGCAAGGATTAATGACTTTTGAAACTAAAAAAGAAAGAGAAAAATGTTGATCTTGCATTTTGCGAAGAGAACGGAAATACAAATTGTAACGAAGTTAAGTAACAAAATGAGATATAGTTTATAGTTGAAATAAAGAAGTGCGAATTTATGTCAGTGCATCTCTCTCTCTCTTTTTTTTTTTCTGGTGTTAGTTCCTCTTCTTTTCCTGGTAAGTATTAGAAATTTTGTTAAATTCTTCTTCTTGGATTTGTGCCTTTTTCTTCTTAATCTTGTGTTCCCTCAGTTTGGTCTTCGTAAAATGGTTTCAAACGGTCCACCGCAATTTCTTGAATTCTGTCCTTAAATTTAGATGGTAATTCTACTCTATACAAATTTGAATTAATCTTCTCCAGGACGCGTGCCGGGCCGTCGTAGTGAACTGTAAAATGTTCGGGTAGGCCTATTTTCCTTGTGGGATAATATACCAAAACAAGGTCCCCTGGATTATAAGTTGTCTGTCTATAGCGCTTATCGTAAAACTGCTTTTGTTTATTATACGCCTGTTCCAGGTTGTTTCGTACTTTCTTCCTGATGGCCGCTAGTTTATTTCTGTCAATTTGTATGTGTTGTCTTGATTCGAGCGTACATTCTGGCGGGGTCCTTGGTTCATAACCAAACAATAAGAAACTTGGAGAATATTTGGTCCCTCCTTGTACGTACGTATTGATACCAAAAATAACGTGCGGTAACCATCTTTCCCAATCCGTATGGTGTTCTTGCACGAAAAATTTTAGACAATTCTGTATGATTTTATTAGTTTGCTCTACTAATCCTATGGAAGCATGATTATATGCGGGTGAGTACTTATAGACGAAATCGTACTTCTGCGCCAAATTTTGTAAACGAGTTGCTCCATGTACTGGGTGTCGGTCCCAATATAATGTTGTAAAAGCTCCAAATTTGAGGATAATATCATGTTCCAGAAATTTCTCTATGTTTTCCGCGTTTATGGCGTCTACTGTCTTTGCAATGACATATCGTGTGGCTAGTTCCGTAGCTACTAGTATGTACTTATTTCTTCCTTCTCTGCTTGGTAGGGGCCCTAACTCGTCATATATCCATGTTGTTGCTATCTCTCCCACCGGGTGATGTAAGAGTTCGGCTTGTTTCTTTTGTGCTAGTTTCTTCAGATGTTGACATTCAGTACACATGCGTATCTTATTAGCAAGATAGTTTTTTAGATATGGCATATAAAATTTCTTGATAGCGGTCTTGTATGATTTTGAATATCCAAAATGCGGATTGGTCGCCTGGCGGTGGAAGGTTGTGAACCACAAATTAGCTAGGGACTTCGGTATGCATAAAAGATGTAGTAATCCATAATCAGGGTGGTTTTGTTTTCGATATAAAATGCCGTTTTTAAGACAAAAAAATCTTGCTGATCTGACTGTGGAGATCTTTTCCGGTTCCCTTCCTTCTAAAACGGAAATGATGTCTTTGTAATTTTCATCCTTGCGCTGCTCTCTTGCGATATTCGGTAAAGGCTCGTTATTTTCTGCTTCTACAGTATTAACTTGAAGGCTATTTGATTTAAAAGCATAATAGTCCTCTCCTTTTTCTTCGTTATTTTCTTCTGTTTCACCTTCTTTCTTAATATCTTGGGCCTGTTCTAGCCTACTGATTATGTCTGCTGGGTGTTTGGATCCAGGCAAATATTGTATATCAAAATCATAATCAGCTAGAAATAACTTATATCTTGTGTACTTCCCAACTTTGTCCGGCTGGGTATTCATTGTCGCGATACACTTTGCGTCTACATACAGGTTAAATTTTCTATTAAGTAGAAAGTAGCGAAATTTGCGCAATGTATATATGAGAGCATATAACTCTTTTTGCCAAATGCTTGCTTTCTCTTCACTTTTCGTTAGCCTCCGAGAACAATAAGCAACCACCTTCTCAGTGTTAGTTTTTGGGCCATAGCAGGCGAGTAGTCCTCCTGCCTGAGTTTGACTGCAATCGCTATAAACGCGAATTTCTAGCGAATCGTCAAAGTGAGCAAGTGATGGAGCGTTTAGTATATCTTCTTTTAATTGTTCAAAGAGAACATCGTGATTCTCTGTCCATTTAAATTTAGATTTGGATGTTACTAATTGTTGGAAAGGCTCAATTTTTAACGTAAAGTCTTTAATGTGGGCCCTAAGATATGAGCATAGGACGATAAAGCTTTTGAGAATCCGCTTTGTAGTCGGTCTCTTAAAATTTCGTATCTTTTTAGCTATTTTTGAAGATATTTTAATGGATTCCCCACTAACAAGGTGTCCTAATACATTAAGTTCCTGATAGCCAGTGTGGGTCTTCTTGGGTGATGCTCGAAAATCGTGTTTCCTAAGCTTCTGGAATAATAATTCTAAATACTGCAAGTGCTGTGGAAAATTATACAAACTAGTAACAAGATCGTTAGCAAAATTTGTAATTCTATCTGGTAATCCCTCCAAAATCATTCTCGTGGCGACACTTAAACTTTGGGAACTTGTTTTGACCCCCATTGTGCATCTCAAAAATTCGTATGACTTTCTATTATGATTGAGCTCAAAAGTCATATATTTACGGCTCTTAGGATGCAACAAGATTTGGAAGTAGGAATTGGAAAGATCGGCAGTGCTTATGAAAGTTTTCCCCTTTATAGAGTTTAAAACGTCCTCTGTTGCTTGAAATGGTACCGACAGATACTTGGTATAAGTGTTGCATTTCTGCAGGTTGAGAACTATTCGAAATTCCTTCATATTAGGCTTCTTGAGCACAAGAAGTGGAGAAGAGAATTCATTATTGTCAGTAGGCCTGATTATGTTTGCCTTGATAAGGTCTTGAATTTGCTTATCTACTTGACTTCTAATATGTAATGGAATAGGTGGGGAGCGGTCGTGGAATACGGCAGACTTAGAAATTCTGATTTTATGAACGTATCCCCTAAAATATCCAATATCATCAGGTGCATATGTAAAAACGTCTCTGTATTTAAATAACAAGTCATAAACTGCTTGCTTTTGTTTTCTGTCCAATTCGGGATTGACGTCAAAAAGTTCTTTATTGAAAAGTGTTTTTGTGTACTTTAAACGTTCTTCCGTTTCTTCTTTTGTTTTAAATTGATATGCTTTTTCAAAAAATCTGGTTCTTCTAGGGCGTTAAAAGAGATTTCGTGCCCTTCCTCAAGAGCCGCCACTGGCGTGTTTCTCTTTATAGTTACGCTTTTGCCATTTGGATTTGAAAAAAACATGACCATTTTGCTTGTTTCTATCTTTTGATCAAGGGCATTTAAATTATATTTCTCGCGTAATCCAGGAAGCAATGATACATATAGGAATTCTCTGTCAGCTATTTTTTTCTTTCCTGCTACTTGTACATATGTATGCGATCTTGGAGGCAAAGTTATTTGCTTAGTCAGGTATAGACAATTGTGATCCGTCTGCGATATTATCTGAGTTGTTAAAGCTGACAATGTATTCTCTGTACTTTGAACTGGTAACTGCGGTTTCCTCGGTCGTTTAAAAAACGAGATTGTGTTCTTGTTTAAATCTATGGTGGAATGCGAACGTTGGAGAAAATCGATTCATATTATTATTGGCATTGTTTTGTCAATTGTCCTAAAGTAATGAGTGAATGTTGTCTGACCTATTTTAAATTTTATTAATGCTATTTGGTTCAAATGAATGTTATTGGCTGGAATTCCTTTTATTATTGTCTGAAATGGAATTATATTTGTCCCAGGGGGAACGATTTGGGTGGGCCATAGGGAAACAGTACTTCCTGTATCAATTATCGCATTTTGAAGGCCCAATTTAGTTTTAATTGTTAAATGCGACCTGTTATTTTCGTCCTCTAATGCAATATTTTCCCGTCTTTCTGCCAATTGTTCTGATTGTTCGTTTATTACAGGAATTTCGTAATTTGTGTCGGTTTCTTTTGGGTCTCCTCGTTCCGTGTGATGGTAACTATCGGCCCCCTTGTCAAGGGGCTGCCTTATGCGTTTTTTTTACGCTTGTAGCAATTAGATGCCCCATGCCCCGCTTCCGGCATATTGCGCATACCAAAATTTGATCTTCCGTAGCCTGCTGATTGTTCTTCCCGTTGTTATTATTATTTCTTCTCCTGTTTCCCTGTTTCCTATTCCTCGGATGGTTTTTGTAATTCGTCTGGGCTATCACCAGCGACAATTCTGCCATTTTATTGGCCAGGGTAGAGAGGTCACTTTGTGGAGGATTTTGCTCTTGGTGGGGAACGGTCTTAGGTTCCTGGCTTTAGGTTTGAATTTCTTGAGGGTTGGGTTGAGGAATTGCCATGGAAAGATTATTTTGTTGTTGATACCCTGGTATATAGCTGTTCATTGGTTGTGGAACAGGTTGCATCTGCACAGGATAGGTATGATAGTATAACTGTTGTCCAGGATATATTGATTTTGGTTCGGTTGATAGGCCATAGGATGTATTATGCAGGTTAGGTATATTATTCTGGCCGTATAACATGTGTAATTTTTGTGATAGCTCTGCGTGTTCTCTTTTCCTTAAAAGGTCATTAGCTGCTTCCAGTGTGTTTAATTTATTCTGTAGCGCTTCTACTGTTGCAAACCTCTCTAATGCTATCTTATTAAGGAAATCCCTCTGCAAACCCAAAGATAAATGGTGGATCTTTTGTTCTTCAGTCGCTTCCGGTAATAACTGCCTTATTGCTCGGAGTTTACGTAAAAAGTACGAATCTATTGGCTCGTCCATTCCTTGTTGTACCTTGAATAATTCCTGCTCTGCTTTATACGATGGGACCTTTGGTCTACATAAAGCTACTAACTTAGATTTTAGATTGTCATATGTTATTGTGTCAAATTGATTTTGATTTTTAAGCTGTAATACGAGATCTAGTGCCGTGTCTTGTAAATATATTGGTAGAATTTCCTTCTTCTTAGCCGGTGACCATGCCTGCATTGCTGCCATATGGTCGAATATCATAAAAAACCTGTCCGGATCCTTGTGCATGTGTCCCGCATACTTCGTTAAATGTGGCATATTAAAGGATAAATTGGATGCACCCTCTGTCATATTTGTGTTATTCTCTCCTGATCTATATGTCTGTTTACCCGATCTAGTTTCCGGCATAAATCGCACTTAAGGAAAGGAAGAGAGAAAAAATTTGATGATTAAATTTAGAATTTTGATAGTAAAACCTAGATAAAATAGATTCTGATACTGACCTTGTGCCTGTTAAAAAAGTTAATAAAAAGAGCGTCCCGTACAAAACTCCGGTGCCTATCACCATGTAATGTTTTTGGTAGAGTCAATAATGGTCCGAGATTTATCCCTTCACCAATTTTATTATAAAATTTGATAAATACAAAACGTCTTTGATTACAAAGAGAATAATGCTGTTTCCTCGTTAATGTCCAAGTAGAGGAGTATAGGTGTTTTGCACGGTGCCCCTTCTCTCAAAGCAGTCTCCAAGGCGCCTGCCGGTTCGGTGAGTTTGGAAGGATAGCCCCCTCAGCTCAAGGTAGCTTCGCAAGGCTTTGTTGTTGAAAGGATCCCTAGTCCAGTGCGACCTCGGGAAGGATGGGTGTCCCCTAGTCCAGTGCGACCTCAGGACGGTGTAGGTGATTTGATCAGTTGGACGACTGATGCTGGGTCTCTCGGTGTTCCTCCTTTTATTTGTCCTGCTCGGGTCCTTTCGTGAGGTCCGTCTGCTTTCGGTGTTCCTCGGTGTCCTTCCGCGTTGGCTTGCTGTCTGCTATGTTGTTTATAAATAATAGCACGTGTTGAGTTGACACGTGCGTCTGTTGTGATGTGGGGATCCTTGCAATATTATAAAATTAGTTTTTTTAAATAAAAGTTTTATTAATAAAGTTTTTCTTATAATGATTAAGGTTTGTAGGTTATAATGTTTTATGGGTAATTTTTTAGCTTTATAGCAGCTTTTAGGGTTTTGAAGGATTTGGTTTTAGGAAACTTTAGTTTATAGTAACCTTTATAAGGTATAATGTTTAAAATATTTTTTTAGCTTTATAGCAGCTTTTATGGCTTTTAAGGATTTGGTTTTAGGAAACTTTAGTTTATAATAACGTTTATAAGGTATAATGTTGTTTAAAATATTTTTTAGCTTTATAGCAGCTTTTAGGGTTTTTAAGGATTTGGTTTTAGGAAACTTTAGTTTATAGTAACCTTTATAAGGTATAATGTTGTGTAAAATATTTTTTTAGTTTTATAGCAGCTTTTAGGGTTTTTAAGGATTTGGTTTTAGGAAACTAGTTTATAGTAATCTTTATAAGGTATAATGTTGTTTGAAATATTTTTAGCTTCATAGCAGCTTTTAGGGTTTTTAAGGATTTGGTTTTAGGAAACTTTAGTTTATAGTAACCTTTGTAAGGTATAATGTTGTTTAAAATATTTTTTTAAGCTTTATAGCAGCTTTTAGGGTTTTTAAGGATTTGGTTTTAGGAAACTTTAGTTTATAATAACCTTTATAAGGTATAATGTTGTTTATTTTTTTAGCTTTATAGCAGCTTTAAAAGATTAATTGTCGTTAAAATAATTTTTTAGGTTTATAGCAGCTTTTAAGGTTTAAAATAGGCTATAATTAATTAATTAATTAATTTCAAATCCCTCAATAATCCTTTTTTATTTATTTTTTAAAGTCCTTTCATAAGGTCCATCTCCTTTCGGCTTTCTTCGATGTCTTTTATGTTAACTTTTTGTTTCCTTTATTGTTTGTAATTAATAACACATGTTATATTAACATATGCTTTTGTTATAATGTAAAAATCCTTACAATATAAAAGTTTATAAACTAAAATTATTCGTAACGTGTATCACTTTCTTCTTCATCATCATCAATGTTGTACACATACAAAACATAAAAATATATCTTCTCTGAATAAATAGATAAATAAAAAAACAAAGTTACATTATCATTACAAAGTGAACAATTACTCAGTTACCTAAAATTTAACTTTACGTTATTCTCCAAGCTTCTTCAACCCACTATCTTTTCCTTCTAGGCTTTATTATCTACAAGTGGGATGTTCGTTCTTTGCAAGGAAAGAATAATGTGTATAGAAATTATTTACCTTCACATTTCAATGATTTATGAGTCCCATTTCATAAAACTCCATTTTATTGTGATCCTAGGGTTCAAGAGAAATATTTATATAAATTTAGAACTAACACTTTCGGACATGTGAAGAATGGAACAAAAATTTTTCAAGTTCCTCTTTCCCTCTTAAGGAGTCGTATCTCGTATACATTCTGCAACCTACGATACAAGGAGATTGTTTCTACAAAATTCCAAGCTAGTACGCCTAATAATTTAAGAGGTCTCATGAACGATAACAAATCTTCCAATCCTTGTCCCCTTCTTCTTTGAAAAGTCACCGGACCATATTCACATTAAATTTTGACATTTGATGACCTTTAGTTCCTTTGAATGTATATAAAATTGTCAAAATATAAGTTCGTTTTTATCCTCTGAAATAAAGCATATAAATAAATTTCGTAAAGTGTATAAATTTGACATTTTTGAAGGTTCAAAGGACAAGGTCAGTAAGAATATTTCCTTAAACTAACTTAGTAATTCTAACAGAACCCATTTGTATCCTAAAATCATTATTTTGAGGAGAAAAAGGGTACATTTAGGTCAATGAACCCTTGGAGCCAGATTTTGAGAAATGACTCTTATTCTCGGGCATTATGAAGTCACATAGACTCTTTGATATGATGTCATATTTCTTCCTTTTCCATCTTCCTTAAATTCTGATTGGTTAAAATGTTGCTCAAATTTCATTGGTTAATTGTAACAATGACTAAACTGCAATTGGTGAATCATACGCACTGAAAGAAACATTATGAATTGTTTGAGTGATTTTTTAACGCTCAGGATTCAGTTGAGTCAAGTAAACGCTTAGTTCAGTCCAATAAGCGATTGGTTCACGGTAAACTTTATGTACAATGTTGTTTTCTTTGTGTAAACTGCTCCGATTCTTTCAGAAACGGTCTTTTTGTTACTCATTTTTTTCCAGTGAGTGCAAGAATTTTTAAACAAAAATTTTCAAAAAATTAAAAAAAATACAAACTATTTTTTAAAAAAAATCATACTTAAGGTTTTCAAATAATCACTAAAAATTTTCAAACAAAAGAATTAATCGAAACATTTTCAAACAAAAATTTTTAATCTAAAAATTTCCATAAATATTCGAACTAATGTTCTAAAAAAATTTCAAACTAAAAATTAAGAAAATTTAAATTAAAAGTTTCCCAAAATTGTTAAACAAAAAATTTTCAAATCTTATGTTGTGTACATTCATATCTGAATTTCATTTTGTTTTCGCGCCCAGTGTTCATTCTGGCAAGTGAATATTTAGTTTAGTCCAATAAGCTATTAGCTCATTTTTAACTTAAATTTTTCAAATAATTTTTTATGAAACTAAAAATTTTCAAAAAAAATAAATTAAAAATATTTAAATAATTACTAAACAAAAATTTTCAAATCAAATTTTCAAATTAAAAAAATAACAAAAATTAAATTAACATGAAGTTTAGAGTTAGAAATAATAGCTATACTCCCTCTACTTATAACAAGATTTGGAGTACCTCAGGGTTCTAACCTGGGTCGCTTGCTGTTTTTAATCAATTTAAGTGATTTACCTTATAAGTTAACATGTTAATATTTTATGTATGCTGAAGACATTAAAATCTTTAATGTAATTAATCGTGACCAAGACCAAGTTACCGTGACCAAGAAAACATAGATATATTAGTTAAATAGTCAGAGAATAATGTTTTATCTTTCAATATTGCCAAAACTCAAGATATATCTTTTCTCCAGGAAAACTGACCTTTTGTCTTAAGAATATATAATAGGTAATTAATTAGAAAATTGTGCTTGGAACTTATGTAAAAGTTCTCAAAATAATATTAAATAACAAATTACTATTTCAGAAATATTTACTGATAATTACATCTAAGGCTACAAAACATTTAGCAATGTTAAAATGGCTTTGCCATAATTTTTCAAATATTAATATGATACCTCAAAATTGTCTACATGTGTAATGTGCGTTCTCATTTGGAATATGGTACGGTGATTTGAAACAATGAGGCCGTGGGGCCCTCAACATATTACGTAACGCTATTTTTGACCAATTTTTACCCCCCTCCCTCCCCCTTATCACACTTCGTAACGCAAGGCCGAACCCCTTCCACCTTTGTTAAGTAACACTTTTTTGATTTTCGCCAACTTTGCTTATTTCGGAAGTTATTTTTAATAGTAGAACTTTTTATCACAAAATGCTTGTATTCTGAATATATTTGTAGTGTTTTTTTCTATCAAAGTATTGAAAATGGTAGTACCGTAATAATATTTTGACCCCATAAGGTTGGTTACTTAATCAGTCTTAATACTTCGAAATTCCAAACTGTTGTTTTCCCAAGGAGAACGCACGCATCCTTGTAGGACACCGATGAGTGGTAGGAAGGAAATACTGCCAGAAGATGCAAGTGAAACAGGATCTAAAGAACTGACATCGACCTTTTTTCCGGTATTCAGGGTGCTTCGTGAATTTGAAGCTCGCCAGTGTCGACGATGCAAAGAAGTTCTCTTCCTCTTTGACCACAGATTCAAAGTCGCTGCACACCTGAAGAAGCAGAACATCTCGTTTATAAACAAGCTTTTAAGCATCTTCTTCCAAATTCTTCTTGTCCTAATCTATGCAAGAATGCGAATAAACTCGACGATTTCTCCAGAAATATTTAAATTAAAAAAAAAAAAATTAGTACGAGATGAATATCCGACGGATTGGGTTTTTAATATCTTATTTTGCTCTGCAAGCCTTTGGGTCGTTCCGTCACAGAAAATATTATTTCACGAAAAAGAGTTTCTTGTGTTTTACATGCGAAACCCCTTAGAAGAATACAGTGGATAATGATTCAAATCAAAAGTTTTAAATAATATCCTCAGAAATAGCGATACAAGTGAGGACGCGAGGGCATTTTCAAGTAATAGTTACGATCGCTAACAACTAACTCCAGAAAAGTGTGTGCACATCGTAAATGCAGTACTGCGATAAACACAAAATGAAGTTTTATTGTATTGTAATACATGCAGGGTTCGTCACCAATCATGCTGGTGTCTAGTAGCATCTTTTAATTCCTTCTATATGAATCAATTTACAATTTAGATAGGATACATGATCACAATTCCCCAAAACAATATTAATTTTTATTTACTTATTTATAAAAAAGAAAAGAACTGAATAAAATTATCTGTTTAAAAGAATGCATATAAACCTGAGAATAAAAATAAAAATTATAGCAAAAATAGTTAACGAAGGCGTAAACCCTCTCCTTCCCTCTTGTCACACTTCGTAATGCAAGGCCGAAACCCCTCCCCCTTTGCCGTGTTACGTAATATGTGGACGACCCCCCAGATAGTTTATAAATACTATTAAATTATTCAGAATAACTTCCTAGCGTAGCCACGATGGAAGTTCAAAGATTTCAAAGATATGAGTTTGTCTAGTATATCTAAAGAACTGAATCTTTTGTTTTTTCATTTTTTTTCATAATATTTTTCATGGAGGTTTCTTTATAGATGGCTTTGTTTCCACAAAAATTCCTCGTCGTACCACAAGAAATTTTGTTCCTTTTGTCTCTAAAGTTTCTATTGCAAAATCATATATTTATAAAACCATTGCTACTACAAATAAATTATATTCTATTCTATATATTTTCCAAACGAAATCTGTTAAAGTTTGTTCAGAACTTATTCAGTTATTAAAGAACCTTTAGTGCTATATATTTAATTTAGAGTGGTCCTAATTGATTTTTTTATATGGTTGTTAGTTCTGGATTTTAATTATCTCTTTCTTCTTTCTTTCTTCCCATCTTTTCTTTTTCTTGTAACTTTTTGGTTGCATGATTAGATACTACATGGTTTTCTTTTATCCTGGTTAATATGAGTTTTGCTTAATTATACAAATTACTTGATTTTCCAATCCCCCTTTTTTACTTATGATATTTCATATTTTATTTCTGTATAAAATTATTATGTTAGAATTTTATGATTTCGGCTGCATGTGTGGCTTATGTATTGCACGTATAACTTAGAATATAGCTTGTAATAACTATGTCCTCGCACTGGAATGTTTCGAAATAGAGAAATCACATATTTGAACAACCACCAATGATTAAATCATGTAAGATTAGGAATATCGTTAATCACTGGTTCACCCATCAATTCCATGTAAAGTACATGTTAATTATATATGAATTACTGTAATTAAATTCAAAGTTTTGAAAATGTGTCCAGCTTTAATGAAGAACTTTTTTGATGATGAACGAGGTGTGTTGTATGTATGATTTGTTCACGGCTAGTTATCTTCGGTTAACAAAACTGTTTTAGCCATTGAGAGAGACAAATCAAGTGTCATTGATGTTGCACGTGCTCTCCAAAAATTGAAAGAAAATCGGGAAGAAACTGTAATTTTGTTTCTGTTGGTGCAAAAAAATTTTTTGAAAAAATGCAAGAAAAAAAAATCAACTAGATTATATCACCATACGAAATGACTTGAGGGCATTCTATGATCGGTGTATATCTTACATAGAACTTTGGTAGAACAGTTTTGGTGATGCCAATAACTTTGCCTGGATAGACGAAGATTCGGTTGGGGTAAAATAGAAAACATTACAGAAAAGATAAACAAAAATGTTGGTAAAGCTATGATAAATATACTGTAGATGAACTTTTTGAAGAAGTCGTTGCTTTAAAAAAAAAAAAATGGACTTCTAAAGTGGGAGCCTGGGAAAGAGAAGAGAAGGAAAATAACAAAAAGCTATCGAGTGAAGAAAAATGGATACAATCAGGGCCGGATTTAGGGGTGGGGGTGCATAGATGCACGTGCACTCCCCTTCGTTGTAAATATACATTACCTAAAGAAAGTGAGAAGTTAACAGTGAGTTTTGCAAAATCAATAGTTTAAGTCAATTTTCTGGAAGTTAAAGGAAAAGAATTCATCGAGAGTAGACATTTAGCATTTCCAAAGGAATTCCTTATTCACATCACAGATGCCTAAAGGCGTTTAAAAAACTCAAATTTAATTCAAATATACTGGTAGTTATTGGTGCACCCCCCTTCAGGGAATCCTGGATCCGGCCCTGGATACAACTCTTTAGCCATGCTAAGCAAAATGACATTCCAATGTGTCAATCTTCAGTTAAGTACACCTTTAGCCTTCTCGGAACATCAGCTCCAGTAGAGAGAGTTTTCTCATTGATGAATAACACTTGGACAGATAACTGAATTTTGATGCATGAGTCAACAGTACATGCATTGATGTTGTGCAAAGTAAATTTTGGACTTACTCGCAGTGAATTTTATATCAAAATAAAAACAAAAAAATGACACATTAAGAGGTGCAGTCAAGTGAAAAATATGAGTGATTTAAAAATCAATCTTAATAGGAATGCTCTATTGCATGTCTGTAGCGGACAGACAGATAGTCTGGTGCAAGCTTGCTTGAATTTGGCCAAATGACTGGCAAGCTCTTGGGAATTAGCTTTAATTGGAGATCATATTGTATAGACGTACCGAATACTGTAATAGAAAAAAGTAACAATTTAATAAACATTGTGGATTATTTTAATCCCTCTTTTAGTGTCCCGGTTAGTCAACAAAAAATTATGGGAAGCCCATATATACAGGGTGTCTCAAAAGTTCCCTGACATAGGGCAACTCTGCTATTATCAGAGTTACAACAAAATGTAAGAAGTTAAACCGTCTCCAAATGTGATGTTTTCAATCTAAAGTGAAGAAATTTTTCAAATCAGACGAGTCGTTTGAGCTGTACACGCTTTATGCGCCCAATGTTAAATGAAATGCACAACCACAACCTAAGTGAATGAAGTTACTGTCTTTTACACTAACGTGTCGATAGCCAGCGCCCATTTCAAACAGTAACTTCATTCATTTATGTTGTGGGCCCAATGTTGCATTTTTAACATTGGGCGCATAAAGATTGTACAGCCCAAACAATTCGTCAGTCGCCTCCTAAATTTTGATGTAACTCTGAAAACAGAGTTACCCTATGTGAGGGGACTTTTGAGACAGCCTGTATTTATCAGTGGGAGGACGATAGTAGGTAGCAAGAAAGAAGACCAAGAAAGTTGCACATGGTTTGACTCCTGTTGAGTACAAGATGAAAATATTTTTGCATGTCTCTTTCAAGACTATGTGTACATGGAGAAATATTATAGGGTTGCAATTTTTTTTAAATAACAGCTACAAGATTCTTGCAGTATGGCAACCTAGCTTTAGTTATATTACTGAATCTAAACTGCGACCAGGGCTTGCTTCCAGTGTAGTTGGACGGTGCACAGTCCATCATGCAAAATTAATCCTAATAATATAGACCGTTTCCCACCACATAATGTAGCCTCCATAAGATCTGACTTAAAGGACGAAGCCATTTGCTGTAACATTTATTGGTAATTGAAATCCAAGCTCCGAATGATTTTTTTTAAAGTAATTACTGCAGCAGAGAAGAGTTGATGGACTTACTAAAATATAGGTCATTTTTTTTTTTTTTAGAAGAAACGAAACGCGCTTTAGAGAATTCCTTTAGGAAGAAATTTAGTAGCTTTATTTTGTCTTCCCTTTTACCCATATCCTTAAAAAAAAGCAAGTCGCATTATCTTATGAAAAGAAGACAATTTGCTTTCATCCAAAGCGCTCTTTCGTCTTTAGTTTTTCTCTCTTTTTTACCCCCTTTTCTTTCAACTGTGTATACACACTGCATTGTTTTTTTGTTTTGTGTCAGAGTGTAGTTCTTCTTTCCTTGACGTTGGTGTAGGATTTTCACAATCAATAAACCAGTATAAGAAAGAAACTTTCTTTTCCTTAGTGTTGGTGCGTTTTTACGTACGAAGAAACAAGACATTTTTTGTTAACTTACATCTATATATATAAAAAGAGAGAATATTAAAGTTACAATCCCACCTGTGGATAATATTGTTTTCGTTATTATAGGCAAATGGATTTTTGCTTCTTTCTTTTTTTAAGAGTAACATATGGGTTTAATGGTAGAACTCAAAAATAAAAAAATAAAAAATAAAAACGAGAAGAACTGGAGAGTTCTGTGTCCTTATCTTCTTTCCGACTCCTTCCACTGGGCTTCACGTGCCGCTGTTTTGGGGCGGGGCTAAACAGCATGGATCAAGGGGAGCGTCGCGGGGAGAAGAAGGGTAACCGGTTTTATTTTAAACTTCTACCACCAGGCCGCGCTCATATCGAATGTCCAGAAAAGCAAGGCATCGGGGGAAAATGGCGGAGTTTGGGTGCACGGAGAATCAAAACATCGGCAATCTCAAAGTGCAAAGTGTAAGCTAAAGTTAAAATGTGTTCAGCTGCTTTGAGTGCGTGCACTCATCCCACACTCGAGCCAGAATGCGATATCGTGCAGTGACATCCGAGTGTGTGATCCGTGAGGGGAAGTGTTGTTCCCATTGGTTAATGACAGGAACATTAAATTGTGTTCTCTTTAAACTCAAAAGCCATTTTCACTGCCTCTGAATGGACTGGATGCGAAATCCAGTGAAAATAAACTGTAACGGGAATGAGAAGACTGAACCAAGACTGAACTTTGAACCTGAAACAAGAAATACGTAGCAACCGAGGTAAGAAAATCTCTTTCGGCCTCTCTTCAAGGGCTTCTTTTAGTATACATACGTTCTCACTTTCCTTTCTTGTGCGTGAGAGAATGCGTGTGTATGTGTGCGTAAAAAGTGCCTAACAAAATTATTTCAGTTAATAATATCACTTCTTTACAAACATTAGCAGATATAAATATGTAATATTGTTTATTATTATTACGCATGGCAAGGGATTTAAAAGTGCGTGTGTTTTTTTCGATATTTTTTCCTGTTTTTATTAGTGTGCGTGAGTTGCGTACCCTTTCACTTCGTAGCGCGAGAGTAGGACACATGCTTCTATTCCCGTCTCCTTATGACCTTCAACAACTAGGCTATTCTACTGAGGGACAGAACCGATGTGATGCCAGGCCTTCCGTCTTCCGGAACGGTGGGAGGTGGTCGTTGTATATGATTGCGTAAAGAGTGGGAGGGGTTTCAAGTCGGGGGCGGGTGGCGGGGCAAACTCTCATCTTCCTACCAACGATCCAAATAATATTTAAAAAAAAAAAATTGTAGCGTTGTCAACATTCTTATACGTAAGAGGAGTTGCAGTGAAGTAATGCATCGTTGACAGAGCTGTTATCGTATTGTAGTATTTATTTGTATCAGTTACTTTGAAAGTACTGACATAGAGTGACAATAGGTGGTCCCTAGTTCTGTATCAGTGGCGTACATAAAGCCCCAAAATCAAGTTCCATAGGCGGAATAACATAAGAGCACAAATAAAATGCATTAAGAAATTAAGAGATAGTTAACATTTTGCCAAAGAATAAAGCCTGATGAACTAAGTCAACGAATCTTCGTAACAGTGGATTTTCTCGGGTACTTACGTTTCCTTCCAAATTTTTATTACACCAATTAATTATTCTATCATCCAGAGGCGGATTTAGAGGTTAAAAAGTAGGGGGACAGCCAGATCCCAGACTATGATAGATATATCAAAAGTTTACTATACACTTTCAAAAATATATAAATAATAGCTTAATTTTTTTTGTTACTTAAAACTGGGGCCTAGGCCCCCGACCTGGGCTAGATCCGCCACTGTCATCATCATTCAGTTGTCATAATCGTCCATCCTCTTTGCCCAAAGGGCACAATCGTAGGACGTTAAACTAAATATTTCATTTCTCAATCGTCGTAACAGGAGTGCCCAGTAGCGAAGAGCTTCTCCTTCCCCTGAGCTATATAATTTTAATCAATAGTAAGATACTATACCAATAAAAAATATGAAACCCTACTTACATCAAAGTTTCTCCCCTTCCCAAAACAAAACCTGAACCAATGCTACTAGGATCATAACGCAAATTCTTTATTTAAATTTTAGGATTGTTAAGAAAAAAAAAAGTAGTTGTAATAGTTAGATCATAGACTTTAAAGGAAATGTATAATTCTATATGAAGAATGTGTAATTTAAGGTATGTGCAAAATGTTCAGCACCATTCAGTAATTTCATTGAGGGTACTGGTTTTTCCTACTGGGACCATGCCAGTAGGAGAATGTTTGGAGATGTATCATAGACCTTAGAGGGACGAATACTACTACTTTTACCGATGGCCCATATCAGTGTCGTATTTACGATTTTGTTTCGGAGGGGGGGGGGGATTTACTAACTTTATTCCTGGAAATGTAAAAATTCTGCAGAATATTCATTTACTTTAAAATAGTAACTAAACTTTCGGGGCGGGGTTAAGCCCAGAAGCTCCCTTAAATACGCCACTGATTCTTATCAATAAGTAAAACCCTTGGTTGATTCAAAATAGGTACATTCTTCCTGCCGATGAACATTTATCTTAAAATACTATTTATTTCCTTACATTTTATATAATTTTTGGTAATTGGAAATTTACTGTTCCATTCTCAGATAAATGATGAGAAAAATATCGTACCGTTTTCCTATCACATATTCACATTCAAATATTCAGTCTTAGAAAATTTAATTCTTCTGCGAGTATTTAATTAAAAGTCAAACAATTTACACTAAAATCAGCAATTTTAAAAAGTTCTACCACATTTACGCCAATGAATCACTGCATTATGTAGCATTTTGGGAGGAGGTCAGTGAAAAACGAACTTTAGAGAGCTGAGTTTCATAAATTTTGGTTCTATGTCTTCTAAAATAAGTTCCATCAGAGACCAAGTTTAGAGAAAAGAAAAATTCGCCTATATTTATACAACCGTTTAAGCTTGTACGTTTGTCAGTGTTATATAATCTAACAAGAGCTTTCATAAGATTTACTGTTTTCTCAGGATATCAAAATAGTTTTAGCCTATCCATACAACAAAGTTAATGTAGCTAAGAACGCCTACGTTTATGCAACCCTTTGAGCTTGTACGCTTGTCATTGTTGTATAACCTAAGAGGCGCTTTCATAAAATTTACTGTTTTCTCAGGATATCAAAATAATTTTAGCCTATCGATACAACAAATTTAATGTGACCAAGGAACTTACATTTATGCAATCCTTTAAGCTTGTACGTTTGTCAGTGTTGTATAATCTAACACAGCTTTCATAAGATTTCTGTTTTCTCAGGATATCAAAATAATTTTAGCCTATAGATACAAAAAAGTTAATGTAGCTAAGGAACGCCTATGTAACCCCTGAAGCTTGTACGTTTGTCAGTGTTGTATATCCTAGCAGCAGCTTTTATAAGATTTACTGATTTTTCAGGATATCAAAATAATTTTAACCTATTGATACAACAAATTTAACGTAGCTAAGGAACGCCTACGTTTATGCAACCCTTTAAGCTTGTATGCCTGTCATTGTTGTGTAACCTTGTATAACCTAACAAGAGCTTTTATAAGATTTACTGTTTTCTCAGGACATCAAAATAATTTTAGCCTATCCATATACAACAGTTAATGTAGCTAAGGAACGCCTACGTTTATGCAACCCTTTAAGCTTGTACGTTTGTCAGTGTTGTATAACCTAACAGGAGTTTTTATAAGATTTATTGTTCTCTCAAAAAATCAAAATAATTTTAGCCTATCAATACAACAGCCGACCGCGCCCCAGGAATTTCTTTCAGAGAATTTAACAAGAAACATGTCCTGTTACTTTTTTTTTAAATTATAATTAAAGAAGTTTTTCTTTAGGAGTAAAGTTTCCAAAAACAGTCGAATGTATTCGTTATTGAACCTAGAATACGGCAAACATTTGAAATGACAGAGCAAACATCAGAATAATTGTTATCAAGTATCAAGCTCGAGTTTCACGAAAGTTGTTCTGTAAATAATTATGATTTCAGATTGTTTTTGGACAAATGGAAGGATAAATGACATGCAGGGATGAAAGTGGTCATATAAATATAAAAAATAAGGGGTAAATAACTCCTTCATGAAAGAAATTGGTCATCACTGGGTCACTTCTTGAAATGTTTACCTGTTTTGTTATCTAACAGATGTATTTCTTATTTAAAAAAAGCTAGGTTTCATTCCGTGCTGTATTGGATGTGTGTCTAACCCAATATTTATTATGAACGCATGATCCTATGTATTCATTTCTCAGTGGAGATATACGAGGGCTATCCAGAAAGTAGATTACGTTTTCATCTGTGTCCGCTAGGGGCGGGGCTAGCGCGGCCATCTTGGGGTCAGAGCGTTGCGCAGCTCAGTCGGCATCTAGCCGTGCTAGTGAGAGGTTCGTGCTGTGCTCCGTTAAGATACTGTGACGGTTTGAAACGTCTGCGTTAATTGAAAATCCCGCGAGCTACGAGGTGCGTGCAGTAATAAGGTTTCTGACAGCAAAAAAACTGTAAACCGATAGAAATCTATCGGCAGCTCTGTGAAGTGTATGGGGACAACATTATCACTGAAGGTGGAATGCGACAGTGGGTCATAAGATTTAAAAATGGCCGAACCAATGTTCACGACGAAGATCGAAGTGGGAGACCCAGCAAAGTGACTGCCGAACTTGTCGAAAAAGTCGATGTTAAAGTCCGTGAAAATCGAAAGTTCACAATAACGGAACTTTCTTTGAGTTTTCCACAAATTTCGAGAAGTTTGTTGCACGAAATCATCAGCGAAAAGCTTGGTTACCACAAGTTTTGTGCAAGATGGATTCCAAAAATCTTGACAGAGGACCACAAAAATCAGCGAATGGCTGCAGCGTTGCACTTTTTGGACGCCTACAATAAGGATGGTGACTCTTTACTCGATCGCATCGTTACTGGTGACGAAACATGGGTGAAACACGTGAACTGTGAAACGAAATTGCAATCAATGCAGTGGGGGCACACAGGTTCTCCCCAAAAACCCAAGAAATGCATGCAAACAATGTCGGCAAGGAAGATGATGGCGACTGTTTTTTGGGACAGAAAAGGTGTGATTTTGGTGGACTTCCTGGAAAGAGGCACTACAATAAACGCTCAAAGGTATTGCCAAACTCTGCAAAACCTCAGAAGAGCAATTCAAAACAAGCGCAGAGGAATGTTGAGCTCTAAGATCTTGTTGATTCACGACAACGCCCGGCCCCACACGGCAAATGTCACGCGTGAAGTTCTTGAATCTTTTCAGTGGGAGTTGTTTCCTCATCCGCCGTACAGTCCCGACCTGGCACCGAGCGACTTCCACCTATTCCCAGCAATGAAGAAGTGGCTGGCTATGCAGCGTTTTGATGACGACGAACAGCTGCAAGAAGAGGTAACGAAGTGGTTGAAGTCGCAGGCGGCCGAATTTTTCGACGAAGGAATTTCCAAGCTCGTACATCGCTACGATAAATGCCTTAATTTGAATGGTGACTATGTCGAAAAGTAGTATTTGTGTGTGGCTTTCATCTGTATATAATAAAATTTGTTTCCTACACTTTGTTGATTTTTTATTCCAAAACGTAATCTACTTTCTGGATAGCCCTCGTAGTCCCATTAACATACGGAGCATAACTGTAAAATAAACAAATCATTTGTGTGCTATTGTCAAAGTTGTGTACCTTTACCCTGATGAGATCTTATATTCTTTGTTGACAGTAATAAATGCAGGGGCGTACCCATGGGCAGTGTTTCTTTCAGAAACAATGTTCCGGGGGGGGGGACTGCTGATAGTATTCTATATATTATTATATTATAGACGCATTTCTTGGTCTCCTCCGGGGAGCACACCGAGAGCTCCGGGGGGCAGTGCCCCCAAAAAACAGGTCTGGAAGAAACTGTCCGCGGGGGTCCACCGGGCCCGGACCTCCCTAAATAAAAACTTCCTAACTCAACATACATTTGTACACGTTGTCAATAAAACTCTACTTGTTTAAACTGGGAAATCATTGATGTAACATGAAAATTGAATCTTACACTTCATCTATACTCTTTCTCTTATATAAAAAAAAACTATCTAGTTGTATCATTTGTTCTGAAAATATAGATAGAAGCATTTTACAATTATTTATCGTCTTTTCGGTTCGGGTATCGTCTTTTACCTGTTCAATATTATATACGTAGACGTATTAGCTTGTAATATTGAAGCCCCTACATGAACCAGAAACAAGAAGGAATTTTTCAGGGGGCGAAAAATTGCATAGGGCCGGTCCTGGTCTTATATAGCGTGGGTGCTGAAAATGGCGCCAAATTTCAATAAATAAATAAATAAAAGAAATGTTTTTTTCACATAAAAAAGGAAACAGTATGGACCTTCATTCGTCTCTAAAAAATATTCCTGTTTACATTTTTGATGTGTTCGAATGTCAATTATCTATGTTTCTATAGCTGGGATCTAACGCAGACACAGGAGGGAGATATGAAGGCTTCCATAAAGATGTGGGATGGCTCAGTGGTAAAACATTCATCTCTGTGCGAATGGTTTCTGGTTCGATCTCAGGCTATATGAATTTATGGTGAACAATATCGTGGAAGAGTGGTTTCCGTTTCTTCCCACGTTTTCAGTTGACCCATTATTTCAAAATTTTCCATCTTCTTTAGCCTACAGGGCATTATCATGAGGCGTAACACTAGAAATTTCGTGTTCAAATAAGATTGTCAACCGTCTGGTATTTTACCGGACAGTTTGCCCTTTAACCTCCTTGTCTGGTGTCCGGTACAACCTCAAAACCGGACGTTAAATGTCCGATAATTCTTCCTTTTACTAGGCGTATTCTTTGTACTATTCAGATTATTTTGGAGTGACGAAAAGAATCGTTTGTCGATGAACATGATTAAAGCAGAGCTTATAAAGTAGAGCTTATAATTCTCTTTGATATCGACCTGTCGTGCGCGGAATTTGCTGAAGAATTGAAGGCTTAAAAATTTATTGAACTGCTGAAGGTCAAGAAAAGTCCATTTTCAAGAGCGCAGCTAGCATTGCTTCATCCTCAGCTACATCTTCCAATTAAATATGGCATCCAGATCCAGTAAAAATATATGGACGTTATTAGACATTACCAGCCCCAGCGAAGCTGTAAGATTTATTTTTCAAGTATATTTTGTGCATGCCATAATTATACTGCCAATTATATTTGCTTTTCTGTTTTAAATATCGTGTATTATTGATGGTAGACTACAAAAATTACATGTGCCGGCTCAATCTAAACTGGAATAACTAAATTTAATAAATGCTTCAAAAGTAACTAAAGTTATTAAATTTGAACTCCGAATCGCTCAATTTTATGTGAAGTAACCACTTTCAGGTTTGTTCCGATTTTTAACGAGATATGATGTCACAATCTTAGGAGTACACGTACTCCAGGAAGGTGTCCGATATTTAGATTTTCAAAAGTTGGCAACCCTATTTTAAAATTTCTAGAATGCTGCCACGCCCCCTCCCCCAATTATTTCTCTCAACACATTTCTGTAAATCAAAATACGAAAAGTGCTGTGTCTCGCGTAAAATCGAACTCTTAACCATACGCAAAAAAAGTTATGCACCAACTATTCAGATACAAATATTGTATTGTAGTTCACATTTAGTAATTTACAAAACAACTAGTCCTTGTATTGACAGATATTAATTATTACGACTCGCCGTCGATTTTGATATTCTTGGTAGTGAACGTTGATAGTAGTAGTACGAGGATTTATCCACAGATGGCTCTGTGTCATCGAAATGTTACAAACAAGTGCAGCGAGATAAATCAAGGTTATCCTGTCTTTTTGAACAAGAAAGTGAAAAAGAAAACGTTGCATAAGCAGTATTCTCTTCACTTACGATTACGCGAAGTGGTTCTTTCTTTTATTTATCAAGGACTAAACACAACTTCTTGTTCTTTGTCTTCCGCTAAGAGCTTTCCCATTTTTTTCACGTGCGGTCCTTGCTTCTCACAATTCGGTGTATCTTTCATCCATGCCTAATCAAGATGCTTCTTTCTGGAGTCACTACGACCATCTCCCTTATATTAGGTCTCCCTTTGCTTTCGTTTTTTTAACAAATAAAATATGTGTAATGGCTAAAATGTCCAGTCTTTGCACGGGAAGGATAAGCTTATGAAAAATATAGAAATTGGATTTCAGAAGCGAAATTTTCTTTAAAAGTTGAGGTACTTGTTCATTTATTTTTAATAAGGAATTTACATACCAAGGGTACACTCTAGTCTAGTGGTTAGAGCGTTGGGCTCACGTTCGCGTGGTCCCGGGTTCGATCCGGTGGTCCCGGTTATCTCTCTTTTGCCCCTTAGCATGCATATTTTAATAAAGGTTACACGACAAAATTCCATTTACTTACTAAGTTCCAAAACTAGTTTCAAATAGTTTAGATATTTTTCTGTAAATGCGTTCATAAAGATGACTTTTATTTGTACAGGGTGGTCCAGAAGTGGAAATACCCCCCGCCTTTAGTTTAAACAGTATAGTGTTAGTTATGGTAGAATATCTGTACACAGTTACCATGAGGTCTTAAGAGTCATAAACATCGGTATGATCACCATCCATGTCGTAACAGCTGAATACTGCGCCAAGTTATCGCAGGTGTTTTGCGCAGATACTCTGGAATCACGAGGATGAACACGTGTTCCACACCTGCTCGTAATTCCTGCGCTGTGTGATATCGAGTGTTTCTTTCTTGTTGCTTTATGAAACCCCAAAGTGCATTGTCTGGTGCCGTCAGATCGGGACTTCTTGGAGGCCAGGAAACGTTTGATTCAGGTAATTGCGCACGTAAATCCCGAAGTGCGCTAGTGCTCCATCCTGCTATATCACAACAGTGTCTTTGATATCATTTTTTCCAGTTGAGGCATCAACCACTCATTAAGCATCTCCAGGTAAGAATGTCCATTAAAGATGTCGATTAATTAGTGGTACGCCAACTTCCGGACCACCCTGTATTTATGATGCACGGGCTAATTTTTCGTCTGTCATTCTGAATTTACGTAATACCCATCAAGCTTATAGAGTTAAGCAATCACCCGAGCTCCCTCATGGCTAAGCAGTTTTCGTACACGCCTTGGCCGTGAGAGACACGGGTTCGATTTCCGGCAGTACTTCATGTGGTTCGGATTCCATGTTAATCAGTAAGTCCACGTCTCATATAGCCTCGCTGCTGAAAGGGACGTTAAACTCAAAATCAAATCAAATGCAATCACCAGATGGAACTTATCACTAAAGCATGCACACAAACAAGAAAGAGTCTTTAGTTCTTTTGAGTTTGAGTTTTTGTTTTCCGTCCTTATTCAGTACCAAGGTTAACAAGGAAGGAACCTCTATTAACGTGCAACAGAACCGTGATCGAGCTTATACTCGATGCAGTTGACGGCTGCATGATGCTCCCCACCAAACTATCATGCCTCCAAGACACCTACTTTACAAAGAGTCTTCAGTTGGTAGAGCCGTTCTATTTCAAGTGTGCCCTCGGAAAATATGTGAAACATATTTCGACTCCACCTCTGCCCCCTCTTCTGGATGAAATCTTTCGTTTGCTTTGCGAAAAGAAGTGAATGACGTCAGCTGTGTTGCCAATTTGTCATTCAATCGTTTGGTCTTGACGAATGAAGATCGTAGGTTACTTAGAATGACTAACAAGGCAGTGTACAGCGAACAACTATGAAAGAATTCGATGTGACAACTCTGTCTGCATCCAACTATTCTTGGATCTCGGCCACAGCAACTTGTCCCTCCTCTTTCAAGGGAGGAACCAGAAAACACACATCGACAGCAGCGATAACAGAGGCACACTTGAAATAGAAAAGTTGTAGGACTCCCACCAGGGATTCGGCCAAATTCGTATACTCTCATGTTGGGGGCCCCAGTGACCCTCCTAATTACCATAGAGTCATAATCCATACATCATTCGAAAGCTTATGGAACACAAATTTCAACGAGGTAACATTTGTGCAATTCCCGCCCTATTTGTAGAAGAATAGGAAGAAGAAACAAAAAATCCTAAAAAAATATTTTAAAAAAATGAAACTCAAAAAAATTGGCCAACTTTGTCCTTCCTTCTCCACCCATATAAGCAACAAGTACACATACAGGGTATTACCATGTAGGAGACTACTTCATTGTTTCACATATCAATTTTTATGAGTGTACCTCCAAGGGGGTAAATGGCCTCCCAAAAAACCTGATGCATCAAAACAAAAAACACGAAATTTACTCCCTCCTTCGCCGTGATAGCCCTCGCATACATAAAATGCATATCGGTGGAAACGTTTATCCTTCGAGAACACATTGATATCAAAGCTATCTCCCTGGCTTAATTAGGGATTGAGCTGTTCATGTTTAAAGCTTTGATGCAGCACTTGCGTCAATGGGCGTTTATAGGTTAACATCCAGTTCAGCACTGAGGCTATATAAGACATGATGTTACAGTTTAAGGTGGAGTCTGAGCATCTTGATGCGTTCAAACTTCGTGGCTTTTCAACCGGGAATCGAACCTAGTACATCGTACACCAAAGGTGATCACGCTAGTCATTACATATCTAAATTAGAAGGATGAATCATACTTGCTATAGTTCCGTACGAGACAAGACGTCAGTTTCACGAAGCATTTTCGAGACAACTTTAAGTTTTGTAATGTGTGCATCTTTAGACTGCTTTCATCCTCATTATTATATTGTGCCATTATTGGCTTGTCATTTGCTGCAACTGAGAAGCTCCCTTGCTCCACTGTCTTCCGCTAACCTCTTTACCTTCACGTACGACTTTTCTCTTTTGATATCGTCTATTAATTGTAGTCTCCTTCGCCCTTTCCCTCTCTTTCCTGTCAGCATACCCTCTAGCATGTCCCTCATGATACAGTTCCTTCTTAGCTAATGTCCCAACCAGTTTCTCTTCCTCTTCTTTCTTAATAATGTCTAATTTTTTTCCTCCCCGTTTCTAACACCCTTTCATCCGTTTTCAGCTCGACCCAGCTACTTTTTTACTTTCATCTCCACACCCACATTTCGAAAGCTTCCAATCGTTTTTCATCACTTTTGCGTGATGTCCATGTTTCTGACCCATACTGAACAATACTCCACATGAAGCATTTTATGAGTGTTTTTATGAACTTTTTGTTGAAGGTTCCACAAAATAGTATTTTTTTCTTCTAAAGGCTTCTATCGCCATTCCTATCCTTGCTTTTATTTCACGTTCACATTTCATATCATCACTAATAATACTACCCAGATATTGATAACTAGTGACCTGTTTCATTTTCTCCCCTCCTATATTGAACACCAATCGCTTCGTTCCAATCACCATGGTTTTTGTCTTTTTAACATTTATTTTCATCCAATTTTCTTCACAACCCTTTCCAAAGCAAGAGACTCTTAATTCTAATCTCTGTATAACGTAATAATTAGGAAACATTACTCATCACATACCAATTAATAAGTGTTACACTTGGAGATCAACAAGTTTACGATATCAAGGTTGCAAAAAAAAAAAAAAAAAAAAAAGTGATTAGCTTTGGCAGTTTTAGTGAAGTTAGCAGAAAATTATCTTCGTTGTTGAAATATCGGGTGAATATCTTGTGCTAAGATTATGTACGTCAGAACCTGTTGATTAATTGTGTTAGTCTCCAGTCCTGAATGTTCTTGCACATCTTTATAATTCATTGATAGTACAGCTTCCGTTTTGTAATGATTAATGATCTCAGCTCGCGGCTTTTTCTGCTGGGAGAGGAGCAAAGTCAACTACTTTAAACATCAACTTAAAAGATAACGAGGACGAAAAAAAAAGTATTGCAAAAATTAGTAATAAGAATTGGATGTTGTTTAAAATTTATTAGTAATTATTACCAGATTTGCTCCTGTCTTTTGACGGAACACGATTGTATTGAGCTCCTCGCAACCCAAATTAGCTCCTCCGTGGCTAAGCGGTTAGCGTACGCGCCTTTGGCGCGGGAGACCCAGGTTCGATTCCCGGCGGGAGCTCATGTGGTTCGGATTCCACAGTTACTCAGTAAGTCCACGTCTCATATAGTCTCGCTGCTGAAAAGGCGCGTTAAACTCAAAATCAACTCAAATTAGTCTATTGCGCCAAAACACTTTAAATGAAGAGCGTGCCTCGTAGAGCATACTTGTATTGAATTCGTTCCAGAAACCTGTTCGAATTTCTGATTGTTTGAAGTTCCAATCAAGAGCTGATTCATTGGTAGAACGCTAAACCTCTGATGCGAAGAGTCCCTGGTTCGATGTGAAGTGTTCGTGGACAACATTCGGTCCATGATTTTCCTCGGAGTTCTCCCGTTTCCTCCGCAATCTCTTCCCGCCTATTCTTCCATAATCAATCAATCCATGTATTGATCCTAATTCTTGTTCAGCATAACAGCATATTTTCTGAAAAGCCCCTTATTCCTAGGTTTAAGTATCATAAGTAACTATGTTATTATTTTAGTTGTGGTATTCAGGCCCGTATCCATGGGGGTCTAGGGGAGCTTGACCCCCCTAAATGTTTACTGCCCCCCTAAAATTTTCACGGTAGGCTTGCAAGTGAACTATAATATGGTTGGATCCCCCCCCCCCCCCGTACATTTTTCGGCTGGCTACCGGTCTGGTGGTATTGGAAACGCTGCTTTCATGATCACAAACAGCAGTCTGGTATCTCTGCTTTGAAATAATGTCTAGCATCCGTAAGTTCAATTCCACGTGAAGTATCTCAGTTGCAAAGCCATGGCTCATATGAGTGTTGAACGTTGTTCTCAAATATCTCTATTCCCATTTAAATGCTCCCACGAAGCCCAGACCATTACAACACCAGACAACTCGCTGTAGGTAATAATGAAGCCACGTGTTTCTCATCGTTGGTACAGGACAGATGGAAGCTCGAACGATAATTTCTCAGATGTTTCGCAACATACATGGAGAAGCATATATCTGTATGCACAGTACTATTAGCGAATACAAATCTACTGAACATAGGCCTATAGTCTGTATATGTACCGGTAAGTACTGATTTATAGCACGTGTTAATTGCTCTCTCTGACACTCAAATCTAGGAGTACGACGACTTCTTGGACATCCTGTATAGTGTTCTTGTGGTTGAATTTGTTTATCAAATCAAAGAAGGACAATAACAGACTTCAAAGATTTTCAGAATCTTAAGTTAATAGTATCCGTCTCTAGATTGATTAGACGTAATGTATAGGACTGTTGAATATGTATGCCTGTAATGTAATATTTTATAGAAAATAGCTTAGATTACTCGTTTTGCTGGGTTAAAATTAAAATTTTAAATGCACAACTACTTATCCCATGTGTTTGGTACGCGAGAAATATACTATTTTTTGTTTTTAGTGGCATGGATTTCAAATACATTGAGAGTATCACTGTACGCCTCAGCGACCCCGAAAACCATGGATTCAACACTAGTATCGGTCGTTTTCCATCATTTTTATATATCTCCCGCCTCCCCCTCCAACCAAAGTTACGGGGCATTTGCAAGCGTTTACGAAGACGTACGAAACAGACGAACACCAAACAAAAACGAATGTTTACAGGAAACACTCAGGTACACGGAGAATATAAACCTTTGCTTCTAAATAAATGTGCAGAGTTGCAAACCAATATATGAAATCACCAGAAAAACTACAGAAAATTACACTTTTAAATGGGTTGTATTTTGGAATTGTATGACGTGGGGGTTCATAAGTTTTGTGCTGAATACTATTGCATGTAAAGAGTCTGCAGAAATATCCACAGCTATGATACTACTGGCATCGTAGATTAATGGGGATCTGAAAGTTGAAGTTTGTGATTTTGATGCCATTTTTGGGGCATAATATCTCAGAAGGGCAAAGTCCTAAAAAAATTGGTACTTAGACCACAAAGTAAATCTGCATGTGAATAAATTATTGCAAAAAAAAAAAAAAAACACTATGTCTGATATTACATGGAGAAAAAAATGAGGACAAGGTAAAAACGCGAAGAAAGCACGTGCGTGACGATGGTTGTAGCCGGGAAAAATTTAAATGTTTTATGTTTCATGTTAAATCTCAATAACTACGCATGGTGCAGCAATTAGGCCCGCTTTTGTTTGTGTTCAGTTGTGCAAAAGCTTGCGAGTGGCGTTTGTTCCATCTTTCTAGCTCCATGATCATTGCCACTTCTATATGGTAAAAGGGTTAGCTCCCTCTTGCACCCACGACACACATCGTCGAACTAGACTGTGGTGTTAAGGCATTTTCAGCAAAGAATCATTGAAATCCATTCCCAGTTACGGAAGATAATATGTTCGCAAAGTTGCGTTATGGAGGATAGACCAGCCTTTGGCTAGCTGGGGACTCCGCCCCCAGACCCCCGCGTTTGCTCGGCCTAAAACCTCGAACCTCTAAACTCAACAATTCTACTAAATTTCAAGTTTCTTTTCGTATTTCAACTATTTAAAAGATAAAATTTTGTATCACAAGCAAGCATTCACTTAAATAATATGGGAATTACTTCATCCCCCAATAGATACTTTAAAAACTAAAAATAGTCTATTACTTTGGCTTTTTTTTTTTTTTTTTTTTTTGTTGGTTAGTCCCGGAAGTCTACAATCGTGCCAAATTTCATGATTCTAATCCTGCCGAAAGTGCCTAAACATGTTGGGGTGTAGAAGATGTCCCATATAAGTAACATTGAGAAAACTTTCAGTTCCACACAAAACCTCTTAGTCCAGGAAATCTAGAGCAATTTTACCCTCAACCTGGGCAAAATTGCAACCTTTAGTTTTACACCTGTATTTTGTTTAGGTACCCCACCTGATGAAAATATCCAAAATCCGACAAAATCGGACCACGGGAACACCTCCAAAAACGGGTTTCAAAATGGCGGACCATGGTTTTTCGAAAAAATCGTAGACCTTTACGTTGGCGGCTCTAGTAGTCCTCTTAATTGACACAGAGACATGAATGATACCTCGTTGAAACGCTCATAGACAACAAATTCCAACGAAGTGACTTTTGCACCCATCATGCCCAACCCCTAGAAAAAGAAGAAGTAGAAAGTTGATTTTTTGTTTTTTCTCTTCTAAATTGATATTTCTTGGACCCTTGCAACACTGTACGTCCTCATACGCCTTCAGAAAAATTCCCACGCATAGACCAGATATTGGTAACAATAACATTAAAAAATGAAGGACGTAGGTTCAACAGTAAGGGAGATAAAAATTCGGAACCGCGGACCAAGGAGGGTCACTCTGTATATTTTTTACAGTGGTCTAACTTATGTTTCTTAGATCTAGCATCCTCCCTAATTGTCACAGACATGGAGCATACCGCATTGGTAAGCTTATGGAACCCCCTTGCCAACGACGTATCGTTTGTGCCCCTTGTGCCCAACCTGTAGAAAAAGAAGAAGAAGAAACCTTGAAAAAATTGGGAAAATCTACACTTTTACCTTTCTTGGGCTCTGGCAACCTTAAAAATCGTTGTGCACAAGGGGCACATACGATACGTCGTTGGAAAGGGGGTTCTTTAAGCTTTTCTACAAATCAGTACGGTACTGAATAGCGTACTTAAAATCATAAAGAATAAACCATAGTAACTATGTTGTTTAATAAGCCAAGATTAATGTTACATTTACTTTAAGTGTTCCGCAATGTTGTTTCACTACGTTAGCAAAGGCGATTCAATAATAACTCGTAAACATGTTTCAATTTTCATAGTTCTTGAATTGGTTTCACACTTCTGTGCTGTGTTTTATTTCAAAGGTCTAACCATTCTTCGGAAGCCTGTCTCTGATGCTGATGTGAAGTCCCTTGCCAGTGTTCCCATTCATGCATACACTAAAGCCAGGGCTATTCTTGAAAAGGTCAACTGTGAACTGGTAACAGCACCATCACCGAACGAAAGAAGAAAAAGTGGATTTCCCTGGACATTTTGTTGAAACTTTCCTGGCACTTTCCGTCACGCACTCCAAACTGGTCAGGAATGATGCAGGTCATTCACGCAGATCCATCTCTTGATCATCCAGGGAAATCCACTGTTCTCTGCTTACCGATTATTGACCTCCCTCCATCTAATATGTCATGCATCTATTCCACTTTAGTGTACCTGAATAATCTTGCGAGAAAATATAAAGTCACACCAATCATCACCTTAGACCAACCACTGTTTTGGAAAGCTTCAAGTATCCTGCATGACAGAGCACTTAACACCAGTATTAAGGACACGGTTCTCCTGTTGGGCTCATTTCATACTCTGATGAACCTTCTAGGAGCAATTGGTTCCCTGATGGATGGTTCAGGCTTACGTGAAATCTTGCATGAGGTTTATGGAGAAAATTCGGTTGTACATATGTTAAGTGGCAAGTCCGTAGCAAGAGCCTTCCCTGCGCACTTGATGGTTGACCTCGCATTAAGTGCATTGCTTGTGAAGAATGTTTTTCTGGAGACTAATAACGGAATACACAGAACTATCAACGATGCTTACTCTCTCTACCAAAGTATGATGTCGGGTGAGATTAGTGCAACTGGAGCTAGTTCTTCACCTCTTCTTCAAGAAGCCCAGAAAAAAATAGAAGAACGAAAGTCAGAACTTATTAACACATCAAAAACAAGTCAGTTGTGGCTTGCATACCAGCGCATGTTGACTAGAGCAAGGAAACTTGTGGCAGCAGACCAAACAGGAAGCTGGGAGGATCACCTTGATGCTATAGCAGAGTGCATTCCCATATTCGCTGCAGCAGGACACTTCAATTATTTGAAGTCGACATGCTTGTACCTGCAAACAATGTTAACGCTGCCATCGGTTAATCCAACAGTTCACGAAAGCTTTCAAAATGGGTTCGGAGTTATTAGAAGAAGCAACCGTTATTGGACTGGGTTGTTTTCTGATCTAGTCATAGAGCAGGTTCTGATGAGATCGCTAAAATCCACTGGAGGTCTAACTCATGGGAGTGGAATGTCGGAGATGCAACGATCTTTGTGGGTGCTCTCAATGCCAGCATGATCCGAGTATAATCTGGCGATGAAAACTCTTACTCACACAGCATATGTCACTAGCGAACAACATAAAGAAGCCGAAACGTCAAGAATGTCACGTGATATCAGTGACACACGTCGCATTCTTGCACGACTGCAGCCCATCTCACCATTTGACGGAGACAAATCATTGAGAAACATTGTCACTGGCGTCATAGCGGATTCCTCGGTCAACGTCCATAATTTATTTTCAGTTGGGGAAGAGCTTGCGAAGAAATTATCTGGCAAAGACTTGTTCACTGTGAAGTGAAAGCGTGCTGATAAAGTCAAAACTCTAGCATCCGCGAGTAGTGTTAAAATCAGCAACGATATCTCCGTCGATTCGAATCTTTTGTTTCAAAGACTGTTAGTTGTCGCTAATGCAGGCAGCACATCTTTAGAGGATACCTTAGCTCATGAATTATGTGCCTACCCACCAGCTTTATTTGAGTCACCCAGCATGATGCGTAAGGCAGACAAAGCCCCACTGGCCCATGTGATACTAGAGTTCAGCAAGCAGCAGACCGCACAGTTTGAGGAAACGGAGCCAGACAATATTCTGTATGTCTTAGACGGAGGATCTTTGTTACATAGACTACAATGGTGTAAAGGCAGTTCGTACGGCAATATCGCTGCATCATTTGCTGAGTATATAGTTCGTAAATATGGCACATCAACCTCGTGTTTGATGGGTATGGATCACCATCAACGAAAGATGTCACACACCGCCGTCTAGCTGGATCCTGTGCTGGTCCAACAGTGCATTTTATGACATCGATGGAATTCGTTGGCAAAAAGGATAGCTTCTTGTCCAACAAAAGTAATAAGGAGCAAATGATCGACCTCATAACAGTCCACCTAGAGAAAGTAGGTTGCACAGTGCTTCACGCTGACGGAGATGCTGATGTTCTGATAGCCACAACAGCAGCCACAGCTTCCAAAACCTATCACACTTTTGTGATTGGAGAAGACACAGACGTACTACTTTTACTCCTATATTACTCACAACCGACTCCATTCCGCCTCGTCTACCGCAGTGACATAAATACAAGAAAAAACGTTAAGCCCGATTATGACATACACCTAATTCGTGAAAGTCTCAGTCCAAGCTTGTGTGAACATCTCCTCTTTTTGCATGCCTTTACTGGTTGCGACAGCACATCACGAGTTTATGGGCTTGGAAAGCAGAAGGCATTTATAAAAATGCAGAAAGACTCTAGACTTGGAGAAATAGCTTCTGTATTTTGTTTTCCTGGCCAGCCAGCAAGCGCAATAATCGAAGCCGGGCATAAAGCAATGGTTCTATTGTTTGGGGGTGATGATCACATCGACCTCACTCGTCTTAGACATCGCATGTTCAGTGCAAAAGTCACAACAGCCAAATGTTTCGTAGCTCCAGAAAGACTGCCACCAACTGCGTTTTCCACCAAATTCCACTCTCTTCGCACCTACCACCAGCTCCAGGTGTGGAAGTCGAAACCTGCAAACGCTATAGAATGGGGCTGGCAAGAAAGGAATGGTGAGCTCCACCCAATCTTATGTGATCTACCACCAGCTCCAGCGAATTTGATCACCATTGTTCATTGCAACTGTGTTACCGGGTGTGCAACAACGCATTGTACTTGCAGAAAGCATGGCCTTCCATGTGCTATTGCTTGTGGTGTCTGCCAAGAAACTGAATGTTTTAACTGTTTAAATGAATATAGTGAGGACAGTGTTAGCGTAGGCGATGACGATGTAGATGTGTAATTAGCCTCCAAAAGTCTTTCGCCTTCCCATTCCTTTGCTTTCGAATATTTTTGCTTTATATATATAGGTGTTATGTTTCTACAAAACGAATTGTCTTGTACACTGTATTATGGTATGACCTTCTATTTGCTATTTCTTGTGGTGTGTGTCAAGAAACTGAATGTTTTAACTGTTTAAATGAATATGGTGAGGACAGTGTTAGCTTAGGCAATGACGATGTAGATGTGTAATTTTCCTCCCAAAGTCTTTCGTTATTCCCATTATTTTGCTTAAGAATATTTTTGTTTTATGTATAGTACTTATATTAAAGCGACCTTTGATTTAAAGAAAGAAACAAGATTTTTTCAAGCGTACAACGATTATCAGGGTTGCCAGAACCCAAGAAAGGTAAAAGTGTAGATTTTCCCAATTTTTTCAAGGTTTCTTCTTCTTCTTTTTCTACAGGTTGGGCACAGGGGGCACAAACGATACGTCGTTGGCAAGGGGGTTCTGTAAGCTTTCCAATGCGGTATGCTTCATGTCCCTGTGACAATTAGGGAGGATGCTAGATCTAAGAAACATAAGTTAGACCACTGTAAAAAATATACAGAGTGACCCTCCTTGGTCCGTGGTTCCGAATTTTTATCTCCCTTACTGTTGAACCTACGTCCTTCATTTTTTAATGTTATTGTTACCAATATCTGGTCTATGCGTGGGAATTTTTCTGAAGGCGTATGAGGACGTACAGTGTTGCAAGGGTCCAAGAAATATCAATTTAGAAGAGAAAAAAACAAAAAATCAACTTTCTACTTCTTTTTTTTCTAGGGGTTGGGCATGATGGGTACAAAAGTCACTTCGTTGGAATTTGTTGTCTATGAGCGTTTCAACGAGGTATCATTCATGTCTCTGTGTCAATTAAGAGGACTACTAGAGCCGCCAACGTAAAGGTCTACGATTTTTTCGAAAAACCATGGTCCGCCATTTTGAAACCCGTTTTTGGAGGTGTTCCCGTGGTCCGATTTTGTCGGATTTTGGATATTTTCATCAGGTGGGGTACCTAAACAAAATAAAGGTGTAAAACTAAAGGTTGCAATTTTGCCCAGGTCAAATCGTATTTTGACTCGACTATCTCTACGGTTGAAAATTGTTATTTTTAGTGATTATTTGAGTAACGCTAACGGAAACGTACAAGCATCTGAAATTTCAAGTTATTATTTCAATTCCAAATACTTAAAATGTGAGATTACCAAGTCTAAAAATTAGCCCATTTAAATAACCTGGAGAATTTCTACATCCCCTCCCCTTAAACCCCCTAAAAATTAAAAATAATAACTTTTGGCAATTTTCCTCTGGGTTAGTACTCGAAAGTTACAATCATGCTAAATTTCAACTTTCCACGTCAACCGAAAGTACCCCTTTATTTTATGTCAGTTGGTGTAGGTTTATATATAGTTAGGATAGATGTAACGCAACCTTGTGAACATAATAACTTTGGTAACTGGAATTGGCTTTCAATGTCACTTTGCTGATTCAGTAAGAGCCTTAATACCGCTATCCAGTTCGACAATGGGTGTCGTGTGGCAATGATCAAGGAGCTAGGAAGATGGAGCAAACGCCACTCGCAAGCTTTTGAACAACTGAACACAAACAAAAGCGGCCCTAATTGCTGCACCATGTTTTTAAGATCTGGCATGAAACATATCCAAACATATAAATTTTTCGGGGCTACGACCATCATCACGCACGTGCTTTCTTCGCATTTTTACCATGTCCGTACTTTTTGTCCATGATTTTTTTTTTTTTTTTTTTTGCATTAGTTTAGTCACATACAGCATTGCTTTGTGGCCTAAGCGGCAATTTTTAGGAAAGGAGAGAAAAAGATATATATATATATATATACGGTGACGGCGGTTGGACGTTAAAAGTGGGGGGGGGGCAAGACATGATCTCAAATTTGTATATCAATGTTAGTTTTCCTGGTTTCTTCAAACATTTTGTTTGACGAAAGTTTGTATAACTATTAGGATACTCTCTTTTCCAGTTAAAATACCATATATTGTGTTTTATATTTTTTAAAGTAAATTGGCAAGAGCAACGCAAGTAGATACTAGTCCTTTTGACTCTTAAACAACGAAGGTGTAAGAAGAGATTTGATTCCTTGCTCAAGAACTGTCTGGAAAATTGTGTGATCAGATTAGGGGCCTATTTAATAACAAATTTGCAAAACAAATAAACAGAAAAAATAATATTAATCGAATAGTAATGAAAAATGACGCTTGTTTTTCAAAAGTTACATTGAAACCGGGGATTAATGAACAACTTATATTTTTAATTCCACACATGCTATTAAATGTATGTTATTACTCCTAGAAAGATAGTAAATACTACAAGCATATGCTGCGACATTTAAAGAAGTACTTTTGCAGCTTCCCGAAGCATGTTTGTTACCTGTACAATTTTCACTTTCTTGGAATACGTACATCAAAACTCAACAATACTTAGAATCACTCCAGTTATACAAAATAATCCAAAAACATAGAATTATGTTGAATTCACTAAATTTAATCGTATATACAAAATTGTATATGTACACCCCTAAACTCGTATATTACACTGCAAACATTGCCTTTGGCGTGTGAAACCCGGGTTCGATTCCTGGCGGGAGGTCATGTGGTTCGTATTCCACGTTAATCAGTAGGTCCTCGTCTCATATAGCCTCACTGCTGAACAGGATGTTAAACTAAAAAAAAAAATCAAATCAAATCAAAATATTCCTTAGTATTAGAAAGATGAAAAGACATTTTAGGAACTTTCGATTTTTGTGCAATTAAAGAATAACTTGTGATTCACAAGTTGTGAAGGACTTCTTTTTTGTACGAAATGTTATCTCAATTTGTACCAAAACGGCTAATTAACATCTTGAGCCCTTGTAAGAAGAATGAAAATACACTCGAATTATGGCGCTCCAATAGGTTAATTTTTGGGCCATTTTTCGTGGTAATTAAAACGCAATTCCTGTAGCTTTCTTAACTGAACCGGAAGACAACCAATACGTACTCACGGGACGGCAAATATCTTATGGCACAATTGTTATTCTATGAACCATTAATACATATAAAAACTTAATATTTCCAAATGAAACTATATACATTAATGGGTCATTTAAAAAATGTGGGGGCAACTGCCCCCCTTTGCCCCCCTAATCGCCGCCCATATATATATAATAATAATATATATATAATAAAAATGAAACTCACTGTTTGTGATTTAATAAATTTTGAACCACACGACCGATCTCGATCAAATTTTCAACATAGGTGAGGTTTGGGCCTGGGATGCTTTTTATTATTTCACTTTGACGATACAACTTAATGGAGGGGGAGGAAAGTAGATATTTAAAAATTATCGAAAATAACCTATATTAGTGTCGATTACATAGTTTTCCGGTCGCTGAGACGAACAGTAACACCTCCGATTCTGTTTAAATCCAAACTCAGTCTCCATTGCCCTTTTTGTCCAAAATGAAACGTATTCTCCCTGCGCGGCAGGCCCGTATCCACGGGGGGCCAGGGGGCGGGCCTCCCTAACTTCTACCGGGCCCCCCTACATTTCTGGGCTGGTTACGGGCCTGCTGTGCGGAGAACGGGTGTTCTCCTAGTATTTAATATTTTATAATGGGAGACAATCTTGGCTACGACTTAAAGTTCCTTATTTTTTGCATTGGAAGATGCGCAGAACAAACTTACTGAATGGGATAACGACCATTTGTTACTTTCGAATCGCTAGGTTGGTCGACTGTGTAAGAAAAATGGTTACCATGCCATTTGAATAATAAAAATAATGTAATAAGAACAATATTTATATTATAAATTAGGATGGATTACAATTATATTTGGGAAAAGTAAAGTTAAATATTGATAAAAAAAAATATTTCCTATGCTGCAAGTTCGAAACTCATTAAAGTGAGTGTTTTAACCAAGGATCTTATAAAATAGAGGATCTGCCCTTACAACAAAATCTTGAAGCCATACGTAACAGTTTCGCCACCCCTACTCTGCCCACTCTGCCCAATAGGATCGCAATGTTTTGAGCCAACAATTATGGCGAAAATGAAAGCAGCCAATCAGACGATGCAAGAAACGAGAGTCGCCAATCAGACTTGGTGATGCTCGGTTGTTTTTTGGTTTCATTGATTTAAGAGTCTTCATCCCGACGAAATTAAAATACCGCTAATTTTACAGTAGTTATGTGATATCTTCAAATAGATAAAAGATAATTGAAATATAGAACAAGAGCGCCCTAGACAATATTATTTTACGTGAGGTACCGTTATCACAAGTCACCTAGTACCTTTCCGTTTTCAGCTGTTTAGAAACGCGAAAATAAATGCCGATTTTCAAAATGGCTCGAAATCGAAAGCAGATAAGTGAATCGTGATAACGGTATCTCATGTAAAATAATATTGTCTAGGGCGCTCTTGTTCCACATTTCGATTATCTTTTATCTATTTGAAGATATCACATAATTATTGTAAAATTAGCGTTATTTTAATTTCGCCGGGATGAAGACTCTTAATAGGATGAAGATACATATGGGCAGATCCTCTATTTTATAATATCCATGGTTTTAACACCTAACTTATTAAATAGAGTAAGGGAAGGGGAGGTCTAAAAATAATTAAGCAATTTTGAACATTTAGTTGTTCTAATGTTCATTCGGAGTGAGATTTTACTGTAGCTGGATTTTAATAGCCCAAAGAGTAATTGCAATTGTAGATAATAATTAGATACATTAGAGCCAAATTGTGAAATGAGCGTAGACACGAACCTAAATAATAAGAAAGGTCCTTTTAATTCGTCTGAGTTTGCAATTCTGGTTCGCAAATCCTGACCTTTAAATTTAAATGGCAAGGCATTGACCTTGAGAATCACAACATAAGAGAAGATCTGCACGTGCTAATAGCCGTACCCTTGTACACTATACTGGATGGATAACCAGACGCATTCGCTTATTTCCGTGTTATTTTTTTCTTTCTTTCTTCCTTTCGCGGATGTGGGTGTGAGAGCAAATGGGTTCTCCATTCAGTAGTACAGTTTGAAAGAAGGTATTTACTTTTTTGTTCGTAAGAGGGCAGAAGTGTATTTGTTGATGACAGGGTCCTCTGTCGGACCGAGGGGAAGCAAAATCAATAACGTTGTTGGCGGAAGCGGCTTGTCATAACGTCTTTCTGTTCTTGTGTGACCTTGGGAGGTAGCACTGCCGAATTAGACCATTTGATTGGGGAACAGTTGTTTGCAGTGTTTTTATGGATTTCAGTACAGAAATAGCCTTATTATAAACTATAGATGCTCCAACAAGATAAAATATATTGATCTTTCAAGCTGTTATGAATACGAGCGTTCTTTCAAAGTATTGCAAGACCTCAAATATTGATTAAAAAATAAAGAAGACATTCCATATTAAAATTAATGAATTCACTTCTGCCACTTCGTCTTGAAGACGGAGCTGATTCAAGCTTACTAAATTTTATACGGCGTAGAGTGATGCATTAGAAGGATACCTGTTACCCTCCTTTATCCTCTGAATATAATGAAAATGAAATATTTCAGAAATCATCCCACAGTTATGCCCTTTAGGCCAGTGGTGCCCACCCCCCCTTATGTCTATGACGCACCCCCCCAATTGTCTATCCGTAGGTGTTCTTCCATGAAAAAATCTTCTTTTCGATTAATTTTACCCCCCCCCTCATCAAACATATTTATATAGATTTTAACCCCCCCAAATATTTGAATGACGCAGTTTGCGTCATAGCCCCCCTTGTGGGCACCCCTGATTTAGGCTGAGACAATGATTAAGACAAATGAATGATGACGGAAGAATTGGTGGAACGAGAAGGTGGAAGACAACAGGAGTACCGAGAAAACCCACGGAAACGATGTTGTCCACCACAAACTTACGTGGCTGGGGATTGAACCAGAGCCTCCCGCACCGGAAGTAAGCTCTCTGCCACTGAAGCACTGTCCCTCCCTCTGAATATAATTAGGAAAAAAGTTGTGAAAAATATGGGATGAAAATAAACGTTCGTAAGATAAAAGTAATAGCTATTAGTTTGAAACACTAATGATTTTAAGGGATAGCACGAGGGACAATTCATCTGAAGCTGCGGACCGCGGTGGCTCAGTGGTAAAGCGTTCACCTCGGATGCATGGGGCCCTTGGTTCGACCCCAGCTCGCACCAAATAAGCTTTTTGGTGGACAAACACCGTGTGCGTGGATTTTCTCGAAGTTCTTCCGTTTCCTCCCATTTTCTTCACCATTTCTCATCACCATCTCCTTTAGCCTCGCCCGCATAACTGTGTGACTTAAAGATTTCATTTCATTTCACCTGGAGCTACGAAATAGTCATCTTGGAGCACTGATAGTGCATAATATGGGCAGTGATTTTGCAGTGCTACTTTTACCCACATGTCCCCACCCGGGGGATAAATCTGAAATAACCACTGTTCGGAATGAAGTCGTAATTATGAAGGTAGTAAGATGAGAAAGTAGAAGGGGTTAATAATTGTGATAGGTGGGATGGAACAATTAATGAAGATGTAAAATTAGGACATGACGTAAAAACAAGGATAAAAATGCGAAAGAAGCCCTGAGGAATAAACAAAGTTTATTTTTGGGGTCTTTGAATAACAACGTTAAAAAAAAAAAAAAAAAGACATCGAAATGTTTCATGTGAAGTGTTGTATTCTACCGAGCAGATACTTGAACATTATCGCAAAGCGTATTAAGACTTTCAAAGTGTAGTTGTGCAGAATAATCGAGAAAATTAACTGATCGAACCGAAAATCAGTGAGGATATACTAGGAATGGTATGCGAGGAAAGAATAATATTGAAAGTAATTTTTGAAAACTAGGCGGAGAAAGTGATTGCAGTGAAAATATTGCAGAACTGCATCCAAAGACGAGCTCCTTCGTGGCTAAGCAGTTAGCGTACGCGCCTTTGGCGTGGGAGACCAGAGTTCGATTCCCGGCGAAAGTTCATGTGGTTTGGATTCCACGTTAATCAGTAGTTCCACGTCTCATATAGCCTCGCTGCTGAAAGGGACGCTAAACTAAAATCAACTCAACTCAAGTGCATCCAGGGACGTAATAAAGTACGAGGTGGGAGAAAAAAAGAGGGTGAGAGCAATGTAGGTCACAATTTATGACTGGTAATAAAACAAATAGTCGCGACGAAAAGTTTACTAAGGGTCATAGATGAAAGGCTTTCAATTTGAGGAAAGTGGTCTACTCGTAGTGGCAAAATATCTATAGTGATCATGGTGATTTCTGTACCCCGTTTGGAGTTTGTACGTAAATGCTCTTGTTCAAAAAATCTTGGCCACCCATCTTTTCAAAAAGTCATATTCATCAGGAGATTGCAATACATTGATCTAAGAAATGGCGCGTATAAAATCCACATTTCTTTTTATTTATTGCCAACTGTGAGTCAGAGTAAAGAAGTTATAAAGATAGCTAGGTAGCCAGTTTTTTTTTTAAATAAGACTATATATTTTTGAAAAAAAAAATAGATGTGTAAAATATGAAAACTAGGGATGCACATGAAAGAAGAGATGAGGCTGTCCCATATCAAAAAAAAAAGTCCTGTCTCCAAAAATGTCTCTATTGTCTCGTTCAGTGGTAGAGCGCTTATATCGAGTGCATGGTTCAATCCCCGACCAAGTAAGTTTGTAGTGGACAACAATGTGTTCGTGAGTTTTTTGTGGGGTACTCCCGTTTCCTCCCACTTTCTCATTACACCAATGCTTCCATAATCCTTCCCGTGCCTTCATTGTCGTTTCCTTTAGCCTAAATGACATAATCGTGGGACGTTAAACTGAAATCTCAAACATGGAAATTCTGTCTTGCGCACAATCCTAATTAAAAAGAAAAAAACGAACCATCTTTCAGAGAGGAATTTTTAATTTCTGCGGGTAGGTATTTCCGCCCCCCCGGGCCATATTTTGCACACGCCATTTAGAGTACACTCCTAAATATTTACCTTAAGTGCTTCGTTTTGAAAAAAAAAAAAAAGAGTTGTTATCCTTCAATTCGAAGCTGTGTGTTTGTGAAATATACTTTAATAAAGGATTATGTGCAATAATATGTTCACGTGTATTTCGTGTCTGCATTTACATGTACTTTTGCCATCCTCGAAGGATTTATAGAGCCCTCTGAATTCGCAATTTGCCACTCGTAATTTTTAATCTGCAAAAATGTACACAAACACTTAACACTGGCTTCAACTAACAAACTAGTTTATATTTGATTCAGTTCTTTTATAATAATAATAATTATTATTATTGCTATAACTTGCATGATGAATAATCTTACGAAATAACGCAACTGGTCGGTAATGAGCAATATAGTATAGTTAAATTATTTCTTTTTGTTCCTTGTTTTCATTGAAAAACAATTGACAGTGCAAGGTTAAATGCAATTCGTTTTATTTTATTATTATTATTTTTTTTCAACTTTTAATTTACTGTTAGTTGCAAAGACAAATCAGCCTGAAGAAATAACAAGGAATTTCGGTAGAACCGGTTTTCAAGGATTCTTCCAGACACACGCGTGCTATGATGAAATCTAATGAAAGGAGTCTCCGCCGAAGACCATAATTATTAAGCAAGAAAAATAAAATATGTTATGATTTCATATGTATATTATATTCTTTATTTAAATGAATTACGAAATTGTTCTGTAATCATTTAAGAAGTCATTAAATAGGTTCGAAATTTTTGAACCTGAAGCAACTCTTTAGCGAATTCAGTGGCGGATTTCAGGTTAATTAAGGGTCAGCATTTTGGGTTTACATGTTATAAATAACAGATGCTAAATCAAACTATTGCCCTCATCGCTGGTGTAGTGCAGTGGTTCTCAACCGATGTGTCGCGACACACTGGTGTATCACGCAGTCCCCTAAGATGTGTCGGGAAATTTTAGAATTTAAAACTCATGAAGAATTTAGTAATAATTAGTTAAAATCGAGACGGACTCTACCAGTCAACACTTCCAGCCGTAGCTTAATGCTCAGTTATATAGAGTAATTATAAAAACAAATAGGTTTCACTATTATAATAATAATATTATTATTATTATTATTATTATTATTATTATTATTATTATTATTATTATTATTATTATTATTATTATTATTATTATTATTATTATTATTTACAATAAAAATATCAAACATATATGTAGCGATGTCCTGAACGTTCCGTAAACTATGTTGTCAGTCCAGAAAGGTTGAGAATCACTGGTCTAATGGGTGGCTTATACGTCTTTAGTGTACGGGGACACGAGTTCGATTCCAGAAGGGAGAACATCGACTGTTCAAATCCCACTGTGAACTGTGGGTCTTGTCTTACGTAGCCTCTCTGTTGACAAAGGATATAAACGCAAATCAATCAATAAAATTATTATTATTATTATTATTATTATTATTATTATTATTATTATTATTATTATTATTATTATTATTATTATTATTATTATTATTATTATTATTGCAGTGAAAGTATGTAGTAAAGCTCTACACCAGTTTTTAATGCAAAATACAGGATATTTGAAAGAACATATAGTGTCTCAGAAAAGTGTTCATGAATATATGTGAATCATTGATTTATGTATATGGTAAATCATCGGAGGGACTAAATTATTTGGTACTATGTACTATATTCGAGAGAGAGGGATGAACTAGGCAGAGGCGGTCAAACTTTTTCATTCAGTGATCTACCTCAGACAGTGAATATCGTTGGAATTCTACCTATGTGCAATTCTCATTCACACTGTCTTTAACTGCCACCTGCATTTGCATTTTCTTTAATTCAATTTTTAGAAAAATGACTCATCTCGTCTCGTTATCAACATCAGCGAAAGAGGTTAAGGTTTGCTACCTTACTTTTTAAATCACCCTCGTAATAAAGTAGGTAAATATTGCGAAAATGGTGTTTTATTTTCTTCTGTCTTTAATAGTACACTGCATGCACAAAACTGCATCAATTTGAACAAAAAATTACGTTAACATTCACGCTAATGTATATTGCTGTCTGTCAAAGATATCCAAGGTATTCTGAGAATTTTACTGGTGAATTGTCTGTGTTTGTAATTGCAGAGTACAATGCTTAAAGTAATTACATATGATTTTGCGTAGGAGTTGTAGGATTTCCAAGGAAATGCAAGTTGCAAAATTTGCATTTCAATTTCATGAAGTGAAAGTAAATTTCGTATCGAGACGTTTATTTGTAATGTTAAGCCAATTTGTCGTGTATGTTTTCAGTTGAGTAAATGTTTGGTTTCGATCAAATCAATTACTTGTAAATTTCAATTAAGTTTTACTTACAAAGCAAATATTTAGTTTCGTTAGAACTAATTATTAAAAAAAAAATGTCATTGCTGCACAATATTTCAAAGGTGAAGCTGTCTGAGGTGGAGGATTACGGTCGTAAGACCTGTCTGTCACGAGTTCAAATCCCGCTCAGGCCATGGATAATATCCTATCACCAATTTATTTCATTATTATCATCTTCCATTTCTCACCGTATTCTTTATCCTAAAAGCCAGAGGGCCGAGGTGGCTTAGTGGTAGATCGTTCACCTTTGGTGTATAGGGTCCCTGATTCGATCCCAGCTCGCGCCAAGTGAACTTTGTGGTGGACAAACCCCGTGTGCATGGATTTCATCAGGTTTTTCCCGTTTCCTCCCACTTTCTTCATTCCACTATTTCATTCATTTCTCATCATCATCGTCTCTTTTAGCCTAGCCGGCATAACTGTGGGACGTAAATCTCAAAGATTTCATTTCATTTCTTAAAAGCCAGAACCATGAGAAATAAAACTTAAATAAATTTTACTATATTTTTAGCGTGTAAGAAACAGAAAGAAAATGTCCAAAGGTGAACCATATACAAATTGATAGATCTCAGTTTGCTAAACAAAATGATGAACGTAAATTCTCATGTGTAATTTTCGAGAAAAACTCATTGTTTTGTAAGCCTTAATATTGATGTGCGATAAATAGGCCCACTAATCGTAATAATAAACGGCAAGTGTCTCGGTCAATGCGTCAGTTCATTATAATAAATCAGTCGCGCTAATAGATGTCGTTATATGCACTATATGAGGCATTAAAGCGTTAAACTATTTTGACGATTTAATTTCAGCTTTAAAACTGCATTACTTCATTACGTGCATTGTTACGTGTTGCTGCGGAACTGGCATCTTCTCGCAAATCGTCGACATTTTGAGGATAGGTTCACAGAGTTTTGAGTGATATGAAGCTGACGCTATACCATCCACGGATTATTTATATTCTTAACGAGAATGACTTCGACAGGCGAGTTGAGTTGATTTTGTGTTTAACGTCCCGTTCAGCAGTGAAGCTATATGAGACGTGGACCTACTGATTAACTCTTTTAGGATTTCCATTTTTTGAGAAAAAAAGTCACGCCCCTCCACCTCCACTTGGCGCTGCCAAGTTGACCATTCGGTTCCAAAACGTATCTGGAGTGTCTTTTGGTCCATGCTTGACGTAACCCCCCCCCCAAAAAAAAAAAAGCAGCTCAAATGCCTGTTATAGGACCTAAATAAGCGGTCAAAGATAACACTGCTCTATGCTAGCGAAAGTTACCATAAATCCTAAAAGGAACACAATATTCCGGATAAGGTCAGGGCTCTGCTGAAACTTGATTAGCATCAACTAGGTAAACTCAGCTTGCCTGTTAGAGCTCCTTCGTGGCTAAGCGGTTAGCGTACGCTCCTTTCTCGTGGGAGACCCGGATTCGATTCCCGGCGGAAGCTCATGTGATTCGGATTCCATGTTAATGAGACTAAATTTCAGACATCAAGATTGGTCAATAGCCGCAACTGCGTATTTTTGACGGACAGAGAACCCCAGTGTCACTATAAACTGAAATAGTGTGACGTTAGTTACATCCTTCTCGTTGCCATGGTGATCGCAGTTTTATTTTCTAAACAACATGACCTAAGTACCTAAGTACAAAGCGACGTATTAACTTCTGGGTTGCAAACATTAGATTAAAAGGAAAACTTGTAATGTAAAAAAGATTTCCAATGAATGGAACTACGAAAAGATAGGAAAAGTAAGCAATTTGGTAAATAATATAATAAAATATGGCAAGCGTTGAAAGTGAAATGTTTCCTTTGATACCGTAGATTTTGTGTAGGTATTTATCTCAGCACGCAGAAAATTCTCAGCACGCATATGGCTACAAGCCTAGTGTCCTCTTTTGTTTTGATTGTTTGTTTATTTTGTAGCCACTGTAACTATGCATTCATATTTGAAAGTGTGGGTGTACGAAATCTGAATGCGCCAATATAATTAACATTATTTTCAAAGTAGACAGTGACTTTTCCTTGTAGACAAATCGTATTTTGTTCTAGTTTTATTGTGCCGACAGCTTATCAGTCTCTACCTTAGAGCTTCTACATTGCGTATAATTGCTTTTGTTCATTATGGATTACGTGGTAATGACGCTAGCGTTTCTTATGCAATTTCTATCTTATCATATTACGTAGAAATGTGGTCTCTGTAGAAGATTCCTTAGATGTTACTTCATGAATTACTGGATTCACTCGTAAATTTTCTAAATAGTGACCCTATATTCTTAATCTGTACTTTTTCTTACTAACTTTATCTTCAAAATATTATACAGTTGTCTAATTAACAGTCTGTTATTATTAACAGCAGACTTAACAGTATTTCTTTCGATTCATGTGTTTGTTTAGAAAAAAAAACATGGCGATCACCATGGTAACGAGGAGGAAATGACATCATCACTATTTCAGTCTAGTCCGCTGGAGTGATGGTGTGGTGCGGCATGACGTACGAAGGACTGATTGACCCGTTTTTCCTGGGAGGTGGTGTCACAGGGGAAATCTATGTACAGTTATTGAGGGAAATCTATGTAAAGTTATTGAGGGAAATTGTCATCGCGGAGCTTCGTAGGCGACAAAACATCCAGGAACTGTGGTGGCAGCAAGCTGGAGTTCCACCACACTACGTCAAAATTGTTCGGGCGTTCTTGCAAGAAGACGTTTCTCAATAAACATAAAATGTATGCAAAACTGCCTAATTGAGTCTGGCCCATCCTGTATTCAAGAATAAAAATCTAAATTTCAAAACGTGGACACTTTCTGGCACATTTGGTTCTGTTAGGGTTAGGAAGCTAAAGTTTGTTAAAAAAAAAAAAAAAAGTTGTTTGTCCACGATTATGCCGTGTACTGGGACGTACGCAGGGGGTGGGTCCTGGATGTGCGGACCCCCGAAATTTCGACTTTTGTGTAAATTTAGCCTAGTTTTAGGGGCCATTTTAGGAATTTTAATATAAAATACCTCATATTGATTTTAGACCCCCCGAAATAAATTCATGCGTAGGCTACTGGCCGTGTAGGCTAAAGAAGACGGTGATGATGAGAAATGAATGAAATGGCGGAATGAAGAAAGTGGGAGGAAACAAGAATCCCCAAAAAACACACAAACACGGTGTTTGTACACCACAAAGTTCACTTGGCGCAGTTGGGATCAGACCAAGGACCTTATGTACCAAAGGTGACCGCTCTACTACTGAGTCACCGCGACCCGATAAGAATTAATGCTCTCATGAAGTAGTTTATTGTTTTTTTTTAATTGTAATTGCGTGATGAAATGGTCAGTCTTCATATCTAATTTATCAAATCAATAGTGTTATTAGTCAGGAGACATATTTACGAAATCAATAATCTTTACGTGACATAATCGACTTGAAGACAAACTGTAGCAAATTGTTTGCCTTTCACCATCAATATGCAAGGCAGTAAATACGAGTACGACATACATAAGTCGATTCTTTGAAACATGATTGTGTATAATGTGCTATTTCTGCTCCACACAATTGACACGCTATTTATCCATTTATTTCGTTCTTTTGCGTTCTAAAGAAACAGTGTATGCAATTTGGTTGTGTTAACATCTTCCTAATACACACTTGGACTACTTAGTTATTGCTTCTTCTTGTAAAAGAAAATCGCGTTACCTTTAATGTACTCTCATGTCCAAAATTATTGTCGCATATCTATCTGTCTTCTTGTAAGAATATAATTTGATAATGATTTTGCAGGGTACTTTTAATACTGATACTATGTGTATAATCGGAAAATGTATATTTGTGGTAAATTTCATAGGATAAGAATTTTAAATACAAAAATTAGAGTGAGTAAAACAAAATCTTGCTAAATGGACAATAAAGGTTTTATTTTCCTTTTATTGTTCTTATTTACTACTCTTTTTGACATGAAATTTGCTAAATACATGTCTTTGCCGATTATATTGTAAAACTTTGTGTAATTTCGTCTCATACAAGGAAGAGGTAGAGCAGTTAATAAAAAGAGTGTCCGGAATCGACTCCCACTACCAGTTTTTATTATAAAAATCCACTATAAGAGTATTTGTACAAAATACTATACAATTTTGTTCTCTATTTTAAAAGGGTAAGTGAAAGGTAGTCTTTGACCGTAAAGTCGCAGACAGGATCTCCAACAGAGCCCCGAAGCAGGCAAAGTGGAGTGGAGTTAGGTTCCCAAAACTCCGAAGCAAGCAGTGGGTAGGTTAGATAGCCAACAGAGCCCCGAAGCAGGCAAAGTGGCTGAGGTTTGGATTCCCAGACAGAGCCCCGAAGCAGGCAAAGCCAGGAGAAAGGATAGGCGTAGTCCCGTAGCAGACTAGAGGCCCTGGGATAGGTTACTCCTAAAGTCCCGAAGCAGACAGTAGGAGGGTCACCAGAAAACTGGTACTGAGCTGGATTCTTCTGCCCAATTTATAGCGTCCCTTGGGTGGCGGTGGCGCTTCTGCTTCAATTTTGTCTTCTGCTCCGTGGGAGGGACTAAACGTCGTCTGCAGGTGATTGCAGGTCCTCCTGGTGGAAGTTCCTCTTAATGAAACACGTGGTGGTGTTTATAAACACTTGATGCGTGTATTTGTTTACAAACAACTTCACATGGGATATTACAATATACATACTAACATTATAAGAAATATCGGCCGAATTCGTTATCAAATTACATTCCTGCAACAACATATTTATAGACATGCGATAATAATTTTGGACATGAGTGTACATACTAGGAAACAGCACACCATTGTTTCGTTGGTGTCAAAAGTTTTCAGTACGTTCCGTTTCACATTGTGTAATCAGTGGCTGATGTTCTAGTCCGGGGCCGGGAGGCGTAGCACCCGCAGCTTTTTTGAGTCACAACAATATAATTCAGGTTATTGTTTATATATTTTTGAAAGTTGATAGTAAACTAATGATAGACGTATCATAGTCTGGGTTCTGGCTGGCCCCCCTCCTTTTTTTTAACCTTATAGATCCGCCACTATGTAAAGTTGCGGTAGGGTTTCAGATTGACAAATTCAATATTGAAATGGAAAGAAAAATATCTATAAATTCTGGCTGCAATGAAGGAAAAGTCAGATATGGAGCCTGTTCCCGAAACGTTTATCGAAATCAAAAAACTTTTTTTTTTTTTTTTTTTTTTTGGAATGAAATCTTTCAGTTTAACGTTCCAGGATTGTGCCCTTTAGACTAAGTGAGACGGATGATTAAGAGGCCTTATCACTGCGAAATTAAAATACCGCTAATTTTACATTAATTGTGTGATATCTTCCAATAGATTAAAGATAATCGAAAAGTGGAACAAGACCTCCCTAGACAATATTATGTTACGTGAGATACCGTTATCACGACTCACTTATCTGCTTTCGATTTCCAACCATTTACAATATCGGCATTTATTTTCGCGTTTCTAAATAACTGCACACGGAAAGCTACTACTAGGTGACTCGTGATAACGGTAACTCATGCAAAACAACATTATCTAGGGAGGACTTGTTCCACTTTTCAATTATCTTTTATCTATTTGAAGATATCACGTAATTACTGTAAAATTAGCGGTATTTTAATTTCGCAGTGATAGAGCCTCTTAAAGCACGTGAATGATGATGGAAGAATGGGTGGAATCAGAATGTAGGAGAAAAATGGAGTACCTCAAGATAACCTACGTACACGATGTTGTCAACCACAAACTTACTTGGTTGGCGCAGAGATGGACTGAGTCGTGGGTCAAGTGGGTCAGTTTGTCTTGGGTCAACAGGAAGTGACTCACTACGACCACCACTCACCGTGACCCACTCTATTGAGTGCATTGCAAACACCATCTTCTGAACACTGGTGAATTTAATTACGTTTTACTTTCAAGGCCTCAGTTTTTCTTCCTTTTTCATGTGTTTCTATATGCTTACCTGATATAAGTATATCTAAATTAAAAAGAATTTCAGTCTATTTTGGATATTGATATTTGTAACTCCAATAATAGCAATAAGACTTACTACTTGGCTTTCGAGACACAGTCGAATTTTACACTCTTTTTTTGCTTTTATTTAGGGATGCGCACGAGACGAGTCGAAACAGGATTTTCCTGACAAAATTCGAGTCGAGACACGGCTCTTCCAATAGAGAAATATTCTTTTTCCGAGTCGAGACATCACTTTTACAGCACATTTTCGAGACGAGACAGCCACAAATCTTCTCTCGTGCGCGTCCCTACATTTATGAATCCTTTACGTTGGCCTACTTTAGCTTAATTTGAGACTCTCAAATTTCATCCTATTTTCCACTGAAAAGTATTTGTAATTCAACAAGGAAATAACTATAGATGACTATTAAATTGGAATTAATCGTAATATGAACCATGACAAACACTTTGCCATTTTTATCGTAAACGTCAGATCCCCTGGTGTTGTAACAGAGCAATGTTTGAGCGATGGACCGTACAAATTCATAGTCCGATTTCACAGCTTTGTTTTTATTACTTTTTCACAGCCTTGTGTGTAATGTGTAATAAATTCTTTAGTCAGTGGAGAAGAGGGCACGAGTCATGGGTCAGAGTTGATGACGATGGGTTTTGGTAGTTGGCGGGTCAGAGTGGGATATAGTGTGTCGTGGATTGTGCGTCACAGTGGGTAATGGATCATTGATTCAAGTTTTCATTGACCCACACCATATCCGTCTGGTGGGTGCGTGTGGTCCCTGGTTTGGTCGCTGACTAAGTAAGTTTGTGGTGGACAACATCTTGTCCGTGGGTTTTCTCGGGGTGCTTCTCTTTCCTCCCACAATCTCATTTCACCAATACTTCCATCATCATTCACTTGTCTCCTTTCGTCTCAAGAGCATAACTGTGGGACGTTAAACTGCAAGAAATCTATTGTTAAGAATCCATACCAATAACCCGTTTGACCCGTTTCCTATTATTTGTTTTCAGTGATGGAAATCAGTATTGCCACCGAACTAGTAATTTCTAACGCTTGCAATTGCAACAGAGAAATGAAATCGAAAATAGAAGTTATTCATGCATTTACTGGATGCATATAGTTCTTACTTTTGATTTTCTCCAATGGATAAATGTTGGTGCATACCGTACGTATACACAGGAATTCATCCGCAGGAAATCAGTTTTTTTGCAACTAAATATTGATTTTCTTCATTTTGCACATTTTTTTTAAATTCTACATTTACGGTAATTTCTTTCGTTACTACAGAAAAACGTTACAAGTTCCACCATTGATCATGATCTCAAAAATATCTACATAGAACATGCTTACATTTGTTTCAAGTCTCAGGTCTTTATCATTCTTAGATCAAAAGATATACGTAATCAAACTGTGAGTTGCGCGACTTTGCGGACACACTGTATATCCTGACTAAAATTGATGGTGATCCATCGTGTATTTCTTGAGATTTTCTCCTGGACGGAGGGACACACAGTCAGACAGGATAAATATGTAAAGGAATTTTGGTAAACCAATCACCTATATAAAACTTCTGCTCTGTCCAAACATGAACGTACCCTCTTATTTATATCATTTCATCAACTTAGAAAAAAGAAAAAGGTTTAAAGTCTTGCAAGAATGGACAACCGTCAAGTTATTTAAAGCAACAAGTAAATACTTGTATTGATTCGAACAAAACATAAATGAAAATCAATAGGTCATCCTAGTTATGGCGTGTAACAGTGTTTGATGCAAAAAAAAAAAAAAAAATATGTTGCACCTGTCCTTGGCAATGAGCGTCTCTCAGTAATTTCAATTGAAATTACCAGCACGTAGAAATTCTCCCATTCATTACATTGCATTGCAATAAAACTTGACCTTGGTAACGTTGTTGTGGAATTTTAATTTCGTAAGTACACTTACAAATTGCGCTCTGGTATATTTCGAAAAGAAATATCTCCATGTTTTCACCTCTCTTCCCACATAAATTCACTTTCTAGACAAAGCAAATGGCTATTATTATCTCATTGTACGTGACAAATGAAATACGGGTTACAATATACAATTAGGATAAAAAATTTCAACTTTATTAGCGATTAACAGGAAATACTTTGCTCGAAGTTAAGACATAAGCAATCGATACATCTCATCGGGTTAAAATGATATGGATAAGTGTCAATTCTAATGCGTAGTTTCTGAGTTTTTTGTAAACCTAAAAAATAATGCTGTACGATAACTACGCCATCTATTACGATGAAACTGAAACTGAATTATGACATCATCAAAATTTTTCATTATGATACTAGGAAGTCAATATCATACATTATCATGATGATCATCATAGGTGTTCTGCCGTTATTGGCAGGTCACTTGCCGCAACTGAGAAGCTTTCATGCTCCACGGTCTTCCGCTAACCTCTTCGTCTTCACGTAAGATTTTTTTTTTGTTTTGATATCGTGTATTAATTGTAGTCTCCTTCTCCCCTCCCTCTCTTTCCTGCCACCATACCCTCTAGCACATCCCTCATGATAGAGTTCCTTCTTAGTCAATGTCCCAACTAGTTTCTCTTCCTCTTCTTAATAATATCTAAAAATTTTCGTTTCTCCCCCACCATTTGTAACACTCTCTTATTCGTTTTCCGCCCGACCTAAGTAATTCCCTCCATTCTTCTCCACAACCACATCTCTTAATGTTCCAGTTGTTTTTCTTCATGTTTGCATACACTATGGTTAAAATAGGATATAGCCTCAAAATTTGATTATTGACTCTTAAGCTTTGGTTTTAGTTTAACCATAAAGTTGACCAAAGATGGAGGAGTGCCCAGAGCAGAAAAAGGACTGTGAAACCTGTATCCAACCACAAGATATGAAGCGGACACATCTTTTTAAAGACTTCGGACGTCGTAATAATGCCGAAGTTGGTATTACAAGATAGGTCGGAAACTGTGGTACAAAATAACTGTAAATGTTAACAGACTAAAAGTGGACAAATCACTAGTGTGTCTGAGGTCACTAGGGATGCGCACGAGACAAGATTTGAGACTGTCTCATTTCGAAAATGAGCTGTAAAAGTGATGTCTCCACTCGAAAAATGTATTCTTCTCTATTGGAAGAGCTGTGTCTCGACTCGAATTTTGTCAGGAAAATTGTGTCTCGACTCGTCTCGTACGCATCCCTAGAGGTTACAATTCACCGCATAGTGTTAGATGTGGGCCTCCACAGTCGACGTCTCACACCTATACCAATATGAAAAGTGCGGCATTATCGAGTGGAGTGAGCATGTGCTCATTGTCATTAGAGCGTAAAGCAATGACAACGTTAAATGGTCCGATGAAACACAATACTGTCTTTGTTACACCAATGACCGGTCGCTTCTAGGGCATCAGCTGCTCGAGCTGTGTACAGTAGGATGACGACCGTCCGGTGGTGGCATCATTATGCTCACATGGTCATGCATGGTCCCGGTACTGGGTCTGGAAGGCGACGGCTCCTATCTATCGGCAGGTCATTGCTGATCTCGTACACACATCGGCTCGTGTCGGCCATATTTCCAGCTGGAAACGGTATCTTTCAGCAGGACAACACTCCTTGTCACAAGACCAACGTTATGCTGCAGTGGTTCGAGAAACACAGTGTGAATTATAATTGCTGCAATGGCCCTCAAGCTCACCCGATCTTAACCAAATTGATCACTTTTGGGATGCCATTGAACGTTAGATCCGACCTCATCGCCCCTCCACTGAAGTTGCAGGAATTAAGTGGTGTGTGTGTTGATGTAGTGCTCCAAGCATCGAGTCAGCTACAAAGACCTGATTGCTTCAATGCCAAACCGAATTGTTGCTGTCCTGCGTGCTAAGATAGACATATTAAGTATTAGGTAGGAAGGAATAATGTTCCGGTTGGTCAGGGTACCTTGTAAGTGAGGAACGGCTAGATGGTGTGACATTAGATCTTGGATAGGAGTACTGGAGATAGAATAGCATATATTACTGTAGAGTAACCCTACCATCATGGCGGCTATCTTAGATTCAGTCTCCAATTTTGTGATTAGGAAGGGGGTCATATGACATTCTTCTAGATCAATAAATACCACATTCACCTCTTTCACTTTTTCTATAAACTATCACCTTAATAATTCAGTTGCATCTCTTGTGCCCTTATCTCTCCTGAATCCAAACCTTTCCTCCTCAACTTTTTCTTTTGTTCTTCTATAGAACCTTCTGTTCAGAATTCGGAGCAGAATTTTAGCTGCATGAGATACGAGAGTAATAGTTCTATAATCCTCACATCTCTTTGGCTTCGATTTCTTAACCATTGTTATCATGATTGTCTTCAGGAAGTCTTTTGTCCACTCTGCTGTTTTATATATTTCCTTGCACAGTAAAAAAAGAAAAAATGTTCCGACTGTGTAGATGTGTGTGTGTGTTGCAAGAAGAAATTATGGTCGGTGAATAAGATAAGAAGAAAATAGGAAACATCCTCATTGGTGTGATGAAATCAAGAAACCCGATTGGGGAGTAACATGGAGGAGAATTGCCCAAGAGAGACCTTCGTTTAACAGTGGACTGATATTGGTTGACCATGATACAGAAATGATGTGTAAATCACGCTTATATCATATATACAAGGACTTAATGAAAGGTGTAAGGGTAGATATGCGCTATATTTAAATATATATATATATATATATATATATATATATATATATATATATATATATATATATATATATATATATATATATATTAAAAAATGGTTGAGCCTCTCCCTATCAAAAATTCTAGAAATACGTCACTGTATGTATCCCCTGAGATTAAATTTACAAATTATTATTAACAGATCAGAGAATGGTTTTTACCCTTCATTAGTTTCTATGTAGGGGGCCGCGGTGGCTCAGTGGTAGAGCGTTCACCTCTGGTGCTTGGGGTCCCGGGTTCGATGCCTGCCCCCGCCAAGTGAACTTTGTGGTGGGTTTTCTCGGGGTTCTCCCGTTTTCTTCCACTTTCTTTATTCCACCATTTCATTCATTACTCATCCACACCGTCTCCTTTAGCCTAACCGGCATAACCATGGGATGTAAAACTCAAAGATTTCATAGTTTCTATGTAAATAAGTTTTCAGACTGAGATAAATACCGTGAATATCTACTCAACTAATAACTACAGGTTGAACAGTATTAATTTAGCAAACTTATTCGTTTGCTGCTGGAGTTCAATATTGTTTTCTTTAGGAAAGTTTCCTGTCTTGTTTAAGTTTGGTTTAAGATTGAGCAAGTTTTATACTCGTATATATACAAACTTTTCGCTGAAGTTGTTGGTATATTTTGACGTTATTGCGTTATAGTTTAAAAGCGATAAATTTCCTTTCTGAAGCCCTGAATCATTAAACCCCTTTAAAGGGAAAAAGTTGTACATTTAATATACATCCCTGCTCTGTTGGATAATTGACCATTAAAAATACATAAATATGAAGTTTTCCAGTTGATCCGTTTTTTTTTTCTTTCTTTCTAAGTTTCTGATTAAATTGAGACTTTTCCTGGAGAAGCTGAAGACAATCTGGGGAGAGACAACTGCACTTTCGAGTGTATTACGAATTTTCACAAGTGTGTGTCTCTTAACGAGTTTTCTATAAATGCAAATCGTAAGTTAATCTTGTCAGGGCTAACACTTCAACGTTAACAGAAGGTCCCTGTAAAGGTTCATCTATTCTATGGAAATAATAATCTGTTTCAAAGAGGTAATTCAAGTATAGTGAAATATAATAATTTATCCATGAGAACGTTAAGTGGACCAGTGGAAATTTCTGAGTCCTTTGGTGAAAGGTTTGTGGTTTGATCCCAGCTTGTCTGAAGTTTGTTGAAGACATACCGTGTGCGTGGGTTTTCCTGGGGATTATTCCATTTTTCTTTTACTTTCTCATACATCTCTTTGTGGCCGAACGTCAAACCGCTGTAAGAGATCATCAGGAAGGGTATAGCCGGATAAATTGGTGAAAAGTTCCCTTACCCGAACTGCTGTGATATTTTTTTACCAAAAGTACCTCACATTCAAAGATAACTTTGGCCAGAAAATCAAATTCCTTTGAATTTCGAAGTTATTGTTGAAAATTCGAAAGTCAAGAAGTATTAATATCTCGGAAACGAATTAAGTTACGATGGTGAAACACAATATTAATATACTTTACTTAAAGGGCCTTACCGAAAGCAAGAAATAATGTATTTCACCCTTGAAATTTCTAGCAAAAAGCGCGTCGAAAATATTCGAATTCACGCAGATTTTCGAAGCGGTACGATTATGAGAGTTATACTGTCATGCAGAGCCATTCATGACGAGTTAGAAATTGGGACTCGACCACCTTTGATTTCTGACAGTATTCGTCTCGGCCAAAACATTTATGGCGTAACGCGGGTTGTGTATCTTCCAGGCGTGTACAACTTCGATTTTCCTCATTTTACGCCAAGTTGCCCAAGTTGCACCGCGAGTATCAAACCATGGTCAAAATATTAGGCGAATTGGTGCTGCTTTTGTGGTGGAAAATAGAAGGTGGTCACTCAAACGTAAAGCAAAAATATATAAATTCAAATATTTTCGCTAGAAATGTGGAGGGCGAAATACATTGTTGCTTTTTTTTTTTTTTTTTTTTTTTTTTTTTTTTTTTTTTTTTTTTGGGGAAAGGCCCTTCAAACAAAGTATGTTCATATTTTGTTTCACCTACGTAATTTAAGTCGTTTCCGAGATGTGTACGCGTTTTGATTTTCAAATTTTCAACAATCACTTCAAAATTCGAAGGAGTTTGAAGCTGATTTTCTGGCCAAAGTTATCTTTTGTATAAATATCACAGCAATCCGTGTAAGGGCACTTTGATCCACCTTATTCGGCTTTATACCCTTTCCAGCGATAAATCAATAATTTTAACACGTGTGAAGATGCACTGTTGATCAATACTTTGTTAATAGTTCCATTTGAATGGCAAAAATTCATAAGATTCCAAGACTGATTGCAGAAACGGTCTTGCTTCGATTTTAATATGATATCGTACGTGCGATATTCATCATGATGTAACTGAACAGCTACCATAAAATGAATTAACATTGGAAACTTGGCTTGGATCTACGGTAGGTTGTATTTTACGAGTTCCTTTGTCAAAGGGCATGCTGACGAATTTGAAATTATTTACAGTAGATTGCATATCCAAGATAACACTAAGTTAAATGAAAACCACGAAATGAGGAAAGAATATACATAAGTAGGCGGAAACATAATTAAACTAATGAATCATACCTGTCAAAGCTTGATTAATTCCGTCTTGTTTCACCGAAACGTCGAAACAAAATTCCTTTACATGACGCTTACCACTTCCCGACGCCGCTAGGTTAGAATTCACGTAAACATCGGTGCTGTCGTTGCAAGCTTTCACTGATACAGTGTGTCTCAAAACTTACAAGTAGATTCGCCTAACTCTTAGAAGTATGTGTGTCACTGTTAATATTATATGTGTCACTGTTAGAAGCACGTGTATTAGCTGTATAGGAGTATTGTGTCACTGCTGGAGTAGAGAGTAATAAATGAAGATGTTTTAAAACGGGTAGAAGAGAAGAGAATGCTTTTAGCCAGCGTCCTTCGCTAGGAAGTCAAATTGGATTGGACACATCTTGCAGAGAAATTGCCTTCTTCGTACCACCATAGAAGGAAACATGGAACGAAAGTGAGGAATAGGAAGAAGAAGAACACAACTGATTGATGATTTGAAGAATAGAAAATAATATTGGAAAAAAGAGGAAGCTGAAGATCGAGAAACATGGAGGAAATATTTGTAGGCTTCAACCTTGAAAAAAAGAAAAAAGAAAATGAAAAAAAGAAAGAAAGAAAAAAACATTATTACCAGAACTTGCTGACAGGCAGAATACTGGATAACAATAATAATATCGCGTAAAGCTTTGCTCACGCCAAATAATAATAATAATAATAATAATAATAATAATAATAATAATAATAATAATAATAATAATAATAATAATAATAATAATAATAATAATAATAATAATAATAATAATAATAATAATAATAATAATAATAATAATGAAATTAATGCAAATTCTCGATATAAGCTTCTAGATATTCATGACATCCTTGAAAGAGAATCGGCGCGCTTAAAGTGTATAAATCTGATACACAAGTGTTTAAGATGGATGTTGCACCCGTACTAAGTCATTGCTCTTAGCAACAGAGCACTGACGAATAATGCAGTTATTAATGTTAGTATCGTAATGACTTTCCTTATCGTGCTAGCTGTGCTGTTACTAACAACATATGGTGTATATATATACAGAGAAAGAACATCGTGGAGCTGTTTCTACTTTCGCGTTTGCCCGCTTATTCACCTAGTTCTGTACCACCAGCGCCGAGTTATTTTCACACTGCTCAACACCGTCGCTGTGTCTAATCGGTAACACCAGGCATGTGTTAACCGCAACACTGGACCATTGGTGTTGTGAAATAAATATGGTAAAGTGGACATCACGCTGAGATAACTAGCCTGCGGTAACACCAGGCATGTGTTAACCGCAACACTGGACCATTGGTGTTCAAAAAGTATGGTAAAGTGCACATCACGCTGGGATAAGTAGCCTGCAGTAACACCAGGCATGTGTTAACTGCAACACTGGACCATTTATGTTAAAATAAACATGATAAAGTGGAAATCATGTTGGGACCAGTAGCCTGTACTAACATTGTTATTTTTTAGTATGTACACAGAGAAAAATCCGTTCTCCGGACAGCGGTGTATTGTACAAATATACGGTATCCTCTTGCTTACTATAGAAATCAGTACTGAGCATACGTTATCCGTATGCTACATAGGCGCTGCCCTTAGATGTTACATCATGCCGTTGCAGGATGTCTGACATCTAACAGTCTTACTTATATTACATACATATATGTATATTACCTTCGTCAGCTATATGTTATATACGTCCATTTGTATGTGAGATCCTGACCGCCTACATTGTTTCATACGGAAAGTACGTATAGATGGAACACTTATACAGAAAGTATTATAAAACATGCGTTTCCAGTTATACGTTTGCTGTACGTTAAGTCCAAAAACTACAGGATTTACAAATGTAACCTATCTTTTTAAGTGCGCCACCTACATTTTTTCTCAGTGTACGCATGAGGAAATACATCCACTATATGATTGTGTTCAGCTCAATGAGTTCTATCCGTTGGTATCTGTCTCATCTTTGTACATGTTTCCCCGTTAAGAGGCCTAATCACTGCTGAATTAAAATACCGCTAATTTTACAGTAATTATGTGATATCTTCAAATAAATAAAAGATAATCGAAATGTAGAACCAGAAAGAGCTAGACAATATTATTTTGTATGTAGTATCGTTATCACGAGTCACCTAGTATCTTTCTGTTTGCAGCCATTTAGAAACGCGAAAATAAATGCCGATTTTCTAAATGGCTGGAAATCGAAAACAGATAAGTGAGTAGTGATAACGGTACCTTATGTAAAATAATGTTGCCTAGCGCGCTCTTGTTCCACTTCTCAATTATCTTTTATCTATTTGAAGATATCACATAATTACTGTAAAATTAGCGGTATTTTAATTTCGCCGTGAAGGAGTCTCTTAAGCTCTAATAATATATGATATAATTTTAACGAGTTATTAAAGAATTAGTAGTAAAAAGCATGAAGTTTTCGTATGAAATCCGACTTATAAGGTCTTGTGGATTAAATATATGTTTAAAAATTCTAAAATTTGCGACACACTGGTTGGGAAAGCCCGCCGTAGGGTATGGCGGAGTTAATTCCGTTTTAGTCTGGTTTTCTTTCTCACTTAAGTTAGTTTATTCCACAACGTCGGAGTATACTATGATTATAAGTTTATCCAGGCGACGAAGATAACACTCACTTGTTTTTAGCTTTTCTTGAGCTACCTCGAATATTTAGCAATTTTGTGGTTGTCCTTTTAAAAGTGTGTGTAAATCAATTGTAAATAAAATCAATAACACAAAAATTACTTGGAATTTTGAGAGAAAACCATTTCGTTGTTGCATCAGCCAGAACGCACTGGTTCTTTTCATTGAAATTCAATGGACAGTTTCATGATCAATTGTCACTCACGTGATAATTATATCACCAAAGTGAGAAAATAAAATAAAACTCTGCCAAGGCCTAAGGACTATCTTCGTGAAAAAGAGAACAAAAAAGTGTTCTATGGTTCCTATGAATGATGAAGAAATAAAGAAGAGTCAGTGTTTAATTTTTATTTATAAAGATTTAAATCAGTGTTTCTCAGTCTGTGATCCACGGACCCTCTGTAGGCCGCGGAAGATTGAAAATGGGGTTAGGTACCATCCCGGCATTTGCCTGGTGTGAATGAGGAAAACACAGAAAAATTTCGGTAAGGGTGGTTGACCTGAAAAAGCTCTTACATTTTTCGACCGAGTGTCTCCGCCTGGAATCGAACCCGGGACCGCTCGCACCATGGACGAGAACGTTATCGACTACGCCATGAGGAGACACATTTGTACTAGTGTATTACTATTAGGAGTAATTAAAGGAAAACAGTCTCAATATGCTGCTAGCCGTGTTCACCAGATTACCAACGAACGGCCGTTTTCATTTTTGTCAAAAAATACGCATGCGAATTTATCCTCAAGTATGTCATTTTATTTATCTCGATTTATATTGGTTCATATTGATGTAGTGGAATAACAATTAAAATTTCAGAGTTAATCAGACAGTGATGATTATGAGGGAATGCTGAAGGTGGGAAGAAACGGGAGTACCCCGAGAACATCCACGCACACGGTTTTTGTACACTACAAAGTCCACTTGAGCGGGAGCTGGGATTGAACCAGGGAACCCAAAACCGAGGGCTCTACCACTGAACTACCATGACTTCCATATTGGACATTGTACTCTTGTTGTGTCATAACGAAATGTTTCTTAGTGCATCCTTCAGTATCAACTCCATCTTATTAGCGTGGTTATCGCACTGCATCACTTTTCAGGGCTACCAAAAAAGACGCTTTTGCCTATTTTCTTGACAAGAACCAGCAAATCTAGTATAAACGTGTCCGCTCCGCTAGTAGTTCGCATCAACGAAGGACAACGAGCAGTGATCCGATTTTTCTGGTCAGCTGGTTTGAAAGGGACTGAAATTCATCGTACACTTTTATCAAAATACGAGGACAGTTCTTTATCATGTAAAAGTATTTTATCGTGGGTAGAAATGTTTTAAAAGCTGAAGGACGAGTATGGCGCAGGAAGAGGGAATAGGACGGCCGTAAGCCACGGGTGATAAGATTCGGCAACTTCGAGAGATGGCTCTGGCGAATAAGCGTTTTACCATACCGTCTTTGAGCACTCGCCATGGTTCTGGTTCTGCCCATAGACTTTGAGGTGCAAGAAGCCGTTTGAAAGTGACTTCGTGACCAACCAAAAACCTTCTTCATCAAAGGAATACGCAAGCATGTAGATCGTAGATGAAGTGCATTGACAAAGAGGATGACTATGTAGAAAATGGTGTATTTCTTGAACCCGTATTTTTGTGTAAGTGAATTGAAGAACAAGAAGTGTAGATAATTTTTTACTTACCCTCCTATATGTATATACGAGGCGCATCCAGAAAGTAAGTTTTCCACGCGTCCCATCGCTAGGAAACCGTATATTGCCGAAGCGACTGCATGCACGTGAGAGAGTAAGGTCCTAGTAAGGTGCATGCGCCAGCGGAGCTTCCCTAGTGCTCTTAGTAGCGTCGTGGTAGTGATTAAAAATGGACTTTTCTATTCTAGATCTCGCCGTGTGTGAAATGCGAGCAGTGGTGAAGTTTTTCAACGTACACGGAATAGCACCAATTGAAATCCATCGTCAGCTGTGCCAGGTCTATGGGCCTAACATCATAAGCAGGCAGATGGTGCGTTGCTGGTGTAGACAATTTGCAACAGGACGCCAAATTTGCATGATGAGGAGCACAGTAGGAGGCCAACCGTTATCACAAACGAGCTTATGGACATTGTTCGGGAACGCATAATGCAGAATCGTCGCTTCATAATAACGGAACTCAGCGGTCCCACTCCCGCAGATTTCCCACTCCTTATTGCACACCATTGTAACGGAACGCCTGTTCAAGTATCGCTCCGTACGGATCATCTACCTTATAGCTCAGACCTCGCTCCGAGCGATTACCATCTGTTCTTATACCTCAAGAGATTCCTGTCAGGTCAGCATCAGCATTTTCAGAATGGCAGACAGGGCGGAGGAGGTTATCAAACAGTGGTTCCAATCTCAGACGGCCGAGTTCTATGATACGCCAGTTGGTATAGACAAGTTGGCCCCACGGTATGATAAATATCTTCTGGTGGTGAATATATTGAAAAACACACCTTGTATCTGGTACAAGAAATGTTTCCATTCAATTTTGTTTTGTTTCCGTTCAAGGCCTTTGGGAGAGTTACTTTCTGAAGTAACTTTCTGGGGAAAATTCAGAACGGCTAGTTTACTAAGTTCTTTTTTTTATCGGATCCTTTTCTCTAAAACAACTCATGCGACTTTGTTTGTATTTCATAAATGAATATTTAATTTACATTCCCAAAAATATTTTATGAGCCATTTCTTATTAAAGTAATCGCAAAGGATGTTTTATCTGGTGAAGTTTTACGAATCCCCGCCCCCGTCACAATTTTGTTCATATTTTATTTTTTAATACGTGTTTCATTAATAATTGCAGCATGGCTTGTTTTAATTTAAGGAACTTGAGGTAAAAGATTAAGAATGAGTTAAAGAAATGGTCTGTACCTTTTATTCTAACCTAATAGATGAGTTGTGTTAGCTTTGCTCTGTAGGTTTTATGTGGTAGTCTCTCCCCGGACATTATGCTGGCCGACTATTTTATCTATGGAGGAAATGTTACCAGATGAATATTCTCAGAGGTGTATTTTGTTCTGCTTATTGACACTTTCCCCCCCCCTGCAAATAGAGTTGTCAGCCCTGCGTTCAACCGCAGTATACATAGAGAACTGCATCTATGTTGTTGGTCCATCGGCAGCTACGCGTCATAGTCAGCGATTGTTGGTCAGAGAGTCCATTGGACCTATCTGGGAGGACTGATATTCAGATGCACTGATCTTCTGTAATCTCTAAGCCTTTCATTTACCATATCCTTTCTTTATAAAGTGATAATTGTGTAATTTATTGGGGAAACTAGTTAAGCTATAAAATAATGAAAAACTCTAAATTGACAGTTTTTACATGTTTTTGTGTTCTTTTTTCTTGCAGGTGAGTTTGAGGAGAATGTGTCTCGCACTTATTTAGAAATCCTATTGTAAGTATAATACAGTAAATTCAACATTTTCAAAGATCCAATATATTTCAACAAAAATTTTCTTGTATCTCGAGAACTATATATGGAGCATCGAAACCCAAGCTATCACTTAACTCAGTATAATGTGCTTATTCTGTAGAAGAAAAGGAAAACTGGGTGTAGTGGCCGTTCAAAAATTTTGCGGCCTCTGAACCAAAAATTAATTATTGGTCAAGATCACAGTATTTTGATCCATTTTTGTTTCTTTTCTAATTTTCTCCTTTCTAATTTTCTAAATCTGATCTTCCTATTCTAATTACTGCCAAGCAAGCCAGAAATAGGATTTGAAACTATGTGATGGCCACATATTACTCAACTGAAAGTTGGTGCTACCAAAGCCCCTTTAAGACCTGTAACGCTACTTCGTTTATTGAATCTGTTCCTTTGCGTAATGTATAATATCATCAATGACCGAACAAGGAAATGCTGTAACTCATATTTTTTTTTCTTAGTATATACTTGTTCAAGCCATAATTTACCGTTTCAGTCTGAGAGTATACAGGCTAATATTATAGCCTTGGATGTGTTGCAATTCGTGTCCACTTTCCAAAAAAAAATCTGTTAATCTCCATGTTTGAAAGATGTTATTAGGTTTGTTTGACTGGCGTTAATTTATTATTCAGTGCGTAAAAATAAGTGTGTAAAAGCGCTTTACGTATTGGTTCATGCGAAACGAGTCCATGATTAAAAATTGTACACGTGTGTGGGTAATGACTTCATTTACTTATTACGGGATTCTTCTTTTTTTATATATATATAAAAAACGACGCTACATAAAATAACATTTTATAATGAACAATAATAATATATAATTCTTTTAATGCAGGATTTACCGTATGTATCAGATATTCAAGGTGACCAGAATTTTTACTTGCAAAAACGGGACGCATACTAAGCGGAGACGGGGAAGGGGGGGGGGGGCTAAATATCTGACTTTCAGATTGCATTTTGGAACTGAGTAGTGTTTTTAATTTATAAAATACACTTGCAAAACTGATAACACAACGTTTCTAACTTAAGTACTACCCAACAATACTTTTAACTACTTGAACACTCAGAATTCCCACTCAATTCCTACTTGAACCACACAACACTCAATTTCCACTTGAACATTCAGATCCAGACACGGCTGAACCTTCCCAATGAGTGTTGGTATGGAAGAGTGTAGAATTTGCATTTACCATTTATATTTAGACTAATAATTACGGGACACTTTGGTCATTTTTGCTTAAAAACGGGACATTTAGGCGTCCCGTTTGAGAATCAGAAAAAAACGGGACAACGGTTCAAAAAAGGGACTGTCCCGGCTAAAACGGGACGTCTAGTCACTTTGCAGATATTAGAATGGTGACTTTTGTGCCTGTCATGTCAACAATGAAATTTTAAAGATCACTCAGTCGATAAATTAGTCTAAAACAAAACACAATATTATATACTAAGCCCGGCAGAGATAGACCACTTTTTTTTCTGCCTCCAATAACTCGAATAGTTGTGCATGTAGAGCATGTTTTTCTGTACGGAATCCAAGACAGAACTTTCTGTAACCATAACTAAAGGTTTTTAGGATCCAAAAAGGATTTATTTATTTATTTATTAAATAGAACACAACAGGATAGATCCCAATTACAGTGTTCGGACTATACATAATTCTTACTACAGTAAATATATAATATTCCCAATCAGTGGCGTATTTACTATTTTGTTTCGGGAGGGGCTTTGCTAACTTTCGGGGGGGAAGGCTTTGCCTGGAAATGTGAAAATTCTCCAAGATATTTCATTTACTTTACTAAGTAAGATTTCGCGGGGGGGGGGCTTAAGCCCGGAAGCCACCCCCCTAAATACACCACTGTTCCCAATAATGTGTTGATTGCCAATATTAGTAGTTTACTTATTTGGCGTATTGCTTCATTATATCCGTAACATCTCTCTTAAATGTTCGGATGTTATTTGTATTGTGAATTAAGGATAGAAAGTGACATAACTAAGGGCGGGGAAGCAAACAGGCCGTTTGCCCCGGGCGCCGAATTGGGGGGGCGCAAAACTGAAAAATATTTATTTTCACTATAAGGCAAGGAAAGGAGTTCTAAAAATAGAAAGAAAATATCTCACAAACTTAACAGGAGAACGACTCATTAACCTTAGGATCATATCCATAGAGCATAAGTTAGCTTCAAAGCTATCTTTTGAGGACATTGTAAAAACCTTTGCAGCCAAAAGAGCCCGCAAAGTTAAATTTTAGTTCTAGCTTTTTTGTGTTTTCATTTAACTTACATCGATTTAAGAGATTTGCAAAATGTCCGAGTAGAATACTCGAGACAATAGCTTGGGTGTTTGTCATAATTAAATATTCTATTCTAAAATAACAGACTGTTGATTCATTCTACACATATGGACATCCCGATAAAATTTCAAAAACATTGTGATTTGCAGTTCTTAGGATAAGACTATAAGAATACTTTCAAATTATTTGGCAAACACTAATTAGTTTGGTGTTTTATCTTGTAGGCCTACTAAAAATTAAGTTATGTACTGCAACTTTGAAATCAAGCTTTACGGCTTGAAGAAAAAATGGAATAGGAGAATTACTGTGTGATGCCAATATCAGGTGTAGTCGGAAACGTTTTAGTTTGGTTGGTCATGGGCGGTGGGATGCTAAGGCGAGTTCTTGCCCCGGGCGACAACTAGCCTAGTTGTGTCGCTGATATTTCTACCCGAAATTTAAGCTTGAAACATGGCTGACTGGTTCATCTATCCCATAGTACTATGGGTTAGATGGACCATGCACTGTGGGAATGATTGGACCATATGCAGAGCCTAAGCAATAAAGAAATAAATAATTGGGAAGAGTGTTGTCTTTAAATACGTTATATTAATAAAATAGATATTACACAGCTAGCAAGTTTTTACTGAAATCTAATATTGATCTCATATAATTTAATAATGATTAATATAGAAATTTACAAAATCTAAAAATGAAATTTAATTTTTAATATGGAATCATTTGTAAATGGCAAGAATACATAGGTTTCATGTTTTATGAATTAAAAAAAAAGTAGTGCCAGTAATTACATTATACCATACATTGCATCTTATTTTGTATATTTGAAAACTTTGCCACACAAATCACAAATATTATTATATTTCGTACAACTATCATGTAACCAGCGTTCGTGCTTAATACACTGTATCCAGTCGTCTTCTTTTCTTGTATCATTATAATTTTCGCCGCATCCAACACACTCGTTTTCATCATACTTCTCCATACCGTCACCTTCAGTATATATTATCGATTGATTATTATCATCGCTGGATGAAGATGAAGATACGATCGGAATTATCTTCTTCTTGTCTCTCTCTTTTTTTGTGTGTGTGTGCGTGATTGATTTAGTAATAATTTTGACTTAATCTTTCTCTCCCTGTTTCTCTGTAAGCTGATGTATTCATTGGAAGTGAGTACCTTTGCAAACCCTTGCTAATTTTTCTACCACACAAAGATACCCTTGCTACTTTTTCAGATTTCATTTGCTTTAGAAAAGGGACTGGTGATATTGAATTCAATATTTTGGTAGAAGTTTCTTGAATGATTTCATCTAACATGTGATTTACAACTTTATTTGGAGACTGAAGTTTTTTGGTTTGATTACTGTTGAGTTCTGATGTTCCTGAAGTCACTACATTTGCATTAAACGGCGTGACAAACATCTTGGCATTTGAAGGCGGCACTCCATGATCCCTTTAAATGCTGCTAGCAAATGAGAGGCCAGCGGTATTGCCACGTTTATTTTGCACACATCTACGTCTATCTCCTTTCACCTGATCGCAGCTGTAGTTTGTCTGCTTACCCATAGCCACATCCCTTCACCACTTGGCAACATCACGCCAGACCTTGCGTTTTATATGTTTAGCTGAAATGCCAAGATGTTTGTCACAGGCCTTAGTATTTTGTACCTCACTTTGTAATTCAACACTAATATATTTTGATGCGAGAGGAGAGTCTAAAAGTAGGAAAGCATACTTAGGGATGGCGTTACGGTTAGGGGAAATTATTCCTGTAGCTTTGAAGGCGGATAACAAATTTTAATTTTGTTAACAAAATTGTTTACGTTGAGAAATAAATTAGTGTAAGCTCCTTTGTTTTTACGAAAATAATACTTTTATTTCTATCAAATTAAAACCCGTTTATTCATAAATAATCCTCCTAGCTGAAATGTGTGTGATATCGCTCTTTTTGTCCGTATCGGACTGTACTACTATCTCTGAAATGTGTGTTTTGGATCATCCTGTCTTAGAGGTGCCCTCCGATCTGGATAAGGGACGGATGTTACACATCTCTTAAATCTACAAACCCCGCAAATTCTCGTGTTAATCGTTCTGCGGAAAACATCATCGTGAGTGCTAATGTTGCTGTAAATCCGGTGAAATCTATTCGCCAACGCTCACAACAATTGAATATTTCCAACCAACACACAACAAATTCTGAAACAAGGTCTGCGGCTTTGGGCCTATAAATGAATTTGTACGTTATTATAGCACTCAAAAGTTGGATTCTTTATGGGACACCCTGTACTTGGCTAATTCCAATCATGGGCATTTCTCATCCCTGAATCGAAATTAATAAGTAAAATACATTACTGAAGAATCATCAACAATATTTTATTACTGTTCCACTGAAATCTTAGTTTCGGCTTTTATCGTTGAATTAATATAGATGAAGTTCCCAGCAGGGGTAAAAGTGAGGGAAAATGCGGGGAGATGCCGTTCCTCCTAGGGATGAGCGCAAGAGTCTTGGTCTTGCAGTTTTTGCAAGAGTCTTGCATGCAAGACCAAGACCAAGACCAAGACCAAGACCAGGAATCCCGATGCAAGACCAAGACCAAGACCAAGGGGTGCAAGACCAAGACCAAGACCAAGACCATACCTGCAAGACCAAGACCAAGACCAAGACTCTTGCGCAAGAGTCTTGCACAAGTATGGTACTACTTGATTTTTTATAGAATGTAAAAAGGAAGGGGAAAAATCATTACCTCTTTCACGTGAACTTCTTGGCTCCAGTAAAAATACCGCCGGAGTGAATGTGTTCCCAGTAGTTTATGCAATCCATGCGAGTCGATCTGTTCCTGTAACATATAGCTACAGTATGTCGTTTTTTGAATCGGTTGTTCACGAGACGACCGACAGCATAATTATATAGCTATAATAACTTCAGTGTCTGATTTACTTTGGTCATCATTTGATCATTCACAACGGCCCATGATTGGAATTTGGGAAATCATACGAAGAATAGTTGTGTCCATAAGAAGTGGATAAGCAAAAATAAACTAGAGCATGTTATGGACACGGTAGCTCAGTGGCAGAGCGTTCACCTCTGGTACATGGGGCCCTGGTTCGATCGCAGCTTGCGCTATGTGAGCTTCTTTGGTGAACAAACACCCTGTGCGTGGGTTTTCCCGTTTCCTTGTACTTTCTTCATTCCACCATTTCTCATCATCACTGTTTCCCTTAGCCTCAGTGTAATAATCGTGGGACGTTCCAAAACTAAAGAAATGTAGTATTGAACATCGGCAATTCCGTACACCATAGGTGCCGACTACATGGGTATGGCCTTGGCTCTGAGGTTAAAGCATCCGTTGGAAATTTTTAATGTGTACATATAAAATTAATATTGAAATAACATTTTCATGACATTGACAAAAACTTAGCGCATGTGACCGCAAGTTTGATTTCATAGGTGGATGCTTATACGTTGAATAATTGTTTATCAATATAACTTATAGTCCCCTTAGGTATACGGCATATCTAGGATTCAACGATATAACATTATACAACAATAAATAATCTATATTCACAACTGAGAGTGATTTCGTAATTATTTCAAATAACTTGAAGTTTGATACTGTTATTTTGATGCTCTGGTGTTTGGGGTCCCGCGTTCGATCCCAGCCCCCGCCAAGTGAACTTTGTGGTGGACAAACACCGTATGCGAGGGTTTCCTCGGGGTTCTCCCGTTTCCTCCCATTTTCTTCTTTCCACCATTTTCATTCATTTTTCATCATCACAGTCTCCTTTAGCCTAGCCGGCATAATCGTGGGACGTAAAACTCACAAATTTAATTTCATTTATATTCTAAAATATTAAGAGGTTTAATTATTATTATTTTAATTTTTTCTCTTTTTTGGTCAATATTGCAAAACATATCATCATCGTCATAATAATAGCTATTCTGCCATTATTGGCATCTTCAACTACAATCTCCTTCGCCCCCTCTTTCTAGCACGTCCCTCATCATACAGTTCCTCCTCAGCTAATGTCCTCCTCTTAATTACATCTAAAATTCTTCTTTTCTCCCCTACTGCTACTATTTCTAAAACCTTTGCATTCGTTTTCCGTTCACCAAGCTGATTCTCTCCTTTTTTCTCCATGTCCACATTTCGAAAGTCTAACTTTCATCGTTTTTGCGTAATGACCTTGTTTCTGCCCCATGCAGTACATATTAGAATCAGTAAAACAAAATTTCGATATTTAATTGGGAGTTTGTTCAATACAAAGATGAGCTAATCTTGGTTGGAAAGAAAAAAATCTGAAGCCTTTAGAGTGTAAAAATAATTTTGCAATTTATGGTATTTCAGTAATCTGTGCCGTCTTGGTTTTCTTTCATGCGTCTCACTGTCAGGGGTAGCCTCCCCAGTTTGGGAACCAGTGGAGTATTGGATCTGTTAAAACATATAAAAATATTACGAAATGTTGGGATTTATCTTATAAGTAGTGAAGCGTGATCACCCATTGAAAAAAAAAAAAGTAAAGGTCATCGCCTATGTTGTACAGCATCATCACACTTACACGAAGGTAAAATATATTACATTTAGAAACATACATTGCATTTCCCTCACTATTGACGCAATGTAGGATTTATTATCCCTTATATCCAGAGTAAAATTTACATATGAAAATCATGGATTTCTTAAAAGCAAAACTTGCAAGACTCTTGCAAGCAAGACCAAGACTGAGTGTGCAAGACCAAGACCAAGACCAAGACTAGGTGTGCAAGACCAAGACCAAGACCAAGACCGAGAGTTCCAGTGCAAGACCAAGACCAAGACCGCATGTGCAAGACCAAGACCAAGACCAAGACCACCCGGGTCTTGGTCTTGGTCTTGCATTTGCTCATCACTAGTTCCTCCACTCCCAAAAATAATCTATGACATTCCTCCACTTCCTAAAAATTACCATGTGCAAAGATAGGCACGGGGGACGGCGTGTCGTCGTGCGTCCTCCGATCCTTTCAGAGCCACTTTTACCTATGGTTCCCAGTTTAGTTCCACGAATGGACGGAGAGAATTCCATGTAACTCCATAACTCTTTCTGAAAATAGAGCATATGTACGTATCTATTCAACGAAAGAAGAATATTTTCATTTAAAAAAAAAAAGTAATAAAATATAGATGGATTATTACGTTTTAAAAGCCGCCATTGTTCTTGCGTAATATATCTGCCCACAAAGTTGCTGAAAACAGGGACCGATCGATTGAGATCACTAAATTACATCCTAGCAACCGTGTTTCCCGAATCGCGTAAACACTTATCGTTATGAAATATTTACAGGGAAATGTTCTTCCATACTTTCTCTACATTTGGCGTATTCTCTATTCCTTATATTAAAACTAATAGCCACATTACAAGAAAATGATTTTTTGCAAAACATTTTTTTTTAGTATTAACGTGTTTTCGCGATACTATAAAGGACAAACTTATGTATCTATTAACGTCAATTAGCCGTTTCTCTGCGTTAAAATAAGGAACATTAATAATATGTTCCCTTAGTTAGTCAGTCACTTCTTACTGTTACTAAAGTGCTGTTGGATATCGGTTATTTTCGATCATTTTTTTTTTTAATATCTCCCCAATTCAAATACAGGAACGAACTCAACTGCATTTGATTACGTATCATGTTGTCGTGGAATTCTGAAAAGAACTTTTGAAATAATAGTTGTACTTAGTTTGTGATAAACAGAGTAGTTTTAACATACAGTTATTAAATTTAAGTAATAATGTTATTTAAAAAGTTTCGTTCCTTTAGTCGGTGCCTTAACTTAGATTTTGGGGGAAATGTTATTCTGGCAACACTGTAATTTCTATGGATGTCAACGCTAAAAAATGGAATCTTTGAGTTTTACGTCCCACTGTTATGCCGGTTAGGCTAAAGGAAACAGTGATGATGAGTGATGAATGAAATGGTGGAATGAAGAAAGTGGGAGGAAACGGGAGAGCCCCGAGGAAACCCACGCACACGGTGTTTGTCCACCACAAAGTTCACTTGGCGGGGCCTGCGATCGAATCCGGGACCCCAAGCACCAGAGGTGAACGCTCTACCACTGAGCCACCGCGGCCTCCTTTCACTTATGAAAAACAAGCAAAAGAAAAATTTTATATTATTTTTAGTAGGTGAGGCTCTTAAGCAATATGGTCAGATACGATCTACAAGAAATCCATGAGAATTTTAGTATAAATTCATGGAATGCCATCAAAATTTTGTAGGAGTTCGGCCTCCCAAGATCTGCGCCCATGTTTCTTCGTCCATGTCTTTATCGTTTTACTGTATATGCGACGATGAAAGAATGGAAGAAATAGACAGAAATAAAAAAGAAAAGAAACCAAACTGTACATGTCAGTCATTCACTTAATACACACAGAATGAACCACAAAAGACGTAATGTTTTGAAATAGGAGAAGAAAACAGAACAATGATATCCGATCTCCTTGAAGCAGAGAATACCGCCATTTTGAATCTCAGAACTGCCTACTTTCACGCAAAATCTATGTAAAAACCAAAGAGGTAAAGTAAGTTGGATTGGAACTACAGGACGATGCAGACGAGAGAGAGAAGGGGGCAATAATAATCAACCTGTCCCTCTTCCCCCTTTATGTACCTCCTCCTCCCTTCCCAGCCTTTGACATGGACAAATACAACTTGCAGAGTTTTCCCAAGTATGTCAAATTAATTTCAAAGGTCTTGAAAAGCACGAATTGTATAGCTATTTGAAAAGTACTTCTTTCTTTTTCTCTAGTTTCTTATTTCGTTTTTTTTCTTTTTCTTAATGCTATTATTCCGAACATACTCTTTTCAATTCAATTTACTTATTGGCAGTAAGAAGGTCCGGCTTCGATACCGGATCTTACACAAAGGATGCTGCTGGGAAAACTCGTCGCTATGGATTTCTTTTACAATGAGGGTCCACCTTTCATTGAATCAAAGCTTCCCCTCCCCTCCCCCTTCGTTCTTCTTCTTTGGAAGCAAAGGCTTAGTAAAAAGAGTGTTCTTTTTCCTTTTCGTCGTCTCAAATACACTTGAAGTACAGCATAAGTACTGGAATGGACTACCATTCGTAGCCGCTTGAAAGCTGCTGATGAATTGTTGTGGTGAATGGAAGTACATTTCTTACAGTACAAAGAAAAAAATACCTAGATTCATATTTCTTTCCATTTTTATTTTTTTTAAATTTTTCTTCAAACATATTTTTCTTTACTTTGTACATTAACCATTATTGCCAACTCACAATAACTTTTTAGTCCCTCTTTGTGGTCAAGTTAACGTGAGTGCTTTTTGTTATACACGGCCATGGATTCAAGTCCCTCGCTTACAAATCCGAGTAGTGGTTAGAATCCAACTTTAAGAAGTATAGGATCCAGTCTCATATAGCACGTTCAGAGTGCAAGGAAACCAAATCCAATTACCAAAGTTTGTACAAAACGCTTAAATACATTGAAAAGTTAGCACTGTTTTTTATATTATAAGAATTATTTACAGTATTTGAATATGAAACTTTTAATCTCAGAAAGGAGTTTTAGATATAAATCTTAAAAGATCAAAGAGCTTCAGGTCGAGGATCAAAGGAGTTTCAGATAGAATTCTTAAATATCAAGGGTGCTTCAGATAGAGATCGTAAAGATCATAGGAGGTTCAGATAGAGATCTTAAAGATCAAATAAACTTCAGTCAGAGATCTTAGAGATCAAAGGAACTTCAAATAGAGATCTTAAGAGGCCTTATCCCGGCGAAATTAAAATACCGCTAATTTTACAGTAATTATGTGATATCTTCAAATAGATAAAAAGATAATTGAAATGTGGAACAAGAGCGCCCTAGACAATATTATTTTGCGTAAGGTACCGTTATTATGAGTCACCTAGTAGCTTTCCGTTTTCAGCCGTTTAGAAACGCGAAAATAAATGCCGATTTTCAAAATGGCTCGAAATCGAAAGCAGATAAGTGAGTCGTGATAACGGTATCTCATGTAAAATGATATTGTCTAGGGCGCTCTTGTTCCACATTTTGATTATCTTTTATCTATTTGAAGATATCACATAATTATTGTAAAATTAGCGGTATTTTAATTTCGCTGGGATGAGGCCTCTTGAAGAACAACGGAGATTCAGAGAGAGATCTTAAAGAACAACGGAGCTTCAGATAGAGATCTTAAAGATCAAATAAACTTCAGTCAGAGATCTTAGAGATCAAAGGAACTTCAGATAGAGATCTTAAAAATGAAATATGAACAAAATAACTTTAAAAAGTGGACTTGGTTCCCTTGTGCACTGAACACTAACACTACCGGATTGACTAATTTAACTGTAAGAACTGGGGATTATGTGAAAGTACCAATATACATCTTATCGTGTCAAAATAATATATATATATATATATATATATATATATATATATATATATATATATATATATATATTTACAAAACTTAACAGAATAATTTTTAGCCCCGGGGAGTGAGTACGTTTCCCTTTCGTTCTCCACTGATTTTAAATTAATGTAGTAGATAAAATAAAATAAAATCTTTCCATTTAACGTCCCAGAATTATGCCCGTTAGGTTAAGAGAGACGATGATCAAAGCAAGTGAGTGATGATGGAAGAATTGGTAGAATGGAAAAACAGCGGGAGGAAACGGGAATACCACGAGAAAACTCACGGACACAATGTTCTAAACCACAAATCTACTTAGTCGGGGATCGAACCAGGGTTCTGAAGAACCAGAGGTAAGCGCTCTACTACTGACATACTGCCTCCCCTTAAATCCAAGTAGTGGAAGTGAATCTGAAACCTCAATATATATATATATATATATATATATATATATATATATATATATATATATATATATATATATATATATATATATATATATATATATAACATTTTTACGAAAAATGTCGTAGATCATACTTTATAATCGGGGAAAGAGTAATCCGTCTCACATTCATGACACTTGACCTCGACAAATTTTAATCCTACGCACTGAGAATTAATAAAAAAAAGAAAGAAAGAAAAATACATAATATTCTATCAAAACCGAATGACTCTTAAGAAAGTTATAGTAGTACTTTAAAAAGAAATCGGGCGTGATGATAGTAAATCGGCTATTTTATTTTTTGGTGATTTTATGTCCGTGCAAAGTAAATGATTGGGAAGCCAGAAAGAAAATGTACCACATATTACGAAAGTCAATTATTATTTTAGGAAAATTATCATGGGAGATATATTTTTTAAAAAAATAACGTAAAGGAAATGAAATTAAATCTTCTGAGTTTTACGTGATGGAAGAATTGGTGGAATGAGAAAGTGGAAGGAAATGGAAGTTCCCCGAGAAAACTCACGTACACGATGTTGTCTACTAAAAACTTACTTGATCCGGGATCGAACCAGGGGCCCCACGCACCAGAGGTAAGTGCTCTACCCCTGAGCCACCGTAGCCACCAAATAAGGTATAATAATCATCCATTCACTCCTGGCAGATTTTAACCCTAAGGTATGGTGATGATTACAATACCCTAAAGAAGGTGTGCTCTGTGTCTTGTTACAGTCTAATAACTTTTGTACGGTTTATATTGGACAATTGTCTTGCACGTAGCTACATGTTCAAATACACAACATTGGGGTGGAGTCTACCCCCTTATTCTTGTTGGATTTCAGTTCCAAAGAACAAGGTTATTTCTGCAAGTTGAAGGAAGGTTTCATTTAAATCGGATAAGTTTTGCGAGAATTATTGTAAAACAGATGGATAAAAAATGATTATGAAGTGGAATGAACGAGGCTTCTCTGTGCTTCAGTGAGCCTGAGAACTCATTCTTGCGTATAAAAGCAAAGCAATGAGTAAAATCACTAGATTTGAGAGGGGAAAGAATATCGTTGGCAATCCTGGCAGTAAATCCACCTTCTAGCTCAATGTTCTCATATATACGCTCACGTTCATACTCACTATGGTTCTTTAAAAAAAAAAAAAAAAAAGTTTTTTTTTTTAAATTTACCTTCTCCCCTCTGCCACACCTAGCACAGAGTACACGTTTTTGCTCCTCCCCTTCGGAAAAAGAAGTTTCAGGGGAAAAAATCTCTATACAACCACCCTTTCTTAAAGGCTGCATATAAATACTTTCTGTCACACGTCAGCTTCTTCTACTTCCCATATGCATATTCAGAGTGAAAAGACCACTGGTGTGAAAAAGGGTAATGAATTATGATATGTGACACACAACTATATGCTGTACGTTCCTGTATAAATCAACAATAATAATAATAGCATACAATATAAAAGCTAATGTAGGATCCTTTTCTCCCTCAAGAAAATTCACTATTAAATGCTAAAAGAGAAATATTTCAAATCTCAAAATGGAGTAAATACCTAGTAATTAATCTTCCTTTCAACGAATACGTTACTTGGACCAGTTTGTCAATATTCTAAACACATGAAGGCAGTACCGTGCCGTGGGGAGGGTGAGTGGGGCGATAGACCCGGGCGCCAAAGTAAGGGGGCGCAAAATTTTGGAGAAAAAGGAACAAACAGAGGGAAGATTACTTGGAATATATGTATGGGGGCGCCGTCGTATACTCTCGCACTGCGCGCTGATTTTTGACGCCACGGCACTGGATGAAGGAGAGGATTTTGAATGTTTTCTCAACAGACACCAACATCACTAACTTCGATGCTCCACAAGGCAATGGTTCGATTCAGTGTACGAATGTCGATAGTTCTAATGAGTTTGGTATTTACTTCAAATTTTGATACAATCCAGAAAATTAAAGAAAAAGCGCTTTAAAAGACGTGAAATGAGTGCTAATTGTCAAATTTTTGTTATTGGAAAGTGCATGTTAGTGTGAAAATCATTTATGTGAATCTAAAAAAAAAAAAAAAAAAAAAAGCAATAAGGAAGTAAATTGTACTCTGGAGTTTATCATGAACGGAGAAAGATAAATTACCAAACTACAAACAGCCAATTTCTAAAACATCCCACACGAAAAACTGAAAACAAAGTTTCTCTAGTTTCACTACATTCAATAGATTATGGCACAAAAAGCGAGATGGAAACAATTAATTCTGATAACAAAAAGTGTTTATTAACAATTTCAATAATATCTTTTAATTGAGGGGAAATACCGTATTTATTAGGAGTTTACAAGATTGGAATTTACGAATGATTCATTCAAATATTAGTGAAAATATCATAACAGTAGTTTCAATTGTCATGTTTTATAAATTTTGAAAATTTTGTAATTAGTTTCGTGCGTGGAAAATTTAAGAGCAAAATAGAAATTTCTGCCCTTCGAAATGGGATTTTATAAGGTTCCACCTTGGCATCACTGTACGGAACAAAAACGGAAAAAGGTAGCGAGGGGAGGATTTCTGCTCTTATTCCTATACTAAAACCGGAAGTAGTAAATATTTGCTACAATTTCCAGTTTTCAGTATTGATACTCAAAGAGCAAAATCAATAAGTGACAAGGGAGAAACTCGACCTTATTAGATCAATTTAGTGATACAAGAATTATATTCCATCGCTGCTTCAATCTTTTTAGAGCAAGTAGTAAAAATATACTCTCATTTCCGGTTTTAATATTGAGAACTAAGACTCGGAATTATATAACACGTAATATTTTTCTTTTGCAATCTTTTAGTTAGAATAGAGTTATGTATTAAAATAGGGGAGAAAAGACAGAAGAGGGTGCAATTGGAAGGGAGTTCAACAGGATTGCTATTTCTTGCCAACATAGATGTATATGCACTCTTAAAAATTTTTCCTTGCTCAAAAATGAGAAAAATGCATGTTCAAAACAAAATAAGTAATTTTTACTCATATTTGAGACAAAATGTCTCATTATTTTCAAATGTGTTTTCATTTGTGAGCTCAAGGCAAATATTCAGGTTTTCATTTCTTAAAAATAAGAATGAAATAGTGCGTGATTCAGGGGCGGATCCAGGACCAACTTCTGGGGGGGGGGGCGGTGGGTTGTCATACTGCTACTCTTAAGGGCTCCAAACTTTGGGATGGGTTTTATTTATATATATATATAAAATAAGAAAGTTTCCTCTTCTGGGGGGGGGGGCGATCGTCTTTTCCCTGGATCCGCCCCTGGCGTGATTTGTAATATAATAGATGACTGATGACACGGTCAATCGTCCTCGGGATTCAAAATTTGGATACTACGTGTATGCAGCAAAATGCGTGGAATCCATACCCTGCACAGAACAATTGTTTTGAGTGCGTGTGTCTGTGTGTGCGGCTATGCAATTTGAGTAAAAATAGAAAATGATTCAACTGGCTTCTAATTTACGCAAAACATTTTACATTTTTAAAAATATAAATTAACAACAACAAACATCAAGTTCTGTAAAGAAATAATTATACAAAATTACACCCACGGATTATTATTATCTTTGTACTGTTACATCGCTCGATGTCGATATGCTGTAAACCTGAAGAGACTAAAATAGGTATTGATAAATGACTATTCAACACATATCCATCTCTATCTAAAATTTAACCTGGGATCACATGCACTATAGTTTCTTTTTATTATTCACCGCATGAAAGTGTAATTTCGAAGTTAATTCCAATACAAGGGTGCTGAGCATCCATTAAATACCTCCAATGGATGTTTGATCCCGGGGCACCCATGTAGTCGGCGCCTATGTGGTGGACCTACAGCTAAAGGGTCTTCATCCCAGCGAAACTAAAATATCGCTAATTTTACAGTAATTATGTGATATCTTCAAATGAATAAAAGATAATCGAAATGTGGAACAAGAGCGCCCTAGACAATATTATTTTACATGAGAAACCGTTATCACGACTCACTTATCTGCTTTCGATTTCGAGCCATTTCGAAAATCGGCATTTATTTTCGCGTTTCTAAACAGCTGAAAACGAAAAGCCACTAGGTGACTGGTGATAACGGTACCTCACGCAAAATAATATTGTCTAGGGCGCTCTTGTTCCATATTTCAAATTATCTTTTATCTATTTTAAGATATCACATAATTACTGTAAAATTAGCGGGTATTTTAATTTCGCCGGGATGAAGACTCTTAACGTGGGATCCGAACGACGTGAGTTACCAGTTACCACTGTTAATCGAACCCGGGTCTCCCTCGCCTGAAGCGATTACGCTAATCGTATAGTCAGGAGGGCACTCTTAAGTACTGTTTAGTTCTTGTATCGTATTAGGTTATTACAGAGTTCACAGTGCATCCTGATGGAATGAGAGAGAGAGAGAGAGAGAGAAACTAAGTTCATGACGGCCCTTAGAAGCTTATGTTTCAGATCGGTCACTTATACGGAGCTCCTGTGAACGTGTTACTACAGGGTTATAATTTGCGTATCCAGAAAAACAGGTTTCTTCCACCTGGCTTCTCCAGACATTCCAGTTCTGGGTTGTTTTTTTTTTTTTTCGTTTTTGTTATTTCGTTGCGAACGAGAAGGAAATGAAACTTATGCGTAACCCCACAAAGAAACAAACCATGGCTCAGTCCGAAATTCACCCAAAAATTCGTTGCGTAACCATCTGATTGAAAGGATGAAATGCCACGAAATGACCTGTCACTGAACTCTCTTGCCTGGAAACGTGAAGCAATCTCTTTTTTTTGGAGGAACTCAGCGCCAATCAACTCGACCCTTACCAACGATTTTTCTCGTTCTGAAGTTCACTGCTGTTCTTGCGTAATCTTTTCCATTGGCCAATAGTTAAAGAATATAAAAGCGCGTGTTGTCAAAAATTCTTTTCCTGGAACAGAGAGACGAAGAATTAAGAGACTTTTCAGTATCACACGAAGTCACTCCACCAGGTATTTTTGAATAACTAGCATCATGGCTGCCTGTAGAGTGCGACACGAGAAGAGGAGACAGTTGGTCACCCTCTGGATTTTTGAAAGGAGTTCAGTTCAGATCTTCGAAATACATGTCAAAATATAGATTTTCTTACTCACACAATTCTATAGTAAATTTACTGTGGTTTGTGAAATATGCACGTCTTTTCTTTTCTTTTTTTAGCATCAAATATTGTGAACCCTTGTATCGAGGTATGTGTGTGCGTATTTGCAACTTTTTTGGGCCAAAAGATCCAATATATTTTAACAGAAATTTTCTTGTAGGCCTTATATCTGGAGAACTGCATATGGTGTAGCCAAACTCGAACCATCACTTAACTCAGTATGATGTGCTTATTCCGTAGAAAATACGAAAACTCGTTTAAGGGCGGTTCAAAAATTTTGTGTCCCCTGATCCAAGATCCAATATATTTCATTCAATCAAAAATTTTCTTGTACGCTTTATATCAAGAGAACTACATATAGTGTAGCCAAACCCAAACTATCACTTAACTCAGTATGATGTGTTTATTCTGTAAAAATTGCGATAACTCGATTTAAAGGCCGTTCAAAATTTTTGTAGCCCCTGATCCAAAAACTAATTATTGGCCAAGATCGCAATCTTTTGGTCCATTTTTTGGATCATTCCTAAAAATTCTTGTTTATTACAATTATTAAAAATCAGCGTGTCTTTCCAGCATTGACTCTATATGAAACTTTGACCTATAGTATAAGTGGAATTTGAATTGCTCTAATTCATTCCAATTGCAGTACTCTCTCACAGAGAATCGAACCCAGGTCCACGTGCACTAAAAGTGCGCGCGCTAGCCGCTGGACCAGGTGGGAGGGTTGCGAATGAGCTTGTGTCTCAATATTTTTGCCCTCCTCCATTGGAAATTATCCTGCGGCGTCCCTGTCTTCCACTATTTATTCGTATTTTGGTTTCATGTAAAATCCTATAATCTCAAAAAGGACATTATCATTCAACTTTATTCTGGAGAAAAGATCAAAGATAGCAACCAGGGCCTAGAGCTGAATGATATTTACCAGGTTATAGTGTATGCTGATGATGTAAATCTGATAGGGAATGATAGGAGAACAATAGAAAGAAATGCAGAGTTCTTATTAAACGCTTACAGTGGCATGGGTTTAGAAGTAAATGCAGAGAAAACGAAATACATAAAAGTTCGTTAGGATCGTAATACGGCAAATTACGGATATGTTAAAATATCAAATATTACTTTTGATAAAGTAGATGCTTTCAAATATATAGGATGAATATTAACAGACCAAAATCATATCCACGACGAAATTAAGTGCCGACTGAAAGCAGGGAATTCGTGTTATTATTCAGTTCTCGTCGTGAATTCTGCCGAGGAATTGGAAGCTTAAAATATATAAAATTATAATTGTGCTTGTTGTGCTGCATGGTTGTGAAACATGGTCTCTTATTGTGGAGGAAGAACACAGACAGAAAGTATTTGAGAATAAAATCCTGAGAGGAATATTTGTACCCAAGAGAAACGGAAATGGGGAATAGCGGAAACTTCATAACTGCATAATTTATACATTTACCAAAAATTGTTAGGATCATTAAGTCAAGGAGGCTCAGATGGGCAGGTCATGTAGCCAGAATGGAAGAAAGTAGGAACGCTTTCAAAGTTTTGACTGAAAATCCAATCGAAAAACGTCATTAGGAAGACTTATTCGAAGATGGGAAGATATTATTAAGATGGATCTCGCAGAAATATGAATACAAAGTAAAAAGTTGATCCAGTTGGCTAAGGACAGAAGTCAGTGGAGAGCTTTTCTGAATACAGCATTGAACCTCCGAGTTTCATAGGCCACATAGTTAGTTAGTTAGGTATATAATCTCTACACCAACTGCTACTACGATGTCAATATGTATTATCATTTGGTCGAGGAAAGAGGTTGAGGGATGGACACTAATATTTGACCAAGTAATGCGGGTGACAAAATGGAAGAATTTTGATTTTATTTCCTTATCGTTTGCAAATTTCACGAACAATACTGTTTTTATTTGTAAAGAGGCCCCTATTTAGGTAAGTGCTATTTTGTGCTCGAGCACAGGGCGGCAGAATTTAGGGGATCGGCAAAATTTTGGATTTTTAAAAAAGATTCACAATAAAGTAATATTTGAGTCCCGTGCAAGCGCGAGAAAATACGTTAATGCAACTATTCCCAGCGGGATCGAACTTACTAAAAGTAGGTCTTCTGCTGGTAGGTAGACACCATATCAACTAAGGGTCGCGGTTGCTCAGTGGTACAGTGTTCACCTCTGGTGCATGGGGTCCTTGGGTCGATCCCAGCTCACGCCAAGTGAGCTTTGTGGTCGTGTGCGTCGGTTTTCTCGGGATTCTGTCTTTTCCTCTTACTTTCTTCATTCCACCATTTTTTATCATCACCGTCTCTTTTAGCCTGGCCGGCATAACCGTGAGACGTAGAACTTAAAGACTGATCATATCAACTAAGTCATCACGGATCATCAAAATTGAAAATAGAGTGAACAGGTAAGAGTTGCTCCTTTGTGCTTTCTCAGCCTCAACAGTCCTTTATTATGTTACATCCATTCTCTTAACAATTTAATTCTCGCTTTCACTTAGCAGGAAGTGCATTTATTTTCTCATCAATCACTGCAAATTGTAGAAGTCTTATGTATTTTTTTTTCGTAGCAAATGAACCTAATTTCCTAACACTAATTGTCTCCGCGACACCTCCATGTTATATCTAATAATTTTAAGGAAGGAACCTGTTTCATTAGTTACGTATTGTACGATACTTTATATATATATATATAAGTGTGTGTGTGGAAGGTAAATGATGGTTGAAGAAGGATGTTAGTGGCAAGTTCAAGGGCTCAATGACTTTGACCCTCACTGAAATTTCAGTTTCTGCTTCCCGGCGCTACAATCAATACCACCCCCGCTTGTATGGCTTAGTAGGAAGTACTCACCCTCCATATCCAGGGTTAAAGGTGAGCTGCTTATGCATCTAATGGCTCAGACTCCTACATTGCTTTTGTGAGTAATAATCATTGACGGTATGTCGCAGTGAATGTGCACTTTTCAAAATAATGAAACTACAAAGACCCTGTGGCGGCTCTTGAGGAAGTCATTTTAGTTATATATATATATATATATATATATATATATATATATATATATATATATATATATATATATATATATATATATATATATATATATATATATATATATATGTGTGTGTGTGTGTGTGTGTGTGTGTGTGTGTGTGTACAGTAATGTTTTAGACTTCTAACGTACGTACGAGAAAATCTTATTTCTTGTTTCGTCTCGTAAATTTTGTAGAAGTCTCGGCTCGATTCTCAAAAAGTTTTTCTCGGCTTATCTCGTCTCATTTTGGACATTTATGTGAAAAAAAATGTCCTGGTTTTCAATGAACTTAAGAGGCTTCATCCCGGCGAAATTAAAATACCGCTAATTTTACAGTAATTATGTGGTATCTTCAAATAGATAAAAAGATAATAAAAAAATGTGGAACACGAGCGCCCTAGACAATATCATTTTACATGAGAAACCGTTATCACGATTCACTTATCTGCTTTCGATTACGAGCCATTTTGAAAATCGGCATTTATTTTCGCGTTTCTAAACGGCTGAAAACGGAATGCCACTAGGTGACTTGTGATAACGGTACCTCACGCAAAATAATATTGTCTAGGGCGCTCTTGTTCCATATATCAATTATCTTTTATCTATTGGAAGATATCACATAATTAGTGTAAAATTAGCGGTATTTTAATTTTGTCGGGATGAGGACTCTCAATCAAATAAATTTAATATACAATTTCAAATAAATTCCGAAAAAAAATACGTTCTGGCAATTCTCTTGTAGCATTCTCAACTATTTCTTTTTCTTAATTTCATCTGGGAGTTATCAGACCCCTTCCCTGTCACAGGAAGTCCACGAAAGGTGTGATATAACATCATTTAAACCATATTTATCATTGGAGTATGTTGTGTAATGAGCTGCACATCTTCAAATGTTGATAAATGATCTTCATTATGTTTGTACACTCTCTTTATCAATTTATAGTTTTGTACTACGAATCATTTAGTACTAAAGCCTGTGACAAATATCTTGGCATTTCAGCTAAACGAATAAAACACAAGCTCTGGCGCGACGTTGCCAAGTAGTAAAGGTGTGTGGCTATGGCTAAGGAGACAAACTACAGCGCGATTAGGTGACAGGGGATAGACATGGGTGTGTACAAAATAAACGCGGCAATACCGCTGGCCTCTCATTTGCTAGCAGCATTTAAAGGGAACTTGGAGCGCCGGCTTCAAATGCCAAGATGTTTGTCACGCTGTTTAAAAGTGTTTGAGATCTAACCGTTAGGTGAATTAATGCTGCCCGCGAGACTCATGAAATTTATAATCTTATGTCTAAAACGAGACGAGAACTGTCATGTGTCTCGTCTCGAACTGAATTTAAAAAAGGAAATTTCTCACCTTTTCCGTAACAGTATTCAAGTCGTGTGCGTACGGATTCTTAATGGATATATCTATCTGTCTGTGGAATGGTATGATAGTAAAAACAGTCAGAGGTTTGTGTGTGTGTAGATTGAGGATGTTAAGAAGAGGTTTTGTCTCCTCCTCTAACACACTGTACAAAGCAAAAGGGTAAAAATTACTATTGTCAATTGTAACATTAATAATCCACATAGAATAAAAATTATGACAGACAACGGAAAACGGTTTCTTACCATTGATTTAGGTTACCAAAAACAGATTTTGTCTGGGATCTCATTCTTTAATTTTTACCGGAAATGGCAGAATTCCACTACAATATTTCATTCTTGACTCCCATTGAGCAGAAACTTTTTGAAAGTAGAAACTTCTTGATATGGATCTAGCGTTGTAGAGATTTGTTCCATCTCGGTTGTTTAAATCAAAATGCACCTGAAAATCAAATTTGAAAATATTGTTCGTTCAAGTAAAAAAAAAAAAAATCACAAAAATCAAGTTTAAAATATTATTTTTCAAAATAAAAATGTTCGTCACAAAAAACATATAAAAAATATTATTTGCCTAAATGAAAATGTACATTGAAAAAAATGAAAATATTGCTTATGTAAATAAAAATGTAAAAGAAAATAAATTTAAAATATTGTTTTTCTAAATGAAAATAAGTAGTCCGACATAAATCAAATTTTAAATATTGTCTAAATGAAAATATGTGCATAAAACAAATTTGGATTATTGGCTGAATATAAATGTGTACATTAAAAAAAGATTAAAATATCGTTTGTCTAAATGAAAATGTACACTTAAAATCAAATTTTACTTTCGATTTTGTAAACAAAAAAATTCAAGGTCAAATTTAAAATATTATTTGTCTAAATGAAAAAAATGTAAAAATCAAATTTAATATATATTTTTGTCTAAATTAAAATGTACATCTGGAACAAATTAAAAACATTATTTGTATAAATGAAAATGTACATCTGAAACAAATTTAAATATTTAAATGAATATATATATATATATATATATATATATATATATATATATATATATATATATATATATATATATATATATATAAACAAATTATTGTCGCATGTCTATAAATATGTTGTTGTAGGAATATAATTTGATAACGAATTCGCCCGGTATTTCTTATAAAGTTAGTATGTGTATAATCGGCAAAGACATTCATGTGGCAAATTTCATGTCAATAGAGCAGTAAATAAGAACAATAAAACGAAAATAAAACTTACTTGCCTATTTAACAACATTTAGTTTTGCTCATTCTAATTTTCGTATTTATAATTCTTTTCCTATGAAATTTACTACAAATATACATGTCTCCATTGTACACATAGTATCAATATTTAAAAGTACCCTGCAAAATCATTATCAAATTATATTCTTACAAGAAGACAGCTATAGATATGCGACAATCATTTTGGACATGAGTGTACATAAAACAGTTTTAAAATGTTTTCCTAGATGAAAGTATATATTAAAATCAAATTTAAAATATTGTTTACCTAAATGTAAAAGTCATTAATATCAACTTTAAAAGGCTATTTGTCTACATGAAATATACATTACAAACAAATCTAAAATTTTTTGTGTAAATGAAAATGTACATGAATATTTAATTTAAAATATTGTTTATCTAAATAAAAATGTTCATAAAATCAAATTTATTTTTTTCTAAATGAAAATTACATAAAAACCAAATTTAAAGTATTGTCTAAGTGAAAAAGTATACAAAAATCAAATTTAAAATAGTGTTTAAGTAAATGGAAATTACGTTATTGTTTGTCTAAATAAAAATGCTCATGAAAATCAAATTTAAAATAATGTTTACCTAAATGAAAATTACATGGAAAATTTAAAATATTGTTTGTGTAATTAAAAATGTACGTGAATGTCTAATTTAAAATATTGTTTATCTTAAAAAAATGTTCATGAAAATCAATTTTGTTCTTTTTTCTAAATAAAAATCACGTAAAAATCAAGTTGAAAATATTGTTTATCTAAATGAAAATGTACTTGAAAATGAAATTTAAAATAGTGTTTTTATAAATGAAAACATACGTGAAAAATCAAATTTAAAATAGTGTTTATGTAAATGAAAATTACGTTATTGTTTGTCTAAATAAAAATGTTCATAAAAATCAAATTTATTTTTTCTAAATGAAAATTACTTGAAAATGAAATTTAAAATATTGTTTGTGTAAATGAATATGTACATTAAAAGTTAAATTTAAGATAGTATTTATCTAAATGAAAATTACATGGAAAATTCGTCTAAATATTTTTTTTTTATAAAAATTAAATTTGAAATAATGTTTGTCTAAATGAAAATGTGTTTGAAAAACAAAATTTAAATTCTTTTTTGTGTTTTTGTTTTTTTAAAAATAATTTGTACTTAAGAATTATGTTGTAAATAGAAAGAAGTAGAATTATAAAACAGTTCAAAGACCAATCGCTACCATAATATAAATTGAAGTGAGCAAGGTAAGGTCTTTGTTTTACACTACTGTCAGACAGAAGTTATCTAAGATTTACATCCTCATATGAGAACTAAAATTATTGGGTTTGCGGTGTGTGAAATGATTGTAGAAAAAAGAATTTTAAAAAGTGTTGCACATCAATTTTGATCAAAAGATTACATAGTGTGAGATGTTAATTCATGTTTGTTCCTTTGTAAAAAGAGATTTTCAAACAACGTGACATGGGTTTTGCGGTTGTGACAACCATTTTTGGGTTTTCAACCCAGAGAAATTTCCCAAAACCATTCAGAAGTATAGTTTAAAAATTGTTGTGGCTATTTCAAGAAGATTCCTCTTTCCTTTTTACATTTATAGTTGATTCCTCCTTATTATATTTTATACGCTATTTTTTCTCCTGTCGTCACACTACGTTATTGAGGTGGTAAGTGCTGTTCGCATAACCACAACAACTTTTTTTCCAAATATATATATATATCATGTTGATAATGACTCGTTTCCTGCTTTTCTGTAATCTTATTCAACTGAATAATTAGGCATGCAAAAAATCATAATGCATGATAAGAATTAAGTTTATAATGGTATTTTTTTAAAAGTTTTCTTTGTATTTATCTTCTTTCGTTCCAGTGATAGCTTCTCATGTCATAGGTACACCGAAAGATGCTCAAACTATTTTTTGTAAACTCATGTCACGAAATATTTTTTATCCGTGTTTTTAATTTTTTTTGCCATTTCGTTAGGACAGCCTTTCTCAAGCGATGTCACGCATCCACGTGGAGGTGCAGTGGTGTACGCAAAGAGGGATTCCTCAGTTTTTAACCTCCCTCCCTTGTTCAAGATAGTATGAAAAAAGTAAATATTTACCGTATTAAGATACGTATACAACAAGAATTTTAGGAACGATTAAAAATGGATCAAAAGATTGCGATCTTCGCCAATCATTAGCTTTTGGATCAGGGGCTACAAATTTTTGAACGGACCCTAAATCGAGTTTTCCTATTTGCTTCGAAATAAGCACATCATACTGAGTTAAGTGATAGTTTGGGTTTGGCTACATTATATGCAGTTCTCCAGATATAAGGCCTACAAGGAAATTTTTGATCGAAATATGTTGTTAGTTTTTGGATCAGGGGCCATAAAATTTTTGAACGGCCCCTTAATCGAGTTTTCGTATTTTCTACGGTATAATCACATCATACTGAGTTAAGTGATAGTTTAGATATGGCTACACTATATGTAGGTTTCCAAGTATAAGGTTACAAGAAAATTTTTGCCTGAAATATACTGTATCTTTTGATCCAAAAAGCAAAAAACGATATGCACGTAGAAGCCTGAACTTCTCCCTGAATAAATTTTATGAATGCTACTGATGGTGTTTGTTGCAAAATTTCGGAATCAAAAGAAATGTCCAAAATTTCCCCAAATGCTGCCCCTGATTATAATTAATATTATTAGGCCTATTAATAAAAATTACAGAGGGAAAAAAGTGTGTGGCGTAAGTAAAAACGTAGGTTACATGCGTAACATGGACTTAAGAGTCTTCATCCCGGCGAAATTAAAATACCGCTAATTTTACAGTAATTATGTGATATTTTCAAATAGATAAAAGATAATCGAAATATGGAACAAGAGCGCCCTAGACAATATTATTTTACATGAAAAACCGTTATCACGACTCACTTATCTGCTTTCGAGTTCGAGCCATTTTGAAAATCGGCATTTATTTTCGCGTTTCTAAGCAGCTGAAAACGGAAAGCCACTAGGTGATTTGTGATAACGGTACCTCACGCAAAATAATATTGTCAAGGGCGCTTTTGTTCCATATTTCAATTATCTTTTATATATTTGAAGATATCACATAATTACTGTAAAATTAGCGGTATTTTAATTTCGCCGGGATGAAGACTCTTAACGTAGGGTTGTAGGTAACATCCCATAGCAAACGTACAACTGAAAACGTATGTTTTATAATACTGTCCATATACGTGTTCCATCGCTACGTACTTTCCGTATGAAACAAAAAATTGTATATAGGCAGTCAGGATCTCACATACAGATAGACGGACGTAACACATAGCTGATGTATGTAACTTACGTATACGTATGTTATATACGGAAGACTGTTAGATATCAGACATCCTGCAGCGACATTGTATAACATCTAAGCGGGAAAAAGTTAGTGCGTATGTAGCATATGGATTACGTATACAGATTTGCGTAGTAAATTTATGGATTCCGTATATTTGTACAATGTGCTGCTGCTGTCCGGATAACGGATTTTTCGCAGCTTAGAGTTTCTTTTATGAGTTTTTGTCCTGTACGTCCGTGTGCAAGATTAAGTTTATCAAGGATGGTACTTAATTTTGGGCTTATGATCTTAATTTTGGGATTAATGGTCGTATGATATGCTTCAATCCAGTTCAGTTGACGGGTATACAGTCCATCATGTAAGGTTAAAAGTTACAGTGTGGCTCATTTTTAGCTTTCGGAAGAGCCAAACGTCCGATAGTGCTGAACTGTTTCTAAGGCTATCAAAGTCTCTGAAGCAGAATTTGCACATGAACTTGATGTTTTGGACGTTGCTCGAACTGCCACGTTGCACCAACTGATTACCACAGATTCCTCCGTTCAGCTACATTATTCTTACACTCAGGGCCGGATTAAAGGGGGGCTATAATCCCCGGCCCTCCAAATGAACACGGGCCTCAACTCTAATCAAAATCTCAACTGGCTATGTAAAACGAATCATGAAGATACAATCAACATCATAAAATAAAATATTACTAAAAATACGAAACATATTCCCTTAACTTTCCTATTGTATTTTCACATAAATGTATTGGGTGAAGTCAGCAGGGGCCACATATTTTTTGTAGCGCCGGGCCTCCAGATAGGTTAATCCAGCACTGCATACACTGCCAGTTTTGATCTATTCACACATGCTAAAATCATAATAAGGCAACCTAAGGACTGCATTGTATAAGATTGCTTGTAATTGAATCACAAATACGAGAACTACAACATTCCGGGAACGTTTTGACTGCCCCTCGCATAAAAGCTATCTATTATGAAGTAGCAAACTGTATCTATAAGAGTTTGATTTTCCCTACCAGTGACACACATACTACTTAAATGTTTGTTTCGTCATTATTATTATTATTATTATTATTATTATTATTATTATTATTATTATTATTATTATTATTATTATTATTATTATTTGACTTCCAGGGTATGCAATGCATAAGTGTAACAATTCTTATACAACGGTTTTGTCCGTCTGTCTGTCGACAGGCACCAGAGCAAAAACGTTAATAGATATCAATAACCGGTATTTTCCAATCGATTCAGCGTCCCAAGAATCTATCTTCTTTCCATTAACCACCTCTTCAAACCGGAAATGGTTTAAAATTAATAATTTCTAGTTCCAACATAATCGTCATAGAACAAAACCAGTGGCGGCTTTAGCGGGTAGGCCAGGTAGGCACGGGCCTACCCAAAAATTTTGAAAAATATATAAACGCTAAAAGACAATAAAGAGTAAATATATTTTCCACTATTCATATTAATGGTAGATAATTATTTAACAAACAGCATCAGCCACTACTGTAAAAGTAATTTCCTACTATCATTAATCAATTAAATGTGTATATGTATCCAACAAGCGAGGGAGCGGGCCTACCCAAAATTAAAATCCTAAAGCCTCTCCTAGACAAAACGCAAACAGATAGCGATAAGCGGTGTTTTTGGAATTTATTCAGCTCCTCAAGTAAGGATACCATCTCTCAGCTGTAGGTCTATTACTAAAACCAGAAATGTTAGAAATTTACTACTTAATGTAGGGTTGGCGTGAAAGGCCAAGGTGTTGGTGCCAGGTGTAGAGTTGGTAAACAAGACAATGTTATTAATGCCACTTAGTTTAACTGTTTAAGAAAAACTTAAGATTTGTTGTTGGTGAATGTGAATTGTACCAAAATCTAAGAAAAAACCTATATGAAATTTTGATTAAAGCTCATGAAAATACTCCAATTTCCTATAAATTTATATTGGCATCTCATAATTGGAATTCAATAAAAATAATTATAAAATTCTTGATAGAAACTGGTATCAATATATATATATATATATATATATATATATATATAAATCACTTCATACTATCAACTCTACAGGCATAAACATATAGGAATCAACAAGAATTAATTAAAATTAACATAACAATTCAAGAGGAAGAATTACAATAAAGGATTAGTTTAAAAAAAAAGAAGAAGAAGAAGAATACATATTTATAGAAACTTAAAGTCAACGAAGCTATATTACGATCAAGAAAAAGTAATCAATACAGTAGGAATTAGAAACCAAGTTAAATTTGGACAAGGGCAATTTGGAAAATAAATAAATAAAATAAAAACCTCTTCCATCGGCATAAACAATATAGCTTCAAAAAATTATCATTCAACCATGATAAAGAAATCACGGATTTACTAAATAAACACACAACATACATTTATAGCATACTAGCTTATAATAGCTGATGCTGTATAAGGAACACCGATGATGGTGAAGAAGACAAGAAGACAACTAGTTGTGTATATGTTGCGTTTGGGTATAGAGAAATGTCGATTCTGTAGTTGATGATTTGTAGATTTACCAGACGTATCATTTATATAAGTGGTTTGAGGAAGTATAACTAAATGTTAGTAGGAAATTTAGACATAGTGCACTGATTGGTTTTGTGCTCACCAAATAATTTGGTTATAAGGTAGAGGATTCAGAAGTTATTATGTTGACAATAAAGGATAAGCTACTATAACCGTACAAGATTACGTTTTTCTTGAATTCTTACACTTAATAGGTTTCATCTCCGTTTATTCCAGCTGGAAGTTGTAAATCTATTTTGACATTAAATTCGTATAGCTTGGAAGCCGGTTTTACAACTGAGGAACGAAACATTTTTGTTGAAATGATAAGTTTAAAAGCCAGAATGAGCAATATTGAAATATTATTTGCTGCAATTAATTCGTGGGTTTTTAACGAGAATCAAAAATTGTCACCTAAATAGGGATGACTTTCGTAATATCGTGTATATATAAAAATAAGGCAACAAAAGAATAACCGGAAGGGGAAAAAAGACTTGTATCGAATCTATTTCGAAATAATCTGGAACCACAAAACTACAATAGAATCACGGACGTCGGCTATCCTATGCAACGCATATATTTATTTATTTATTTCCTTATAGTGTGGGATGATAGCGTGTTCTGTTAACACTGCAGCTATTTTCAATTGACGTCACACACACACACATATATTATCTCATATAATCAGTTATGTGTGTGTGTGCATGCATATGCATAGGCGCATTATGGAAGGAGGAAAGGCACAATGCATTGATTCTTTGTAGCGTTGTATTAATTTCACTTTTTAATCATTTAAATACACAGAAAGTAGGTTGCATATTCGAAGGCTGCAGGGGAAATTTCCGTAGAACTCGATAGTTCTATGATGACCAGAGTTTACAAACACGATATAATGAAATGTTCGTACGGGGAAATCACTGTGAAGAGCATTATTGGAATTCTAGAGAGAGTTCAAACATTTAGAGGGTGTCGGAACAACTGTGAAACATTGAAATGGTAGATGATTAATGCAAATGAATTATTGTGAAGTGATTGGTGAGATGAGCATGTGGGAGAAAACGAGAGAACACGGGTAGAATCCAGGGATTCGATTTTCTCCATCATAAATTAATATGAGCTGGGATCGAACCAGAAACCCATCATACCTGAGGCAAATGCTGTTCCATTAAATTACCGAGCCTCCTACTTCCGTTTCTAATAAAGTGCACTGAAAAAAGAATCGTATGTGGCATACGTAGATACGTAGGTTACATACGTAAATCCTGCAATTTATGGACAACGTACACTAAACGTATAACTAAAAAAGTATATTTTGTACATACTTTCCGTGTAAGTGTTCCGAATAAACATACTTTCCTACGAACAAAAGAACTGTATATAGAGCTACGTATAAGTAGTTGGAGACGAACTTCTACACCCGAAAAGCAAAAATGTTAGCGGTACTTTACGTAATAATGATGTTCTAACATGTTTCCTTAATGGATGTTGTCAAACGGTTTGGTAGGTCATTAGGGGTTGATGACATGGATTTGGAAAGTTGTTATATTTCTGTTTTTAGTTGTGCTGACATGTAAAAGGTCGTGTCCTCTTTTTAGAGACTTTATACTGGGTATTTTTAAAAATAATGGAAATTTGAATTAAATCTGTTGATACGTCATTCTGTATTACGTACTTTCGTAGTAGTGATTAAATTAATATTTGAGTCCCACCTGTTAGGCTAAAGGAGATGATGATTGTTAAAAATAAGAAGGTGAGAACACTTATAATGTGTGATACGCACTGGAATCGAACCCGGGACCCTTATCATTGGAGCTGAATACTGTATGATGGGAGGGAAATATTTATTCATGCGTGACTTTTTTAATTTGTTGGATCGTATTTTTTATTTTTTCGCTTCTTATTTTTAATGGTTCGTATGCCAGAGCATACTCCTAAAAGCAACTATGTTGTGAGCGTGGCAAAACTTTGTGTACGGTATGATACACTATGATGGTGCATATACAGAGCGTGGTTTCCGTACGTCTGTTGCTGATGAACTTAAGACATGAACTGAACTTTTCCCGCGCTTTTTGAAACCCGGTTGGGTAAGAGTGGTGATGTGTGCTTGCAGGGCGTTGCTAAAACTTGAATTCAAATACAAAGGAAGACCGTTGACACGATTGGTAAACATTACAGAATACCGCCAGACTAATAGAAATAACTTTGGCGCCGCGGTAGGTGAACAAAAGGAAGATTGCGGACGTGGGAGATAAACATCACAAATTGGGGACAAACTAATAAAAATAACTTTAATGTTGGGAATGCCGAACACGTGATTACCTTGCGGTTATGAAAATACTTTAAATACAGGTTATAAGAGACAAAATATATAAAGATACATCATGCAGTCGTATGAGAAGAAGGATCTTTGCAATAGCAATATTGAAGTAATATCTGATGCTGAAACAGAAATATACGAATCATCGTCAGATGAAGAATTTGATTTTGATGCAATAGATTCACCAGCGCTAACAGTTTCACCAACACCGCCAGCATCTCCAATTGTATTATCAAGAACATCACGATTTTGGGCTTTAGATTGTTGTTGTAATAGTGAAAAAGTGGATCGCGAATGTATAAAGAAGGCTATTGAAAAATGGAATTTTAATGAAACACTAATATGTGAGGGTTGTACGACAGGATCTAATCATGATTTTGATCATGATTGTATGACGACGCGTCCAGAATTATTGGAAACCCGCGCTTGGAGTATTATAGCAAGTCCTAGTGTTGAAGATGATGTGTTTTATTTGTACGCAAACACGCATATTATCGGACTATTAACAAGAGAAAAATTTTATGACGCCTATGTGGATTTATTAAGTGATACAGACTATTTACCGGAATTACTAGAGATCTTCATAAGAAAAGACAAACGGAAAGCGAATATTTCAGATTGAAAAAATGTATTCAAATAGTGCTAGTGTTTTATGTGTGTTATGTAATGGTGAAAACATTAATGTGAACTGTGTATTAAAAACTATAAAAGTATACTTACACAACAATAATCCATTGGAATGCGTGGAATGCAAGTTACATCTTCCTCATGAATGTAGACATTTTCATAATACTGGATCATTTGCAGTGAAGTATTTATCTCTTGACAAAACTCTTAGTGAACTCTTTGAAGTGTTTGAACAAGAACATAGTGAAATCTCATTTCGATGCTTTATGCATAAAACGTGTGATCTTTTACAAAATACAGAATTTGTTGGACAGATAATTCCATTTTTTATTTTTCATTCAAATGAAATTTCACCATGTGTAAATCAGTATATTATTGATATTCAAGGTTTTAAAATGTCTGATAACGAATTTATTATTCGTGAGTTTTGTTTAACTGCATGCGATGATACAGTAAATTTCCATTGCTTGGTAAAATCACCAGTTGAATATAATTTATTATCACTAGGATGTCAAAAACAAATTGACTGGTTAACATTAAATTTGCATGGATTGAAATGGAATAGCAAAACTGGATATACTGTATCATGCATACGAAACCTTGTATATCAATTATGCGCAAAGAATTCAACCTTTTATTGTAAAGGTTTAGAGAAATCTCTTTGGATTAAAAGAATATTTGCATTAGATAATGTCATTGATTTAGAAACAAAACATTGTCCTTCATTAAATGAATTATGTGGAAATACATTTAATGAATATTGTTCTTTTCACACAAGTATTGTAAAGAAATCAGGATGTGCATATCGTAATGCACAACAGTTGAATTATTGGTGGAAATATGAAAGATCAACAGCATTAACTAATGCATTATCAAGATTGTAATGAGGAATTGTAAATAAAATGCATGGGTGTAAGTTTAAAAAATTTATTGTAAATTAAAAATGTAAATTTAAAAAAAAATAATAAAAAAAAATAAAAAAAAAATTATTTGTGTTTTCTTTTTAAAAATTTGTTTACATGTTTATAAACAATAGCATCATTCTTTTTCAAAATTTTCTTGTTAAACAATTTTAAACACTTTTCAAATGATTGAGTGCGAATAATATGATGCAGAAAATATAAGACAAAATAACCACATAACACAGAATTATCATGTTGATATTGTTGAATATTTGTAAAGTACATTTTAGTATTTTTCGACAAAAAGTTTTTTATTTCCTTGGGAATGTCCATAGCAAGACTATCAAAGTAGTATCCATGTTTTTTCTTATTGATGTACACTGCAACCCAGTGGGAACCAGCAGAATCAGATGTATCAAGATTAATCACAAGTGCTGCAGGAGGTTTTACCGTTACAGGAAGTTTGTCAATAGGGTAAATTCCAGTAACACTTGCACCAGTCACTTTATCAGTTAGTAACACTTTTAATAATTCATCACTATACATGATAAAGATTATTTTTAATTGTAGTAGGTATGTAATTATCACTGTTATTTACATGTAACACATAATCATACACTTTCACATATTCACTATACAGTAATGCTTCATGAACAGTACATCTATATTGTCCGAAACGATGCTTATTATGTGCACACCGATGAACGTGAAAACTTAATGCAGTATACTTTGGACAGTTTATTTCTTCCAAATTTGTAACTTCTCTTTGAAGAATTTCTTGAAGAAAACACTTTCTATTTATTCCGTATGTGTATATGGTTGTAGTATTTGAACAATATGTTTGAAGAATTTCCTTAAGATGTGAATATTCTACATCCCCTTCGTGCCAGGTAATGCCATACACATTCTCACCTAGATATTTGTTTGTGCTTATGATTGGCTCAGATAAGTTATTTAAAGGAAATGGTGGTTTAAAAACCCAATTTTGAAAAAAGGGAACGTCAGGATTTACAATGGCTAGCTCTTTTATAATAAACTCATCTTCGTTATCATGATACGCCGAGAAGTGAACAACAACCCGCATTGTACTCAACTAAATAAATTAGAAGGTGTTATCAGTATAAATATTTCTGTCTTTGTCTATTTGTGCTAAAGAATCGAATTGTGCGTACACAATGCATGTAACAGGTTCAGTTAAAGTTTCTGAAAATGATACTTTTAAATTTACAGGGGAATCGCGTACTACATCCCACGTGTTATCATCTAAAGTTCCTGTTGGAGATAGAATAAATGCATACAGAGCATATCCGTTTGGATACTCATCAAGAGTAACAGTATGTGAATAATTTTGATAATATATACCAGTACCTGAAATCAAAGTATAGTAACTTAGAAGGTATAAATTATTATTAAAATCAGGTGTGAGGGGGTTGGGAGGGAATGATTTTGAACCGACTTGTAATTGCAGTTTGTTAACGTTAAAGTTTCGAAATTCAAAGGGATTAAGATGTGATTTCCCATTGAAGGCTGTGTTGGAGATGAAACCAATAATCAGGCCTTTAGGAACATTACCCAGGAAAAGATTATCAAGACTGTAAGACTTTACTTGTGCAGGTATAGTATAAGATCTTGTTTCCACTCTCGTCAGAGGTAACTTGGCTGTTTCCGAACCCATTCGTGTATTTAATTGCATAGCTAAATCTGCAGCTACATCAATACGACGTACATGAAGAATAATTTCCTCAAGTGCAACTTTATAACTTGTATTTTCAGCAGACATTAAGCAAAAATTATCTTTACTACGATGTAGTTTTACACGCAAACTTACTTTGTTAGGAAGCATACGATCTAAACTTACAATATCAGTATGAAGACGTCCATACATTTCAAAAGATTTACTATTTTTCACCATATTAGCACGTTTTTGGAAACCAGCATTTGTATTATCTAATTTATTAAAATTTTTTGCAGTATCTTTATGCCACATGGCACATGCTAAATGTGTTTGAGAAGCATCATGAGAATAATTTAATAATGTTTCAATGTATGCACGATAAGGATAAGATCCTGATGAAGAACTAATTAATTTATCATTTAACGAAATATCAATTTGACTAAATAAAGAATGTAAGAAATTATTTACGGGTGCGACAACATCATCGTTAGCTAAAGTTGTACCATCAGCTTTAGTAATTTTACAACGTACATAAAGATAAAGATATGCAGGATGAATAAATTCACCTGTTTCTCCCGGAATAACAAATTCAATAGGTCCTTCTGAGGTTAATGTGGAAATAGGACGATATTCAGCATTTGTAGTTGCTTCAATAGCTGTCTGTGTCATTGGTATAGAAAAGAAATCAAATTCATTGGTACAACATTCAAAACTATTTGAATTTAGGAACGCCATTATGAAAAGATGTCCTGTATATGTTTACGTTTTGTTGGTGGTCCAAACTTTACAATTGCAGGAGCTTTTCTCTTGCGTGACCGTCTCTTGCCGTTACCAGTTAGCAACTGCCCAACTTTATTAATTGCTTTTGTCTTTAAACTATTACCAGCTTCTTTTACACGTGCACGAACCGATTCTTTAAATGGTCGATTTTCTAATACATCACCCGCAACTTGCATACCGGTTTGTAATGCTTGACGTCCTACAGTTTTTGCACCTTGTTTAAGAAATGGTAAAGCAAAACGAAATAATCCTTTAAAGAAACTACCTATACCATGTCCCCTTTGATATACAGGTCCTGAAAAATATGGTATTCCGCGCCCACGATGATAAGTAACACGTCTTGCTCTCATTTTTATTATTATTATTATTTAGAAGATGCCGGAGAGCGTTTAAAATGTAGTGTTACGGTCAGTGTCCCAGAACGAAATGGCAAATTTCGCCCTGCATGATCTTTTAATAGTATTTCAATTGTATTAAAACAAAATTTTGCAAGTGGCATATAATGAATATCTTCAAATGTAATTGTTTGAACTTTTCCATATTTAATATCAGAGATTGTTGCTATACGTAATAATGGTGCTTTTGTATCACCTAAAAATTGATATTGTATAATATCTGTATAAATAAAAATTTGATGTGGATATCCGATATCTATGTATGGTTGTTTGAATCCATGAGATTCTTTTACAAGATCTGATTTTTCAGAAAAACCTAATTGTAAAGCTAATGTAGGCGACAATGTAACTGATTCTACATGTTCATCACATTCAACATGTACAACATTTGAAAAACTAAATTTTATAAAACTCGATATTGCGTTTAATTCTTCTAGTAAATGATGAATGGATGGATAATATCCAACAAGAATTTTACTTTTCATAGGTTCTGCATTTTTAAATTTGTACCATATAACGTTTTCACCCGCGGTAACATTATAACATGTTAATGGAATATGTACTTCACTTAATCCTACATACCAATCGGATTCTGATAAACGAATATTATTTTTTAATTGATTAATAAAATGTGTTGGACTATTTGTAGGATATACATCAGCACTAGCATTTGAAACTAATGTAATGTAAAAACTATCATCAATACTTTCAGAAATCATTTTCGTTTAAAGTGAAGTGTTAGGTTTGAAGTTCCAAAACGAAATGGTAATTTTAACCCGTGTTCATCTTTTAAGTTTACTTCTATTGTATCAAAATATTTCTTTTCAACTTTAACATAATGTGGTGTGTGAAATACAAAAGATTTTACATGACCGTGTTGTACATTATATACACTAAGTTTTCGAACTAATGGACCTATATTTTGTTGTTGTTTTACAATATCAATGCAAACATTAATTGTATTGGGAATATTATAATCTAAATCACATGGAAATTTTCCACGTGCTAATATTAAATCAACATTTTTAACTTTTGTGTATATAACATTTTTAACATCAAGCGTATTTTCATTAATAAATCCAAAAATCTGTTGTAAACCTGGTGTAACACCAATCATACATTGATCTTCTAATTTTAAAGAATGTTTAATAACAACTTGATTTTTATTTTGTAAATAGTGTAACATACGAACATTTTCAGGAATTAATTGTAGAATTGATTCAATTGATGAATAATATCCCGGTGTTATTGGAACATGGTAGCGTTCAACTTTATCATCGATAACACTAGTAATTATAATTTCTTCATTTTCACCAACATTGTAAAAACTCCACGGAATATTAATTTGTGTTAATGCAACACCCCATTCCCCATCACTTAAATCAATAGGCTGTGCCAATTTAACTCGAAATGATGATGTAGTATTATTCTCAAAAAGATTGCTACTTGCATTTGAAGGAAGAGTAACGTAAAAGTCGTGTGTAAAGTTTGAATTCATTTTGCAGACTGAATAGAATCTGATCTAATCCACGAATTCATACTTGATGGATATCCTAACCATTTTACATACATCCACCCTTTTTTACGTTTTAATACTTTTTCAATGAGATATGTTTTCTTTGAATTTATAATTACTTTTTGTAATTCTTGTGCATAAAATATTCCTTTAATTTCTTCACCGTTCCAATCTTTTAATTTGTAAGTGACAGGATCTGACTTAATACATTTGTCAACAATAAATATTTCTTGTGACCATTTAGGTAAATATCCTTTTTCTAATACATGTTTATACTTACTAACACGTACATAATCACCCTCATTAAATTTACATGTTATATTCTTTTTATTATTATTTTTATTTCCGTATAATGTTTCCCACACTTGATTCACATTGGAATCATTTACTTGTGCAGGTGCCATTTTAATACTTGAATGGTATGAATGATTATAATTTTTTACAATTTGATCTAATACATTAATATAACGATAAGTATTCTTTGCAGTAAAATAACGATACAATCTTTCTTTTAATGTACGTATAAAACGTTCTGCTAATGCGCATTTAATTTCGGAATGAACACTATAATGATTAATTTCATATTTTTTAAACAATTGTTTTACATGACGATTATAAAATTCACCGCCTAAATCTGTTTGTACGTTAAACACGGGTAACTTGAAATTTTTAAAAATTTTTGTTATTGCTTTTACCATTTCAGGACCTTTCTTTGTTTTTAACGGAACACAATATGCATAACGTGAAAAAATATCAATACAACATAATATATATTTATAATTATTATTATACTTTGCAATATTTTGCATATCTGCTAAATCCATTTGTAATGTTTCATTTGGTGCACTAACATAATACTTTTTACGTTCAAAAACTTTACGAGCTGGTGCATGTAATGTATAAGCATCTTGAGAAGCTAACCAATTTTTAATTTTCTTTTTAGATAACTTTGTTTTGTGTTGTAATGTTTGTATACTTGATAAAGAATCAGGATTTGAATAATCATAATATATTTTTGATAATTTTGTCATTTTTACATACTATATTCTTTCCACTGTTTAAATAAATTAGCAACTATTGCAGGACTAGTAGATTTTCTTACTTTACGAATACGTTGTCTACTACTACTACTACTACTACTACTACTATTCACTTTTGATGCTGGTGTGCTAATAGGTGTACCAATAAATTCTTTAGGAACATTAAGATCTTCTAATAAATTTTTAAATTCATGAATACCTAAAGGATTTCTTGAATATTTTCTTGTACGAACAACATCATTTACTAAATCTATAATATTTGAACCTGGTATTGTTTTTCCTTGAATACGTACAATGCCAGACTTATCCCACTGAATTTTATCAGAACTTGTCAACTGTTTTAATAATAGATCTGTTTTCCTACGAAGTGTTTTCGGTACTGATTGTAAAATGTCTGATACAAATGGTAAAATAGAAGTATTGCTATCTTGTTTGGAACTTGATGATAATTTTTCTTCTTCTTCTTCTTGAATGATAGGTAAAGTAATAGGTTTATGTGAAGAAGAAGATGTATACTGTAAATAACGATGCAAAGCTTGTTGATATAATTTCCACTTTTGTTGTACACTAAGATCATGGCGTTTTAAGATATTATTCATTTCTTCATCTAAACGTGACTGATGTGAATCTATGGATTTAAGATTTGATTGAATTTCAAGTACAGCATTTTCAGGAACTAAAATCATTTTACGTAATTCTGACATATTTAACGACTGAAAATACTACTTCCTACTGCTGCAAGAAGTGGTCCCAAGATTAACGGTAAAAGCGCACCACCTTTTTGTAGTAACAACTTCTTCTTTTTATTTAATGCAGTACGCTGCTGAGATAGAGCACGTAAGATCTTTTTATGTCTACGTAAACGTTGCTTCTGACGAGAATTTAAAGGAATGTTTCCTTTTATTGTGTTTTTAGCTACTTGAGATATTGTTCTTATTAAATCCCCTGAAGCATTTTGTAAAATTTGTTTTCGTTTTGCATTTTTGCATTTGCACAGAGCACGGAGCGTGCTGTAGTGTTGTTTCACCTTCAACATCTTGATGCCGACTAAACAAAAATTTCTGTATGCATGTCTTTTACGTTAGCGTACACATGCATGATTTCATTCGGAAAAATATTTGTACGTATTCGCAATGCATCGTTTGTTTTTTGTGTCAAGTCAAATAATAAATAAGTGTGAGGCTCCCGTGTTACTTCTTCGAACACACTCACGACTTCTTTACTATACCGAGGCATAATTTGCCTTGCTAAATATTGTATTTGTAATTTATCACGTGGATTTTTAAATACTATAATATAATGTGCATTTAAACTAATATCACGTGCATGTTTTCCTTTTGGAAATAAATTTTGAATAATAAATATTACAGTTAACTTTTTATGATGTGCATACTTTGTAAATAAATTAGCAACATCGCCATTAGTTTCCGACATTAAATCATCAAGTATTAATAATGAATTTTCTTTAATTTCAAAATTATTCATGTCAGGTATTCCCTCTACAAAACGTATTTTTGCATTTGCATCTAATTTTGGTATTACTGCACCATAACACCAAACAATATCATTAAATTTTATACTAAACATTTGATCACATTCATTAAGTAAACGATTTACAAAACAAGTTTTACCAGCCCTTGAAGGACCAGCAATTAAAATAGTAGAGGGATGTTGAAACTTTAACATCTTGTAATCAAATGAATGCATACAATAGAGACTCTACTTTATATACACACACTCACACACTCATACATTAACATATTTTCGAACATGTGAATTTTAATATTTTCACAATCGTTGATTGTTCGGAGTATACATACTAATGAAACGGATAAAAAATCACTGGGATATAAAATTAAAGCTTGAAATGAAAAAAAAATCACTGGGATATAAAATTAAAGCTTGAAATGAAAAAAAAAATAAATTATGAATAAATTAAAATAAATAAATTATGAATAAATTAAAATAAATATTTTTACAAGCGATTTTAAGAACGGTTATGCTGTGCATACGAGGCGGTTAAAAAAAAAGAGACATTCATACAACTCACATTCATTCATTCGTGGGTCTATAACCGTAAGGTACACTTGCACGTTTTTGTACTGGTTCATCGTCAGTTACGTCAGGTTCGTCAATACGTTTTCGTTTTTTGTTGACCTCACGGTGTGTCTTTGTCTCTCTACAGCTAAAGATACGGAACCCCGGTCTACGAACGATACTGTTTGGGTTTTCTATTACTGTGGACTCTAATTGTCCAGACACTAATTTATAGAAACTCTCAAAGTTAATTTTTTGAGAGGTTCTATCGTTTAGTGTTATCCCCCTAATTTTGAATATATCGCGAACATCCCCTTGGGCATTTGTTAGCCGCATGGCGTAGTTTTTACAGCCAAGACCTATAAAGGTTGTAAACTCCCAACCTTCAGGAATTTCATTTGTAAGATCACCCAAATAGTTTCCGAGCGGTAACAAGGGTTCCTCATCTTTTTTCTGTAGATACATGATACTGTCAGTGTCACAGTAAATTGCTCTGTCAGGTCCTACAGTCGTCAGTAGTTCGTAAAGTCTAAGTCTAGCCCACGAAGTAATAAATGCGGCTAGTATCACATTAGAAAACGCTAACGGAACGTTTTCGTTTTCAATGTCTCTGTATGTGACAATGAGATGGTCATCATCAATTGGTACCACACTTTGAATTTCATACCTTGCCGTAGTTAAATACCTAAGAAATGTGACCTCATCACTAACAATTATACTCTGTGACATATCTGTGCGTTGCCCCCACTTTCCATACAATGAATTGAGGTATAGTTTCGCACATTGCCTCAATCCAGGGTTCGTCCTAATATTATCATAATTTAATCGTATGCCTTCATGGGCATAATATTCTTCGATATATTTATGTTTGTCTTTTTCAGTGGTACAGTAAGCAGGAAAACCAGAGGCTTCCTGCTTCATCTGAAGGAAGGAATTCACATAGGTCCCGAACAGCCCACCTGAATTCCCCTCTTCAGGATCTAAGAGTTCAAATTCCCATATCTCATGTATATCGATTATTTTGTAACCTTTTTTAAGAGCAAGGTGTAACTCTGGAGTACAAAATGTTCCTGTGAGAGCACACTCAGCATCACTATGAGTACATTCATTAGTGTTTTCTTCTTCCATACATGTGCGGCAAAGGCCGAAAAGTAATCGACCTCCCGCAACGTATGGTAAGATCGGAAAATAGAGGTCCTTTGCAGGGACAATTGTGCATTTGACTACACCGTGAATACTTTCCACATCTGGAAAGTCCGGTCCCGTGTGAATCTTAGGTGATTTAACCGGCATAGGTTTACGCGCCATTACCCATGGGTAAAGGCTAGTTACATCGGCATAAGATATACGCTCATCACTCGTACAATTGACGTAAGAACGAAAGACCTCCGTGCGACCACCGTTGTAACAGTTCTTAGGAATAAGAAAATCAGGTAGATTAGTACAACGTTCTTGAACAAACTTTTGTACTTCCTTGTCCGTCTTTATCTTATTATCCCAAGAACATTCCCATATTTCATATAGGTTTACACCTATACTTTTCAGGTACTTACGGCGGCGCATGGTTTGCTCATAGCGTTTTTCCATCGTATTGTACGAGTCTTGTGCATCGTGCAAAACCGCGTCACGGTTAAAGGGGAAGCAATGGCGGCAGGCATGGAAAAAACATCCGTAATACTCGAAGGCAGCGTTGAGTCCTTCGTGCCATCCATCGACCTTGTACCTACCAATATACTTTTCCCCACCTCTCCTAGCATGCTGGATTTCTATCCCTAATTGGTCTTCCATATACATAAGCCATTGCATAGCTTTTGTACTATACTTGGTCTTATGATGAAATCCCAACGCGGGAATGATAGGAATAGTATTTTCCGGTAAGTGCAAGGTACGATATGTACGCATTGCAAGACTTGCAATGGTTGATGATGTTATGAAACATTGCAAACCCTCCGTTTTCTCTTCAATAATATCGCTAAATTTGATGACCGCTTCTGTTAGAATTCTAACATCATTTTTACAATAAGCCAACATATCCTTCTGCAGGTTAAACTCCTCGCCACTTTCCGCACGTTCTTGGTGCCAGGCTTCCAATTGTTTTCTTTCTTCTGTGCTTCGTCCCTCAGGGTCATAGTACTTAAGTGGAGGGTAGGGACCGACATAATTTTGATTTTCTTCAGTATTAAACAAATATGGGAAATCTCCCTTCTTTAAATTTTGACTAAGGCCTAACGTTTTCGGTAATCTGGATAATTTGGCACCAATATAGAGGAAAAAGTCGCGAAAAAAGATACGGTTACCTATATTAATATTAAAAATCTTTTGACCCTGAATAAGAACACTAGGTACAATATGCTGGTCTTCTATTAGAGTTCTAAGACAGAAGAGACCATCATATCTGGATGCATTATGAGCGATCGCCAGGATTTTCTGAAAGACAGGACGTTCTACTAACACGTGGTTAATAAAATCCGTCATTGTCTTAAAAGAAAACGAACGATTTCCAATATTGTCACCGCACGTTTTACAAGGCTCATCGATGCCTTTCCTTATACAGACGTGACATACATGATGACAACACACCAGTACAACCTCATGTTCCCTTTCACCGCGCTCATTCGGCGCCTTCAACATCGTCTCTACATCATAGGTAATGTACATAAACCTTTTCGTATGAACAGGTTGCTGTCTCTGAACAAAACATGTATGATTTGTATCAACATACGCGCGGCATGTTGAACAAAAATGTTCACCACACATGTGTTCAGATTTTCGCCCCCTCTTATCAAAGATGATACCACAATCGATGCAGAGCTTTACATTATCACATACGGATTTAGCCGCTTTATTATGTACCAGATGGTTGTCAAAACAAATACCCTCAGCAAACTCTCTATTGCATGCATTACATTTAATTCTGTTTGCAGTATCGTCCCGTTCGTGAGTATGTTCGCAAAAAGTGCAACGAGTCTTACACTTGTGTGTGCGATATCTTTCATCATAACCTTCCAAACAATAATAACAATACTTCCGTTTGCTAAGAAAACTTGTAATATTACGAATGGGTTCGAAATGACCAATAGTGTTACCTCTTTGATATAGGATAAAAATCTTATTTTCTGCATATTCTCCCGGGTAAAGTACTATATATTCCCGATTATTCTTTTCAACCTCCTCATAAACAACAATTTGATATTCCCCTTTCAAATATGCTTGAAAGAGGTCCAGATCAGAGATGTCACAACCTTGCTTACTTTGAACGTTAACTCCTGCCATTTCGCAGAGAACTTCTGCTTTAAAAATCCAATTATCATAGTCTCTTGTTTTTAAATTACATAAAACTTGACTACTTGCGGTATGTTTTGTTATTCCATATATTATGGCCATGGGGAGGCAGTACATATTCTTATTTTCAATGCGAATTAATCGCTTTTCCAAGTAATCTTGGTATTTGCAATATTTTCGGACAGCACTCATTGCATTAGGTCTTCCTTGTCCGTGCAAATTCTCAGCTATATGGAATCGAAACAATACTTCTTCCCCTAAAAGGAACACTTCATTCGAATTTAGTACTCGTTCGATTGAAGTGAGGACTGTTCTAGCAGTGAAATTGTCCTTTCTTCTAAACGGTACATACACTGGTTTGTTATTAGTACTATTACTACTTTCAACGTATAAACCAATGTAGTCCATGGGGCGTGCATTGGAAATCACATGTTCCAACGCAAAATCAATTAAACTCTCGATATAGGCCTCTGGGTTATTAATATTCCTTTCATTACCCACAGGTCTGACGACAATTTCATGGCCCGTAAGATGAAACTTACGAAACCTTTGTCTGCTTTGTCTTACAACTTCGAAATTACTATTTCTTTGATTATCCCCGCCATTATTATTATCACTACTACTACCACTTGTACTACCACTATTATGACTACCAGTAGTACTACTTGCACTATTCTTATTTATGTTGCCATGTCCAACCATTGGTGGGACACTAGCAGATGACGGTCCAGGCTGTGGAGAAAAAATCAATTGGTTCCCATAGTCATGATTATCCTGTACACAATATTGAGTTGTATTGTATACAGGATTTTCTCCCTGGACCTGTTGCGTGGGTATAACCACAGCATTGTCCGCATTTTCAACCAATCTCCTCATTTCTTCTTCAATTGGTAATTCAACGGAATTTAAATTGCCAATCCCATTTGCTTTATCATTTAGGAAAGCTAAATCTTCATTTGATAACAAATATAAATTATTAGGACTCAAGTTATGAGTTTCTTGAGGGGTCATGACTATGGCATTATTATTATTATTTTCAGATGGGATTAAGCATGGTTCCAAAACAAATCGCGAGCCAAAATCAAAAAACTCAGATAACTCTGTATCATTTATCCTATCTACCTGACCTTCCCCACAAGCTAATAAATACATAACTTTATCTAGAGCCAATTCATATGATTCTTTACTACGGAAAAAACCGTACACAAACAAATCCAGTACGTCAGCACTGCTTACACAGTGCTGGAGAAGTAGTATATCATTACCTTCAAAGACACGAAGGGTCCGCAATAAGGCTTCGCATCTAACGGTTCCCCTATGGCCAAGTCTGCTTAATTCCATGATGGCTTTCCACGTACTAAAAACCCTAGGGTACTCGTTGAGACCGCGCAAAACCTCTTGCAGGTAGATCTCATCAATCATGTTAAATTCTTCAGTTGGGCAGAAGAAATCCATCTAAAAAATAAAACAAAGAAAAAACTATTTTGAGTAATCAACACCACTTTAATAAAAAAGATCAAATAAATACATCTTTTAAGCAACGCTCACATAATAATATCATATAAAAGAAAAAATTAATCACCTTTAGTTAATTAGTAATATGTAAATAGAAATCAATCAAGTTACTTTATGAAAAAATCAGTAAATATATTCACCTATATTGAATTATAAACTATTCTATTAAAAATATCCATACACACACACACACACACACACACACAGAGAGAGAGAGAGAGAGAGAGAGAAAGAGAGAGAGAGAGAGAGAGAGAGAGTCTCTCTTTGTTCATTAATATTGGTTAAATACAAGTCAAGTACAATTAAAACTATATAATTTCTTTCTTTTTAAAAAAAAAAATCAAAATAACCATAAGAAATACATACGTTTCAAGGCTTAGTTCTCCGATCACAATCCACAAAAAGAAAAGAAGAAAAGAAGAAATCTCAGCTGGAATAGTCGGTACTTTTTTTAATTAATTGCTAGCACCACAACGCTTAGCACCGCTTCAATATCTGTAATAAAACAGGTCTCAATAAATATACTGGTAATCCTGTATACTTTATTTAATACTATTAAAATAGGTTAAATAATCAGGAAAGCTTTCTCTGTGATCTTTAACGCACGCCGACGTAAGAAAAAATGATAATCGTACACATCAAACACATGTTATATCATGTTCTATCAAGTGTTTTCCCCCTCCCACCACTAACAGTGACATCTGTCGGAAAACTTTTAAATTAACTTTAGTTTCGTTTAAGCCGTGTACCGTGTTGACGTATTTATTATTAGTCCTGAATATATATATTTATATTTTAAAGGTACAGTATGATATATATTTCTTTTTAGCCATTAAATACTACTAATAGCATTAAATAAGTACCCTTCTCGCAGTTGTGTTCTGTTAATAAAACATAATTTGTGAGGGCATAGTTGATTCTTCTTTTATCAGTAAACCACCAAACGTTCATTATATTACAAATCCCTAAGGGGGACCCTTCAGTTGAACATAATTATCATCATTATGTTATTACCTATTCAGAAAAAAAAAACCCGCAATTGTAAGAACTAACTAACTAATGGGGAACTTTAACACATGTCAATGTATATGGTAAAACACATAATTCTCTTTTTGCTATAATACTGTTAAAATCTAGGATCGCCTATAACTAATGGGTCCCGCCAATTATAGCTACGTGATTTTCCTTTTGCTATAATATAATACTGTTAAAAAATCTAAGTAAGCCTGGGGGCCGCGGTGGCTCGGTGGTAAAGCGTTCACCTCTGGTTGGTCAAGTGAGTTTGTGGTGAACAAACACAGTGTGCGTGGGTTTCCTCCCACTTCCTATATACTTTTAAGAGTTTATTTTAGCTCCCATATTTAGTTCAAGTTTGTAGAAACAAACGAAAGAATAAATAATCACACTGTAAGTGTTCAGAGATTTCATAGAAATCGAACCAATAAAAAAAAACCGGCATAACCGTGGGGACTCAAAAATTTCTAAATAATCCTGTGACTGGGACCCGCCAGTTATATTACAAATAGGACTACATAATTTCCTTGTAATACAATACTGTTTAAATCTATGGGGGGACCTATAACTAATGGGGGGAATGTCGCCCGCCAATTATACGGTTATACTACAATAGGCATACATAATTTCCTTGTAATACAATACTGTTTAAATCTATGGGGCACCTATAACTAATGGGGGGAATGTCGCCCACCAATTATACGGTTATACTACAATAGGCATACATAATTTCCTTGTAATACAATACTGTTTAAATCTATGGGGCACCTATAACTAATGGGTGGAATGTCGCCCGCCAATTATACGGTTATACTACAATAGGCATACATAATTTCCTTGTAATACAATACTGTTTAAATCTAGAAGAACCCCTAACTAAGGGGTAGGGCCTCCGACAGTTATAGCTATGTGTTACAATACTCGTACGTAATTCTCTTTTGCTATAAGATAATACTGGTAAATCTAGGCAATCTATCTTGCAGGCAAAAGCCCCTCGTTGAGGGACATGGTAGAAATAGGAATACCCATACATAATTTCAATTCGCTTTCTTGTAATACAATACTCCTAAAATCTAGAGGAACCCATAACTAATGGGGGGAAGGGCCCCCGTTACTTGTAAAATATACTACAAATAGTCATACATAATTCTCTTTTTGCTATAAGATAATACTGTTAAAATTTAGGCAATCTATTTGGCAGGCAAAGCCCCCTTCATTGAGGATCATGGTACAAATAGGAGTACATCATTTCATTTTTGCTTCGCGGATACACAACAGGTTTTCAATAACCAATGTATTTAGGGGGTTCCGTAAAATTTTCTTTCTTGACATTAAAGCTATTCTATGCGTTATGTAACTACCACCCAACGCAAATAACTAACATTCAGTAATATTTACTATTAAAACACAATAATGTTAGGGGAAAAGCGCTCCCCCCCCCAAAACTAAAACATTTCTTTCTTTCTGCAAATACTAGTCTTAGTTCAAACATTTGCGTTCCTAAAAAAGATTATCAGTTGTATTACCAAAGCGTAGTAGTATGCCATCTATTGGCAAATGAGCTTACTTAAACAGTTCAAGTCCCATCTGTACAACATACATATATATATATATATATATATATATATATATATATATATATATATATATTAGGTATAACTGATTTAAAGTGATCGGTATAACAGTTAAAAATCGTAACAAATGAATCAAACATATTATAATTAAGCATCCTATAATTAAGCAAATAAAACTCTACAAGTGTTCTGAGTTTGCTTCGCAAACGACCCAATAAATAACACCAATTTTAAAACGTTCACAAATAAATTTGTTCAGAGTATGTATAACATACGATCCGTAAAAATATGAAGTGATTGAACAAAAAGCAAATGATCCAATAAAATATTTAAAAAACGAGCTTGTGTAACAAACGATTTATTTTACAAGTTTACAGCGTAGCTGCTATTAGCTTCTTATTTTAAAAACGAGTGTTATTTTAAATAACACGAACCAATAAAAAGAAGCAATCGGTAAAAAATAAAAAAGGAGATTAAAAATAAGATACGATCCGTGAATAATAATAATAATAATAATAATAATAATAATAATAACTTTAGTAATCGAAAATCGCAATTACATTTCAAGCGTTTTCAGTATATCGCAAAGCTTATCCTCTTGCATAATTACAAAAAAATGGTCGTAGGTTTATTCCCCCCCGATAATGTTTCTCAGAAGCAAATCGTGTATTATTTACTTAATTATAATGAATTGAATAATACATGACATTTAAAAAGTTCTCACCTTAAAAAATCAGACTTCGCTCTGTTAAAATCACTGACGAAAAAGTTCAACACACACACACTATGGAACTGTGTAAAAACAATAATAACAAACTTTATTTCAATACTATATATATATATATAAGGATTTCATTATGTCCCTCCCCCAAGCATCATGTTTTCAGCGGGTTTTCAACCCGATTTCATTAATTATAAATAAATAAATAAGGTCCGCTAACATTGTTTATTCATTGCCACAGCGAGAAATCTAAAAATTTCTTATTTTCAAGTTCGTCAACCGCTGGAGAAATCTCATTCAGACAGGGTATCGATCGATCAACATTCAGGACAGTCTATGTACGGTTTTCATCTAATTAAGGAAAAATGCTTACATGTTCATCAGATATTAGATATTCTGCCAAAATCAGATATTGCCACAAAAATACATCTTCTAAAGGGGAAGAAACATGAAATTTCTATCTGTCTTCTTCATCACTGCCGATAACTATCGCTGTAACAACCATCGTTAATGGAAAAATATTTCAGTATGTTGCCAGACAGTTTTCTCATGGTCAAGGGAGAAAGTGTCTAAGGTTATTCCAGTACAAGCGGAAATAAAAATTAGAAAGTGCATTGACACTCTATACATGCGTGTCACAAGTCATAGTTCTATCGGGAGCAAGGTGAAAGCGTGTGAGGCAACGACCCGGAAGTAATGGCATTCTAAGCTAGTCTTCTGTAAGAGACGGAAGAACAATTCACTCGCTCCGTATTTCAAACTTGGCTGTAAACACGGAGTTAACTATAAGGAATAAAAAACGATGAATATTAACAAAATAAATAAAGCATTCAATCATACATACACAGACTTCGTATTTCCTATATGTTTTTTTTTCTCGCCAATTTACATGTGAGAATTGCAATAATTCTCAGTACAATACAATATACACCATTAGTGTTTGGGGGTCCCGGGTTCAGTCTCCCGTACAATACAGCATTCATCTCTGGTGCTAAAAGTCCCATATTCAATCCCAGTACAATGCACCGTTCATTTCTGGTGTTAAGGGTTCCGGGTTTATTCACAGTACAATACAACATTCATCTTTTGTGCTAAAAGTCCCATATTCAATTCCCATAAAATACAACGTTCACCCCTGGTGCTAATGGTACCACGCTCATTTTCAGTACAATACAGCATTTATCTTTGATGCTAAGGCTCCCATATTCAATTCCCATACAATACAACGTTCACCTCTTGTGCTAATGGTCTCATATTCATTCCCCGTACAATGCAACGTTCATCTCTTGTGCTAAGGGTCCCATATTCATTCCCCGTACAATACAGCGTTCACCTCTTGTGCTAAGGGTCCCATATTCATTCCCCGTACAATGCAACGTTCATCTCTTGTGCTAAGGGTCCCGGGTTCAATTCCAGTGCGTATCACACATTATAAGTGTTCTCACCTTCTTATTTTTAACAATCATCATCTCCTTTAGCCTAACAGGTGGGACTCAAATATTAATTTAATCACTACTACGAAAGTACGTAATACAGAATGACGTATCAACAGATTTAATTCAAATTTCCATTATTTTTAAAAATACCCAGTATAAAGTCTCTAAAAAGAGGACACGACCTTTTACATGTCAGCACAACTAAAAACAGAAATATAACAACTTTCCAAATCCATGTCATCAACCCCTAATGACCTACCAAACCGTTTGACAACATCCATTAAGGAAACATGTTAGAACATCATTATTACGTAAAGTACCGCTAACATTTTTGCTTTTCGGGTGTAGAAGTTCGTCTCCAACTACTCGTATATCCTAATCCTAACTATATATACTGGAAAACTACATGAACTGACATAAAATAACGGATACTTCCAGGTAACGCGGAAAGTTGAAATTTTGGGTTATTGTAGCTTTCCGGGACTAACCCATAGGAAAATTGCCAGAAATGAATATTTTTAATTTTTTAGGCGGTCTAAAGGGGATGATGATGAAACTGCCCATATTATTTAACTTTTTTTTAACGTATAATCTCATGTTTTAGGTACTTGGAATTGGAATAAAAACTTGAAATTCGAATGCATGTACGTTTTCGTTACCGTTACAAGTAAAAAAAATCATTAAAAATTAAAAAAAAATCCAACTTTAGAATTGTTTTATGGGAAATTAAAAAATCTTCCCCATGTTATTTATATAGGAAATCTACACCCGAAATGTTTAGGCACTTCCGGCAGGATTAGAATAATTAAATTTGGCGTGATTGTAGGCTCCCAAAACTAATCCACAGGAAAATTGCAAAGAAGGAATATTTTTCGTTTTTAAGGGGTCTAAAGGCGGGGCGAAGAAATTGTCATGTTATTTAAATGGGCGTTTGCTTGGGATACAAAATGTTATCTATTACATAGTCGAAATACAAAAAGAAATCTGAAATTTGGTAGAATTGTGGGTTTAAAAAGTGCGAGGCCGAGTAAACGCGGGGGGTCAGAGGGCGAAGCTTCCAGTTGGGCCAAATTCAGGAAATGTTAAGAGCAAATGCACGAAATGTCTGGGGGCAGAGTCCCCAACTAGGCAAAGGCTGGTATGTATATAAAATTCAAGGGAGTAATTGCCCGCCTATAGGGTCAAATGACGAACTGATTTGTTCCAAAGTTGGACTTTTCCCTAAATCGCTGGCTCGTATTCTTAAATGGGTTTTCACCGCATACAATGAGACCATTTTCAAATTACCATGAAGCCTAGCCGAGAATTGACAGTCACTCACGTACAGGGTGGAAAAAAATCATGATTTTTTTAAAAATCATTTTTTTGATTTTTTTTATTTAAATTGATTTTTTTGATTTAAATCAAATCTTTCTCCTCGTATAATACAAGTCGCGAACTGAAGAAAAAGCGTTAGGAATTAGTATTAAATGCTAATTATGTCATTTAAGTGAAAGTATTGGGGTTAAATTTTGAATTATTCCCAATCGTTAACCTACATCAATCCCAAACAATGTTTCTTGACCCTTTTAAATTACGCTCTTTTTATAGATAAATTATAGACTTTCAGTCAAGCAGCTACAGCATCATCCCTATTTATCCTAGGATCATGGTACATACATCACTGTCTTTAGAATAGAACAGCTTTTGAAACGGTAACATTCACATTTCCTTATCATGCCCCTGAAGCGGGAAATTTTGAGAGTAATCGGCATTTTTTTAAACTTTTTTTAAATTTTGATCCCCTCTGGATTCCCCTGTGTTAACGCACAGATTTCAAAATCAACTGGGAAATACTAAGAAGTACACTAAATGTGTGTACAAAATTTCGAGCTTCTATCTTGAGTAGTAAGGGAGAGGAAACTACTTAACAATGAGCTAAGAACATTCCCACAATGCCCCAGATGACCCAGATGTGATATAAAAATTTCCTCAGACATCCCTATTTATCCTAGGATCATGATTTGTACATTATTCTCTTCAGAATAAAACAAATTTTCAAACGGTACCCTTCAAATGTCTCCATCATGTATCTGGGGCGGGTAAATCATGAAAAAAGGAATTTTCTATTAAAAATATCTTTTTTTTTTTTTTTTTTTTTTTTACTTTTACCTCTGTGAACCCCTCCTCCTGTTTTAAGGTAGAGATCTGAAACAAATGTGAAAAATACTGAAGGGTGCACTGAGTAAATGTGCAAAATTTCAACCTTGTAGGTGCAAAGGTAAGCCCGGGAAAAATAATATTCCCCAAATACTCCAGATTCCCGTATAAAACAGGATCTCAGGTTGCAGTTTCCTGAGACATCCCTATTTATCCTAGGAGCATAGCACGTACATCATTTTCTTCAGAATAGAACATCCTTTCACACCGTACCATTCATATATATCGATCTGAGGCGGGAAAATCATGAAAAAAGCTATTTTTTGTTAAAAATATCCTTTTTTAAATGTTTTCCCCTCTGGACCCCGCTGTTTCCACGCAGAGATCTGAAAACATCTGGAAATTATTAAGAGGTGCACTGAACGAGTGTGCAAAATTTCAGTCTTCTGAATGCAAAATGTAACCCGCCAAAAAAATAATAATAATACGCATAACAAAAAATATATTTTTAAATTTATGACGTCATCATAGACTATGCCTCAACGCAGAAAGGCGTGAAAGCATATTTTCTAAAATGCCTCCAGTCTTGAAGAAAACAAAGTATAAAGCCTTATTGGTACTTTTTAAATCGAATAATGAAGATTCTACCCTATCACCTAAAAATAGGTGATATAATTCAAAAGGTTAAGCATTAAGGAAAAAGCACAGCAACGTTTATCAAAATGACACTTTTTTCACAAAAGTTACTGATATTTGGCAGGGACCTATTTTTAAAAACTCAGAACTAGCTTGCGGCATGAAATACATAAATTTCGCCTTAAGTTATAAAAAAAAAACGGAGAGGGGATAGGACCCCTCTAAATACGCCCTATTATCTGGGAACAAACAAACAGACACGCACAAAAATGAATTTTCGTCTTAAATGTCGATGGTGATTTTCCCGTTAATGATTTTAAAACCGAAACCCAATGTTACGAAAAGAAGAAAGTAGGATTGCTCCGTTACCTGTTCAAAACGGGATTTTCCCTAATCATCCTCTGCATGACACTTGTTTTCGTACTATACTGTACATTTGAGTCTTATTGTATTATGATTATTAACTTCCTTAATCGAAATAACAGAACAAAAACGGGATTTTACTTATTTTCACTTTAAATTAATTTATTTCGGAATTCGATTTAAATAAACGATTTTTATTTAAAAAATCAAGAGATTTAAATCGTGATTTAAATCTTGATTTAAATCAATCCACCCTGCTCGCATGTATGTATATCGAGAGACCTCAAACAAGCATACACGGAAATGACATTGAAACCCTACAAATCCTAGTAAAATGTGCGGGAAAATACCTACTTCTACCGGATAAGTCCAAGAAACCTCGAACACGTGCGTGCGTATTTTAAGGTTAAAAATCGTAGTAAATAAAGTCAAGAGTTAACATATAGAGTACTTTCCTCAAAGATATTACACCGGAAGCATTATATCCTCAGTTATATCTTAGTTAAAAAATAAAGCTTGACGCCTAATTTCCTTTCTATATAGAACGACCTCGAGTATTTCCATGAAAATTACACTGAATTCGTTCACCCATACCACTCGACAAATGCGACGAAAATATTTGCGTGTGTATGTGTGTGACTGTTCCTCTATAACTTATATTAATAGAGACAAGACAAGACTTTATAGTCTTGGTCTCGTCTCAGTCTCAAATCATCGTCTCGGTCTCGTTCGATTAACTGATGATTGTCTGGATTTTGAGGGACAAGTCTCGGTTTCGTCTCGAAAGTCTCGAAATAATTTATGTCAAATTAAAAAAAGGTATAAGTATTATCATTTTATACGCGTATGACTGCAGCCATTCAAGAGCAATCTTCCACTATTTTTACATAGAACTTAACAACAACAAAATGAATTTTGAGTACAAGTAATTTCAGTAATATTTTCTCAATATTCGAAACGACTCCGAGACCCACAATTATGCCCTTTAGGCTACGGGAGACGCTGATTAAGGCAAGAGAAAGACGATGGAAGGATTGGTGCAATGGAAATGTATGAAGAAACGGGAGTACGTGAGAAAACCCACGATGTTGTCCACCACAAACTTATTTGGCCAGAGACCCCACGTACCAGAGGTAAGCACTGAGCCACCGTGCCCCCTTTATGGAATCAATCGGCGTGCTCCCGCCCTATCTAGAATCAATCATAGGGTAGACATGTTTTATCTTTGGTGTTTTAGAAAATAATGTAGTATCTACCTGTACGTTAGTTTACACTAGATTTCCTGCAGAAATCAAATTTAAAGGAGAATTCTTTTTAAGAATCTACAAAAAATAAAAGTTACCTACACAGTTAATAGAAATTTTGTTTTACCTATGCATCAAATACGAGTTTTCCCATTAGAGTATTTTTTTTCTTTCTTTTGAAACGTTAGCAACAACGACTGCGCACTGAAAATTATTGATTATATGGGTATATATATATATATATATATATATATATATATATATATATATATATATATATATATATATATATATATATATATATTTTGAAACAAGTTTCATACAAGGAAATGTCGAGGGAATTTACATGGATAACTATGAAAGTTTGACAATAAAAAAGTACGTGGAATAATGTACGGTAGATTTACAGTCTTTTCAACGTGCAAAAGCAGAAGTACAAACTAATTGCAATTTGAAAATTTCTTCGTACGAAGAAATTTCCGTACGAAGAAACATAATAACGCTACAAAGTGTAATCAACGATCCACGTTTTATTAAGTTAAATAGTTACTTGTACTTCAATTTCAACTGCATTTCATTTCAGAACGTAAAAAGCATTCCTTTCTTTGAATGTGATATGAAGTCTTGCAGGGTGTGCCAAAAATTCTGGTCCATTAACGAACTTCGTTATAAGTAAAAATACGGAGAAAAAGGTGGGTTTTCAGTCTAAAACGGTGGAATTTTTCCAACCGCAAACGCATCTTTTTGGCGTTCATATTGGCAATAATCATCAGCATCATTGGTATTCTGCCAATGTTAGTAGTTACTTGCCACAACGAGAAGCTTCCATGCTCCACGGTCTTCCGCTAACTGCTTTGTCTTCACGTATGAATTATCTCTTTCACCCCTCTGAGTTTGAGTTTTGCTTTGGCGGGGAGGAGAAGGAGACTCTTGTTATAAGTAATTTTCATTGATTAACTAACTAACTAACTCTATGGCCTATGGAACCCGGAGGTCCAATGCCGCGTTCACAAAAGCTTTCCACTGACTTTTATTCTTAGCTGACTGCATCCAGTTTCTACTTTGTATTCTTATTTCTTTAAGATTTATCTTGATATTGTCCTCTCATCTGCGCCTAGGTCTTCCTAATGGTCGTTTTCCGATTGGTCTTCCAGTCAAGACTTTGAAAGCGTTTCTACTTTCTTCCATTCTAGCTACATGACCTGCCCACCTAAGCTTCCTAGACTTGATGACCCTAACAATGTTGGGTAAACCGTATAAATTATGTAGTTTCTCGTTATGAAGTTTCCGCCATTCCCCATTCCCGTTCCTCTTGGGTCCGAATATTCGTCTTAGGATTTTGTTCTCAAATACTTTCAGTTTATGTTATTCCCTCAGTGTAAGCGACCATGTTTCGCATCCATATAGAACAACAGGCATGATTATCGATTTATATATTTTAAGCTTCAAATTCCTCGACAGAATTCGCTACGACAAGAGATTTTGAACCGAATAGTAACACGAATTCCCTGCTTTTAGTCGACATTTAATTTCTTCGTGAATATGATTTTCCTCTGTTAATATTGATCCTAGATATTTGAAAGTATCCACTTTATCAAAAGTATTATTTAATATTTTAACGCATCTATAATTTGCTGTATTACGGTCCCGACGCACTTCCATGTATTTCGTTTTCTCTGCATTTACTTCTAAATATTTCTAAATATTTGGTCGATAGTTGATCGATTTCGTCTAAATCCGCACTGATAATCTCCAATAATTTCTTCTGCGTATGGGGTCAATCTTGCTAATAGAATATTTGAAAGGATTTTGTAGCATGTTGACGAAAGAGAAATGTCTCGATAATTATTACAGTCAGTTTTGTCGCCTTTCTTGTGAATTGGAACAATGATTGATTCTTTCCACTCTTGTGGCAATTCTTCCTTGTTCCAGATAAGGAGGATGAGTTTGTGTATCTTGTTCCACAAGTTTTCGCCTCCAGCTAAAATTAACTCAGCCGGAATTTCATCTACACCCTGAGATTTGTGTTTCTTTAATTTCTTTATAGCGGTTTCTACTTCTATTCGGTTGGGTTCTGGAATATACGGTTCTGCGGTGTGTATCTCCTTTTCTCCACGCACACTAGTTTTTGGTTGCTTGTTAAGCAAATCGTCAAAGGAATCTTTCCATCTATTTAAGATGCTATCCGTATCAGTGAGAACTGTACCGTCCGATTTCTTTAATATATAAGCACGACGTTGATGGCCTTTCTTAAAGTCGCTGATCCCCTTATACATGCCCCGGGTGTTTTTATTTTTACTATTATCTTCAAGTTTCTTAATTTTAGCTTTCTAAAATTCCTCTTCTTAATAATACCTAAAATTGTTCTTTTCTTCTCCAGCTCTTCTAACACCCTCTCATTCCTTTTTTTCGTTCGACCCAGCTATTTCTCTCAGTCTTCTCCACACTCATTTCGAAGTTTCCAGTCGTTCTTAATTATGTTTGCGTAGTATCCATGTCATACCCCATCCAGTAAAATAGTCTACATCAGGAGTAAAAGTGACGGTACGTATGTTACATACGTCAGGTGTATGTTACATACGCCTATCAGTATGCGAGATTCTGACCACTTAGGCTATATGCATATCGCCCCCAGAAAGTAGAAGGGTACTAAGCGACATTCACAGTTATGTTACTTAATAAACAAGTAAATGGTTTTATCGATTTGTATGAAATTTAGTGAAATCTGACGATTGGGCAACTTCTTTACTTTTTCGAAGCTGCTTTAGGACCTCTTCGAATAAACTTCTTTTTAGAGAAACCACAATATAAAGCAAAGAATTCTGAGTTGATTTGAAACTTTCTGTAATAAGTTTTCCTCATATGTCTGTGAAAATGCGTTTTCACTTATGAGTTGATTAATCAGGAATCTCTATTGAAAAACACTTTAACGGAATATATATTCCTTTAAACTGATTCAAATTACGTGTGAAATTTTACGTATTTAGAGGCGTATATATGTATATATTTACTGCTGGTACTAAAATATGCCGTTTTTCAATCCTAAGTTACTTCTCGCCTTTGGAAAGAGTTGGCGGTGGGCACTAGGTGGTTAAAATGTTTATGATACGAGGTTTATGATGCAGAAAACAGATTAGCTAGATCTAAATTTTAATAAAAATAATTTAGAGGAGACTAAGTAAAATTCATGTTAGTGAAACGGTTTTTATTATTAATATAGCAGATATGTATTTCGTGTGTCTGCTGAACCTAGACTTACGCGAACTATTTTGAATCAGCTGATTGCGCAGATATGGATTATGAATGTCCTCTGTACGTATGAACATCCAGCGAAGTGGTAGCGTTTTTAGGGCGAAGTAAATCTTGTGTATCAGACAAGGATGTTAGAAAGTAGAGGATGTCCATACGTATCTTCATCATATGAACTCAATGAAGCCAAATAAACAACCGAACATCGTCTGAGCCGGCACATCTGATTGGCTACTCTCGTTTCCGCCATGATTGTTGGCTCGAAACATTGCGATCTTAGTGGCGCGGAGTGGGCAGAGTATGTGTGGCGAAGCTGTGACGTATAGCTTCACGATTTTGTAGTATGGGCAGATTTTCTATTTTATAACATCCTTGAATCAGACGTCTCCCTAGCACTGAGCCACAACGTTTTGGATTCGGTACTGTGTGGTTTGTCGGCATCAAAAGGGAGATGTGGACTCTGGCGCCGGAACTGAAAATGTCGGGATCGACTTATCGTCGCTAAGGGAGTCTCCTCCACCACTAGGTATAACTAAGCATCGATGCATTGCACCACTAATTGGTGTAAGACAATACTATCTTTCGGAAAAGATTTCTGTAATTACAAAGCATATTTAAATGAGCAACTACCGGAAGTTTGTGCAACCTAGGCCGGTTTACAGTTGTAAGGTATTGGGCTTTGAAGAGGGTGTTTGTTCCTCCCTCACGGGGGGAAATAGTGTAGTGGACTCCAGACCTGTATTTATAGGTATTTTATGCTGTTGGGCCCAGGAAAATTTTGCGGCTTTTTTTTTTTCAGTATAATAGGCGTAAGGAATACGGCCGCGACCGCTTACATTGAGCTACCAGCAACGGGGTGTACAGAACCAAAGGCACGTACTACGTTTGTAATAGCGTTACAGTATTTGTTTATTTTCGTTCCAGAAATAATTAATCTGTTTTCGTTTCATTTTTGTTCAAGTATTAATTTTATAATTATTTTAAATAGTTTAATTTTCTCTGCGATCAGCGATTTATTTAATGAGCATAAATCTATACTACAGAAAAGAAGAAGAAGTTTATTTTATTACATTTAATTTTTAAATTTCGATTATCCGATTCGTGGATAGTGAAAGTGTGAACATCTCAGATAGTGAGCTGCTGAAGAGGAAGTGGATAAAGTGAAAAATATTCATCATACATCATCTACACTCATTACATTTAAACACGAAAACACTTATACACATTTATTAATACAATTACTTTACACGCATTCATTTCATCTATATTTCACTTTATTCAATATTTTCACCCCGACCAACTGGGTAACTGGCCCTCTTCTTCCTACTGGAACTCCTTCCCGATTTTGACTACATTAATACTTAACTAAGACATTATAATTATTACCTGGATTTGACAAATTATTTTTTTACTTACCTTATCATACTTGACGAACAATTTATACTTAAAATCTTATTTTATTTATATGTAACAGGGAATACGACTTGAAAGTCGACCAGAAAATGCAAATGGCGGCATACGCCATTTGCAAAATTAGCTATATTAACAATAAAAATATTTCAATTTACATACATTTATAGCATACTTGGCTAATAAAGCTGATGCTTCTATTAAAAACACCGATAGTTGGGGAAGAAGACAAGACAAGACAAGATTATCCGATGAAGTCCGGCGGTGACCATGACAGGAATAACATCTCCCGAAGTGTTGTTAAGAAGAAGAAGAAGTGGTTAAAGTGAAAAGTGTTCATTTTATATGTAATTCACATATTCACAGTTAATCACAAACTTATCCACACTCACATTCATTCACTTACACTCATCCACAATTATCCTACTCATCTAAAATTAATATATTTTCACTTTTTACCAAAATATTACACCCTGACCAACTGGGTAGCTGGCCCTCTTCGTCCTGTTGGACCTCCTTCCCGATTTAGACCATAATACTTACCTATTAAGACAATTTTATGCTTCTCCTGACTTTGAGTTTCTGCTTCTCTACTTCCATGATCATATTTTACTGAATTTAATTTTCTTCTAACTCTTTTTCAATTATCTACAATATATGGCAGGCACGTCGACTTTTAAGTCGGCCAACCATTGCAAATGGCGGTGTTAGCCATTTGTAAATTTTTTTTTTTTTTTAGTATACATACAATTTTATACAAAGAACTTTCTTTTTACACAAGTAATTCAATAATCTTACAATCGTTGCACATTAGACCTTAGATGTTGGTGCAAAAACTTTTTAAACACCATTAAAGATGAAGAAGACAAGACAAGATTATCCGATGTTAGTTGATTGAATAAGAAAGAGGTTCCAGATTACTGATGAGAAAGAAAAGTTTGATTATTTCTTAAAATATAAAATAAATAGAAACAAGATATAGTTAATCTTCAAAACTAAAAAAAGTAAAATAATTATTTACAAAACCTTTATTGAAGCTAAGCTTAGACCTGGTAATTTTAAAACTGCATAATAAGTGTGGGAAGCAAACAGGTAAATCTTAAACTTTAAACAACCATTTTTGGAATATTTGTGTTTAAAGGCATGAATAGAAAATAATGATGCAGCAGTAATAATATTATATGGGAACGTCCATTCTTCCCATAATATAATGCAACTACTTATGAATGTCGTGAAGATCTAAGACATATTACTGCCTTCTAAATTCTAGTTAAATTGACTTTTCAGAATTTCGGTAATTCACTGATCTTTTCTGAATGCTCTAGATATACAAATTTAATTGATAAGGAAGCATAGTTAGTAAGTAATGAGTGATTGAATCAGAGAATATGTATGAACATCTTAACCAATAATTTTGTATATTGATAGTTTGATGAATTCCACAATTGCATATTATTGTAAAATACCTTCATTTTAAGAAATATAATACAATGCTGTTGACATCCCTCCTCTTCCATATCAAAAATTATAATTTCAATAAAATATGTATATGGATATAGTATACATGAAGCTGCATCAGTTCCCGAAGGAACGGGACGCTCATACTTTTAGGGATTATTCATTGAGTATGTACGAACTTACAAAGGGGGTAACAAAACGACTTTTATTTACTTATCGACTGATACGAAAATAAAAAAGAACGTACCTGTACTTTATATCTGCATGTGTAGTGCCCTTGTACTTTATCTATGACTGTGTGTGTGTGTGTGTGTCTTGTGCACATGGATCAGGGGCGTCATTTCAGACTTTGCTTGAGGGGGGGCAAAAGTACCACTGACATAAGACTTTCACATTTTGTACTAGTATATTACTAGATAATCGAATAAAGTATATGTATTCCTCAAACTCTTGGGGGAGGCAATTGCCCCCTCCTGCCCCACATAAATGACGCCCCTGACATGGATACTTCTTACTATTGCACTACGTAGAAAATTTATGGTATTTCATATAGAAGTGGTAATAGAACACAGAAGAAACGAAGATCAGGGGGTTCTCATGTATACTATTACCTTTAAGTGTTGCGCCACAATGTTTATATAATGCATCGTGGTGAAAACGAGTACTATATTAGTAATATATTTGGAACATAGTGTATGGAGAGGAATCAGCTGCATTTTGTTCGGAAGCTGTAAAGAAAATTAAAATACCTTACTTAACATGTTTTAAAAGAATCAATACACAAATACAAAATAAGTATCTTACTATATTCAGTACTGATTTATAGAGGTTATCAACCATATCTTCCTTTTCGCTAAAACATAACCTAACTTCCAAAGAGAACTTCGGACTCTACTTACTAACTAAACTACTTTTTAAATTACACTCCATCACAATAATTTGTATCAACTAAGTATTAGTGTTATATATGGAACACTATTATTTTCTACTGCCTTCTGTATTACAATATAAATGAATACAAAACCCTAACTTCTGGAAAAGGAAAACAACGTAACCTAAACCTATTTTAAAGTTACTATTACTACTACTACTATCATCGACAATTCTATGATTAAACTAACTTAATCTAATAACTATTTTCTACTAAAACTGTTTAAGAAAATACTTACCTGTCTGGAATACCTTGGAATACTTACCAAAATTGATGGACCGCTGTACTGGAATCCTGGCTTGCATTTCTTCTATAGAGCTATAAAGTAAAATGAATATTTGTTGTATCAGTGCACCATTTCCAAATCGTGTTCTTTATTCAGATATAATAAACTAATAATATTTATTTTATTGTTAAATAGTAAATTATTTATGTCAATTACTGAGATACGTCATAGACTATAAAGTACCTATATTATGGTAAATTGCTACTTACCGGAACAACCTCTGACGTTTCCTTTACGTAAGGGTCGACATCAAAAGAACCTGCTTTTATTATCGTTTTTCGCGAACGTCATCGCGAATGGCGACACTGGGCCTTACTTTATTTCAGTTTTCCGATAGGCAGTCTAGCACGCCAGTGAAGGGAGGTAATTATTGATCTTTGGACAAATTAAATATCGGCTCTATCCTGAAGCACAGGTGTAGTTACACGTTGGCAGCACATAAACGATACTTTCAGCTACTTCTAGTGCCAGTAGAGTCGTGGCAAAAGAGTACTCGGTCACGCTGTAGTGCCAACAATTTTTCCAGTTTAGATCTCTTTCTCATGGACTCTCTTCTTCCCGCATATCATGCTTAAAGGAAAAATGTGCTGCCCTGGGCTCAGATCTGGTATGTAAATATGGACCTTGTGGGCTTTTCCTGAAACATAACGTAACGTAACAGTATGAAGCAATACAAAACAGAAATAGAACAAAACAATGTAGTAAACTTATATGTTAGCATTATGGTTTAGTGGTTAGATATGATTCATAATTATAATAATTGGTTCATAATTTAGATTTGCAGTATTTGTGTGGTACTGAAAACCAGAAGGCAATTTATATGTTTTATTGTGTGTGTAAAGTTCTCAAAATCCACACAGAGCATAATTCGCTTTCTTTTGGTCTGTTTGAAATTCCGCTGGTGCATAGGATGAAGATGCAGCGATGGCAGTTGGGAATGAAACCACAACATAAAACTTCATTCTGGGAAACTAATTAGGATTAGAAATAACCAACGTCGAGGGAAGGACAAGTGAAAATAAATTGGATTTTTATGTAAAAACTTTATTGTTCTCCGCTAACCAGACACACACATACATTTCCATACTTTCACTCTTATTTTTGCTAAGTTTCCTCCTAAACAAAATATGAACACAAAAACAAGGAAAACCATATTTAAAAAAATACAAACCATCAGCTATTTTATCGTTAGAGTTATGTAATGTCTACGTAGAATACAAGGACATTTTTTTTTCCTTTTTGGTCCCCATTTTAACCCTAATCAACAGCGTTCTTCAATTTCGTTATTCTCCCAATAACCTACCTTTAGTGTTTCGTCATATCTTTCAGTCTTAATAATATACCAGTATTTCAATTTGCGTCTCCTTCAAATTCAGTTTTACTTCATCTAGTACTTTATTAATAGATTAATTATTTCTTTCTCTTTCACTTTAGTAACCTTTTAATTATTTGTCGTCTATTAGTTGTCGCCATTTTCTTCTATTTTATTAATCGACCAATTACATTAATTTATTTCTACTCTATTACTCTAGAACAGGGTTTCTCAACCTAGTGGTCGGGACCCCTAGGGAGGTCGCGAGAGGGTTTTATGGGGGGTCACGAAGATAAGCGGAAAAGATAAATGTAATTGAATCTAATACCAGAAAATATTTTAAATATAATATTATTTTGAATGTCTTTCTGATATGTTAAGGATAATTTAAAAAAATAGGTCTACTAACCATTTCCAACAGGTGTAAAGTTGTTTAGAAATCAGTTTAAATGAAAGAGGTACGATATGAAACTAATGATAACTGCATATTGAAATACCAGAAAAATACAAATGCAACAAAAACTGCATACTGAAATACAATTAAAATAGAAAGCTAATGAGGCACCTGAGCATGGTGTCATTTTACTAGTGCGACAATATCCGGTTCAGTCTTCGTGACACACATTATCAAGTCATTTAAAATACTCAGTGACTTTTTAATCAACTATTCAAGTTTTTTAAACCAAAATTAGAAATTTCTTTTTTTTTTTTTTTTGATCATATGACCCAAAATTAAGGGAGTTATGAAGTTTTACAGTTTTCAAACTGCCTCCATTTTGAAACAGTATGGCGGATCGGATTCGATATTTATAATATGAATGAACCGATCAAATTTGGTTTTAATCTATTCGCTTTTAGGAAAGTTACTGTATCTACTATACACAAGAAGTGGATTCCACTATTATACACATAGATGTATTTCGTGAGATCTTCGCAATAGATATGTTAAAAATCCCACATAAGCTTATTACAAACCAGAAATTATAAAAGGGGGTCGATGGCAAAATGATGTGATAAAACGACGGTCGTGATAGGAATTAGTTTAAGAATCACTGCTCTAGAGTTATTTCCACTTCTTATTATGTTATTAATCCACATATTCCTTTATTATTATTTATATGGTTTCCCATTTAACGTTCAGAATAATCATTGGTTTGTTCATACTTCATCTACCGATACATGCACTTTATAAATGTATTTCATTGGAAGCACCAAAAAGGAAAGAGCACATTATAGTAAATCTATTGGAAAACATCTCATTGACAAGTATCTCACTGGTAGACACTTCATATGAATAGACATTTCATTGGTAGATACTTTCTAATGAGGCATTTCACTTGCAGACACTTCAAGAATAGGCAATTCCTTGGAAGACACTTCATGAATAAGCATTTCATGAGGAAAATACTACATGGATAGTCATTTCATTGACAGGTGCTTCATGAATAGGCATTTTATTGGTAGATACTTCATAAATAGGCATTTCACTGGCAGACACTTTACGAACCAGCATTTAATGGGAGAGGTATTTCATAAATAGGTATTTCGTTGACAGATACTTCATGAATTGGCATTTCACTGGCAGACACTACATGAAGAAGCATTTCTTGTGAAAAGTCTTCATGAATAGGCATTTCACTGGCAGACTCTGCATGAATGAACATTTCATGAGAAAGATACTTCATAAACAGACATTTCATTGACAGATACTTCTTGAATAGACATTTCATTTGGCAGATATTTCATGAATAAGCATTTCACTGGTAGACCCTTCATGAATGAGCATTTCATGGGGAAAATACTTCATACATAGGTATTTCATACAGATACTTCATGAATTGGTGTCCTCCATAGCATAATAACCTCCATCCGCTTTTACAATCTTCTCTCATCTGCGAACAAGTCCATAGATGTCATTTTTGTAGAAATGTGTATCCTGCGACTCAAAAAACTGCGCCACTGCATTTTTAACTTCCTCTCGAATTTTGAACGGCCGATTGCGCATGTAATTGCCCATTCCAAAAAGAGATGGTAATCTGATGGAGCGACGCCTGTGGAGTAAGAAGAGTGAGGTAAAAGTGAAGAGATCACTTCGAAGGTCATCCTTGCTGTGTGAAGTTTCGCATTGTCGTGGTATTACAGAACCCCTTTTCTGTTCACGAGTCCTTGCTGTTTCTGTGTGAGTTTGGTAGCTACCGCTTGTAGTTGTGCTGAGTAAACATCTTTTGTGAAGGTCTTACCACTTTCCAAAAACTCAAAGTGCACTATCCCAGCAGCAGTCCACCATACACACAGCGTTACCTTGCGCTGATGAATATTGGGCTCAACAGACAGAGCCATTGAGTCGTTGGGTAGCATCCAATGGTACGAGCGCTTCTTGTTATCATACACGCCAAAATATGGTCCAAAATTGGACAATTTTTGTCCCTACTCAGCAAGAATGAGCAAATGTTCAACCACTGGAGTCTGTTCGCAGTACTCAGCTCGTGCGGGACCCACTTGCTCATCTTCCACAATCGTCCAAGCTCATGTAAACGTAAACGAATGAGTTCATCATTTACCTCAAACCGTTGAACAAGTTCGTGACATGTCTACTTCAAATGTTCTTCAATAGCTGCATTCAGTTGTTCCACACTGAGGGATTTGGGTCTCTCAGATCGAGGTTTATCTTCGAGGCTTTCATCACCAGCCGAAAAGGTCTTAAACTGTGGTTCGTTCGCTAACTGTAGCCTCTCCGAATGCTGAGCAAATTTTTCTTGCTGCTTCAGTACCTTCTGTGCCCAATTTGAAGTCGCAGAGTAAACAAGTCCTAATCATTGCGTTTGACTCAGCCATAATTCACATTAAATGTCTCAACTCTTACGAGTAAATGCAACATGTTCTCTACGATGGCAGACGTGACACTGAATAAGCTTTCAGACAAGAGCACACACACCTACCAACTACGTCATCTCTCATTACTCGAGGGGGCAAAGCAGCGACGGTTTGCAAAACGGCACGTAGTTTTTCGGTCACTTGGCATATTTCCCTGGATCTACCAGTAAATGATAACCATAACCGATCCTTTTAATGCTTTTCTTCAATCGGCTTATGTTCGAGTGTGATCTCCTTCAAATTGTAGAGTACAGCTTATACGTGAAGACAGATCGTATTCGGGCTAACACATTATTCAACGGATTGTATTCTGTTAAATCGTAAACGAAATCAATATGATTCCAATGAACAACTCGTTGTTTGTTTTTTTTTTTTTTTTTTTTTTAAATCGTTCATAATCCTCGATAGGCTTCCATGTGAGAGGATTTTAATTTCTAGTAAATAACGAAAATTACGTACAAAGGTAAACCAACAAATTAAAAGTTCTTAACCGGGCAATAACGCATTATTTAGCAAGGTGAAAAGAGTGCGTGAATTTAATGCATTTCGCGAAAATGATTGGCTATAAACAGAGAAAAAACAAGGACATGTATTCTCGCGGATATATATATATATATATATATATATATATATATATATATATATATATGTGTGTGTGTGTGTGTGTGTGTGTGTGTGTGTCTTCATTCCTGCAGTTCAAAGTAATACAAAGCCGACTGAATGGAAGACATGACCCATAAAGTTAGTGCCTGCAATAATAAAATCCGTGAGGAGAGAGAGAATCAAGGCTGTGAATTCTCACCATTGAAATCAACAACTGGCGTTTATTTGTAAGAAGTAGCTATTATTTAGACATTAGTATGCTTTTTAATGATTCTTTTTTCTTTCTTCCATGCTCTACACAACGTAGTTTCATTTCTGCTACTGACACCACTGCCACTGTGCGAAATAATTAGACACAGTGTTTTGTCACGCGCCTGCCAATCTCATGCCTATTAATTTTATTCGGTTTTATGTGTGCAGAAACAGTGTTGCAAGGACATTACTTAAACATTAAAATAACGCTCTCAAATTATTTTGAGTTTGTAGCCATGACTAACAGAATACGATCCTTTTAATGCTTTTATTTAAATCAATAAGACTTGAATCTAATTCTAGGCTAGGATACCTATATAGGTAGGTTTTAGGCTGCGCCCAATTCTAGGTTAGAGTGCCTGCAAGCAGGCTTTAGGCTGCGCCCAATTCTAGACCACGGGTGCCTACAATCAGGTTTTAGGCTATTCCCAATTCTAGGATAGGGGTTGCCTGGAAGCGGGTTTTAGGCTGCGTCCAATTCTAGGGTAGGGGTGCCTACAGGCGGGTTTCAGGCTGCGCCCGATTGTAGGCTAGGGGTGCCTACAGGTGGGTTTTAGGCTGCACCTGATTCTAGACCAGGAGTGCCTACAGACGGGTTCTAGACTGAGCCCATGAAAGTTTTTGGGAGCGAACATAATTTTTCATGAAAATGGCAAGTCGAACTTAAATTATATCATAATGTAGTGGTTCCCAACCTTTCCTGACCAAGGACACACTTTACTGACCGCCAGTGACATCGCGACACACACGTTTGATTTTTTTTGTCATGACTATACAGCAGGCCCCTATCCAGGGAGGGCCTTGCTCCCCTAAATTTTCACTGCCCCCCCTAAAAGTTTCACGGTAGGCTTGCAAATGGACTATAATATGATGATAAACTATAATATGGTTGGATCATGCCCCTACTAACTTCAGCCGGGCCTCCCCTACATTTTTGGGCTAGCTACCGGCCTGCTATACATTACTGAGGCACTGTTGCTGACGCTGGAGGCGTTGACTGGTACAGACTGTCTCAAAATTAATTTTAACTAACAATTAAATTCTTAAGGAATTTTTAATGTCGCCACACACCGGTTGGGAACCACTGCCATAATGCTGCTTTTAAGATGATTAAATTTTATAAAGTTAGTCTAAAAAGCAGGTTATCATAGTTTTTGTCACAACCAAATTAGGCCTGTACCTAGGAGTACCAGAGGGGACTGAGCCACCCTGCAGCCAGCTCCAGCTTCCTTGAAACTTGCAATTGTCTGTTGGTAAGGTTATGTATGAAAATAAGATGAGCTCAAGTTAGTTCCTGTCGTACGAAAAAAAAAAAAAAATCTCAGTCCTCCGGTTTTTGAATTTCTGCTACTGGACTGAGCCAACTCCTGTTTTCTGTGCTACTTTTCTAGGGGAACGGGTACAATGTTAAATTTGGTGCAATGGACCCAAATACTTGGAAATGGAAATTAAAACTTTCATATTAACGTCCCACGATTACGCCCGTTAGGCTAAGGAAGACGGATGATTAAGGCAAGTGAATTGGTGATGAAAATGTGTGAGGAAACAGGAGTACCACGAGAAACCCCACGAAAACAATGTTATCCACCCAGGGGCGGATCCAGGACCGACTTCTGGAGGAGCGGTGGGTTGTCATACTGCTACTTTTAAGGGCTCCAAACTTTGGAATGGGTTTTATTTATATATATAAAATAAGATAGTTTACTCTTCTGAGGGGGCAATCGCCCCGATCGCCCCCCTGGATCCGCCCCTGGATCCACCACAAACTTACTTGTCCAAGGATGAAACCAGGAACCCGATACGTCAGAAGTAAACAGTCTGCCACTGAGCCGTCGTCGTGAACCCTTTTGGGAAACTCTCTAGGCACTGGTGGAAGAACGTGCTTCGTCCCTTGGCGTTAACAGATCTGTATGTAATGGCATAAATTTTAAAAATCGTGAGATAAATTTCAAAAAATTTACCTCAGTCTGTGAGGCAAATTCACGCCTCATCAAAGGTAACAACGAACTTCCACCGATCAGCCGTGAGATGACGTACACACAGCCTCTTGTAGTTCCTTTTTTCGCTGAGTCACACGACACGGTATCAGGGCATATACACTGCTCTAGCGAACGGCCGTGAAGTGTAAATTCCTGTTAATGGCGCGGTTGATTGTCGCCTGCGATGTGTGACATTTGCTGGCAATTGTACGTTGTGTAGGGGAGGTCACCATACGCAGTAGCGGCGGAGCTTTCTTTAGAGGATGCCGATTTCTGACTACACGCATCGATATGGTGGCCCAGGACTCTGTGCCGCATAATTCCGTATAACGCGCTTCACAGTGGCACGACCTACGCACTTGACACATTTTTTTTTTTTTTTTTTACGATGAACCGCTCTCAGAATCTGTTCCGGTTCAGCGGCATCAGAGTACGCTCGATCATACTACTCTACTGCGTGAGTAATGAGATACTGTTGCTTTGTTTCGTGCCAATCTCACGGCGATGGGTTGCGCATACAAATTGGCTTCGGCTCAATATAAATGAATCAACCTCTGTATATTTTATAGCATAATTGTATAATAATAATAATAATAATAATAATAATAATAATAATAATAATAATAATAATAATAATAATAATAATAATAATAATAAAGGTTAAATTCTATGTATATCGTAGCAAAAATTGAAATGACGTTAGTGTGTATACTGTTGAGTATCTTTCAGTGGCGTACACATAATTTCATAAAGGGGGTTCAAGTACTTAATCTCATATCCTTTCAGAAGAAGAATGATTTTTGTACATACAGGGTATCCCGGGAGGAAGTCGTAGTCCTTTGCGAAGAAGGTAGTATGGTTGATTCTATGAAAAAAAAAATCATGTGTACATGAATCCTTTTCTCAGCAGTTTGAGAGCTATAGGATGTGAACTGTTTTTAACTTATGTTGCCTATTTCTCATTCTGTAATTGTTCTACAGAAGTGGGACATAGCGTATTTGACAAGTGATGAAATGGCCTTACCAAGGGCATGCAACATGTGGCAATGGGGACATTGGAAGGAAAATTATTGAGGTCAATTCAAAAAAGTTTTTATATATATATATATATATATATATATATATATATATATATATATATATATATATATATATATATATATATGTGTGTGTGTGTGTGTGTGTGTGTGTGTGTGTGTGTGTATGTATGTATGTATGTATGTATATATATATATATATATAAGGGCGGATCTAAGGGGGGCTAAGAGGCTATAGCCCCCCCTGACGCTCAGGTTTACACTGGATAAAATGGGCTTCAATTCAGCTTTACACTGGATAAAACGGCAAATTATGGTTTAGCCCCTCCCTTGATCATATCCTGGATCCGCCACTGTATATATATCTATATCTATATCTATATCTATCTATCTATCTATCTATCTATCTATCTATCTATATATATATATATATATATATATATATATATATATATATATATATATATATATATATATATATATATTAATGTAATAAATTATTTATTTTTTCCAAAGAGAAGGGTTGAACATTCGCCTTGCGTACGTCAATGACATCCTTAACATTTTTATTATCACGAACTGTTACCAACATTAGTAAAAAGAAAAAAAGAAAACGCCAAGAAATTTGCAAATCACACACCTACGCACGCGGAGTAGGGTCATCTAATAATCTTTTTTCTGCATTCCTTCTATTTGGCTCCGATAATGAGAGAGGAGGAGAAAAAGGCGGTGATGTTTCACACTTGGAAATGTCGCAAAATTATTCCCAAAGAATGGAACGAACAGAAGACGTTGATTGTAACGGAGAACAGCTATCATTGTCTCGTATATTGTGCGTGAGATGTGTTGCCATAATTACGCCAAATAATACCACTCTCAACGCAAATTCTTTTCTTAATGCTACTGTATTATACGATATAAAATTTAACAACATACAAAAAAAAGATAGTATGTACGTGCAAAGTGCTGAAGGAATTTTAATGACTCCCTAATTAGACGTCGCAAGGGTACAATACTTGATTTGTCTTGTCGGAAATTCTAGCAATCAGTAACGTGTTATTAGTTAAGCAAGCTTCTTTAAATTAGTTCACATTAGTATAATCCTTTTTATTCATACACACTTGATGTCAAAGACGAAAAAGAAATAATTACTCATGTGTTTTTATTTTCGAAATTTCTCGCGATCAGGGTGACCAACTCTAGGTCCACAGGCAGTGGCGTAGCAATACGGTAGGCAGGGTAGGCATTGCCTACGGGCGCTGGGAGTTTCAGTATATTAGGGAGCGCTCCAAGGTTTCCCGGTCTTCCTTTCTGAACATGGCAAGAATTAAAGTTCCTGCTCACACTTCACTCGCAGTCTATTACATTTGCGTATCAAATTATTGGCATTAGTGTAAACTCGTCGAGGTTATAGACTGTGTGATTAAGAAATTAATCCTTCTGTATTAATACGATATCAGTCCTATATCCGTGTACTGAGCTTACTAACTCTAAATAAAATTCTCCTGTTCAACAGGCTTCAACAATAATGACAAATTCTATGATTTTAGATCTGGATTAAAACGAGTTAAAAAGTGTTGCCGTGATTATGGGGCACAGTACAATTGCCACGTACCGCGGCTACACAGAATCAAGCACAAGCACAAAGGGTCGGCATATCGGGTAACTGCCCGGAGCACCAACGTCAAGGGGCGCCCAAACGAGTACCCCCCCCCTAAAAACACTTTCGAACGTATTTTCTAATATCACTTTAATAAAATGTTAAATATAGGCTAGGACGAGGTGGGGGGTGGGTGGCAAAATAACTTGAACATTTTGCTCATGAATTGGGCATCTCTGATCTGATAGAAGAATTTGCAGAAGCAAAAGTGAGAAACACTTCTGATTTTGTCGATAAAAAAAAAAAAAAAAAAAAAAAAACTGAAAATAGAAAAATGCTTGTAAGCGGTTTCACAAGATTTTATTATTTATTTTATAATTATGTAAAATCGTAATATACTATAGTACAGTATATATATTCATTTGAAATCCTTTTGGTAATACTGGTTGATACACTACTGTTTATTTACACTACAACTGCAAAAAGTCCAAATTTTACATGAATATATTTTTAATGAACAGGACACTCTGTCCAGTTTACTTTTAAAGACAAACCACAACGATATAAAAAGAAAAACGGTCAATACCGTCCCACTGACAATTTTCGGTTTATGGCCGTTTCTGCGCGTACGCATAAGTTATAGATGCATGGGGCCTATTAGATGGGTGAGGAAGAACGCCACTAGCAATTTTGCCTACGGGCGCCAAAGACTATTGTTACGCCACTGTCCACAGGCCAAATTTTGGCTCACCAAGACGTATTGAAGAGCACACCAAAAAATGACAATAATAATAATAATAATAATAATAATAATAATAATAATAATAATAATAATAATAATAATAATAATAATAATAATAATAATAATAACTATGATCAGGTGGAATAGGTAGTACCAGAAGTAATTACTTGAGTGGCCTCGCGTAGCGTAGTCCCTAACGCTCTCGCCTTCGGTGCGAGCGGTCCCGGGTTCGATTCCCGGTGGGGGTCACTCGGTCGAAAAAGTGTAACACGCTTTTTCAGGCCAGTCACCCTGAATGAGGTTTTTCCTGGGTTTTCCTCATTCACACCAGGCAAATGCTGGGGTGGTACCTAACTTATAGGTCCCAGGCTGCTTCCTTCCTACCCCAATCCTTTCTTCCTTCCCTTTCCCCGGATTGTGTGCTCGCCGAGGGACGTTTAAAATATATAAAACGATAATCATGCCTGTTGTGCTGTATGGTTGCGAAACATGGTCGCTTACTCTAACAGAAGAACGCAGACTGAAAGTGTTTGAGAACAAGTCCCTAAGACGAATATTAGGACCCAAGAGAAACAGGAATGATGAATGGTGGAAACTTCATAACGAGGAACTACATAATTTACATCGTTTACCAAACATTGTTAGGGTCATTATATCTAGAAGGCTCAGGTGGGCAGGTCATGTAGCCAGGATAGAAGAAAGTAGAAACAATTTCAAAGTCTTAACTGGAAGACCAATCGGAAAACGACCATTAGGAAGACCTAGGAGCAGATGGGAGGACAATATTAAGATGGATCTCTTAGAAATAGGAATACAAAGTAGAAACTGGATCCAGTTGGCTAAGGACAGAAGTCAATGGAGAAGAGATTTTGTGAACGTGGCATTGAACCTTAGCGTTCCATAGGCCATAGAGTTAGTTATAATTGTGATAAGTTTCATTTCATTACCTCCTTCCACTTATGGAAAACAAGCAAAAGAAAAATTGTAAATTTTGTATTATTTTTAGTAAGTTAGGCTCTTAATAGGTAGGATCACTTCTCAAATATTGCAACATAGTGTACACCCTGTTTACAAACCTGAAAAGATGGCCTCAAGTCGAAGCCACGCTTATTGAATCCCTGGTGATGCTACTTTCATGAGCACGAATTTTCATTATATATATGCGCTATCCAAAAATACGTGTTTCAGAGTCCTAAGATACTCACGCAACAATTTTAATAGGGGTAGTTTCGCTACAGGCGTATAATTTGAAGTACCCGCCAATTACCTCTTTATAAAATTATTGGGGAAGTACCGCAAGATTCTGAAACGTAGATATTTGAATAGGACACATACTAGTTGCTGAGTGAAGTCTTGAGCCGACTACGGTAGGTCCCATAGTTTTGGAGCTATGGACCTTTAAAGTTTATTTTTTCGTGTTTTCAGCAGACTACTACTACGAAAAGAAGCATTTGTGCACCTAGGTTGGTCTATTCCTTTTTCCTCATCTTGCTATCAGGAATCAGCTCCCAAACATTATCGTTGTTTTGAAACACCCTATATATATGCATGTTTGTCGCTTGAGCAGTTCCTGCACCCAGAAAGTAAACATACCCTACTCTGCCTTAACTTATGCCTTCCTTCATACGTGTTCGTGTGATGTCTTTGCTTTTTGTTTTAATTGTATTTTGGTTTAGAAATCTCCGCCCTTCTTTGTTCGTAGCATCTGCTTTTCTTTCTTCGTTACTAGCTTCGACAAGCGGAATTTTCCGTTCATGCTTTTTGGCCTCATCACAAAAACAATTTCCACCAGAAGTAAACATAATTGTTATTTCTTCTTCTCCCCCTCCACCTTTTCGTTGTCTTGTTTTTGTTGTTGAGTACTCCACTCGCGACATATCATACCTCAACGCTAAATTTAACTTATGTATGGGATTGCAATGTTTTTTTTTTTTTTTCGTAATGTTATTTTTTTCCAGTACCGCCCCGTTTCGTTAGGTATTTATGGTCCGTATGATGGTAGTTGCTAAGGCCTAACCTGTCTCGTTAATTACGGCATTGACAAGTATACGTGTGCTTTGAAACAGCTTGCTTCGGAGAGATAAAAAGAGGCGTGTAACGAGCTAAAGGTAGATAACCAGCTTGACTTTCCTCTACGTGGACGTTTCCAAAAGGAGATAACCGTTTGTAGTGGGGGCGAGGCAGGGACGGCTATGGGAAGCAGTGTTGAATTCAGACATTTTCATCCAGGGGGAATGTGAACTCTTCGGGGGGAGGAGTATTTTTCTGTATTTTTGGAAGAAAGTCGCATATTTAAGAGACCTCATCCCGGCGAAATTAAAATACCGCTAATTTTACAGTAATTATATGATATCTTCAAATAGATAAAAGATAATTGAAATATGGAACAAGAGCGCCCTAGACAATATTATTTTGCGCGAGGTACCGTTATCACAAGTCACCTAGTGGCTTTCCGTTTTCAGCCGTTTAGAAACGCGAAAATAAATGCCGATTTTCAAAATGGCTCGAAATCGAAAGCAGATAAGTGAATCGTGATAAAGATATCTCATGTAAAATGATATTGTCTAGGGCGCTCTTGTTCCACATTTCGATTATCTTTTACCTATTTGAAGATATTACATAATTATTGTAAAATTAGCGATATATATATATATATATATATATATATATATATATATATATATATATATATATATATATATATATATATATATATATATATATATATATATAAGCAATCGTTTAACTTTATCTAAAATACCTATAAAAGCTGACAAAAAATATTTTAGATTAAACTTTAATTGCTATTTACAGTAGTTATTTTTATTATTTCCTATTTACAGTAGTTAGGCCTACTGTTTGTTATTAATGTGGAAGTTTGGTAAAAGAAGATTTAAAATAACTCAAATATTTTAATTGTTCTGAAACAAAACACACAGAAATATTTTAACAAAAAGTTCTCATTCTTTCTCACACTTCTGATTCTAAGTCAAGCATATTCGCTTTGGCTTCTTCGCTGCAAACACATCAATAACTTTGTTTACGAAATCTTCAATAGGATATTCGTCACGTTCAATAGCAATCTTTCACTGGTATACTACTATTCTATTGATAAAATCTATATAAATCTCAAAGGCAAGGGGGACAACTGTTCCTCCCTGATACCTCTAAATGACAACTTCTGAATCTTACCCTCTGACTAACTTCAATTTAGTTAAAGAAAGGTACGTTTACTTTGGGAAAAATGGGATTTAAGTCGCTTTATTTCAAATAATGCAAGAACTGTTAATTTTCAAGAATTGAAGTGTGATGACATCCAGGGGTTAAAGTGAGGGGAAACCTGATTAAAATGGTTCCTCCCAGTTTCTAAAAAAATTACAATGGGCAAAGGTAGGCAGGGGAACGCCCTGACGTCATATCGCTACCTACCATCCCCCTACCTTTTCAGATCCACAGGATCTTCCCTTTCCTGTCTCAATCTGTACTAGTGTTACCTACTAATACATAATATAGGGCGAGAGTAGAGTACCTACTGAAATACAAATCTTTCATCAATAGTTGAAAATTTCATGTTCTGTTAAACTCGCTCATAGCGTTAACAAACACAGGTTCTATTGACTATTTGGTATTCTGTCTTACATGTTACATGCTTAATATTTATATAGAATTGGTCTTCGTCATTTATATGTATATTGAGAGATCGGACTTCGTCTGCACATGCACAGAAAGAAAAGCAAGTAATTGGGTGAAGCAGTGATGAAAATTTTCCGGAAAATTTTGAAACGAAAAATTTTCCTATTCATAAAAACATACTCCACTTATTCCTACATTCTTGTATGGCCGTGATGTGAGGTGGAAAATTTTCTTCTATACTTTTCCGGAAAATTTTCCGTTCTTAACAAAGATCAGTGATCATGTAACATTTCCTCAGCATTCATAAATTGATTAAATTCATGTATAGAAATGTTAAAAATTGAAAGATTGTTTAAAGAATCTGAAAATTTTCATGGCTCAATTTTCAGTACTATGTAGGAACAAATGAAACAATTTTTCATGAATCGAAGAATTGTCTGTCCTGTACAGCGATGAAAATTTTCCGGAAAATTTTGAAACGGAAAATTTTCCGATTTATAAAAACATACTTCATGTATTCCTATATCGTTGTTTAGCCGTGATATGAGGTGGAAAATTTTCTTCTATATTTTTCCGGAAAATCTTCCGTTCTTAACAAATATCAGTGATCAAGTAGCAGTTCCTCAGTATTCATAAAATTGATTGAAATCATGTATAAAAATGTTAAAAAGTGAAAGATCGTTTAAAGAATCTGAAAATTTTCATGGCTCAATTTTCAGTACTATCTAGGAACAAGTGAAACAAAGTTTCATAAATCGAAATATTTTCTGTCTTATATGGAAAAATTGAAGAACTTTTTATGAGTCGGAAAATTTTCATCATTTTGAAGCAAAAAGTAAAACAACTTTTCGTGAATCGGAAAATTTTATTGCTCTGCAGAAACGATGTAAGGATTTTTCATGAATCGGAAAATTTTCATCACGATGTAGAAACAAGTGAAAACACTTTTCATAATCCGGACAGTTTGGGATATTATGTATAGTGATGTTAGGTGGAAAATTTTCCAGTATATTTAACTGCACATTGAGATATACAATTCCTGTAGAGGGAAATTAGACAGCAACAAATTATAATTTTCCAATTAGATTACGGGAACCAGAAAATTTTCTAATATTTCAAGTTGGAAAGTAAAAATTTACATAGTGCTTTTCTCTACTTCTTCAATTTTTCCATATAAGACAGAAAATATTTCGATTCAGGAAAAATTGTTTAATTTGTTCCTACATAGTACTGAAAATTGTCTGAGACATGCACATTTTCAGATTCCTTAAACGATCTTTTACTTTTTTTTTTTTTTTTTTTTTTACATTTCTGTACATGAATTCAACCAATTTTATGATTGCTGAAGAATTGTTACTTGATTACTGATATTTTTTTAGAACGGAAAATTTTCCGGAAAAATATAGCGGAAAATTTTCCGCGGAAAATTTTCTATCTCACATCACTAGGGTGAAGTAATTTTTACATTTTGTGATCGAAATTTTGAGTTTCTCCGGTGGGAAATGAATTTTCTTCGGGGGGAGAGATTACCTCCCGGGCTACCCCCTGAATTCATCCCTGAGTTGGAAGGACCCTGAGCTGAAGATACTTTCTGATGATTCCACAAGATAAGACGAGAAATATTTTTTTCGTGGTTCGTAAATTTTGTAGAAGTCTTGTTTCGATTCCTAAAAAGTTGCTTTAGTCTAGCTCAAAAATTTCTCAAGTTGTTTTGCAAATTTATGTATTTGGTTTTTGGAAATAATCGTGGCTTTTTTTAAAAAAAAAAAAGATTTAAACGCAAATACAAGTAACATTTATAGAAAAGCGAAAGGACTGTTACTAGAATGCATAATAAGTGCGCCTGAAAAATGTAGACAAATGATTGTGTGTATTCTTGTAATTGGCCAAAAGTGCAAAATGAAAACAAATTCTTATCTGCGATTGGCGAATGCCTGTCCACGATATTTGAAGGGAATGTCTGGAAATTTATATATATATATATATATATATATATATATATATATATATATATATATATATATTATTTGTACAATTTTGTTTCCTTAACAGTTTTCCAATAATTATATGCTAATCGTCATTTTTCTTCTTTCTTCGTTAGTAACACATTGAGATATTTGGATTACGGAATTATTCAAAGAGCAACTTGCCAGCGGAGCAATTTGTCACAAATCATTCACTTCGATCACAGTTGTCCACTGTTATGAACAAATGTAGGAATTTTTTCTCAGATCTAGATCGAAATGTTTTGAAATTTTATAGCAGTTAAAATTATATAGAATCACAGTAGGATCCCTAATTCTGCATTAACAGTTTTTTTTAAGCATTAAAATTGGGATGAAATCCTCTAAAAGATTAGCAAAACCTACAATAAAATAACTTCTGCATCCACATAAGAACGAAAAAAAAAAAAACAGAAATGTAAAATTCAAATATTACCGTTTATACTCATACTAACTATATTTCTTGTAAGATATAGTTAGCAATACCATTTGATAATATCTAATATTTGGAAACAAACTGCAAACTAAAAGTTATTTTTCCAAAACACTCACCTTTAAAAGAAATTAATAACAAAAAATAAAAACTATGTGTAAAATGTTGTTTTTCTCTCATCTCAAATATAGCCACTATGTATGCTCTGAGGGCATTAAGTTTAATTCAAAAATGTATCTATATGTTTATGTTCTCAAAATGGAAAAAAAAATAAATAAACGTAACACAACTGTCGAAACATTTTCCCTAAAGCAAATACTCATATTACAAATTAGTTATAGGAAATATTCTTTCGAAATTTCCCTCAAGTTTTATTTCTGCAATTTTTTTCAGTCTGCCATTTTAGGACAAACGAGGATTCTTACTTCGTCTGAAATGGCGGACACAATCTGTCTTAAAAGTGTCAGATAATTGGTCAGGCGAAGAAAAGAATTAGGCCAAACGATGCAAAATAACTTCTTCGTCCACAATTTCTCGTCGTAGTTGGTTTTCCTTAAAAAAAGCCAAATGGTTTAAACCAAAAAACGAAAAATGTTAGTAAAAGTGTAAGTGTTCCTAAGTGTTAGTAAAATCTTGATAAACACACATTTATGGGTTATCACGTTTCACTCCCGTATGTTATTCGTATTATATTCAAACCTAAATTGCCTATTCATTACTGAAAGAGATTATACTACAAAAGCATTTTTTTAAAATATAAGTTTATGAGTGTTTCTTTTGTGATTTTTTAATAGTTTGTTATTATTGTTATGGAACTGAAATCAAAGAAATTCTAAACATTGTTGCGTTTTAATAATGTTTACTATTGATAAAATACATCGAAATGCCGTATTTTTTGGGGGGTGGGCATACAAACCCCACGAGAGGCATTTATTGAAATCAGAAGTATCTTTGATATCTATTTATGTATAAATGGGTCAGAGCCAAAGTGGACTCAAATAATTCGTATCTTTATTTACTTTTCTTATTTATATGCAAGTTAAGTCGTTGTATTTCTTTAATTTGGACTAATAAAATTCGCAGTGAACTAACTTGGAATAAGTTGGTTCTTCTGCACTCTGCAGTATTTTTGAAAGTGTCCATATATAATTCTGTATAATGGTTTCACTTGTGTAACTGTTTATCTTTTTATCCTTCTAAAATGACTCTTCACAATTATATTAACAAGTATGTAAAGATTAGTACAACGTATTTTTATCAGGAGTCCTTTTGTGAGTGAGTCGGCAGACGTATTGCATTTGTGGCGAATTAGTCCCGGTTTCAAGTTCAAATGGAGGACAATTTCTCTCGGATGTAAGCCGAGAAGCGGTTTGGATTCCGCTTTAAACTTATGTGACCCCTTCCAGCATAACCCGGTTGTTGCATAATAACACCAAGGCGAAGCAAAATTGTTTCTGTCCATATGTGGTATAAATACACAGAGCAAATTATTTAAACCAAAATAAGCTGGTTTAAACCCAAAAAACCAGGTTTAAACCGAAAAAACGGGTTTTTTGTTGTTTTCTTTTCAATAAAAACCATGGTTTTTGCCAACCCTGTTTATGCCCCTGTACTTCAGTATGTGCGCTATAGGAATTTGGGGCTGACAGTCGCATTGAAATAACCATAGAAATGGGATAGTAACTTATTCTCCAAAGACACTCCTCTTTTTTTTTTTTTTTCTTTTTTAACATTAATGTGCAAGGATGTACACAACATAACAGAATACTTCATTGAAGTTATAAGTGGGAGGTCGCAAGAAAATTAGGTGAAAACATTTCAAATCAGTAAAGCAACTGAATATTTGGGCCGCTTGCATACCGAGTGACTGAAGTCCAAAAAATGAGTAAATGGACTAATATTAACATTCATTTCCGTACTTTTTTTTTTTTTTTTTTTTTTTTTTTTTTAGAAAAAGATTTCTGTAAACAGTAAATTTGTATATTAAACATCAGACTATTTACTACGATTTTGTTTGCCAGCATAACAGAAATAATGAATTGTTCATGAGGTGTTGAACGTTAGATTTTTCTCCTGGAAAATTTCAATTTTGGACTTTAGGCCAATTAGCACCCAAACGGTACATTTGCATTTAAAAAAAAAAAACAACTGATTATACAGGAACACATCTTTTAAGTGTACTCGTAGCCGGATTATGAAGGATGGAAGACGAATGTTAGAGATAAGAACCATCCAGTAAATTTAAAGTGATACTATGGAGCTCCGTCGTGGGTATGATTCGTGCACGCGCATTTGGCGTGAGAAGGCTGAGTTCGATTCCTAGCGGAAGCAGGATTCCACTTCAAGTTATAGGTCCACATTTCATATAGCCTTGCTGTTGAAAGGAGCGCTAAGCTCAAATCTATTCAGCCAGCCATTAAAGTGATCCTGATTTACTCGAAAAGGGGAAGGTCAGTAGGAGGAAATGAAATGAAATTTTTGAGTTTTACGTCCCACGGTTATGCCGGTTAGGCTAAAGGAGACGGTGATGATGAGAGATGAATGAAAATGGTGGAATGAAGAAAGTGGGAGGAAACGGGAGAACCCCGAGAAAACCCACGCACACGGTGTTTGTCCACCACAAAGTTCAGAGGTCAGTAGTAGGATCTAAGGAGTGTAGATTATGGGGAGAATTGACACCCCTGGATTGCTGAATTTCTTTAACTTTTTCCCTAATAGAGAAGGCTGAAAATGTTACTTGAAACCAGTCTCTTTGGCGGTATCCAGTACCGTGAGCATTTCTTGATTGTTTTGGTTGCGAGTTGCGTAATCGCTTTTCAATATTATGCATGTTGTACATTTTGAAAATGGCTGGATCTTTTTTTTTAAAAAAAAACACAACAATACAGATAGAGTAATTTGAATCTATTGTGCTGCCAAAATGTCTTGAGCCGTGACAAAAATGCGAACTAACACTCACACCCACGCGTTGAGCCAATAATGGTTCAGTTGTTGCTAAGCGAGAGAAAGCAAGTGGAATTCCTTCAGCTGATAGCAGCGCTTGCAACGGAAGACTAGGGATCAAGTCAATGTAGCGTATCTATAGCACTAGTATGTCTATGTCTAAAATAAGTGGTTTACAAGACACAGAAGTTAAGTTTAATTGTTTTGATAAAGTAAGACAAAGACATGTTATTTTTAATTTAATATCTAGACGTCTGCGGATATAAAATATTTCCATCTTATCTACACCATCTGTGATCGCCAATGAGTGACATACCATTGTGCTTCCCCGAGGTGCTAAAAAAATACACACAGCATCACTATTCTTTAACAATTGGGATTTCTAAAATCGTTTCAGATAGTTAAAAAATAGTTTTTAACATGATAATTGAAAATACACTCTCTGTAATTCCGTGAACCTGAATAACGTGATACCAATCGAATCAAGTATTGAGGCTGTCCCGTCTCTAAAAGGTGTTTGAAAATGATATCTCGTCTCGGAAAGTATATCTGTTTCTAGTGGAAGGACTTTTCTTCACTTACATGTACTAAGGTTGCCTACGAAATGAGAGTTGAGACTGTCTTATGTCGAAAAATTTGAGACTTCAGCTTTATCTATGTGAGCATTGTAACAACTCACCTTTCATGTGTTAAATCAGGATAATATGAGACCTCAGCTTTATCCAATGAGAGCATTATAACAGCTCACCTTTCTTGTGTTAAATCAGAATAATATGAGACCTCAGCTTACCCAATGAGAGCATTATAACAGCTCACCTTTCATGTGTTAAATCAGGATAATATGAGACCTCAGCTTTACCCAATGAGAGCATTATAACAGCTCACCATTCATGTGTTAAATCAGGATAATATGAGACCTCAGCTTTACCCAATGAGAGCATTATAACAGCTCACCTTTCATGTGTTAAATCAGGATAATATGAGACCTCAGCTTTACCCAATGAGAGCATTATAACAGCTCACCTTTCATGTGTTAAATCAGGATAATATGAGACCTTAACTTTACCCAATGAGAGCATTATGACAGCTCACCTTTCATGTGTTAAATCAGGATAATATGAGACCTCAGCTTTACCCAATGAGAGCATTATAACAGCTCACCTTTCATGTGTTAAATCAGGATAATATGAGACCTTAACTTTACCCAATGAGAGCATTATGACAGCTCACCTTTCATGTGTTAAATCAGGATAATATGAGACCTCAGCTTTACCCAATGAGAGCATTATAACAGCTCACCTTTCATGTGTTAAATCAGGATAATATGAGACCTCAGCTTTACCCAATGAGAGCATTATAACAGCTCACCTTTCATGTGTTAAATCAGGATAATATGAGACCTCAGCTTTACCCAATGAGAGCATTATAACAGCTCACCTTTCATGTGTTAAATCAGGATAATGAGACTTCAGCTTTATCCATATAAGGCAGTTAGGTTAGAGCCATGGTGCAAGTTTTTTTTTTTTTTTTTTTTTTTTAAAGTTTCGAACCATTATGTAAGTTAAAAAGCAGGAAATGTGATACCAGGAAGGGGACCGTCAGATTAATTTACAACATGTGCATCATGACCGAGCGACCGTAGGCTGGTAGTTAGCGTTCCGTTTTCACAATCGGAAGATCTTGGGTTCGAATCCACAAGCCAGCTTTTCTCATTAAGGTATTTTTCCTCAGTTTCACCAGGTGATTGCAGGATATTACCTTTATATCAAGGTCCGTCGACCCTACTGTTCCGCGCTTTTACAGGTCCCTTCATAACTCCTGTTTCTGCGTAGCCACTTTCTCCAGCTGTAGTGTGACGTCACCGCGGTGAAGCAGGGACAAATATCGTGTGCTAAGCCTATGTTCCGCCGTAGCGATTTGCAGAGGAAAACAAATTTTTAATTGCAATAAAAGATGAAAGGAACAGTAGGGTCGACGGACCTTGCCTTTATATATATAGAGGTATTTATAAAGCGGGATTGAAACCCGTTTTATTTCCCATTGTTGTGGTCATTAATTATTGTATACTAATAATAATAGAGAAATTGAACGCGCAGGGTGTGGCTGAAAGTTTAAATAAATAAAAATAAATTAAATATAAATAAACACTGTTAAAGATAGTAAAGAAGATACCATAAAATGTATCTCTATAAATGAATGAGCTTGCATTTATAATAAGGATTAAGGATATCTAAATGGTTTCGCCGAGATGTTTATGCAATCCACAACTCTTCAATGTTTTGAGGGTTGCATAATAGCGTTATGCAAAACGGACCTTTATGAATGAATGAAAGTAGTAGGGATATTCATCGTTAAAGTCACCGTTACCCGTGAAGATATTAATGGATTGACTCAATTAACGAACTCGGCCGAGATAATTGCAATAAGAAAAAGTACTTATCCTTGTATTATAGGTAACCAATATTTCTTTTCTACTATGAAGGTTGCATAGAAGCTAGGAAATGTTATGGATTTTAAACGGGATAAGAATATTGACCGTTACCATTGAAAATATTAACGGATTGACTCCATTATCGAACTCGGTCCAAATAATCACTCTACCTGTCTGTTGCAAGAAAGAGCATTCAAACATAGCTCTCGATTCAAGAGTTATGTGGAGTAACTGACAGATATGCTGACATTGTAATTTTTAAGGTCTACTATCGGTATCCTAACAAATGTATGAGAAGAAAGAGGATTGGTAACGTTGATGAAATAATATGAAAATGGGGAAGAAAGATAATACAGATGTGATGTTAGTTATAAATTATGTGATCTCCCTGTTCAGATTTCCAAAAGTAGGTCGAAGCGATTATGAATTGCTTGTCTTTTCAACGGTGTTCTTATGGGATTGTAGCCAAAAACTTCACTGCATTAAGTAAACACTTCGTTCATTTCTCATACAAGCCAGTAAATGGAACCGGTCCAATATTAAAAATTGTTTCAATTTTATGTATGCATACAGTATATGTTACTTTGGAACCACTTCGATGGGGGTACTCTTATACTAATGAGGATCACAGCCAAAAATACTAATGGAAAATCTCCGGATGTTGACAGATCTCTACGAAGCGGTGTGACTGCTTGGAGTGAAATTCCTATATTAGATAATGAAAAATGTTATAAGGGAAAATTGATTGATTTAATTTGAATTTGAGTTTAACGTCCCGTTCAGCAGCGAAGCTATATGAGACGTGGACGTACTGATTAACGTGGAATCCGAACCACATGAGCTCCCGCCGGGAATCCAACCCGGATCTCCCACACCAAAGGCGTGTACGCTAACCTCTTAGCCACGAAAGAGCTCTAAGGAAAAATTGGGATAGAACCGTGTACCTAATGTTCGATGGATTCTTGAAGGTAAAGTTGTGCTTGTAAAGTGCTGCAAATTGATACATCGACAAGTAAAGAATGATGTTCGATGTTATGAACTTAAAATTGAAGAACTCTATAATTTATTTCTTAATAATGGTAAAAAGAAAAACTAAAATCGCCCGCTTTTATCTGACAATTGTGTAGAAACCTAGTACACATGTAAGTCTTGTGAAAATGAAACGAAACGAAATATTTGAGTTTAATGTTCCATGACCTATACCCTTTAGGCCAAGGGGGACGATGATTAACTAAAGCACGCGAATGATGATGGAAGAGTCGGTGGAATGAGAAAGTGGGAGGAAACGGGAATATCCCGAGAAAACCCACGGGTACGATGTTGTCCATTACAAATTTACTTGGCCGGGTATCGAACCAGAGACCCCACACACCACTGAACCACCGTGTCCCCTTGTAGTTTTTGTTGGAAAATTAAGGATAATATTTGTCTTTAATTAATATACATGTAGCTATATTGTAGACTACACACACAAGATTTATGTTGCATGGTAAATGTTACAAAAGAAATAGTTGTATTAGCTTGTTTTATACTTTCTTGACTCCATAATTGTTGGTTCGACTTCCGTTTATATTTTCAAGGCATCTTCAAATATGAAAACAATGAAAGCATATGACTATAGCGTTTATAACAATAGCATGAAAAATTACACAGTAGGCCTAATCTCTACAATTCACAGTTAGGCTGGGTAGCTCTCGGATTCAATTGGAGTATCGGAGCTCAGTGATTGAGTATGATTTGCTGATGAAGCTCAAGGTCATGGGAGTTTGAGCCAGTATAACCCTCATATTAAGGTTAGTGAACATGAGCACATTAACAGTGAGAGCTCCAATGAAAATGGTGAAGCCAGAGCCCTTAGTACGCGCGAGCCCATTGAGGTGAGGAGGCTCGAGTTCAAGCTAGCTTGAGTCTCATTAAGATTAATGAGTGAAATCCCTTTGAGGGTAATGAGTGAGCCCGAGTTGCAAAATAGATGTCTTTGTTACGGGAAAAATTCTTATTTATTTATTTCATAAGGACAACACAACAGGCTCAATGCCCAGTTATAGTATCGTGTACATAATTATTTAACATACACTATTATACATATATAAAACATACATCGTTTAATTATGCAGAGGTTATTGCCTAATAATTCTTTTGAACTTGGTTTTGGACATACTAAATACATCTACTACTGAAATCTAATCATTTCGTTATATGAAGAGCACATTCTCCACAGAGGAGACTTATGTAATATGATAGTTCTGGCTTTTCTACAATAGAATGTCCCAGTATTTGCTGTTCTAGTCATACCTGTCGAAACACGTAATAGCATTTCTGAAACTAATTCTGGACAATTAATTTTTACCATTTAATAATTTATGTAAGAACAATAAATAAAAAACGTATCTCCTTTTTTCTAATGTTTGAAAACTAAGATTCGGTACTAACAGTAAGTCTTCATAGGGGACACACTTTGGGTAGAAAAGCGGTTTTCTTGTATGCAAGCATTTTCAAAAAATTAAATTGAATATTTTCTATTGCATCAGAGTATTTAGTGATATTTGATATCCAAACAGTACAACAGTATTTTAATTTTGACCTAACATATACGAAAAATATAACCTTATAAATGTTCATTCTTTATAGATAGAAAAGTTGATTTACATATTCCTACTATATATCGTCGCGTGAGAACTAGAGAAACGTTAACTCCATTTTCGTAGGTTTAGAGGCGAGAGGAGAAAAATATTATTTTCTTAGAAAGATATGTTTTTAATAAGATGATAAATTGAGCTACATTACAACAGATGATCGACAAGGAGAACAGATGGCGTTACGTTCCATTTACACCAAGTTGGGCTTTCAAAATTATGTCCAAACATGAAGAAAACGAAAGCCGCATTTTTGGAGTTACGTTCCTCTGGTTCTCATGCGACGATATGTAACGTATAGAGACGTACGTAATGTCTCTTATCTAGCTATTCTTTTTTGCTCCGGAGTGTACAACTATCTCCCATTCTCTCCCTTTGGTCTCTATTGATGTATAAAAGTCAATGAAATTGGTAAATGCTTAATAACTTGAAAAGAGCAAGAAAATAGAGCGTACCAGAAATCCTGTGGATTACTACTAATTGTGTTAAATAGCATTCTTCTGTTGGTTGCCGGATTAGCTAATAATGTCTATTGTGCACTGGGCTTAATTTGTCCTCACTCCCGCTGCACCGAATCATCTTTCTCGCGTTTAGTTTGGTTTGAAGGATATATAATATATATACTTTTTGTGTCCTTTTTTTGTTACATAATTGTAAAAGAAAATCCCATAATTAAAGTTAGTTTCATAGAAACGTAAGTCTTACGTAAGGCAATCTTTAGCACAAAAGAAAGATTATCGGTTGGGGGAAAGAAGGGATTATTTTGTGTGTTTCATTCACGTCAATGAATTTCAATAAATCCGCATTCGTTGTATGTGTTTTGCGCGTCTTCTTTTCTATTTGCGACCTCTGTTTGGGATTTAGATGTTTACTGGTTTGACCCTACGGGGGGTTAACGAGGTCAATTTTCTTTACTCAATGGCACGGGATTGAGCTCCGGAGGGGGCGGAAGCCGATACTCACCGTATGACGTCCTCCTACGACAAAAGCAAGCAAGTATGAAAACATCAGCGCCGCACTTCTTTTGCTGACTAAGCGTATTTTAAAGTTATTATTTTAAAAATATATGTAATCATGTAAAACGAGGGAAGTGGGTCTGATTTGATACCCTTCTGGAGTTACTTTGTTTTCGGAACCACCCAACATGAATGGTTGGTTTCCTTCTGACAAGTAAGGAAACCATTTCAAGAAACAAGCATATATTCTTTTAAGCTTTTATATTTTTATACATGAAATACATTGTGACGTCATACGAGAAAGATAAAAATGACAACAGAACTTTGGAGTTCTCCAAGGATCGAATCTAGATCCTCTATTGTTCCTATTATTTATTAATGATTTGCATAGTGTGTTAAGAAATGCGATAAATTATTGTTTTGCCAATAACATTTGAACAAGACTGCGAAAGGCTGCAGGATGGTCTAAATATTACAAATGAATGGTGCCAAGAAAATGGTGTTAGGTTAAATACAAAGAAATATGATATTTACAAAACGAAGAAATCTTCATGCATTCTCATATTCGATTGAAGGAACTCCGCTTAAGAAAACAGAGTTAGTCAAAGATCTGGACGTAACCTACGATAGCTGCTTGGTATTCAAAACTCACGTATAAAATATCACTAATGAAGCATACAGAAACTTAGGCTTGGTAATAAAGAATAGGTAGACTACGATGCATCTGTTCAAAACATTGTACGCATCTTTCGTGCGGTTGAAATTAGAATTTGCCAGCCAAACATGGAACCCGAATCATATTACCTACAAAAGAAAGATAGAGATGATACAGATAAAATTCTTAAGATATCTCGCTTATAAACAGACAGGTCACTATTACAAATTTGAATCGGCTTCTACTGTACTAGCGAATTTTCATTTTAAAACTGTCGAGCAAAGGTGAAACATTCTTCATGTATTATTTTTTATTCAGAATTATTAACAATGAGATAGACTGTTCAGTCAGCACTAATCAGAAAGCCAGGAATAATGTACTACTAATAATGAACTCTCCCATGTAGCGAATATGTGCTTCTTATAACAGGTACAGGAAGGTAAATAAAAGCTTAGATATCTGTGGTATGTCTGCAAACGATTTGCGAGCTGAACTGTTGAACCACTTTAGAATACAATACAGAATACTGTAATTGGGCCCTAAAGGCCTGTTGTATTCTTAAATAAATAAAATAAACAGAGATTTTTCATGAGAAATGGGTTACACCATATTTTAGAGCTATTAATTAATTATTTATTTATGGAATAGGAGCCAAATCGTCAGAGTCGTGTTTGAAAAAAAAACTGTACGAAAAAAACTCAGTCTGAAGTTAACTACCTCTTCTAGATTTTTCCCAGAAAAATTATTTTTACCATAGTACAGGGTTGTTTGCTGCAAGAGGAAGAAAATAATTATACAGAGAGGAAAAACGTATGTGGCGTATGTAAAAATGTAGGTTACATGCGTAAATCGTGTAGTTTTTGAACTTACCGCATGACTACCTAAAATTCTGCAGCAAATGTATAACAGAAAACGTATCTCTTATAATACTTTCCGTATAAGTATTCCATTTATATGTACTATCCGTATGAAACAAAGAAATGTATATAGGCGGTCAGAGTCTGACATATAAATGGACTTATATAACATATAGGTGATGTATGTAACATACGTATATCCATGTGCGTGGGTTTTCTCGGGATTCTCCCGTTTCCTCCCACTTTCTTCATTCCACCATTTCATTCATTACTCATCATCACCGTCTCCTTTAGCCTAACCGGCATAAGCGTGGGACGTAAAACTCAAATATTTCATTTCATTTCATTTCAACATACATATATGTATGTAACATACGTAAGACTGTTAGATGTCAGACATCTTGCAGCGGCATAATGTAGGACTTTGAGACAGTCGAACGTAACATATTTGGGGCGTATGTAACATATACAATTTATACTATAACCTCTTATGTATTGCACTTTTGGATAATCCAATGTATAATTAATACTTTCAGGATTAGGATTAGGAATTAGATCTCTGGGCTTTCGGCATCTATGGTGATGTTAGCCCATCACTAAGATTAGGAGTAGGAATTAGATTTCTGGGCTTTCGGCATCTATGATGATGTTAGCCCGTCACGTATGAGAGATGTCGTCCCTCGGCAATCACACTATCCGAGGAAAGGAAAAGAAGGAAGCGGTCTGGTACCTGTATATCAGGCACCAACCCAGCATTTGCCTGGTGTGAATGAATAAAACCCAGGAAAACCTCACTCAATGGGGTTTAGGACAGCCTGAAATGTATAATAAGGCTGTAAATGAGAGTTAAAAGACCAAGCAAGAAGACCTCTTATGCCCTCTCTCTGGATGCAATGTTCATGGAAGTTATTTTGTTCGAAAAAATTAGGATAAAAGGCGGGATCAACATCGGTGGTCTGTGAAGCAGATCATCGTAGCATAACATTCGCAATGTTCCGAACATGACAAGAAAAAAAAAAAAAAAACGCAAAGTTAGTTGTTCTTCCGTTCTGGCAATTAGATATAATGATTGATACGTATCTTTACACAACTTCGCACGTGTGGGTGTGTTTGTGTAGTGAAACATTTACATTATCGTGCTTCGACATGCATTTATGTGTTGTTGTAGAAGAAGACAGGACTTTATGAAATGATCAAGGTTGCCAATTTAGTTTGTTTCAAGCTAGATTTAGCTTATTTAGGTCACCGGTCGGTGATATGTACACAGTAAAAAATTGCCGTGTTAATTCAACTCAAATTTAACACAGGGCAGTGGTCCCAGCGTGACTACCACTATACGGTGTTAATTCAACACAGACCCCGCGGTGTTAGCATTTAACACAGGTGGTGTATTACGTTTTTAACACATAATCGGTGATGAGCGGTGTTAAACTCGGATCTGTGTTAGTATTTTCTTTGTTAATTCGACACCATGTCAGGATCGGTAGTGTTAGGAAAAGTGTTGTGTTACTTGTAGCGGTGTTGCACCAACACGAAGAAACTAACACAGTTTGTAGTGTGTTAATTATTTTGTGTTTATATTACACCATGCCAAGTATTAATATAACACACTCCTTGTGTTATTTCAACATCATTTTCTTGTTATTTCAACACACAATCTGTGTCATAATTCAAGGTCAAAGCCGTATAAATAACATCGTTTTGTTGTTAAATCAACACTCTCTGGGTTAAAATTCAAGGCCAGACCAGCAGATTAACACAGTTTTTGGTGTCAGTTCGACTCCAATTCTGTGTTACTACGACACCTATTTCGGTGTTGATGGGACCATTTTTCTGTGTTGGAAAAGCTTGTGGTGTGCGTGCTTACGATTACCGAAGATTCTAATTTTAAAATAAGAATAGTAAACTACAGAACACTTTATTTAGAAAATCTTCATAAACTTTTTTGTCGTCCTCTCCAACACTTATTGTAAACTATTTTTTGATGGTTCGAAACACAACCTACACCAACAACTTATTCAAGAATGATAGGAAACTCTTACTTCTATCCTTATAGTATGTTTGCCTCTTAATTGTGATTCTACTTGTTTTCCGCCATTTTTGAAAACACAGTCCCCGGTGTTGACTGGTGAGCTCTAGTGCAGTGTAGAAGTGACACAGTAATATGGTGTGGTTTCTCGCTGTTGGCATATTTCTTCAGAAACATTATGTAAAACAATGAGAACACATCGTGCTGTTTGCACATTGAAATTTTGGGAATATCTGGATTTATCTAAGTATTTCTTTCTACTGTGTTTGACTGTAGCTTCAGTACATAAACCTTTATAATTAGATGGCCACCATATTTGGCCATGATGCAGAAAACAACACCGAAGATTCTACACTTGTGTTAATTTAACACACAAGCTGTGTGTCATTTCAACTACCGGCATTAGATTTTTTGTCCTCCCGGCATTTGACTTGCAAACTTTTTGTCTTTATATAATCTTTAATCATACACTAATATAAGGAATAATAATGGAAGAACCTTAGATTTAATATTAACAATCTTTAAAAATATTGATATTAGTAAGAATAATTGTCCTTTAGTAACTGAGGACTTATCCTCCTCCTTTATTAATTAAATTCTCTGTTACATTTAAATATTTACAAAGTTTAGTCCAACTATTATCTTTAACTATTGTAAAGCTGACTTTTACAATTTGTATAAGGATCTACATAAAATGGTTTGGGGTCAACGATAATCGAATGATTCACTAAATTATTTTTATAAAAAACTTGACGCTGTAATTAATAAGAATGTTCCTAAACGAAAAATAAATAAAAGATGATCTCATCTATGTTGGTTTACAGCCGAGATAATAAATCTTATAAAATAGAAAGAATATTTTAGAAGAAAAAGGTACCATTCCAGCTTTAATTTCCTCAAATTTGTTGAATTACGCAAAAAGTTGAAAGGTATAATAAGTAGATCTTACAAATTATACATTAGTAAGGTAGAGAATAATATAATTGAGAATCCAAAAACATTTTGGAGTTTGATAAATAAAAAGAGGAATAACAGGAAACAGAATCAGATGACTTGTGAAGGTAAATTGCTTCATTCCAGTAAAGAAATTGTGGATTTTTTTGCAGATTATTTTAAGTGTGTTTATTCTTCGGATTGCTCTTCTTACGTAATTTCTTAACCGAGTTATCATGAAACAACACACTGTTTAAATATTTCTACCATCACTGTAAAATATTACGAGGTATCTGTAAAAAGAATTAAAATCAAGTAAAGTGAGTGGTTATGATGAAATACTTTCTTATATATTTAAAGCATGTGGGGAAGTTATTCGTGTTCCTCTTTTATATATATACAATAGCATCTTGAAATCTCAAATATTTCTAGATATTTGGAAAATTAGTAAAATTGTACCTATTTCCAAGTCGGGCAATCCATGTGAAGTAAAAAATTATCGGCCGATTTCACTTATATCTGTTCCTTTGAAAATTTTTGAGATAATTTTATACCAGAAAATTTTTGAGCATGTTAAATCTTATATATAAACTTATCAACATGGCTTTTATCCGAAAAGATGTACTCTTGCAAACTTGGTCACATTTACTCAATTTATATCTGATTCTTTCAATGATGGTTACTCTGTGGATCAGTATATACTGATTTTGCTAAAGCATTTGATAAATTGGATTATACCATTTTGCTTCAGAAGTTGTCTAATTTTGGTTTTTCTTATGGATTACTAAAATTAATTTCTTCTTACTTAAGGAACCGGAAGCACTTTGTAGTATATAAGCAATTACAATCTTTTATGTTTAATGCGAATTCATGTGTACCACTATTTTGTTTTTTGTAGACCATTGTTTTTTCTATTATTTATAAATGACTTACCACGTTTTATTAACTTCTCAAAATCTTTTATTTGCTGACGACCTTAAAATTTATAAGAAGATAACTAACCAACTCGATTGTAATGAGCTACAACAAGATATAGATAGTTGTTACATATGGTCGCTGCAGAATAAACTTAATTTTAATATAAAGAAACGCTTAGTCTGTACATTTTCAAGGCAATGTACTCCATACACCCTGAATATGTTATGAATCGTGAAACGTTAACCAGAGTAAATTTTACTAAAGATCTGGGTGTATGGCTAAACAACAAACTTACATATGAATTACACATTGAAAAAATAGTTAATGAATCTTATAAGGTACTTGGTTTTGTGCTACGAAATTGCAAAGATTTAAATAATATTCCAACTGCAATCAAGCTATTTAGTAGCTATGTAAGAAGCAGATTAGAGTACGCAAGCGTGGTATGGAATCCTTTTTATCACTGTTATATTAAGAAAATTGAAAGAATACAAATTGAATTGTATGACATGTATATTACGAGAAATATAAAAGATCTTCATATGAAGAAAATATTTCTTATAATAATTAGTTAATGAATTTACTTGTGATATATTAGAATTAAGGACAGAAATAACATCATTTATTTTTGTATAAAATTGTAAATGGCCTTCTGGAATGTGGTGTGTGTTTACAACTATTGAACTTCAATGTTAAAATGAATGCGTTACGGAATCGACAACCATTCTACTGTAAGAAATCTAATTCAGTGTATTATCAAAACTCACCACTTACAAGACTCTCCAGGAAACATAATAATGCTATTAAAGGAAAACATGAATCGATTTTGCAATAACAATGAAAATATTTATGGCGAATTTAAGGAAGAATTTAAATAAATGAAATAATAATACTTCTAATTGTGAATAGTGTCTAGAATTACGAAATCTAAAAATTATTTTGAAATTTGTTTTGAAATATTAAATTTATATTGCCTTGAAGAAATTATTTTTGTGTATTTTCATGTATGTACGTTTTTGCTTTGCTTTGCTTTATTGTGTTATTTCAGTCTTTATTTTAAGTCTTTTTCTTATTTTTCGTATTGCTATATTCTACTTGATAATGTGCTGTGGCTATAATATTGTGCTATGGTTAAGTATTATGATGTAGTTTCGAATATTTAAACTATATTAATTATTTGTACAATGTAATTTCGAATATTTATATTATATTGATTATTTGTACAATCTTGTAGCCTATGTATATTGTATGTTACTATATGTGTGTTATAAATCTGTATATTACTAATTACATAGTTATAATGCCTATTGTAATTGGAGCTTAAGCTCTGTTATAAGTGATAGATAATAAATAAATAAATTAACTGCTGGAAATAAGTTTGTAAATGATTGTCTCCATTGATGGAACTTCTCCACTTCTACTCATTCCAACATATTTTTCTTTCTGGAGAGGAGATCTTACTCGTCACACAGAGCATGTATTGAAATTGCTATTGACATATTTGAAAAAGTTTGAACCTGGCGAGGAATGAACCCGTGTCCGCCGAATAGAAGTTCAATGCACTAACCTTATACGAGCATTAGTATATTGTGTATAGTCTCACATGAAACGATTTTAACTAGCTAATGGTTTGGGCGAGAGGTGAAGTGGCGCGGTATGTAAATGGTTAGCGCATTGTACTTCTATTTGGCGAACCAGGGTTCAAATTCCCGCTAGGTTCAAACTTTTTCAAATGTTTCAATTTCAATTTATACTTGGTGTGACAAGCAAGATCATCTTATTTCCAGAAAGAAAAAGATGTTGGAATGAGGAAAATTGGAGAAGATCTGTCAATGAGGGCAATCATTTATAAACTTATTTCCAACAGTTGTTCTAGATTTGATATTTTCATTTGCTTTCAAGCATTTTCTGGTACATGCATAGTCAGTATTTTATTTCCTTGAACATGCAATATATAACGAAATAATACATTATATACACAGCAATATTGAAAACAATATATGGTGTTAATTGGACAACATGCTCTGAAGCACGGAGATTTATCTTAGAATGGAGAAATGTTTCGTGCGTCATCTACTTACAATTTTCCTTGCATAAAGACCTGACTCAGTGCTACCAACTGCTGTCAGTGCCGGGAATAGTTATGTGTAAGTTGGGTTGCATCTGTCCAGGCGTTCTCACAACTGCAAATTATTTGAACCCCAAGTAACAGAATTAGAGCACTTATGGGGGAGATGCTTTTGCTGGTGGCTTTACATGTCAATACATCTTAACCTTATTCTAAATCCTAACCACTGGCATGACAGCTCTTATGGACCTGAGCCGCTCCAACGCTATCTGTTAGCGACCAGCTGGACTACGTGCAGCCAAGCGACGATCACCCTATTCAGCACGTTGCGTCGTCCTGTGTCTTAACAGGCCTATCACAAGCTTTCTAGACATAGTGGTCGTCACGTCTTTTATTCATGTGACTCCCCACTTTGCCTCATGACGCTAAGTGGGCGCCGAAAATTGGGAATCACAGGTCGGGACCACGGAACCACGTGGACGGGACCTGGGAACCTCTATCCACTGGACTAATAGTGTCCCCATTGTCTTTACGTTACGTTTTGATATTTTGTTTATTCATGATAGTGAAAAAGAATGATATATATTCTTCTTAAACACACATTCTCTTTCGTTGCCAAGCGACTAACTCGTGTCTTCTGTAAACGTGGTCACGTATTCTGAGGATACGTGTCTCGGATGCTAACCTGAGTTGTAAGTTCAATCCCACTTTAAGCTGTAATCACAGTCTCAAATACCCTAGTTGCTGAAAAGGGACATTAACTTCTTAATCAACAAACCAGCCTATCGAGGATCGAGGTCAAATGTGTTTTTTTTTTCTTTCTTCAAAGTTTCATTCATCCAACGTAACCATAAAAATACAGAAGGACTGACTGTATTTTCAGAGGGATGTCATTTGGGAAGGGCAAGGGGCAATAGCCCCCTGTGAATTCGAAATGTATACATTTTAATAATAATATACCAGTGAAAAAGGTGAAACTATGTATATTGGACAGTGTTGCCTCCCTGCTCCCTCCCTAACAAAACCTGAAAATACGCTACTGTATGCCTTGCGTATTCTTGTTTTCATTTTTCCTGTTGTGCAAAAAGAGAAATATTTGCAAACATTGAAAATGTATCATATTACGCAAGAGTGAAAAGTTCGTTTGGTTTTCGAAGCTTGACGCAATAGGGGAATATTCGGACACTGCGTTGGCAACCTTAGAATGTTTACAGTAGCAGCAAAAACAACCGCAAAATATAATGTGTTCCAAACTCACAAGACGTTTCGCACAATGAGCCATTCTAATGAGGATAATTGTTAAGTTTTGTTCCTGACCAACATCCATAGTTACAAACAAAGCCCTTAGACACGAGAGCTGGATTGTCTTGGCATTTTGTCTCTGCATTATGGGAACGGTATAGGAGCAGCCTCGTTATAAGGTAAATTAAGAATATAATAACAGTTATTAACAAACAGCTTGCAGCGGTGTTTTGCGAAGAATTTATTTTGCAAATAACAATAGCAGATGTAGTACACTAAATATCAGGGGCGTAGCGTCAATGGAAGCTCTGGAAGCGCTGGTTTCCTTCAGTAAAGGGAGTACTGGATTCATTGGTTGATAGATTCGAGAGAGAGGTAATAATGGTGATATCAGTAGCTCAGTCGTTTATCCCCGTCAACATGGGCGGCGATTGGGGGGGCAAAGGGGACAGTTGCCCCCCAATTTTTTTGAAGTAACCCATAATGTATATAGTTTCATTTGGAAATGTGAAGTTTTGTATGTATTACTGGTTCATAGAAAAAAATAGGTGCCATATAATATTTGCCGTTTCGTGAGTACGTATTGGTTGTCTTCCCGTTGAGTTAAGAAAGCTACAGGAATTGTGTTTTAATTGGCACGGAAAATAACCCAAAAATTGACCTATTGGAGGGCAACAATTTCAGCGTACTTTAACTTCTTACAAGGACTCGATAGGTTATTCAGCCGATTTGAAGCTAATTGAGAGAACATTTCGCAAAACAAGAAAAGTCTTTCACAAGTTATTCTTTAATTGCACAAAAAATTGACAGTTCCTAAAATGTCTTCTCTTCTTTCTAATAGTAAGGAATACTGATTAAAAAGAGAGTAATAAGAAACAACGTCTACCTTTTCCATTGTTTTGCAGTTTAATATACGAGTGAAGTAGTGTGTTTGGGGGTGTACGAGTGTGTATATACAATTCTAGGTTTTAGGATTATTTTGTATAACTGGAGTGTGGAGTGATTCTAGGTATTGTGTTCTGATGTGTTCCAAGAAAGTGAAAACTGCACCTAATGGCAACGACCAATTTTTGGGAAGCTGCAAGAACAAATATTTCTTGAAATGTCGTAGCATATGCTTGTAGTATTTACTGTCTTTCATTTTCTAAGAGTAATAACACACATTTAATAGCATGCGTAGAATTAAAAATACAAGTTGTTCATTATAACTTCTACAAAACAAGCCTCATTATTCATTACTATGATTAATATTATTCTTTCTATTTATTTGTTTTGCAAATTTGCTATTAAATAGAGGATTTTAAGATGTTCATGAGCAAGGAATCAAATCTTTTCTTACATTTTCGTTGTTTAAGTGTACAAAGGGCTAGTACCTACTTCAGTTGCCCTTGTCAATTTACTTAATAAAATAAGTACGATATACGGTTTTTTAAACTGAAAAACATAGTATCCTATTAGTTATACAACCTTTCGTCAAACAAAGTGTTAGAAATAACCAGGGAAACTAAGACTGGTATACAAATATTCAGATCATGCCTTACCCTCCTATTTTTAATGTCCAATAGCCACCACTGCCCGTCACGATAAAGAGTACTGAACAACGACTACATACAACACAGACTGCCAAAAGTGCTATAAAAGGCGAATGATAACAAAATAAAATATAATGAAAAAAAAGAAAGAAAAATATAAAAAGAATAGCCCTGGAAGGTACAAAATGAAAAGATAAACAAGATTAAAATTTGTTCTTTATAGTTGAGAAACATGGTCGCTTACTGTGAGGAAAGAACGTAGACTGAAAGTATTTGAGAACAAAATCCTGAGACGAATATTCGGACTTAAGAGGAACGGGAATGGGGAATGGCGGTAACTTCATAATGAGGAATTACATAATTTATACCGTTTCCCAAACATTGTTAGGGTCATTAAATGTAGGAGGCTTAGACGGGCAGTTCATGTAGTCAGAATGGAAGAAAGTAGGAACGCTTTCACTGGAAGACCAACCGGAAAACGACCATTAGGAAGACCTAGACACACATGGGAGGACAATATTAAGATGGATCTCGCAGAAATAGGAATACAAAGTGGAGACTTGATCCAGTTGGCTAAGGATAGAAGTCAATGGAGAACTTTTTTGAACGCGGCATTGAACCTCTGGGTTCCATAGGTTAGTTAGTTATTAGTTTAGAAATCTCGTTCCTCAATTGGTGCTAGATTCCGTCATTTCGAGGCGGAAATAGGGGAACAGGGAAACAAAAGACCCCGGTTAAAGTAACAGAGGGTGCAAGAGTATCAAAACCCAAATGAGAAGAATTTTTAATTAAATCTCAACATTATTCAGTGATATTTACAATAGGCGTACTTTGACTGACAAGATAGAATCAGGAGAATGTTTGACACTATGTTTGTACAGAATACGCGTCACTGAGAACAATGCAGAAATTCTTGTACACTGATAAGAATTCAGAAATTCTTGTACAAATAAGTAACAAACTGAAGTAAATCCCCTGTCTTGACAGGGAAGTTACCTTTTATTTTTATTTTTTTTTAAAAGGTTACAGCGAATACTTAACCAACAACTTATTACAAATGTCTTTTTAATATTTAAAAAAAAACTACAAATGATACAGCATAACCTAGAGAAAGGAGTAATGAGAACGATTTTTTACGAATTATTTGGTAATAATTTTACGAAAGTAGTACTTATGTTTTCGTGTGATAACCACTCTTCTATCGCACAATGGTGGAGTTCTCATAACCTTTTCAAAAAGAAAGAAAAAAATTAATTGCATTAGGGTTACAAAGAACAAAATACACTTTTATTATTCCGTATGACACAAACATTTCTTTAAAATGGGTCTTAATTTATAAAATAAGAAACAAAATCAGTAAAAAAAAAGTTTTGAGAAAAATTAAAAAGTTTTTTCTTTTCGTTTTAGCCTAAACTAAATACATGGAAGTTCATCGGGATCATAATACGGCAAATTATGAATGCGTTAAAATATCAAATAATACTTTTGATAAAGTGGACACTTTCAAATATCTACGACCAAAATTAACAAACGAAAACCATATTAACGAAGAAATTAAATGTCGACTAAAAACAGGGAATTCGTGTTATTATTCAGTCCAAAATCATTTGTCGTCCCGAATTCTGTCGAGGAATTTGAAGCTTAAAAGTTTTAACACGATAATCATGTCTGTTGTTCTGTATGGTTCCGAAACATGGTCGCTTGCTCTGAGGGAAGAACGTAGGTTGAAAGTAAATAACAATACAATCCTGAGACGAATATTCAGACCCAAGAGGAACGGGAATGGGGGAAACTTCATAACGAGAAACTACATAATTTATACAGTTTACCAAACGTTGTTAGGGTCATCAAGTCTAGGAGGCTCAGGTGGGCAGATCATATAGCTAGGATGGAAGAAAGTAGAAACACTTTCAAAGTTTTAACTGGAAATCCAATCGGAAAATGACCATTAGGAAGACCAAGGCACAGATACGAGGTCAATTTTAAGATGGATCTCGTAGAAATAGGAATACAAAGTAGAAACTGGATCCAATTGGCTAAGGATAGAAGTCAATGGAGAGTTTTTGTGAACAGGGCATTGAACCTCCGGGTTCCATAGGCCATAGAGTTAGAGTTCGTTCATAGTAATAAAGCATTGCATATCTATATCTATCTAATCTCTCTCTCTCTCTGTGTATATATATATATATACTGCTTGGAATTCCGTAAGTCTTGTGAGCATATTAACGATTTTATCAAACTGGAATTCTGAACAAACTTCATTAAAAACAATGTATTAGTTATTTCTTCACATAATGAATATTTTTAATGTACATATTTGTCTCCATTGTACTATTTTAAAGTAAGTACTATTTGTTTTATTGTTATCAATTAAGAGATTCCACTCCACTCCACTCCATGTGAAAAATTAACCATCTACTACTGTAATTATTTGGAAATAGAGATGCCCTTTTAATGCAGTATTGAATGAAGACAAATTTCTCAAGGTTACTCTTTCAAATTACCTAGTCGTTTCAAAAACGGGAAAGCATTTTAATACCTAGGTAACATGAGCTCTGCCTTAAAGCTGACATTTTATAATACAGCAAAGATTTGGTCTCTCTGACTACTAACAAAAACTTAACGTACGATTTCTGTTTTGATATCGTCCATTAATTGTAGTTTCCTTCGCCCCCTCCCTCTCTTTCCTTCCACCATATACTTAAATTCTCAATGAATATTCCTGTAGGAGGCCGCGGTGGATAAGTCTGAGAGTGCTTACCTCTGGTGCGTGGGGTACGTGGTCCGATCCAACCTCGTGCCAAGTAGACTTTGTAGTGAACAAAACAGCATTTCCAAGGGTTTTCTCGAGATTCTCCCGTTTCTTCTCACTTCCTTCATTTCATCGTTTCCTTCACTACCATCCAATTCTTTCATTCGTCACCGTCTTCCTTAGCCTCGGTACATAATCGTAAAACGTTAAACAAACAACATAAATACTTCATATCGTATCATGCACATAATTACTGTTAATCAAGATAGAACGTTTTATCTTGTGCCACTTAAGAGTAGTTTTTACTTTTAAAATTGTCCATCTAATCTACAAACTCATTATCAATAAATCAAAATGTTGATTGATTCTGCGACTTCATTGTTTAAGAGTCTTCATTCCGGCGAAATTAAAATACCGCTAATTTTACATTAATTATGTGATATCTTCAAATAGATAAAAGATAATTGAAATATGGAACAAGAGCGGTCTAGACAATATTATTTTGCGTGAGGTACCGTTACCACAAGTCACCTAGTGACATTCCGTTTTCAGCTGTTTAGAAACGCGAAAATAAATGCCGATTTTCAAAATGGCTCGAAATCGAAAGCAGATAAGTGAGTCGTGATAACGGGTTCTCATGTAAAGTAATATTGTCTAGGGCGCTCTTGTTCCACATTTCGATTATCTTTTATCTATTTGAAAATATCACATAATTACTGTAAAATTAGCGGTATTTTAATTTCGCCGGGATGAAGACTCTTAAGGAATACGATGTTGTGCTTCGAGATCCTGACCTTGGTCGTTCTCTCAAATGTTCCCATCGTCAGAACCAACATCAATAGTTGAACATTTGCCTTGTCGTCTTTCTGAGAATCACGCGGACTGTCCACGTGATCACTTAGACGATATGTTAAGTTGTTCAGCAGCAATGTAAACATAACTGTGTTGTCTGTTGTTTACCCAAAATACAAGATGATACACTAATCTGTTGTCATTTGATACTCTCGCATTTCCTCAACCTCAACCTCAACAGCTTTTATACGTATTGTAGGCCTCTTTACGTGACCTGTGTTAGAAATGAACTTTCAAATGCAATCAAACAGATGCAGGAATTTATCTCTCGCTACGTGAAAAGCGTGACCTTTGTATCAGAATTTTTGCCAGCGACATAACAACATACAGTAGCTGCTTCGGTAACTAGTTAATCTGCATAAAACAATGAAGAGTCTGCTTGAACGTTTCTACAGAAAGCATATACATTATATTTACGCACCGGTCTTAATTTGAGAAATGTCAAATGATGCGTTAAACCCTATATAAAAAATGCATAATTTGGTATTGACGCGTTTTAGACTTTTCGTGTTTAACTTCAATGTATAATGCTATTTCTTATGTGCGGTAGCATGGCAACTAGTATTATCCAGGAAACTAGACGAGACAAGAAATATGGTTTTTCTGGTTTTTGTTTGTTTGTTTGGTGGAAATCTCGTCTCGTCTCGATTCTTAAGAGCCTGCCTTACTAACAATAATACAAAATTTATCATTTTCTTTTGTTTGTTTATTCATAAGTGAAAGGAGATAATGAAATGCAACTCACCACAATCATAGAAAATGTTATTCTACAACAGGAAATATGAACCTCAAGAATTTTCAGTGCTGCCATCCATAGAAATTACAGTGTTGCCAGAATAACAACGTGCCTAAAATATAAGTTAAGGCAGAGACTAGAGGGACGAACTCAACTGCATTTGGTTACGTATTAGTTTCCTGTGAACTACTTTTTAAATAACATTATTATTTAGTTACAATAACTATATTAAAACTATTTGTTTATTAGAAACTAAATACAACTATTATTTAAAAAGTAGTTAACAGGAAACCAAAACATGATACGTAATCAAATGAAGTTGTGGTCCTTGCTCTAGTCGCTGCCTTAACTTAGATTTTACGGGCGTTGTTATTCTGACAACACTGTAATTTCTATGGATGGCAACACTGAATATTCTTGAGGTTCATATTTTCTGTTGTAGAATAACATTTTCTATGATTGTGGTAAGTTGCATTTCATTATCTCCTTTCACTTATGTATAAACAAGCAAAAGAAAAATGGTAAATTTTGTATTATTTTTTAGTAAGGCAGGCTCTTAGGAATTCGTCTTGTCTAGTCATGATTCTCGGATAATATTTCTCTCATCTCATGATTTTTCTAATCTCATTTGGTAAATTTATGTGCAAAATTTTTGCCCTGATTTTTTAAAAATTTCATCTAGAACAAGGGTTCTCTCTGTGGCCTACCACCAAAGTATCTCTCTATATAACAGAAGACGTCCTGAGTAAGAAAGAGTAAGCGAATGTCTGATCAACACCCATCCCAAACGCTGAAGCTAGAAATTTGGAATTTTAATCATGCATAGGATTTAGGATTACGATTAGGAATTAGATTTCTTCTGATCTTTGGCATCGGTGGCCATGTTAGCCCGTCACATATAAAGGAAGAGATCCCTCGGCGATAACACTATCCAAGGAAAAAGAAGGAAGGAAGGTATCTATTATAGGGAGCTAGCTTTAATGCGAGGCTGAGGAATTCAGAGTTGATTGGCAGGTTCCCCACCCCATCGCCAAGAAACGGTCACTCGACAATCCTGGGCAGGGTTGCCAGTGCGTTATCAAAAAATTCAGCTAATATCAATTAATTCAAAGAATTTATGCAATTATGCAATCCCTATCGAAGATCCCTGTATACGTGGACACATGCAAAATAGACTGTGATAACAAATGCTTCAGTTTTTTCTCCCTCGCTTCTTCGTCGCACTGCACTATGGCCTTCCTTATTACTTCTCTAGCTTCGCTGTGTATAGTTTGCCCTCTCTTACGCTGTGAAGCCATTGTCAAATGAATAATAAGCAACAAAACCGCAACCACAATAGCACACAACAAATAACCAACTCACACTAACTCTTCAGAATGACATTCATGTGACAAATTTTTAACCCTGGCAACGCTGACATATAGAAGGAGGAAAGAGAGTATTGCAAGAGTCAGGCAGAAAAATTGTTGAAATTCTTCTCCCTTTACCTCAGCCCCCGCTGGTAAACAAGCTAGCTCCCTATAATAGTATATGTTAGGTACCACCTCAGTATTTACTTGGTGTGAATGAGGAAAACCTTGCGTCACGCAGAAAAAATTCACTCAGGATGTCCGTCCTTCAAAAAAAAAAAATTTCGACCGAATATCCCCACTGCATATGATTTATGACCTAAGGCAACGGTTCTCAACCTTTTTACTCACGACACACTTTACTGAATGTCTAGGACGTCGCGACACACGTATTTGATAATAATAATAATAATAATAATAATAATAATAATAATAATAATAATAATAATAATAATAATAATAGTGTAACCCTATATTTTTTATAATGTAATGATTCTATATACTTAGGTAGTACTGAGCATTATTGCTGCCGCTACTGTATGCACAAGGAAAGGTGGCTTCTGACAGTTGAGCAGACCACGTGTTGTATTGGAGGCGCTGTTGCCAGAGGCTCCGCAACCGAGACAGCAGCTCTGGATACAAACTTAAGACGTTTAACAAGTCGTCTCAACTATTGGCAACAGCGCGGTCAATGACCTTCGTTGCCTAGCAACAACGTGAAAGAATACTGCTGTGATTGGCGAACAATCCTCGCTCTCGATTTCTTTACAACATGTGCAGCTATCTGTCAGAGGCCACCTTTCAGTAACTCGATAATAGAAGTGTTGACTGGTACAGTCTGTCTCAAAGTTGATTTTAACTAATTGTTATTAAATTCTTCATGATTTTTAAATTCTAAAATTCCGTAACACAGCCTAGGGGACTGCGTGACTCGCCAATGTGTCGCGACACAGTGGTTGAGAACTGCTGACTTAAGGTGCCATTAAGGATTTTTTCTTTTGGAAATGTGACAGGAAAACGGGGAACAGGGCTGGCAATTTGTTATTATTATAGTAAGTTGTCCATATCTCCGAATCTCTGGCATAAAGATATGATATTTGCGATATGGACTTCCCATTCAACATAATTAGATACATGTTTCGTCGTTTTTTGGTATTTCTAGAAGGGAAGAAAAATGACGGGAAGAAATGGAGTGAGGTTACAGTTGTTATAACAGGATGTCCATATCTTAAAATCCTTTAAGGCTAGAGGAAGTCGCGGTGGATCAGTGGTAGAGCGTCCACCTCCGGTGCTTGGGGTCCCTGGTTCGATCCCAGCTCGCGCCGTGTGAACTTTGTGGTGGACAAACACCGTGCTCGGGTTTCCTCGGGGTTGTCCCGTTTCCTCCCACTTTCTTCATTCCACCATTTCATTCATTTCTCATAATCATCGTCTCCTTTACCTAACCGGCATAACTATGGGACGTAAAACTCAAAGATTTCATTTCATTTCATTTTTTCCTTTAAGGCTAGAGACCAAAAAAAAAAAAGTATTAACACTTTTCACTTAAAATAATTAAAGACGTGTTTCAGCGTGATAAATATATACACAGTGGCGTATTTAGGAATTTGTTTCGGGGGGACTATCCACAAAATGTGAGTAAGCATTTATATTTTTCCTTTTGGGTACCGACAAATTTTAATCAAGTTGTGCATATAACAAATTTATTTCGGGGAACTTGAGCCCGATAGCCACTCTTAAATACGCCACTGCATACGTATATCCCCTACAAGGGAAGAAAAAAAATCGGATTTACAGTTGAGTTGATTTTGAGTTTAACGTCTCTTTCAACAGCGAGGCTATATGAGACGGGACGTACTGATTAACGTGGAATGCGAACCACGCCAAAGCCTAACCGCTAACCGCTTAGCCACAAAGGAGCTCGGAGTTACAGTTGTTGTACTAAGACGACTATATCTCGAAATCTCTTAAAATTGTCACCATTGGTTGATTTATTGAATATGCAATAGTGAAAGTAAGGTAATTAAATTCGTAGTTTATGGTTAATATTTCAAGTGAAAGAAATTTTAACATCATAAATTTAATTTATTGATAATATTATAATTACGTGTAACTGTAAATGCAATATATGTGTAAGCTATAAATTGTGAGTAATGAAAACAACGAAGATCCTAGCAAGTTGTATGCAAACCATTACCAGCCTTCGGAAAATCCTTGTAACAGGGATAAGAGCCTTCATCCAGACGAAATTAAAATACCGCTAACTTTACAGTAATTATGTGATATCTTCAAATAGATAAAAGATAATCGAAATGTGGAACAAGAGCGCCCTAGACAATATTATTTTACATGAGATACCGTTATCACGACTCACTTATCTGCTTTCGATTTCGAGCCATTTTGAAAATCGGCATTTATTTTCGCGTTTCTTAACAGCTGAAAACGGAAAACTACTAGGTGACTTGTGATAACGGTACCTCACGCAAAATAATATTGTCTACGTTAATAGGGTGCTCTTGTTCCATATTTCAATTATCTTTTATCTATTTGAAGATATCACATAATTACTGTAAAATTAGCGGTATTTTAATTTCGCCGGGATGAAGACTCTTAAAAGTGAATCCGAAAAGGTAAGGGAACGCATGACGTCACGCCGTCCCCCGTGCCTATGTTTGTCCATTGTTGGTAATTTTTTAGGAAGTGGAGGACGCCATACATATTTTTTTCGGAAGTGGTGTAACGGCGTCCTCCCGCGTTCCTCCTCACTTTTATCCCTACTTGTAATGTCAATAAATTAGAGACATTAAAATTGGTATTTAGGCTTTTAATTTAAAATAATTGAAGACATGTTTAGGCGTTTTCTGATATTTTTTTTTCCTTATAAAGGAAGAAAAAGGTGGGAAGAAAACAAGAGCGCGGTTTGCAATTGTTAAAATAAGACGGCCATACTCGAAATTCCTTAAAGAAACTTGATATATAAACTTCGTAATCAAAACGAAAGAGATGGAGTGGGTTGTGGGTCAAGATTTGTAAATGGTAAGTGGGTCATGGGTCAACAGGACGTGACTCACAGCAACCCACAATCCACCGCGACCCACTCTGACCCACCGACACACTCTGCTTAGTGCATTGCAGACATCTTCTGAACACTCGTGAATGTGTCTACGTTTTACTTTCAAGGACTCCGTTTTTCTTCCTTACTTACCTGAGACGAGTATATCTAAGTGAAAAAAAAAAAAAAAATCAGACAGTTTTTGACACTTCTGATATTTGTAACTGTAATAATAGCAATAGAAATTACTGCTTCACATTCGAGACACAGTAGAATTTTACACTCTTTTCTTCTTTCACATTGGTACACTTTACATTGATTTGACACTCAAATTTCATCCTATTTTCCATTGAAAAGTATCTGTAATTCAACAAGGAAATAATTATATATGATAATTAAATTGAAATTCATCGTAATATTATGGCCCACGACAAACACTTTACTATTTTATATCGTAAAAGTCAGCTTTGAGCAATTGACAATAGAAATTCAAACTCAATGTAGTGATAATTTCACAGACTTGTTTTATAACAAGTGTAAATTCATTAGTCAGTGGAAAGGAGGGCGTGAATGACGATTCATCATTGTGGATGGTAAGTCAGAGTGGCTCACGGTGGGTGATGGGTCATGTTCGGTCGTGGGTCACAGGGTAGTAGGTCAGTGGGTCATGGGTGAAGTTTTCATTGACCCACGCCATTTTCCATCAAAACAAATGAGCATACGCAATAGTCTTTCCTCAAATTCCCCACAATGTTTCCGGAAATTCCGCTTTTAACGAGAGAAAGTGGTAATTAATACTTTTTTCTCAGTATATGAAAAATGACTTCGAGGTTGACATAATCAAGGGAATATGGGTGAACCATTTGAAATGTATTTTTGAACATTGTTAGCACTTGGACCGATATAGGTTTTTGTCATTTGACTTTGATTTAATTGTGTATTCTAAGGGGAAAGGGAGTTAAATTTCTTTGCAAAGAGTGGTACCATTAACGTATTCTTGCCGTGCGAAGAAAGAAAGCAAAGGCTGAAACATAAGATGCGAGGCGTAGGAAAGTAGGGTTCTGAGGGCGAAGTCCCTAAGTAGCCGAGAATTCGACTTAAGCATAAGTACACACACCATAAGCCGTACGTACCACCAAGAAAGGCTCGTGTACCACAGGTTGAGAAACACTAATCTAGAAGTTATCAGAATCCTCCCGCAGGACGAAGGATATGATAGGTATAAAAGACTTAAAGCATATTTAGGCCTACTATTTGAGTGTATTGTGTAATGATTTATGTATCGTCAAGCATTGGTAAGTCATCTTCTTTCTGTTCGTATAATTACTTTATCAACTTGTAGTTTTCATATTATCAATCGTCTAACATAAAAACAGTGTTTGAGAGCTGAGACTTGGGTAAACTAGTGTTGTTGACGAGACTTAACCATGTTTTCTCGGCTTGTCTTGAATTTAAAAAGGTTACTTCTTGGCTCGAAAGTTTGCCGTGAATCGAGAAGAGTTCCCTTGTGCCTAAGCCGTTAGCATATGCGCCTTTGGCATGGGAGAGCTGGGTTCGATTTCCGGCGGAAGTTCATGTGGTTCGGACCCCACGTTAAACTGTAGGTCCATGTCTCATATAGCCTCGCTGCTGAGAGAGACGCTAAACTGAAACTGAAACTGAACGAGAATCGAGAAAAAACGAAAAGTTTCTCGTCGTATATGTAACTAGTCTCGTAGGCCTCATATGATCTGTCCCATGTGGTATGTATGGGGGTGGACACATATTATTACTACTCATACTTAAGTATAATACTCTTTCTTCTTTCAATGTTAAATAATCTAAATTCCAATGTATAAAACTTACCACATCTATCAGAAGTGAATTCAACATTACTGGCAATATCTTCAGCAAACATGAAGGAAAAAGATGCAGCGGTTTACAAGAGGACATCTCCATCATTTCCATTGTTACAAAATGATTCCTATACTAATCAAATAAGCCCTGAAAATGTCACTGTGGACTTCACTGGAAACAAAAGCTTTACAGCTACGCTGCGTGGTGTCGCTGCCTAGGCAGTAAACATAGATAGTACTGAATTTCAGCTCATATTTTATTCCAAATAGATTTTTGATTGTATATATATATATATATATATATATATATATATATATATATATATATATATATATATATATATATATATATATATATATATATATATATATATCAGGGATGGGCAATTTGTAACACGTCGCGGGCGTTAATGCCAATTTGTGACGCACTGCGGATCAGAATAAAGTTAGAACCGAACTTGCGGGCCATTTATCATTCTCCCCTTCCCCTCATGCTACGTTTCCAGAATGTGTGTAAGCTTAATCCATACATTTAATGAATTCATTGTGTTCTCCGTAACCTGTTTCTTGTTTCCTGTGTCTTACATCAATTAGTATCTCGACTACGATCGTCTTCACGTACGATTTTTGTTTTGATATCGTACATTAATTGCAGCCTCCTTCGCCCCCCCCCCTCTCTCTCTCTCTTTCCTGACATAAAATCTGCATTTTTCTAAAAGTCAGCCCGGTACCAATGGCTTTCATTACTTTGTACAATTGGTTTGGTAACCAAAAGGTTACAGAAAATATTTCTACAGTTAAAAGTCAACTCTTGACCCAGATATGTGCGTACACTCGTCTTATTTCGCATGGGAAAAAGAGGTGGACAACATTTTCATTTTTATTCAAGGATCAGATTAAATATACTTGGCCCGCGGGTCTCCATTTGGCCATCACTGGGTTAGAAAATCCATAATTACTAATGCAAAATACCGAAGGCAATCATGACTCGAGAATAGGAGCTACTAGTCGCCAGGACTTAATTCTGGTTCACTCTGTATTTCACAACTGACTGTATGTTTGTTATAGTTGATCAAAAGTTACAAAAATAATAAAATGGTATATGTTTATGTAAATCACTCTCTACAGTAGCGAAACCGAAGAGCATGAAGTACAGCTGTAAAATCAATATGGGAAATTCAGAGGTACAAATAGATACAGTAAAATCTTATGTGTAACACAGAGCCAATATTACCTTGTTATCCTTTCGTTGCATTGCAGCTGAGTTGAGATTTGGCTTTTCTGAATGCAGGTGGAAGAGCGGCTGATTTAGTCTCCGTAAGAGGATCGGATTTCAGCTGAAGATTTCCGATAACAATAGGTGTCTGCTCAGCAGGTGGGGAGAGAAGACAGCTCCTATACAAAATGGATCAAAGCTTTTTTTCTTTCTTATTTAAATGAGCTAAGATAAACGCAAAAGCTGCGTCAGTGGTATTGTTCCCCCTACACAGACATTCACTTCACTAACCCTCTCTTCTCTTGTTGTTCTACAGTTTATCGAGAAAAAAAAATTTTATGGAGACTCGATATGTCTGCAGTCAGTGGTACCATACTTAATGTGTTAGTACCAAATTTAGCATAATTAATGGACAGTTTACCACGATGTAGATGATCAAAAATTAGAGATTGAGTTAATTGACGCAAGTGATATTCAAGCCGGAAGTAGTAGAAATTAACCATTTCCGGTTGTTAGGTTGAACACTTTAGAGCAACTAGAAACACCGTCTTCTACTTCCACTTTAATCTCCCTACTAAAACTGCGAGTGATAAGAATCTACAGTAGTGGCCCCGCGTAGTGTAGTCGCGAAGCTCTCGCTTTCGGTGTGAGTGGTCCTGGGTTCGATTTTCCGGTGGGGAGTACCCGGTTCGAAAAAGTGTGAAAAGCTTTTTAAGGCCAGCCATTCTGAGTGAGGTTTTCTTGAGGCAAATGCGGGGGTGGTACCCAGGCCCGTATCCACGAGGAGACTAGGGAGGGCCGCCCCCGCTAAATTTTTACTAGCCCCCCTAAAATGTTCACTTTAGGCTTGCAAAAAAAAATTGTAATATGGTGATGAACTATAGTATGATTGGATCGGCCCCCCTAACTTCTACCGCCCCCCCCCCATAAATCTTTGGCTTGGCTACAAGCCCTGTGATACCTAACATATAAGTCCCAGACCGCTTCCTTCCTTCCCTTTCCAAGGATAATGTGCTCGCCGAGGGAGTCATCCCTCATACGTGACGGGCTAACATGGGCATCGATGCCGAAAACCCAGAAATCTAATTCCAAAATCGTAGGAATCTAGAGTCGTTTCCCGTTTCAATATTCATTAATAAAATATCGCCCCATACAAACCAATCTTCAACCTGTAGCGGTTACTTCTTTAGTTCTATGCTCTTGAGCTTCTTCGTGGCTAAGCGGTTAGCATACGCGCCTTTAGAGTGGGAGAACCAGATTCGATTCCCGGCTGCAGCTTATGTGGTACGGATTTCACATTAATCAGTAGATCCCGTGTCATATAGCCTCGCTCCTGAAATGAACGTTAAACTTAAAATTATCTCAACGATTATGCTCTTTACTCTAACAATAAGAGGGACAGATGATCAAAGAAAGTTAATCATGATGGAAAAACTAGTGGAATGAGAACGTATGAGGAAACTGGAGTACCCGAGAAAACCCATGAAAACCCATGTGCATCACAAACTTACTTGGCCGGGTATCGAACCAGGGATCCCACGCACCAGAGGTAACCGCTCTACCACTGAGCCATCGTCCTTCTTTATATACAGTGAGCAGAAGCGGTTTAGTTAAGAGTCTTCATCCCGGCGAAATTAAAATACCACTAATTTTACAATAATTATGTGATATCTTCAAATAGATAAAAGATAATCGAAATGTGGAACAAGAGCGCCCTAGACAATATTATTTTACATGAGAAACCGTTATCACGACTTACTTATCTGCTTTCGATTTCGAGCCAGTTTGAAAATCGGCATTTATTTTCGCGTTTCTAAGCAGATGAAAACGGAAAGCCACTAGGTGACTTGTGATAACAGTACCTCACGCAAAATAATATTGTCTAGGGCGCTCTTGTTCCATATTTCAATTATCTTTTATCTATTTGAAGATATCACGTAATTATTGTAAACTTAACGGCATTTAAATTTCGCCAGGATGAGGCCTCTTAATACGAATTAAGAACTTCAATCTAATCCCTTTAAATATAAGACTTGTTTTCGTTCCGCTTTCTTACAATTTTTTTCTTCATGTTGACTGTTAATAATTCTAGTGTGAGTTAGTCTTATGGTTGTTCCTAGAAGTGCATTAAATAAATAACCAGTAGCATACACAGGAATTTATTTCGGGAGGGTTCCAAACTCAGTATGAGGGTATTTTATATTAAAATTCTTAAAATTGCCCCTAAAATTAGGCAAAATGTACACAAAAGTCGAAATTTCGGGCGTAGGGGTTCGGATCCCCAGGACCCACCCCCTGCGTACGTCCCTGTAAATAACGAAATAATATAGAATAAATTTGGTCTCTTTTTCAAGTGAATTTTGACATTGTCATATTGCAACATCGACCTACTAATTGTAAGTTTGTGACGTATCTTCCATACTCAGGTAACTCTTGTAACTTTTTTTTAGTATCCTTTCTTTGCCTTCCTTTTTGTACCATCGTATTTGTTCTTTTTTTCTTCTTTCTACCCTTGAAGAAATAAAAAAAAATCGTTCGGTGCTTCAAACAAAAAGGAGTAAGATTCTATAAAAACTAAGTGATGGGCAGTTAATGTGTATACTTTGGCAGCAGTAGACAATTCTTGTAAAGGCTGATCAGGAAAACATCTGCGTTACTTTGCTTACAGAAGATAACCTGGAAGTGAAGACGACCCACTTAATGATAAAACGCCACAGCATATTAGTCAATACAATAATGTATATCAATTAAATACTGTGCCTTTATGTGTTCGTTGGAAAATACAAAAACTGAAATGAAATCTTTAAATTGTACGTCCCACGGTTATGCCAGCTAGACTAAAGAAGACGGTGATAATGAGAAATGAATGAAATGGTGGAAAGAAAAAATGGGAGGAAACGGAAGAACCCGAGAAAATCTACGCACATGGTGTTTGTCCACCACAAACCTCAGTTGGCGCGAGTTGGGATCGAACCAAGGACCCCACTCGTACGAAAATACAGTACTTACAAGACGGAAACGTTGAGAAGTTGTAGAGTCAATATTGTAGAGTCAATAATGGACCGAGATTTTTATCCCTTCATCAATTTATTATAAAATTTGATAAATACACAACGTCTTTGATTACAAAGATAATAATGCTGTTTCCTTGTTAATGTCCAAATAGAGAAGTATAGGCGTTTTGCACGGTGCCCCTTCTCTCAAAGCAGTCTCCAAGGCACCTGCCGGTTCGGCGAGTTTGGAAGGATAGCCCCCTCAGCTCAAGGCAGCTTCGCAAGGCTTTGTTGTTGAGAGGATCCCTAGTCCAGTGCGACCTCAGGGCGGTGTAGGTGATTTGATCAGTTGGACGACTGATGCTGGGTTCCTCGGTGTTCCTCCTTTTATTTGTCCTCCTCGGGTCCTTCCGTGAGGTCCGTCTGCTTTCGGCGTTCCTCGCTGTCCTCCGTGTTGGCTTGCTGTTTGCTATGTTGTTTATAAATAATAGCACGTGTTGAGTTGACACGTGCGTCTGTTGTGATGTGGGGATCCTTGCAATATTGAGAAAGTATTATGCCATACAAAACACACCTTCATGTGGTGTACACGTAAAAGTACGGTTATACCGAAAATTTCGTATTTCATCCTCCCCTTTTCAATTTTCCTATCTCGAGTCATTCTTCATAGAGCAGCAAGTTTATAACAAGTTTTGCGGTCAATTTTCCTTACTTAGGCAAGTCAAGGTTGTCAGCAAAACGTTCAAAGAGTTATCTGCGGTTCAGATAGCAACGACATATTTCCAGTGAAGAGAACACCTGCAACCCTGTTTTGAACATCACTACAGTCCATTTGATACAACTTGTCCTTTCTGACAGTTGCTTTCATCTGTTTTTCCTTCCTGCACGTGGTCATAACAATCAGGCAAGAACTGTTTCTATGGCAACAGCACGTTCAGCCAATTATAGTGCCTCATTTCTCTGGCTGTGCAATGGTAAACATTCCATCCTTTCCGCACGTTGCCAATTTGAATATTCAAATGCACATTGTTTTAGTCGAATGTCAACTCGAGTGGTGGAGCTGCTGGTTATTGAGAGCATTCTTTTTAGTTCTCTTTTGTGTCATTTAATTTTATAAAACTGACATTTACTTACAGTAAATAATCTCGTGTTTCAATACCCGACGCAAAAGCTGACAACACAGCATTGAGCACCACGTGCGCGCAGCATAGGTGTCCAAACTCGCGAGCCCGACGCTCGTGAGCTCGGCACTCACGCTCAACCGGGCTCGGGCTCAATAATTGAGCGCGAGCCCGAGTGAGCCCGAATCCCAATGTAATAAGTGAGCGCGAGCCCGAGTGAGCCCGAGCCCACTTGAGATTAGTGAGCGCGAGCCCGAGTGAGCGCGAGCTCAGTTAACAGAAGTGATCGCGAGCCCGAGTGAGCGCGAGCGCGAGTGAGTGCGAGCTCAGTTGGGAGAAGTGATCGCGAGCGCGAGTGAGTGCGAGCCCAGTCGAGAGACATGAGCGCGAGCCCGAGTGAGTGCGAGCTCAGTCGAGTGAGATGAGCGCGAGCCCTAGTGAGTGCGAGCCCAGATAAGATTAGTGAGTGCGAGCGCGAGTGAGCGCGAGCCCAGTTGGGAGAAGTGATCGCGAGCGCTAGTCATCGCGAGTCCAGCTGAGACTGGTGAGCGCGAGCGCGAGTGAGTGCGAGCCCAGTCCAGAGAGATGAGCGCGAGCCCGAGTGAGTGCGAGCTCAGTTGGAAGAAGTGATCGCGAGCGCGAGTGAGTGCAAGCCCAGTCGAGAGACATGAGCGCGAGCCCGAGTGAGTGCGAGCTCAGTCGAGTGAGATGAGCGCGAGCCCTAGTGAGTGCGAGCCCAGATAAGATTAGTGAGTGCGAGCGCGAGTGAGCGCGAGCCCAGTTGGGAGAAGTGATCGCGAGCGCTAGTCATCGCGAGTCCAGCTGAGACTGGTGAGCGCGAGCGCGAGTGAGTGCGAGCCCAGTCCAGAGAGATGAGCGCGAGCCCGAGTGAGTGCGAGCTCAGTTGAGAGAAGTGAGCGCGAGCGCGAGTGAGCGCGAGCCCGAATGAGGCCAGTGGAAAATGGCCACCTTTGGCGCGCAGCGAGTTGTCAGAAAGGACAAGTACTATCAATTGCAGTATAATCAAGCGGAGCTAGTGTGTAAGTAACCTGTCCACTGGAAAAATCGAACGTTGTTTTCTTTTTTCTTTTTTTAAAGGCAATGTGTTTGTTTTGCTCCTTCAGTTCCCTTGAAGGAGGAAAAGGGATGGATCAAATATGAAAATTTCGGTATAACCGCGCCTTTAAACTGCTATTTGCTAATGCATATAGGTATTTCTGTGTTTATTTTTGCATGTGAACACTCTAGAAGAAGAAAGGAAATCTTGGAAAATCTCATTGCATCGGTTCTTAGATAAATCATTTATAAAAATGAAGAAAAAATAAATGTATAAAGTTTTCTGTGCGAACAAATTCGTTTGGTTCTTTTGTTAAATATTCGTTTTTATTTTTTGCAGGTACCCATGAGGATGGAGACTGAAAGCGGAGCAGTGTCTCCCGAACCGGAAGCGGACGATCCGGAACCGGAACCTAAAGATGATTCTGATGGATCACAGCAGCAACAGGCGAATCAACAGCAACAGCCTGCGTCTTCAGCTGCAGCGCTGCAACAGCATCTGCCAAGGTAAGCAAATGGACGCATGTTGTTTATTTAAGTAACATTTCCACGAGATGGCATACTTTCCAAAATAGTTCTTTTTTTTTAAAAAAAAAAAATGAAAACACTGTAAGATATCTGATTCAAACTCCTGCCAACGGAAACCGTTCTATGCAGGATGTAACAGAGTAAACTGATGCTCATAAGCGGCTTCGTCGTGTAAATGTAACTGTGGTGTAAGGTCTTAGTTTTCCAGATTTCCTTAACGCTACTATGAGAATAAGGATATTATCTTAATTCTGTGCGCCATGTTCATTTCATGTTATAATTTAATTTTAATATGTTTCTTCCATGCATTCTGACATCATACATATATCGTGATGGAGAAACGGTTTGTCCCTGCTATACACTACAGCATAGATTTTAGGCAATCTCTTATGATTTGTCCTACAGTCAAAATCTCAACGTATATGACATCAGATCGCGATGTTATTTCCTATATTCTAAGCGATCCTATGAGATTTCTCTTGTTTAGAGTACGCTCTATTTCGGAAAGAAAATTCGTAAGATTTCGATTTAAGCGACATCAGGTGAGAGAAAATGAAAAATTTTTCTCCTCGCCAATCGTATGTGGGTGAAAGTGCAAAAATACTCGACAAAATGAAGAGTGGTGCAGGAACTGATGAGGTATGTTTTTCTAATTTATCTTCTGATTTTTACGCCTTTTTTTAGAGGTGTGCAATTTAACAATATAGCGGCTGGTATCAATATCAGTAGGATATGCAGCGTAGTTACGTGTATGGCTTAAAAGGGTAGAATTTCCTACGAGATATGTCGTAACATTTTTCCTCAGATAAATCCTAGCGTGAAGGAGTGAATTTCAAATTTTCTTTGAATCGGAGGGCCATCGATATAATAGAATTAATTATTTATGATAACAGAACACTAATAATGACAGACCAATAGCTAGACAAGCTATTAGAAGAACAGTGGATCAACTGTAGGTACAACAACGACTACAACATGATTCTAGTCAGGGGTAAAAGTGGATCTGAAAAGGGAGGGGGACGCATGTCGTTACGCCATCTCCCGTGCCTATCTGTACCCATTGTAATCCTTTTAGAAACTGGGGGGACGCCACAGATATTTTCTGGAAGTGAGGGGACGACTTCCTCCCGCGTTCAGCCGCACTTTCATCCCTGATTCTAGGTATGATTAATCATTAATTAGAGTATCTGATAGGAGATGTATTGATTCAAATTATGAAAAATTATCCCTATTTTGGAATTGTAAATGATTATAATACTGTATCGGGAATGAAGCCTGATCACCGCCTACTTAAAAAAAAAAAAAAATCAAAATTTCAACTGGGGAAAGTAAAAGTGTGGCATAATTTCGTGACTTTACAAAACATAACTTTTACGACCTTCTTCATGTTGTATCCTGTTTACAATGACGCACATTTCTCATTTCGAATCCTCTTTCGTCACTCTTTGACATATATACAGTATATGTCAAAACGCCGGGGACATAGGCTGACTTACTCACAGACAACACAGCGGTATTCTACAGGTCAAAATAATGTAAAAACACTGTATAATGGTATACACTCCAGAGCCTTCTTCAACCGCTATGAGGAATCAAAAATGTCTCAATGTGGCAACGTGGTAGATTAATTTGGAACCATTAGCGTTGCTCTACGAATCCATCAAGAAGTTACATCGATTGTTATGCTAATAGATGGTGCTAGTGTCAACATCTATCGACTTTAACTGCCATCTGAAAAGAGTCGATGGAACTATTTGATGGAGTGTTTAGATCTACTCTATGATTCCTTATCTGCGACGTTGCCACATAGTGCAATTCGAGCCTCCAGACGAGAACCCTAAAAAGTATACAATTACATATATTTTTCGTTTTATTTTGACTTATAGAATAGTGCTCCGTAGTCCCGGGAGCAATTTTTAGAACATCCGATATATATAAAAGTAACTAAGAAAGTTCTGCCGCTTTTTCACCAGCTACCTTCGAACATCGATATGTCACGTAAGACGTACCTGGAAGATTAAAAATAGTCCCCATTAGCATCTACGACCTTCTGCCAACGTTCTGGAAGGACATAGATTCCATCGCGGTAGAACTTGCGGGCCATGATGCGAAGAAAGTACCAAGTACATTTTGCACATCTACTAGGGATTTGAACTGGCGTTTTTAAGGTGATTTTTCAAAGAACGGAGCAGGTGATAATCGGACGGTGCAATGTCTAGGGAGTGTGGTGGATGCAATAGTTTCCCATCCAAAGCGTAGGATGGTGTCCCAGGTCATCCTAGCCGTGTTGTCCTGTAACAAGAGGACCCTTTCTTCTGTCCTCTGCGATTCAGAAGTGCTGACTCCAGAGTTTTAATTTTTCTTGAACACAGCTCAACTGCTGACAGTACACAGTTGCATTGATGCTCTGATCAGCTGATAGCAGTTCCCGATGCATGATGCCGCGAGCAGTCCACCAAACACAGGATCTTCTTCTGGTGCGTGCTGGTTTCCGCTGTTTTGGAACCGGTTCATGGAATGTTAACCAATGGTGACGGCGCCGTGGAGCTTCGTACAGTGCCCACTTCTCATTACATGTCAACACCCCGTCCAAAAATGGCTCCTTCCTCAGACAAGACAGCAAAGAAACACAGGTGTCTGCTCCCGTTGCCTTCTTGCCGGGAGCCAAATCATCGATCGAACTTGTAGTGCTTCCTAAGTGGATGGAGGTGCTGACGAATAGTTTCTCCACTCACATTGAATTGTAGTCCCAGTTCCTCACATGCCTGATCACTGTTCACCTCAACTGCTGCCTGAAGATCTTAATTTTGTACATGATTTGGTCTTCCGGCACGCGGTGCGTCTTTGACTGTTTCGTCACCGTTCTTAAACTTGTTAAACCACCGCTGACTGTCCGTGTGCGTAGTCACGACACTCTCACCAAAGGTCTGGCATATCTTCCACCCCTCTACAGTGAGGTTTGACCCCAGTTTGAACTCGCTCTGTGAAGGTCCCATGTTCACTCTGTTCCTACGTAAGTTCACGGTGTAACTGAACTGCCACAATTAGGTAGTATGTTGGATATACTCACACCAACAACTGACCTTCGCCTTATCTCCATTCGCATTCAACTCACGGTATGAGGACCAATTGAACAGAGACCTCCACAAAAAGCGACAGAACTTCAGAACTTTCTTGGTTACTTTTATAATATGTATACAAAGGGTTGAATTGAAAACTTCCTCCTTATTTCGAAGTCCGTTAAAAAATCAAAGACAGTGCAAACCGTTAAGAATAGCGACGGTTAACAGAGATATGATGTTACTGTAAGATCGTTATGAGACTAATGTAAGGTATCCAGTGATTAAAGTAAGAAATGTCGGGAAGTCTTCCTTTAAATTAGAATCTTTGGATGTCATAACAACTAATTTTGTTTATCAGAGTCACTACAATTGTATTTGCATCACATTTCTCTTATGCACAAAATACTCTCAGGAAAACATGACACCAATCTTCAAACAAGAAAAGGGAAAATCTTACGGTACCAAATAAATTGCAGTGGTGTTTTTTGTTAAAAGTACGTACTCCTGCACAATAGCAAACTAGTAAATTAAGCATCCATGATCTGAAGATGGGTTGCTCCATTATGTGGTAGAGAATTTTGCGAAACAGACAAACAAACAAAAAACGCAGAAGACATAACGATTGATGTAAGACACGCAACAAATATTTGCCCCCTCCCCCCGCTCTTCTTTTGTAGGTAACACAAAACAAAATGACAAACAAGGAAGTTTTGTTTTGTTCACTTTCGGTCATCAGCCCCATTAGATTCATCTTGCATGAATACTGGTGCTTTAAGAAGAAGAAGAAGAAGACGAAGAAAAACTTTTATGCCAAGTAATTTATTTCTCATATATATACACATTCTCATCTGCCATCTTTGCTGTCTTCATTTGTTATAATGTTTCGTTATTAGAGACGTACCAGCCAGCATTATTTGCAAAATAATAATAATAATAAAACGTTTTATTTTTCATTATTTTCTGCATTTTATTTTATCTTGTCCCTTGAGGTTTGTATTTATCTTCATTTGTCAATCTGTCACTGCAATGAGAAGTAATGACTGTTGCATATGATTTATTTTTTCTTTACTGCAACAAGAAAGCACATTTAAAGCGATGTCTGCTAAACACCTGCCATCTTCAGGGATTTCGTTATTACGTATATAGAATTGGTTGAAAGTACATTAGATAAGGTACATACATTACAGGCAGTGTGTGTCACTGTTAGCAGTATGTGTTAGCGTGAGAAGATGTGATATAGTATGTTACAGGTAGTGCGTGTCACTGTTAGCATTCTGTCACCGTTAGAAAATGTGGTACATATGTTACAGGTAGTGTATCTCACTGATAGCAGTCTATGTGTCTCCATTAGAGGATGTAATACATATATTACAGGTAGTGCGTGTCACTGTTAGCACTCTGTCACTATTAGCTTTATTGTGACACCGTTAGAAGACAAATGACAGTAGACACAATTTAGCAGTTGACGGTATATTGTTCTTACATATAGGATAAATATCGTAAATGAATAAATAGTCTGTTCCAACACAATAAAAATTATTAGTTGTTATTATTGGCAGCGAATGACTTCTTTTTAACGCCACAGTTTTTTTTTATTTTCTCGAAAACTAATCATCAGAATGTACCTATCTGTCTACCGTCTCTATCCATTTGTCTATATCTATCTGACTGTATTCATCTGTACCCGTCTGTCTATATTCATTCATCTAGATTCATCTGTCTATATCCATCCATCTATATATATCTACCTGTCTATATCTATCTATCTACATCTACCCGTCTATATCCATCTGTCTGTCTGTCTATATCCATCTTTATCCATCTATCTATATCCATGCGTCTATATCCATCTATCTATATCCATCTGTCTATATCAATTCATCTATATTCATCTGTCTATATCCATCCATCTATATATATCTATCTGTCTATATCTATTTATCTACATCTACCCGTCTATATCCATCTGTCTGTCTGTCTATATCCATCTTTATCTATTTATTTATATCCATCTGTCTATATCCATCTATCTATATCCATCTGTCTATATCAATTCATCTATATCTATCTACAACTACCCGTCTATGTCCATCTGTTAATATCCATCTCTCTATATCTATTTGTCTATATCCATCTGTCTATATTTATCTGTCTATACATCCATCCGTCTATATCGAGCTGCTGTCTATATCTATGTCTATATGTCATTTTGTTCAGTGTGATGTTCTCTATCTTTTGAGACATATAGGTCTCCTCTTTGAAGGATATTATAATTTTACAAAAAATATACTTGAAGAATTAATAAGTTCGGGCTAATATCTCATTTCACCACTACTGTTATCTCGCTAGTGTTTCATGAGGGAATATTTCAGTCTCAGTTTCATGTTAACAGATGGCGTAGTTATCGTATATTTTTTTCAAAGGATGTACGCTCATCCATATCATTTTGTTCTGCATAATAAGTTCTATCGAGTGGTACGTGTCTCATCTTTGGACATATTTTAAAAATCCGTTAAACGTTAAAAATATGTAAGAATTTTCAATAAAGACAGATTTTCTTTCATTAAAACGGCGATTTTTGTCATGTCGAAAACTTTGTAGCCAGTGTGTATAGAGAGCAATTGCATTCAGAATTACATACTTGTACTTGTCTCTAGTTGTTTCTCTTTTATTTTTCATTTTGAAGTTGTTGTCCTTCAACAAATAACACCTGTGCCCACTGCAATTTATTCAGCAAATCTTCTGCATGGCGTAATGTACTGTACAAAATCTTTTTTGTGAAGTGTCACTAATACTTTGAATAAAATTCTTGCAGTTAATGGTCAGCTCTTGAACTAAAAACATACTTATTTTTTTTTTCCTTTCTTTGTGTTTTATAACATCAATGAAATACTATCTACATTTTTTTCTTTAGATTTCCAAACTATACTATGCATTCGTAATGAAAGTCTTACAGATCGGCAATACCCATTCGTCTACATCCATTTCTCTATATCCATCTGTGTCCATTCATCAATATTTATTTATCTATATCCATCTACCTATATTCATTCGTCTGTATCCATCTGTCTACATCTATGTCCACGTGTATATCCATCTGTCTATATATATCCATCTATCCATCGTTCTATATTCATCTGTCCATATCCATTTGTATATATCCATCTGTCTATATTCATTATTCTATATCCATCTGTCCATATCCGTCTGTATATATCCTTCTATCTGTATCCATTGGTCTATATCCATCTATCTATATTCATCGTTCTATATTCATCTCTTCATATCCATTCGTCTATATCCATCCATCTATGTACATTCGTCTATATCCATCTGTCTATATTTATCGTCCTATATCCATATCAATTTGTCTATATCCATCTATTTATATCACCTGTCTACAGACCTATCCGTCTGTCTATATCCATCTGTCTCTATCCATTCTTTTCTTGTACATCCATCTGTATCCATTCATTTATATCCATCTATCCATGTATATTTTATCTTTAAAAGATACAACACATTCCCGATGTTTTTTCTTTGAACACCTCGACGGATCATGGCTAAACTTTGTAGAACAGTTAAGACTATTGGTAAAAAGTAAAATCTGAAATCAATTGAACCATAGAGGATAGATCACAGAAAAGCAAATTCTGTCACTGAAATAAATGTAGAAAGAACATGCGATGCCTTAAATATATGGAAACATTAGTGCTTGTAACTTTGTCAGTGTTGTATAATTTCTAGGAGAAAATGTTTAATAAGGGGATTTTTTTTCGTGATCTATCGGAAAGCACAAGGGTCGGAGAGAGCGATAATGAGCGAACGCTGGTGAGGAGCGTAGTGAATTAGGACACCGAAGGTGCAGGGACAGGTTCTATTTGCAGTCTTGGAGGAAATCCAAAATCCAAATATTTGTCATCTACAAGATTCCTAAAATTGCCATTGCAGTGAAATAAAATGAAAAGAAAATTACTTTCTAATATAACGCCCCACGAGCTAAGGGAGATGTTGATAATTAATGAAGTGACAGAATTAAGAAAGTGGGAAGAAGACGGAAAAACCCGAGAAAACCCACGCACACGGTGTTGTTCAGCAAAAATTTTACATGGCACGAGTTGGAATCAAAGCAGCTACCTCACGCACCAGAGGTGAGCGTTGAACCACTAAGCCATCGCGGAGGCGTCATTTTAGTAAAAGTTTTTAAATATTTTGTGACACCCAGATTGGGAAACCCTGTATTGGACGTGATACCTGGATTTCCAGTTAAGATACTTTCTCTGAAAAAAAGGGAGGGAAAAGAAAGAGTTTGAATGGCATTGACCGCTTAATGTCTTAGTTTCCTCCACAATTTACACAGGCACCTATCAAATAGACTGAATGGACAAACTTTGAAAAATTCAGTTGACAGGGCATGTGTCAGCGTACCTTGCTTACTGCACGAACGGCTTTGTAGAATCCACACTCGACTCCTTCCGTGTCACATGTCACATTGGAAACATTGATTAGAACTTCGTCTTGAAGTTCATAAATATTTTTGAGGACTTCATTTTTTTAACGTGGAGAACGAAAACGATATGGTTCTTTCTTTGCGTGACATGTACGGAATTTATAATAGCCAGCACAATCTCAATTAATGTATACAGTAAAACCTGTCTTAAGCGGAATTGAACGCGAGTTGCAAAAATTTCAGTTAAAGCAAGGTTTCCGGTTAACAAAGGCAGACCTATGCACACACCCAAAAAAGGGCGTATATATAATGGGCATACTGAGATGAAATAAGATGTTGTATGTACCTTAATCAATTTACAGTATTAATTTCTACTACGAATTAATACACGCAAAACTTCCAATGAACTGAAAAAGTACTGTACACATGCTTACTTAATTTTACCAATAGTCAAGGAGAGTTTTCTGTACACATCGATGCTTGTTTGACCAACTTTCCACAAAAACTTAGCCTGAAGAACTATACTAAGTATGCCAGTGCCATTTCGACATAAGGCAACTGTTGCAGTTCATTTCAACTTTTGAAAGAATCTTGATAAGGCCTCTTCCACTTCCTCTACCTCCTTTTCTCCTTTCAGGCTTTCGGTACAACTCTCAATTAAAGCATGTATATCCATCGTATCTGCTTCGGTTTGCACATCACCGTCTGTTTTGCTAAAAAAAATTATATCTGACCTGTCATAGGATGTCTAAAAATTTTCTAAATGCTGCACTCCGAAACTTGAGATTATCCGTTAAAAAGGAGTATTTTGATTTCCGTTGTCCGCGTAATAAAGTTTCCGTTTACTGAAGGGAATTTAACACGATTCATGCAGTAAATTCTTGGGACCGTCAAATATCTCCGTTTGATAAAGGATCCGTTGAAGACAGGCTTTACTGTATAAGGAAAAAGAGGGAAGATTTTTCCTATTTAAGCTTCATTTTCCCCTTAAAAGGAAAATTAAAGAGAAAACAATAGAAAACTAATATGTACTGACTTTTAGCGTACAGCTTAATAATTCTAGCTGTACGTGTTCACACTGTTATCGCGTTATTGTGGAAGGTTATTGATTCGCTCCTAAAGTTGTTACTTTGCCCCTAACAATGTCATATTGTGATTGGTCAACTTCTAGTAGCTTTTTGTATGTACGGAACTTATGTGCTATAAACTCTGATATATCAATATATTGACTGTTTACACAAGACATGGAATGTTTTCCCATTGATAATCGAGCTGCTCATGTTTGTTTTTTTGTTGTTTTTTTTTCTGTTATCCTATTAACAGTGGCAACTCGTGTCTGTGCGTGATATATCTTTCTTGTTCTATCCCTAATAATCAAATAATTCTTAGAAACAAACAGTAAATTTCACATAAGTATTAGTGTGTAACAAAAAAGGAAGTCTCAAGACGAGACAAAATGGTATATGTGAATGTAAAGGTTCGTGCATGGTTCCAGAAAACTTACTTGTACATATTCCTAGAGAAAAACAAGGTAACTGAAAACTTTAAAAAATCAAACCTTTTGAGAAAAGGTTACGGATAGAGTCACTTCAATCAGATGTTTTCAAGATCCTATTCGTTATGTGCTGATCAAAGGATTTATAATTAAGTGAATAAACAAGTTACTTTGACAACAGTCGGAGAAGGGAAGTAATCCTAGTTAATGAGGAAACTCAAGGAGACATAATATTCCCAACGGAAAATGGAGGTTTGGAAAAAGCTTGCAGTAAATCTAATATGTAAAATCCCAGAGATATAATGAAACCAATTGAAGAATACAAAAGCTTCTTTTCCACGTAAAAAGATCTGGGAATCAGAAAGAGGATCTGTGTTGTTGTTTATAGTAAAGTGAAAAAAAATGTTTTCTTTCAGAGAGTAGGAGGATGGAGATTTTTCTTATTAAGGAAAACAACGGAAATTTACATGTTTTTTTTTTTTTTAATATTATTGATTTTTAAAAATTCATTACTACTTTGCTTTCCCAGAGTCGATTCTACATACAATTAACACTGTAGAACATTCATTACTTTCGAATCCTAGATTCCATTAAGGACTGGCCATTTTGATTGAATTCTGAGCTGTTATTGCCTTATTTACCTGCATAACTAACTATGCAACCCAACTTATCATTGGTGTCGTTTTGGTTGCATAACCACCTTATATGTTGTTATTTAGGCTTTTTGGACTGCTTAAATAGAAGTTTTCAGACTAACAGTAAGTAATATCTTTATATGGAGGGGGATAGAGAGTAACTATTACAAAGACACGATCTTGATCCAGATTTCTGATTTCACCTAATCCGTGAGGTTGAGATCAAATGACCGTGGAGCTCTTTTCACATACCTCATACTCCTAGTCCAAAGTCTGGAAATATGGAGTACATACAGAAAGTCATTTCATGCTTATGGTAGTGAATTGCAATCGCCGCCAGGGTGCTGCAGTTGTCTCATTATCATATCGTATACATGGCACGAGATGGTGATAGTTATCTACAAGCTAAGAGTAAGAATCTCTGAGATCACCAATCATGCCTCCAAGAAAAGCATTCGTTTTGTGAAGGCTGCATAGTAGCACTTTCCAACATGTGCCACAACTACAGCCAAATTTAAAAAAATAGTGCAAGTGCAAATGTTTCACTACATGCAGTAATGCATGAGCAGAAGAAGCAACTAGTTCGGAAATGTATTCGAGACGTCACTGCTAAAATACGACAATATGTGATCAAAGAGAATCCACCACTGCAACGTGAAACAACATGTGCTCGACGGTTACCAGTAACCGTTACTCGGAACCTACTCGGTGTTAGGTCTGAAAACGAGGCAGAAACGTCAAGTCTGTGCTGTAACATCATGCAAATGTCATGCAAATGTCTGTATGAGCGGTGCCAATCGGGTTATAAATGGCGTGTCATTGCTCTAGATTAGTTGTTCTCAATGTTTTTTGACTGATGACACATCTTAGTGAATGTCTAGGACACTGTGACACATTTGTTTGATATTTTTATAATAATAATAATAATAATAATAATAATAATAATAATAATAATAATAATAATAATAACTATTATAATAGTGAAACCAATTAGTTTTATAATGGCTCTATATAGTACTGGAGGTGTTGACTGGTAAGATCTGTCTCGATTTTAACTAAATATTATTAAATTCTTCGTGATTTTTAAAATCTAAAATTTTGCGACACACCTTAGGGAATTACATGACACACTAGTATGTCACGACACATCGGTTGAGAACGACTGCTCTAAATGATGCGTGTATCTATTTCATCAGCTCAAAGCAGACGCGTCCGATTTAGTACCACTCTATCGATAGAAAGGAGCACACACAGTGCTTCTACATGTCCAAGGAAAGTTTTGCCAAAAGGTTTTATGGGTAGTGGCGGGCTTCTGTACTGGGGAAGCTTCTTATACACAGAGCGGCAGCTAATGTGCACGTAAATGTGGCTTACTTCATACAGCATTATATACCACCAACATGCCTCTGATATGTATGACAATGAGACTGCCGAAGTCCACATTCACAACAAAAGGCCAGCCGTCACATCTCGAAACCAACGGTGGCCTACATGGCTTGTATGGAACAGTAGGTGGTATCAAGGCTATCCTATGTAGATGCACCCCTGTTAAATGTATCACTCATAGACTTTTGTCCCTTTGATCTATTAAAACGGAACGCGTCGAATCAAAACATTTGAGAGAGTAGAAACTATTCTCCGATATTGTGCAATTGTTCATCTCCAGGGTTATAGTATTGCACGTGATCGAATGCTAGAAAAGGTGTTTTACAATCTGGGACAAGGGGTGGAATTCACCCACCTTATGGATGAAACGACCTTCTGTATATCTGATAATCACGTTACTGTTCATTAGCTCTTCCAATCATTTCTGGTTGTATAGTGGTATCAGGCTGTACAATTCAATAACAATAATAATTAGATATGATTTATTAATTAGGGTTCGCAAACATCCAGCGTACCGATCAAAAGTTTAAAATCACACGAGAAAATTCAGAACAAAAAAATATTTATTGACAAGAAAATCTCACAATGAGGATATCATGCATAAACAAATGGTAAGTACAGCACTCTTTACACTACTGATTTACTACTGGTGCTGTCGCAGGCACTGACTAATACAGCGGGGCATATTGGTGACTAGAAATGAGCACTGAGCTGCTGTGATCTCATTACCAGTACAAATATTTTCTCAAGAAGTTTGGAAAGATTACTAGATTGTGTCATAAGTCAATAATATTTCAGACAGACATAAGTCAATAATATTTCAAAGGTTTTATATTGGATTTAGATCAGGGTTGTTAACTGACCAGGAGAAAACTGCCACGTCATTGTCTAAAAAACAATTCCGTAACAGCTCAGGATTTATGACAAGTAGCATTGTCTTGCTGGAACACGAAATATCGTCCATACAGCTTTTGAGCTAAACGGAACATATTGTTTCGTTGAAAGGTGTTCTGCGGTGTTCATTGGTACTCTTAATAAAACGAATGACGTCAGTGCCAGTCAAACACATGCATTCCCACACCATAACTGACATGCCAGCGATAAATATTCTGGGAGAAATATCTCTGCAGCGTGACGATGCACTGTGATCTTACGAGGTGGGTAAACCCGAAATCGCGATTGATTGTTGGAGTGTTTGGACCAGTTCATACTCTTTGCATACCCGATACTCTCTTTGGAAAACACCACTTATACCTATTGCTCCTGCTGTGAGCTGTCAACAGTGGCGTGTGTAATGGCGAGTACAGTTTTGCTCACACAGACCACGTCACACAATGTGTCAGGATTGCAATGGTACCTGAATCTGTCTGTGTGGCAGAGACGCTAACTTTATGGTTCTACTTAGGCTACCATGACAATTGTTCAAACCTCTAGTCTCATTGTGACTTTAGGACGTTCTGTGCTTAGTTCATCTGCAACGCCACCGGATGCCCGATAATGACTGCACGTTCGTTTAACACTTACGTGTAGCGCCCCTGGCATGTCTCGATGATACTTCCCACACTTGTGGGTATCAACGACTTCACATTTCACAAACTCTGCAACACCTTGACATCTCATCTTCTCGCGAAACACAAAACTATACACTGTACATGACTCTCTCTTCTATGCAAAAACTCCAATCCTTTTGTGTGTAACGGACCACATAACGTGGCTCTGAACGCATCTTCCACTTGTTGGCAATCATCTGAATTACTTCTACGTCCGCAAACGACTATCTTCAATCATACAATGCTCTTACGGGAACTGTGTCGACATGGCATTGTGTTCACCTTTTTTAAGTTAGGTTATAGACCTTCGTTGGTGAAGTATAAACAGTGCATTATGTCGTATGTTTAGAAATGTTCCCTCTAAATGGACGTCTTATATGTCTCCCTTCCGGAAAAATTAACATACTTCCTTACCTGCCTTATATTATGGGGGGATAGAGGGTGAATGTTCAATTTTGTCGGATTTTGATACTCATGGCACGACATTTAATTATATACATCATGAGCATACGTATTATACCGAACCTACTTGTCATCAAAATTCATGCTCTCCGCAGGAGTCTTTCCTAAACAAGGGAACAGAGATATCTGGCCAAAAGTATACGTCCTCGGTCTATTGACTGACCCTCATCTCATAGTCGATCTTAAACTTTTGACCGGTACTGTACTTTTATTTTTTCTCAATGAAAGTTTTTTCCTTTCTCTTTTCTTCCTTTTGTTTTTAATTACTGCTTAAAATTTAAAATTGTTTTATGTAAATTAGTTTCGTAAACAAAACATTTTTAATATTTGTTTTGAGAAAATAATCTTAGTTTCCTATAATAACTCATGTGAAAGATAAGAAACATATGTTAATTCAATCACAAAATCATATATATATATATATACTAGCAGCGTTCACCCCGCTTCGCTGCGGTCACCCCGGAACGCAATAAACTTTGTTACTTAGATAATTTTTACTTTTTCGCTTTCAAGTGATATGATAAAAACCATAGAAGATTGCAGTAAATCTTAACATTATATCGCCTGTCATTTATGTTAACCCGCCCCGCTTCGCTGCGGTCATCCCGGTGCTGGCATATTGTAAAAGTGTCTGTAAAAATAAGCAAATCAATTAAAAAATTTTAAACAGAAGATTCAAGCTATTTTCCGCTGTATATCGCCTGTCATTTATGTTAACCCGCCGAGTGACACGGTCATGCGGGTTGCATATAAATACGTTTATTTTTACCTATGATGAACTAATAACAAAGGATTTGTACGTTATGGACACTTGAATGGTCAATTATCTCAAGACACTGGTAATTAAAAATTAAAGTGATATGATAAAAACCATCTAGGGTCCAAATCCTAATAACCCCCCAAAAATGAAAGAAATTGGTTCAGCCGTATTAGCGTGATGAGCGGACAAAGGATTTTGTACGTTCTCTTTTATATATATAGATATATAGATAGATAGATAGATAGATAGATAGATAGATAGATAGATAAATAGGTAGCTGCAATGGGTCTATTCCGGACGTTTTCGTTCAGTTTAGACCCCTTTTGCAATGCACGAAAATACCCAAGGGGTCTATACAGGACGAATGGGTCTATTGAGGACCAAAAATGGGTCTAAGCCGGACGATAGGGTTTAAATAGGACGGAGGGGTCTAAGTAGGACGATCAGTGCTACCAACATACTTTTCTTGAAGTGTTTACTGAAACTATAAATTACGCTCATCTGATAGTGATTTGAAGTTTAGTGTTTCTTTTCAGCAGTAAGGCTATTAGACACTTGAATCTAAAGTTTGAGGTGGAATCCGAACTACATTTGTGCGTTCCAATTTATGTTCTTTTTCAACCGGGAATCAAACTCGGGACCCCACGTACCAAAGTCATGAATGCTAGCCACTATAGCAACGAGAATAGCAATAAGCATGGCATAAGAGCTTGTGGTAGCATTATAGTATCAAACTACATATATCCATTATATTTCTTCCTTCTATTTGGGATTTTTTTTTTTTAATTGAGAAATATTATACTAGTTCCAACTTACCATTATACCAAGATCACTAAAAGTACAGTCATCCAAGTAAACAAAACACATCTTAATTCCAAGTAATTCGGAAAACTTATAATAAAAAAAGAAAACAAAAACATTAAAATAGAAACGTAAAACATTAACACTTGATGCGCCTCTTAACCTAATGAGGCTACCAAAACTATAATAAGAAACCAGAAAAA